>NW_022156717.1:1237818-1837818 GCF_004355905.1 Pyricularia grisea | reverse complement strand
GAGAACAATCGAGATGACATTTTGTGTACAATGTATGGTAGATGAAAAAAGACCCAGGTTCGGCCCAGGTTCTTGGGTTTCGCGGGTGAGGGTGACAGACAACGATCTTGATGTTTGGTCTCAGGAAGTTGGTGGAGCCCTCCGGAATCAACAATGGCCGCGCGGAGGCGAGGACTGGAGTCGGGTGGGACGCGGTTAACAAGGCGGTCTGAGTCGGCAATACTCGTGCATTTCACTGAAGGGATGCCGTGGCGAACTAAGCAACTAAGCTACCTGCAAGTGTTGAACCCCTGCGCCACGCCAAGACCAACGCGGGGGCGGTTTGGGACGTGGAATACAAGTATTTTACACCTCGGTCAGGCCAAGTTTCGCAGGTGAGGCTCAACTGACCTGAATTCTATTTGTTTTTACTTTGCTCAGACTTGACAGGTTGATGGGTCAAAAACGAATCAATCTAAAATAAGAAAGACACTATCTTTTCTTTAGGTCATCTTCCTAATGGCTAGAACCCCATATAAAAAAAAGTGCAGCTAAAATTCATTCTGGTAACCTAAGATCTCGTGGTATTTTTTTTACATAAGAAGGAAATCATCAAGTGTACGTCAAGCGGCAAACGCTAAAAAGCGCTCTACAACTCATCGTGCTCATCCTTCTTCTTATCAGCAGCCTCGGTGGCCTTGGCTTCCTTGCTCTCAGCCTCCGTGGCAGCCGGGGCAACCGGGGTCTCCTTCTCGGCCTCAAGGGAAACCTCAGCCTTGTACTTGCCGTTCTCCTTGATAAAAGTGATCAAGTCCTCGACAGTGCGCGAACCGCTGTATGTAGCGGGCGAGTCCTTCTTACCAGCAGCGTAGAGCTTGATGGTGGGGAAACCCTGGATCTCGTCGGGAACATCGTTGGCAGTGGCGTCAACCTTGGCGATGACGACCTTGTCCTTGAACTCAGACTTCTGGTAGAGAGCACCAAGCTCCTCGTACTTGGGAGCCAAAGCCTTGCAGTGACCGCACCAAGGGGCGTAGAACTCGACAAGGACGTCCTTGGTGTCGTCGAGAACAATATCGTTGTAGTTGTGGGCAACGACGACGGTGACGGGACCATCGTTGGTCTCGGGAATAGGCTCGGACTTGACGCTGGGCTCGATCTTGCCGGCGACGAAGTCCTCGACAAACTTGGAGATGGCCTCGGTGGTGATCTCCTTGTCCTGGTCGAAGGGGAACTTCAAGTTCTTGACAGTCTCCTGAATGGCGAAGGCGGGGAACTTGTCGGCCTTCAGGTTCAGGTTACCAGCGTGGGCGCCAAAAGCCTTAGCATCGATAGTGGCGAAGTTGATGGCGCCACGGTGCTTCTCGGCGATGGACTTGATAGCGTCGCTGAGCGTGCTACGCTCCTCTGCGGTCTCAGCGAAGATGTACGCCAGAGGAATGCCAGCGGACATGTAGTCGGAGTATGTCTCGGGGCCAACCTCGCCAATCAAAGGAGTGGCAGCGGTCTTGGCAAACTTCTCAATCTCCTCAACGTCAAACTTCTTATCAAAGACAGCCTTGCCCTCATCAAAGTCCTTGTAAACAATAATGGCAGGAGCCTTAACACCCTCAGCCTCTGCAAGCTCGGCGTCGGTGCTGGTGCCGAAGGGATAGTTGTCACGGAGCTTCTCGGCAGCTTGCTTGAAGGTCTCACTCGACTCCTTGTCATCAACTGACAGATAAGCGACGACGACAACCTTGTCAGTCTTCTTGAACTCCTCGAGGCTGTCCTTGGTAACATCTGAAACGGCAGGCAACGACTGCTTGACCATGTACGAGATGATTCTAAATAAGAATTGCATTTGATCAGTAATTGGAACATTAATTGTACGACGCTTTTCGGGAGGCGTTATAAGCAACTCACGCGTCTTCCGTCCTCTGACCCTTGTAGGGGGAGACGTTGTCAAGGCCACGGAAGATCTTCAGGGTAGGGTAACCATCGACACCGTGTTTTTGGCACAGGTCCTGCTCCTCTGTGCAGTCGACCTTGATAAGCTTGATGTTCTTCTCCTTGAGGGAGGTGGCGGCCTTCTCATAGTGGGGAGCGAGAGCCTTGCAGTGACCGCTGTCAAATAAAACCGAATTGTTAGTGCTTGTCCAGGCTTGCAAAATGTCTGTGTGCGGATGGCAGGTACCAGGGTGATGCGGGGAAGATTGTCGGACGACGGAGTACTAGCTTACCACCACGGCGCAAAGAACTCGGCAAGTACGAGGTCGTTTTCCTTGACGTATGTGTCGAAGCTGTCCAGCTGCAGTTGGATAACATCTGAGACGGCGTCTGCAACGGCGTCTGCGACGGCATCTGCGGCGGCATCTGAAGCAGATACCACGGCGGCGGCCAAAAAGCCCAAGGCAAGGCTCTTGACGGTATGCATCTTGTATGGAGGAAAAATATGAATGTAATGCGCTTGATAACGGGAACAGCACTGAAGTTCCACCGTCAGTTGTGCGACTGGGTTGGATGTACAAGATTGAAGTTTAGGAAATGAAAAAGAGTTGAAAGGAGGGTTGTTGGGAAACCTTCAGTACTGGAGGCTTTTGTACCTGGTAGTCAAAGTGGGAAACGCCGTACATGCAAAGCTATGGGCCTTTTGAAGATCTGTTCCAATGCGGTTTGAAGGACACCTGTCTTTTTTCCAGGGACCAGTTGGGGTAAATGCTGCGCGGTCTGCTACACTCAGCCCACAGTATAAGGCAGCACATTTAAGGTGGGCGCATGCACGGAGTGGGGTCGGCGCAAGGGGAGAGCTCCCCACCAATTCCGCGCCAAGGCTGGACCAACCTTGCCAAAATTATGCTTGGCAACTCGGTCTGAGCTTTGTGGTGTGACGGGCTGCATTACCCTACAACCATCTCAAATTATTGCGCAAACTTGGGACACAGAACATTCCGTTTCCTAGTTTAGACAAGCCAGATCCCAGTACTATAGATGCAAACGAGGCCAAAGTAAAAACGCAAACTGATACTTGTCCTTTTATGGCAAGAACGGCAGAGAGCCTTGAAATTATGCCTGCGGCTGATTACCAGGGGCTCCACGTTCGCCCCCTCCATTTTTTTTTATTTTTATTTTTTTTGCTTTGTATTATAAATCGGAGGATGATGAGTGTTTCCATTTCGGGTGCGGCACCAAGAGCCACAGCCACATGGGCAAAAGAAAACCCTGATCTTGTAGATCGCAGAATATTTTTAGGCATGTACGGTGTACCACCGCTTTCACCCAAGAAACCATATCTGGCCTTGGCGCCACCGTTTTTGTGTGGTATATCTGGCCTCTGGGGACATATTTCGTGGTAATCTGCAGCTATATTCAGATAAGCTGACAATTGTGAGCGTTGGTCCATTTTCTGCCCTACCTTGGCTTATTGAGCCTGCGCGAGCTGGTAGGCCCAATTATCAGCAATTGAACACTTCTACAACTTTATCTCCAGTACTACTTCGTACAATACTTTATTGTGTTAAAAGACTGCCGAATGTCACCGGCTGACAAGGCTTGTCAATCTTGCCACAACGATTGATTACACTAGACTCGTTCGAGCGTAGTCTACGATCTGTATTCTTCAGCCTTTACAACTTACCGAGCATAGCAACGAACTCCCTTGTCCAAATGTCACAGCCACTATCAGGGCAACCTCGTACGGTCAAGCCGTACATTTTGTCGAACCCTGTTGTAAGCAGCCATCCCTAATTACTTACATACGGAGAAAAATTTGTACTTCTTCAATCCCATATCCCTGAACAATGAATACCACTGATACTGAAACGGCTTTTGCAGCGAGTAGTCATAGATAATAGTTACGCGATCCCCGACATTCCAACCCTCATGCGCACATGAGGTAGGTTCAACACTCATCCATTTATAGAAACCTGGGTAGGGTAGGTAGTCTTAATAATCTTGTTGCTTACACACGTAGCCTTTTACCCCATGTCAAATATCAACAAAATCTACGTCACCAAGGTTGTTACTGTCGGCTAGTTACTGTCTGTCTCCAGCATACATCTTATAAGATGATGACCAGTGTCACTGGTTGTCTAGTTCAATTGGGTACATTATTTGGTCCGTTCCCTGATTTGAAGTCGGGACAACGCCTCACCGTATATTTTGCCAAACTTGAAACAGCTTTGCTCAGCTACCACTTTTCCAATTGGAAAGCCACATGCGCCTTAGGTAAGGTAATCCACAATCTGTTCAAGCTCGAGGGCAGGATATTTTGGAAATGGAAGATATTTGGACTTTTGGGTACCTTAGTCCGTAAGGTAACCTACCTACCTAGGTACGGTAGAGGTAGGTACCCAAGGTTGACTCGAATAAGCCGTATTTCTTTTTTCTTTCTTTTTTTGTAATAGAACTCTTGAATCCTGCTGCTCTCGGCAGGTATGCTGTTGAGTGATGATGCCTTCCTTTCCCGGCCGAGTCGGGCCGCATTGGTGGTACCTGACAAGTCGGATAGGTGATTCGAGGCAGGTAACCGACCAAGCGGACCAGCACCTAACTCGAGAAACTCGATCGTTCCAAATGGATTGAGCTTCAACCTGCCTTATTTTGCATTCATGCCCCAGATGCTCGACGAGATGCTGGAACTCTAGCAAACCACATCACCAAGTCATCCATGCACCTTGAGCTCATACTATTTCTTGTCTTTGTCCGTGTTCCCTACCGCCACCGTTGTAACCACAAAATTGTTCCCATTACTTGCTTGCTTCACCCTGATAATCTTATTTGTGCCGGCGTCACCCAAAACTCTCGTGGCTCTCGAGTCTCTCACACTTGGCTTTCGGTCATTGTTGCTGGGCAGGCTGCTCGTCGGGGACCTGGGTGCTCTCTGCCGAAGCCTGTGGATTCATTCGTACCCTCCTCAAATGTATCATCATGGAAGGAATCCGTGCTACAAGGCGAGCTGCTAGCCATGGAGCCCTCAACGCCGCCTATAACAGTCAAGCCCGCCCGACGCCCCGCTCTCTGTCACGCCAAGGTTCACGAGCCCATCTTAGAGACGCCAACGAGTATCCAACTCTGCTACCTTTACCCGGCCCTCTCGAGAGCATGCTGAAGACGACAACAGAAACAGGAGACATTGGAGCCTTCTCCATAAGGCCCTCAGCAACATTCCATCAACTCCCTCGTCAGCGATCTGCCTTCTGGGATGAGGGGTTGAGGTTGACGCCAAGAAGACAGACAGAGTTGGTTGAGAGGAGTGGAGGCCGTGCCTGCAGAGAGGATGATCGCAGAAGACTACCATCCTACCGAGACCCGTCTACATCAGATATTATATCAATGTATGGATCGGGAAGCCAGAGGTCTGGGTCTAGCTTTCGTCCTGTCATGCTCGACGAAATGGGCCCGAGATCCTATTCAATGACAAGCAGCTATGGCGCGCGACAATACCATCAACCGCATTCCCATTCTAGTGGTTATGCCCACGGATCTTCTCCATCTTACCTGCAACGACCACGCTCACCCTTCCCATATCCTACGAGACTCAAGCGGCCGGGGGTTCGCCCTTCTTCGCCGGCTCTGACCGAGAATGGGAATGTTGATTATACTCGGATGATTGGGATAGATCATGTTTCATATGTGGGTATTGAGTCAAGTATCATATGAATTGTTTCTATAGGCGACTGACCACATGCAGAGGACCGACTATCATAGATCATATAGACAGCCGCCGATATATCGTCAAAGCAGTCGTCGAAGACCCCCGCTGTCCCTCAGGTCAGAAGTCAACCGCCCCATTCGATCACATCCTAGCCAAAGCTCCTATCGATCTCAAAGAACATCATCGTCTGGAGCAGGGCTTCACGAGCATTATGTTCATGGCCGACCGGTGAATCCTTGGGTCCATCAACCAAGTGAGATCAGTGACTATGACTCCACAGATATGAATGCTAGGAACTCAAGCTTTGGATCAATCATCGACAAGTACCGGTATTCTTCGCCTATAGATACAGGCTCACAGAATCTCCATGTGCCCTCAGGACCGTTTTATTATGACTATTCCGAAGACTTCGACTATCCCAGACAGGAGAACAGCTATCGGTCTCGCAGTCCCTTGGTGCCAATGTCAGCTCATAACACAAACACCCATCGCGTCCTCGGCCACAGTGATGACTGTGCCAGCTACCCCAAACGTCGATTCGCTCACTCCATCAGCGACCCATCAACCCCAAACGCAGATGAAGACTCAGAAAAAAATTGGGTTCGGTGCAATGATCAACTTACGGAGCCTCATATCCGTGTACCCCCTTCCACACCTCTTGGGACGCAGAGCTTGGCTACAAAACCACAAATTGACGCTGGATCGGTGATCGAACTGCTACGACCTCAGGCAGCTCGTGAAAGGAGCCAGCCCTCACCAACAATACCATTTGAGACAGATCCAGCTAAATTCCCAACAACCACGCAGCCAGAAAAGAGGGAAACCTGGTGCCCTCAAGCAACTTTCTCGGATGAAGATGACCAGGAGAAATTCAAGATTGAAAGACGAACGGCCACATCGTACGCCGGATCCATCTCGTCGGTCCAATATGCGCAATGGACTGGAACGGTACGCCGGCCGTTGGATCCCATCGAGAGTCTCACTGTCGGCGATCCAGCGGAGATAACGCTTGTTTGCTCTGCGGATTCCTCAGTTGAGCAAACAGCAGCTTCAAGTCCTCGTGCCAATCAGACCGGTCCGGGATCTCTTATCAGCGAGCTCCAAGACTCAGAATTACACTGTGAATGTGCACCAATAGGTATCGCTGACAAGCGGGCAAAGACTCAGAGCCTTACTTACCTTGATGAGTCCATCGGAAGGCATGAGATGATGAAACAGAGCAGGCTTTGGCGTTCCCCTTCATCAAACAACCTACTCGAGAAGTCCCGGAGTATTCAATCCGTCAGCTCACTTAATAATGGGTTCCAAGGAACCCCTTGTGGGGAGCATGATCCTCAAGCCCTGATGCGCCGCCATAGGAGAAATCAGGCTATGTTGAGAATTAGCCAGAGCAGTGGGCGGAACCTACCAGCAGGAGATTCCCCATCTCGGATCGGTACCCCAATTTTAGCACCCAAGCCCATTTCTCCAGCAAAGGAGCTCCGGGTCAGGAACAGCATACCTCAGCTTATGAAAGCGTTGCCTGCACTTCCTGGAGATAGCCACCCTGTATCTTCAAGCCCGGACTTGCTGAGCGAAGACTCGAATGATGAAAAGAGATCTAATCAGATGGCTCCCATCATTGTGTCAACTGTGGGAGGCAATAGCAGGAGTTTGATTCATCCAATCGACCAAGAGGCGCACGGTTCCGAAGTAACGGATAGTGCTGAGGTCCAGTCGAATGCTTCGAATAGTGGACTGCGCCTGACAAGCCCAGTGTCAAAGTTTTCAGCCGAACAGCCTTGGGTACCGTTGCCAGAGTCAGAATCTCCTTTTGCGCCCAAGACTGATCGTCCTGGTACTATGAGCTTTGACAAGCCGCCGGCTCTTTTGAGGAAGGGGAGGAAACTAAGACTCAGGGTACTTCGGGATGCACTGCAGCACTTGGATAACCATGATAGTAGTACAGTCAGGAGGCACCCAGAGGCCAAATACCCGAACACCATACTTGAGATCTCGGAGTGTTATCCCGATGGGAACGAGTTTCAAGACGGCCTCGTTCACGATGCCACTGCTCGGCACGAGACCGATCGTCTTGACAACGAGGACTATGATGAAACGGCGTCTCTGCCGGCCACAAGCCCACCACTGTATCAAGCAGATTTAGAAAATGGTTTGGCTCGTGGAAATTCCTTGGATACACACCTTGAGAGACCCATTTTATCTGGGACTACTATAATTGCGACTACAACAGCGGATACATATGATCACCCTTCTCTGAATCAGCAAGAAATAAGTTCGGATAAGCATAGAGGTCCACGAAAACATTTCTCCAAAATGAAGCTGAGGCTTACCGAGTCCCTGACAAGACGGAGTGGCCAAGACCTAGCAGAGGAGCTCAGAGGTTCAAATGTCACCGACCCCACTGCACGCCCCGGAGAGATTGACGAAATCCAGCTGCTGTCGTCGAGCGGAGAGGCCTCGTCCCTGAACGAAAAGCTGAGGTCGGGCAGGGCATCCGAAGTCTCGAGGGTGCATAACAAAGGAAGAGTTAGACAGAGGTTCTCAAAACTCGTCAAGGGGGCCAGACAGACATTTCGTTTGTACATGTACAAACGGCCTCAAGCACGACCTCAAGGAATACCACCAGTGACCTGATACCATGAATGTGGCAGGCTCAATCAAGTTTTCGGCTACTACAAGCCTGAGCAGTAAGACTTTGTATCATTGGAGTTCTTCATATTGCCTTTCTGGCTGACATTTTTGTTTGTCTTGCTTGCCCTTTGTGACGGGATTTTGGGGATAGTTTACTGTAGCAATGCAGACGATTAAGCCGAGCATGTCTGGATGGGGGGCTTTGAAGAAGTGGGCAAGGGAGGGTTGCGTTAATTAAGAGTCCAGAGAGAGTGCCATAGAGTGAGGTCTGACATTGAATTGGATGGTCGTAAGTTACGCTTGCAGCTTGCGCCATGACTAAATGGTATGTATGCTTTGCTTATGACGCTGTGCCGCTCTGTTTGGTCCAAGTGGATTCAACGTGGCTTGAGTACGTGAACTCCAAACTGAAAAAAAAAAATGGCACAGATATTAGCAGTGTGACCTTGAGGGGGCTTTGGAAACCGGAGACTTCTTGATAAGGATATAGAGCCGCACATTTAACTCTCGCAGTTCGAGTCAGCAATAGACACAGATGGTGTATCATTAATACTTGGCAAGTTTGATGCATGATATATCTAGGGTATGTTTCATTCCAAACGGGCAAAGAATATAGATAAAAAAAAGATAGAAAAGAAAAATATTTCCTTGGCTCAAAAGGAGATAAAAGAAACCACCAATATGGTCCCTTTTTCAAAAGACGCCACCGCCGACAATAAACAGCCGCTCCTCTTCACGCTTGACCCATTGCACAATTTTGTTTGCGCCCTGGGTCATGACGGCACGCGAGGCGTTAGGGCCGGCGACGCAGTAGAACTCAAAGGCCGGCGTGATCCATGCCAGGCTGACCGAATCGGCGGCGGCGCGGTGCAGCACCCTCGAGTGCGCATAGCGGGCGTGCACGGCGGAGTGGAGGCCGTGGTACAGCGTCATGAGGCGGCGCCGTGTGACCATGTTGAACCTGGGCTCGTCGAACGATGAGGCCACCAGCTGGACGTTGGCGCGTGACTTGTACAGGAAGTGGGCGATCTGGCCGCCAGCCGCGGGCCCGGCGACTGCTTCGACGCGTGGCCGGCCCGCGGCGGTAGCAGCCCGGATAAGTGTCAGGGCACCATTCTTGGTTAGCGTCTCTGCTACCCTGTCGCGCATGTCCTTGAGCTCGAAGAAGGACTCCTTGTCGGGACTGATGAGGACGATGGCGATTTCATCTTGGGTCGGTAGGGGTGGTGATCCTGCCTCGGGAACTGGCGTGGGGTCGAGATCCTTGTCATCAAAAAAGCTGACATACATGTATAGATAGCCTCTGTTGTTGAAGGCAGGCAGGCAGAGCGGGATCCAGTTCTCACCGCCACCAGCCTGGATTCCGTCTGATTCGAAAAGCATGTTGAAGATGAGCTCCAGGTCGGAAGGGTGCAGCGAGTGGCGGCGGGGGCGGATGACGCTGACAAGCTTCCCGCCGGCGACTATTAACCCGTAAAGAATCTTTTCAGAGCGTTGTTTGAGGAATGCGTTGTTGATGGCGCGTCGGTGGGACTTGCGGAGCTTTAGGCACTCAAGAGCGCCAAGCATAGCGGATGGAGACCCTTTTGTAAAGCTGTCTGCCAGCGCCGAGAGAAGCGACTCAGTGCCCTGGAGGGGTTTGCGGAGGTCGGAAGAGGGCCGGTTGACGAAGATGTTGGTCAACGTCGGCAGCGTCAGGGTGGAAAGAATCTGCATATATAGAGCGTCGAGCTGAGCCCGCAGCTGCAAGTCGCTCTCGCCTAGGCGGCTGATGGCAACGAAATACAAGGGCCCCTGGGTGCATATCACGAAGCGGGCATCACCAGCCGTGAAACCCTGTAGCGGGTCTTTAGCGCCCTCGTAGAAAGAGATGATGGTTTGGACGACTCCCATGTATGAGTTGATTAAGCTCAAGTCACCATGCCTGCTCCAGATCGGCTTTCCGGCCGACGATAGAATCATGTAATGCTTCAACTTGGCCTTCCATAGCCGCAAACGTTCCTCATCCTCCGAGCCCGTTGTAGAATCTGCCAGTGCATTGGTGGAGTTGACGTCGTCGAACTCATGTTCAAAGCCAGTCAATTGATCCATCGGAAGCGCGGAATTCGGGCCTCTGGCCTCAAACGGTTGCACACTGGCCGACTGTGACCTCAGCAGCTGCCAGGCGCGGCTCTTGCGGTTGATCTCTCCCTCAATCAAGCTGGCCAAATCACCGGGGGGCTTGAGCGTCGGCGCGAAGCTCATGACGCTCATGGCATCGTCGAGGCCGCCAATGTTGCTAGCGGGCGTTGAGTAGCCGCTGGGAGACGTCGGCGCAGGAGTCGAGACAGCCCGCATTCCGGGGGTGGAGAAAGTACCGCGAGAACCATCGGGAAACGAGAGGGTTTGAATATCGATGGGAGTTATCGCGGTAGTCGGACCGGACTGTAATTTTGACGTCTCGGTATTGCTCCCGGGCGACGTTGGTTGGCGGGGCCGAGGTGGGAGTGGGGGCGGAGGCGGAGTTGGGGTCGAGGTCGCAGGGTCGGGGCTATTAGCAGTGACCGTGATCGAGGAGTCGGCACTATCAGGAACATGGTCTTCTTGAGCCATGTCTGTGATATAACCCTCTCAGGTCAAACATAATATTTCACTGCTTTTGTGGTTGACGATTTGTCATGTGGCTTTGCTCCGCAATGAAATCAAGTCAGGTCAGGTCAGGTCAGGTCAGGTCAGGTCAGGCGCGCGGATGGGTTTGTTGCCTGGACTTGATGATTGCCTTCAGAGGCCATTGGTTTCAATCGCTCATTTTCAATATTGGAAATATTGACATAATTTGTCCTTGGGGGGTTTAAGATCCAGATATATAGTCGCAGCTCATTCTGAAAGGGTTCAAAATGGGATTTGGAGGAACATTTACGCCAAAAGAGGGTGACGACATAGGCTCAGTTAAGAAGTTGACGTTGAGATCAGGACCCATCTCCCATGTGACATGACAGGATGTGGCCCGTCTCAGCACCAAGGTACAATCGATAAACGACCCCTGCAACGGCGGGGAGCTGGCGGGTTGCCTGATTGTGGGGCGGCGCATTGAGCTACCGAAGCTGTATGCGTGTACTGTACTGTATGTACAGTGTGCATCAGCGTGGTACCGAAGTGAGAGAGCTGCCACCTTTGATCCTATCCGACTTTTTGTGATGAGCCATGCCTCGATAATTGCCCTGATATGTGACCAAGGCGAAATGATACACGGCCGGAATAGACATCCAGGACACCTGATGGTTCCGTTCCACTCGCTTGCAAAGAGTAACGTTGTCTGTAATGGCTCTTGAACCAGGGCTCGCTCCAGGCTCCCCAGAGAGCTCTGGGCGCGAATCACCGATACCTCGTCAGTGGAGGAACCAGTTGGGAGTTGGTATGTACTGCATATCTCTTCCTTCTCTTTCGCACTGGAGCATATTGATAACATCTAACACACAAATGCAGATGATGCTCCCAAGGACAAAGCCTTTCGAAAATACGCCTCGGGCGTGGAAAGGACACTCGCCCTATTCGAGACGGCTCTCCAGGAGTGGGCCGACTATATCTCCTTCCTGAACCGACTTTTAAAGGTCTGTCGCTCTGTCCACACTACTGCTGATAATAGAAAGTAAAAAAAAAGGCCTACCCCGAACTGACACAGCCTTCGCACCTGAATAGGCTCTGCAAGCAAGACCGAACACCATCACCACTGTCCCCTCGAAATCACTGGTCGCAAAACGGCTTTCGCAATGTCTCAACCCTTCGCTTCCTTCCGGCGTCCACCAGAAAACACTCGAGGTCTACCAATATGTCTTCACCATGATAGGCAAGGAGGGCCTCTCCCGGGACCTCCCTCTATATTTCCCGGGTCTGGCCTCGACATTGTCCTTCGCCTCCCTATCAGTTAGATCACCATTCCTCGAACTACTCGAAAGTCACTTTTTAGACCTGGCCCCGCGCTCCTTGCGCCCGGCAATGAAGTCTATTGTGCTGGCCCTACTCCCTGGACTGGAGGATGAAACCGCAGAGGATTTTGAGCAGACTCTGAAGCTGCTAGAACGCTTCAAGACGGCAATACGGCCACCCAACAGCAAAGAAATCACACGCGTACACTTCTCAGGTGATTCTTTCTTCTGGCAATGCTTCTTCTTGGCCTCCATCACCAGCCAGAGCAGACGGGCTGGAGCTCTGGCTTATCTGGTGCGAAACCTACCGAATCTCGGCCAACCGTTGAATCTCGAGGCCAGTACCCCTACAAGCATTGAGGACACGACAACAGCCCAGCTTGCCCAGATGGTCACCTCGCCCGAACCTGGACTATTACTGAGGTGCTTTGCGGCTGGGTTGGGCGATGAGAATCTCCTGGTGCAACGGGGATACTTGGACCTGCTAGTGTCCCATGTACCACTTCATGCAAATGTTCTCCAGGTTCGAGTCAAGCCGACCGACCTTGAGCTTCTTCTTCGTGCAGCTTCCGGAGTAGTAACGCGCCGAGAGATGAGTCTCAACCGGAGGCTTTGGGCTTGGCTACTAGGACCGGAACCGACAGGAGCTAGCATGGAAGGGGAGAATGGCTTGGAGTCGCCCTACTCGATCTCAGATAACCATGCTGGTGGCATGGCTGGGAAAACGGGGTATTTCGAGGAGTATGGCTTGCAAGCTCTGAGCAGATCGCTATTGGCTATGATCAAGACCAGCGAGGAAGGCAGTCCCATCGAAAGGGCCCGACCATATCGCATATGTCTATCTCTAATGGACAGGTGGGAGATCGGGGGTCTTGTGGTTCCCGAGCTCTTCCTTCCGATAGTTGATAGTGTGCGGAAGTACAAGACTACTGCACTCTCAAAGCCGGACTTCAGCGAGGTTCTTCGAAGCGCCAGTGTCTTCTTCGATGGAGTAGAGAGCGGGTTGATATTCGGGGAGCTTCTTGCTTTAATCGCATCCGCCATCGGCCCAGGGAACATAACAGCCGCCGAGCGCGCCGACAAGATGGCCCTGGTCAGATTCGTCTTATCGCATTTTAACGTCAGAGAGGAGGAAATGGTGACCACACATGCGCCACTGACAGCCTTATCAATACTCTGCATGCTCGAGGATGCCAAAGAAAGGGTGAAGAGCGATTCTCCATCAGAGGAAGACAAGAATTTGACATCACAGGCGCTTGGAATAGCTACCGATTTGATAGACCTTGTTCCGGAGCGAGCATTCTCAGTGTCGGCTGGAAAGTCATCAGAAAAAGCCGAATCCGAATCAGCCACTGATGTATCTACTCTCGGCATACTGAAGAGAATCAAGGACTTCTATGTAAATGAGCAAGGGAGTTTGGAAGTCATCCCCGCCCCATTTACAACACAGCGCACAGGCGAGCTACTCCTTGGCAAGGCATGCTCACTAAACTGTGAAGCCTTGCATACTGAAAGCCAAAGAGCAGCACTCGGGATCAAGAGTCGGATGCTGCTTCTTTTGTTGAACAAGACGAGCCCCAAGACCTCATTTGATGTCAAGAACCTTTTGATATCCATGCATGATCGACTCTCATCAAAAACCCCACTGGATTTCATTGCCTTTTCCTCAATACTGGTTCTTTCTACAACACTCTTGTCGTCTGAACGCATCCCCGAGCTTGAACTTTCGAATATTATACCAGAGCTTGTGCGGCATGCTTGGGCATACTTGTCTAGCCCGGAACCAAAATATCACGTCGAAACGACCCGTAGCCTGTGGCAGCTTCAGACTGCACTGGGTTCGCAAAATAGGGATGTTGAGGCCGCCATATCCAGCCTGATGACGAATAAAGAAAGCAAAGAGAACCTAGTAAAACCAGGTGCTGATTATGGCCATGCATTCGGTGTATTATGGACACATACAATACAAGACACTGCGTCCGACCGCAAAGCACCTCGGACGCCACGTCTTCATGGTGATACAAAAGTGTATAAACCAAGACTTGCAGGGGCTGAGTATTATCATTTAATGCTCACACGGCCACTGTTCTTAGTTCTTGATGCGTTGCTGGATGAAGGGACCCAACAGTTCATGAGTGCAAAGACTTGGCTTAGCACTTTGATTGGGGTTGACAGGTGAGTGCCGGGTTACATTGCCTTCCTACAAACCTATTGATCGAGACTAACTGACAGTCAACAACAGACTCTTCTCAATATTGGCCGGCAAATTTCTCAGTCTTGGGTTCTTGCAACTCAACAAGGCTGCCTCTGACATGGACAAGATCGTTTCATTTTCCGGTAATGACGATCTCGATCTATGTCTTTACTACATGAGGGCGTTCTCATCTGTTTTGCGCTTGTCGCCGGGCGATTTCTGGGCTGTTTTGGCAAAACGCACCATTTCATACAAGGCTAATGACCAGCAGGAATCAGACGGTAAGCCTTTGAAGTCTAAGAAAGCGTACAAATTCGACTTAAGGGAAGGCAGCTTGCTGACAGAGGAAATATGTGCCACAGATGGGGATAACAGTGTATCTCTTTTGGTCTTCTTTCTCCAAGTCTGCATGCGGTGTGTTATATCGGAAGCTTCGGCAGAAGACAAAGAGCTGGATGCCAGATCCACGCACTTGTGCCGTTCTGCACTTGCGTGTCTACATCAAATCCTTCTGAGCCCTTACGCAGTCTCGCTTGCAGAGCTTCACCTGGATGACATCCTGATAGAGAAGCTCATGAGATGCCTCACTGGTTCAGATCCTTACGTGCAAGTGCTCTTGCTAGACGTAGTCTTTGCTTCACTTAAACTGCGAGAGACGCTGATAGATCAGCCACCGTCGCCAACGTCGATATCTGAAAAGCGGCCAAGTGTCGTCGACCCTGCAAGAATGGGGCAAAACTCAGGGACTGGAGATGTTGTGGGACGACCACTTGGACCACCGCAGGCTCTACTGAGATGTATTCAGGCAGGACTAAGCTCGCCCAGTAGCCGAGCTGTTCTCGACAGCTGGGTTAGCTTTCTCGGTGAATGCTTGCCATTTTACTCGGATTCTATCTTCCAAGTACTCATACCACTAGTGGAAACTCTATGTGGACAAATCGGCAGTACTTTGTCAGGGCTTCAGAAACTCTTCAAAGAAGGTGGGACTCTCCAAGGGGGAGCAAACAGCGGACCCGAAACGACATTGATCTCGTTACTCAACGCCCTCGAGCAGGTGCTGGCTAAGGGGCATGATCGACTAATGGCAGAAGAGGCACGCGTGTCCCTCGTCAAGGGCCCGGAGCAGCCGCAAGGCTTCTTCGGCAACATCTTCTCGTCAGACACCCCACAGTCGAGGAGCGCAACTGCAAATGACAGGCTCACTGTACTTCTTGCGTTCCAGGATGCAGTGCGCATGTGCTTTAGAATTTGGTCGTGGGGTCAGGGGCCGGATGTGGGCACGCAAGATCTCGCGAGTACGGCCTCGTTCAACTATACATCTTTGCGGATGAGGAACCGGGCCAGGAGGCTGCTTGAGCACCTTTTCACAGCCGAGCCCCTGCAGTGCATGGAGACAGTGGTAGAGATATGGCGGGGATCGCCGGGCGCGACGCAGCAGCAGGCCGATGTTTTCAACCTGCTGCCTGCTCTGGACAGCTCGCGGCCCAAACATACCATCCCGGCTCTATTTAACGCCATCTACAGCCGGACGAACCCAACAGCCATTGACTCGTCCCGCAAGTCAACACTGACAGTAGAGTTGCAGGATTTCGACGTAGTGATATTCCTGGTCGAGTACGCGCGTTCACTCGAGGATGATGCCATGGAAGAGATCTGGCAAGACTGCATCGTCTTCCTGAAAGAACTGTTGGGGAACCCTTTCCCGCACAGACAGACGCTTCCCAGCCTGCTGGAGTTTGCGGCCATCCTGGGGGAGAAGGTTGATAACACGAACTTTGGAGAGCAGAAAAAGATGCGGAGGGAGCTTGGGGTGAGTTTTCCCATTATTTATTCACGGATTATACTCTGACGATTTGGCGCGTCCCGAAAAAAAAAAAACCAAAAAAAAACCTAAACTGACTTGATATACAGGACCTGTTCCTTCGCCTCCTTACGGCTCTCTTCACCACCAGACCAATGACATTTACCGAGCTCGGTTCACCGGAAAAGTCGAGAGCTCCCGATTTTTTCCAGAAGCATGTACCTCCCAAGGGCGCGTATGAAAGAGCCGAAGATGTGGTAGAGGTTCTGTCCTCAATTGTACCAAGCCTTCACAAGATCCTGGTGGAATCCGATCGGGTACTGACGGCGGCCGCCTCGATTTCCACAAATGTTATTGGGCCAACTCTGAGATCCAAGTCGTTCCCTGACACTGTCACCAAGAGCACATTAATACTGTTACAGGAACTCGCCAGGCTACCCAACAACCAAAAGACTTGGAAGAAAGACGTAGCCGACGCTTTCAACGATCCGAGGTTCTTTAACTCCCCACTAGCCCTTGTGCAGAGTGACTGGCTTGGTCTCTTGCGGCAGTGGACTCTGAGTGATAAAGATAGGATGCCTGAGATCGTCGGACGCATTGCTCCGCCCACGACTGCCGGAATAGTGTTCGGTGTGGGTGCAACATCGGCTCGACTGGAATCGGATCGGAAGACACAGCTCAACCTCCGACGTATCGCGACTCTGATTCTCGCCTCGGCGGCCGATACGTTCGTAACGGAGGTGGGCCTGATTTTGGACAAGCTGGTAGAGCTTCTAGGGGCGACGGCCACGTCATCTCCATCATCAACGACGAGGGCTGAGCTATTCATGGTGGTGCGGGCGCTCGTACTCAAGACAAGCGCTGTACACTTGGCACCGCTGTGGCCGATCATCAACGCGGAACTGCATGCGGCCATGTCGAGCGTGGCAACGCCGGACCACAGCGCAGCTAGCGACACCTACAACAACGCCAGCGTGCTACAGGCATGCAAGCTGCTGGACGTGCTGATCTGCGTGGCACCCGACGACTTCCAACTGCACGAGTGGCTGTTTGTCACTGACACGATCGACGCGGTCCACAGACCGGGCTCGGCGCACTACCAGCCTGTTGCTCTCGTGGACGAGTTGTCGGAGGAGCTGGGGTCTAGTGGAATGGCGGGGGCGGCAGATCTCGTCGACGTCGCCACCGGTGAGCGGAGGAGGCCGATGTTGGGTCCTGGAGGCATCAGTGATGAGGTCAGCCTGGAGAGGCGGGATGAGCTCGTGGCCAAGATCCTTCGGCCTTTCTTTGGCCAGCTGAGCATTTATGCGTTCGAGTCGACGTATGCGATGGGTCCGTTGGATTGGGAAGGGTGTGTGAAGGGGCTGTTGAAGGACTTGTTTGATGAGAGGAGCATCGTCAGGGCCTTGTAGGTTTTGGGTGTCGGCGATTTAGCGTTTGCGTGCGTAGAATGAATATTACTATTATTTTATCATGTCTTTCGGGTGTCCGGCTGAATATATATATCAAATATGCTTGTAGATTTGGAGGCAGGTTATTGAGGAGAATTAGAGTAAAAGACAGCATCAGCTACGAGCGCCGGGGATATAGGCAACCAAAGCCTTGCTCGCGCCAGCCATACAGTACTGCACAACGTCGATCTTCTGACCGTCCGGGACGCATTTTGAGATCTGCCGCAGGTCGCTGGTCCGCGGGAGGTACAGGGCGTGATCGTAGGCCTTGCACGCGGCGTGGATCCTGTCAAGGTTGTAGGGTTGCATGGTGGATAGGTCAAAGACGTCTTGCTGACCGTAGTCGACGCCTCCCCATGGCGGCGAGGCGAAGATCTTGGTGGTCTTGGGGTCTATCCTCAGGTTCTGGGGTAAAGAAGATGAACAAGAAGAAGCAGAAGAAGAAGCAGCGCCACCCTTGCCATGCTTCTGCTGCTGCTGCTGCTGCTGCTGCTGCTGCTGTTGAGCAGCCAAAAAGTCGAAACAATCACCGTGGACCCAGGTGATCCACTCACCGCACCCATAAACCTCTGCGTTGTGCTGGGCGCAGGCCAGGGTGTCGGCATCGCGCTCGATGGCGACGACGCGGTCAAAGGAGCCGGCCAAGGCAAAGGCGATGGCGTTACCGCCGGCGCCGGCGAACAGGTCCACGACGGTCTTCTTGGCCCCCGACGCCGTCATGTCCTGCGCGATCTGGTTCGCCACGGGCTCCGGCGTAACGCCGAACCAGGCGTCGTGCGTCAGCCGGACGTCGTAGTCGTACCAAGAGAAGATGGAGTAGCGTTGTTGCCAGTATCTGGTGGTTTTTTTTTTTTTTTTTTGTGTTGTGGTTAGCTTCTTCTTTGGACTTTCTCTTCTTTGTAGTTCTTGATTTTGTTTTTACTTGTTTTGTTTTACGAGTCGATTCTGATCTGGTTGTGAAACTTCTCCCCCCTCGCACTTGCAAGAGTTATACGATGGATCTTGAGCTGATTGTGCTTGCTTACTTGCGTATATCTTCTGGGACGTCTTCTACACTGCTGTAGTGAGGACTACGCTCTGTCAGGGGTAGTCGAGGCGCTTCTTGCATTGTAATATTTTTTTTTGAAATAAAAAATGAGCAATGAGATAGGGTGTTAATTTTTGTTATGTGCGGTATGTTGTTCAACGGGTTTTGCCCATTCCTTGAAGTCTTCCCTACAAATTGGAGGCCCGATTGATAAACAAAAAGTGATTTAGATTTTGTTTCGTTTATGAGCAAGATTCAATACAAGGCCCAATAAAACCGGCGAAAATATTATTGATAGCACTCACGTTGGATATCTAGTCCGTCACGACGAAATCTAAAGTAAAGTTGAGAAAAGACTGGACATGGCGAGGACCCACTGAGAGCTGCCAATTTCCCCACAGCTACAAGGCTGGTGTGGAGTTTGGGCGGACCTTCTCAAGACGTCAGAAACCCAGAACGAGGTCAAGCTTTGTGACAGCTGGCGGCAATTACATGTTATGTGGTGATATCCAACGGCGTGATATTCAAATAACAAAAAATCAGAAGCACGCCAACTTAAACAATAATACTACATGTCTTTGAATTTTGTGGATTAACAAAACAAAAACACCATACATCGAGCCGGCCTCGGCCTGTACCACAATGTTCAACGCTCTTAACCGCTTCATATCCCGTCTCGATGGGGATGTGCCCCAAAAGGACAACAGCACCTATGGCCAGTTTGGCTTCCAGGTACTGCGCAACAACAATCTCGAGCTCAAGATTGAGCCTTGGTTTGACTTTGTCGTCGGCATCAATGGCCGCATGCTCGACAATCCGGACCCGCGCTTGTTTGCCCAGGAAGTTCGCAACTGCGCCGGCGGCACAGTAACTCTGGGCTTGTGGAGTGCCAAGGTAAGTCGGTTTATGCTACACTACATAAATTACACCAAGAAAAAAAAAAAAAAAAATAGACCGCCAGCTAAACCCATCACACCACCGCCAGGGCCAACGAACCCGCGCCCTCCAGATCCCCGTCCCCGTCGATGCTCCGTCCCTGGGCCTGACTCTGCAGTGGACCCCTCTCTCCGCCGTCTCCAACATCTGGCACGTTCTCGACGTGCCCGCCAACTCCCCCGCCGACCAGGCAGGTCTGCTTCCCTACAGCGACTACATCCTCGGCTCGCCCGACGGCGTCCTGCACGGCGAGGGCGGGCTGGGCGAGCTGGTCGAGGACCACATCGGCCGCCCCCTGCGCGTCTGGGTCTACAACAACGAGTACGACGTCACGCGCGAGCTCTCCATCCAGCCCAGCCGCGACTGGGGCGGCCAGGGCGCTCTCGGTTGCGTCCTCGGCTACGGCGCCCTGCACCGCCTCCCCGCCCCGCTCAGCGAGCCCGTCAACGCGCCCGGCGAGACCATGTTTGACGGCGGCGGCGAGCAGTACGGCGCACCGCTCGTCTCGGACGGAGCAAACATATTCGTTCCTGGTGCTGATGCATCAATGCCACCGCAGCAGCAGCAGCAGCAGCAACCGCCTTACGAGGGTGGTGGGGAATTCCTAGTCCCGGCGCAGTTGGCTGCTCCTGCGGCGACGACGACAACGGGAGCGCCGCCCAGGGGGAAGAAGAAGGATAGGCACCACGGCGCGGGCGGAGGCAAGGGCATGATGGACGACTACTTCAAGGAGCAGGAGGCAAAGAGCAAGGCGCTGGACAATGCACCGAGCGGGCGGGCCACACCCGTCGCGCCGCCGCCGCGTGCTGGCGGTAGTGGACCACCCAAGGCTGGCGAGGCTGCTGTGCCGCCTCCGCCGGCGGCGGCCAAGACTGAGGTGGCTGAAGGGGAGGATGCGGGTTGAGCGGCACTGCAGAAAGTGTAAACCATAGACTTGTCATGATGTCTTTTTTATATGTTGTTCCAGTACCAAGCTGGCGTAGAACCTGATAGACCCTGAGCCATTGTGTGGCTCTTTTGTCCATTGGCTCATGGCCCGATTTCATGTTTCCCCGTGATAGCAGTAGGACGTTTCTATACCCCCTCTGTGATATGTTTCGCCCGCCTAATCATCATACAAGTATCCGCGGATAGCAGACGAGCCATGATCGGGTCTCGTCTGATATGCAATGCCTTTTTCGCCCCTAATGATCCCCTCGCACCAACAACACCCCGAGAAACCCCCGCAGAATATACCCTAGTTGATGAAGTTGACACAGAAGAAATGCAGGATCAAGCTGCACACAATGTAGTCGGCGAATGCCCTGTACAACGTTGTTCGAGAGAGGGCTGCGTCAGCCCAGATATCCCCTACAACTTTGGAATTCTCGTGGGGTAAATTTAGAAATCGAGAGGGAGGGGGTGACTTACCTTTCTGGTGAGACTGAAGGAAAGTCGGATGCGTTCTGGGGGTTCTGTTGGATTCGGAGGGAGACTAAATCCGGCGGAGGTGGTAATCAGCAAAGGGATTCACTAATTCGAATCCGCTGGAGGGAGTGGGGGCGGAAATGTGTACCTGTCAAGACGAATTGGCCCACGGTTGAGCAGAAGCCGGACAGGAAGGCATTGAAGGGCTGCAAAAGGGAGAACAAATTGGTTAGCAAAATAACAATCCACCTCCTGAGATTTACAGCATCAAACCGCATCCATATCCCGGTTTCGGACGATGCTTACAAAGTTTCCGGCAAGGATGCAGTAGAGGAACTGCAGGGCGCCGTTTACGACCAGGAAGCCCAGGAAAACGTCAAGGAGCTTGATCCTTTGCGGTGTAGACTTGAGGTAGTGATCAACCACGTTGGTGACTGTCTTGTCCCAGGTTGCGGCCGACGACGACGACGACGCTTTCGGCGCCTTGGCTGGAGTGGGTGTGGCTGCGACGGCGGGCGCGGCGGGTTGCCTAGATGGGGTCACGGCTCGTTTCGGTGCCATTGTGGTCGAGGGATTTGTTGCCTGGAATTGTTGCAGTGTCTTTGATTAATATGGGAGCGTAAAAATGGTGATTTTGTTTCTGTCGTGTGTGGTAGAGGTTGTCGTCGTTGAATTGCTGGCTTCAAACAGGTGTCCACCTCGCGGATCATGGATGGAGCTTCTTGTGACGTGAGGCTTGTGGAGGAAGCTCCAAACGGACACGCAGCTCAAGCAGGAAATCTTGGCACGTGCTACCACCCACATCCCGTACGAGACCATCCATTGTAGGACACCTTTCTTCTTGTTAGCAGCTTACCTACCCTGCACACTTACACACGCCTCTGTACTGCGCGTAAAAGATCTACGGCAGGATTGACCAGATTCGCGACACAGCTGCAGCTTATCTGCCATGCCAAATCTTTAAAACCAAAAATATCTACAATGTGCGATCGTCAAAGTTGAAGCGTCTCGCAATCGTTCTCTTTGAAGTATGTGGAGTCTACTCAATCGCGGATGGAGCTGCTTGCTATACACTGAAAATAGTATCAGCCAAGTTTAGTGCGAAGATGGCTAGTCTGCACGCGAGCATCGAACAAGAGGCACAGCCATGCACAGCCTTCCCGCCGCCGGGGGTACCGGCTGCTTCGGAGCCTGACGACATTCCCGAACAGAGCACCCTCGTCGACTTTCTTTCGAAGGATTCCCAAGCCCTAAATTGGCGCGTAGATTTTATCGATTCTGAAAGCGCGAATCACCAGTAAGCAACTTACCATCTGTCATATTAGATGTGGTTACATTAGGCCCCCCGCCCTCTATCAACCCAAGAAACCTCCGCCATTCTCTTGGCATCTGATGATCTGACAACCTAGACCATATGCATGATTATTGATAAACCTAGACCACGAGAATAGAAGGGGGAAAAAATCAGAGGAAAAAGACCGAGAGAAATGGTTTCTTGAGCCGAGGCAAAAGCTTTTCGTGATGGTTGTAATCAACGCGCCCAAGTTCTAGGCCTCCGTGTCGTGGTATAGACTACATACAGAAAGCATCGTCATGTGCGACGATAAAGGAAAAGAGACAAATTCAAATTTGCGCAGGTTTTGGATAAGTGAGACTCGTCACACCAAAGATACTCAAAACGACTTTGCTGTTGTGAAACTTTCTTTAATCTTTTGCGAGATATGAGATTAGAAAGGGCGGACACAAAGCGTCTTGTTTTGTTTCTTTGCCGTACGTATATCATTCTTCTGCGGCGATGCTGCTGTAATTCATCTTTGGCATGACACCAGCAAAGACCAAGTGTAAAGGAGTTCAAATTAAACCCGGCGACAGCAAGCCCAGATACGGATTAATTACGTATACACATATACCAAGGAAACAAAAGAAAAAGAAAAGCCACCCGGGCACTGCCCTGTTGCTTATCATCTCAACGGGCCGAAATGCAAGAAGAAAATCATAAAGGGGTGAATCAAGCCCTACGAGGAACAAAGAGACACTAAATTCCTAGCTGCCTAAGCTTAATGAAAGCCGATAGTACGGTACAGAGAATGGACGTCCCGGGAGTTATTTCAATGCTTGGTTTTGAAAGCAAGTACCTGGACTAGGCTAGTCCAAGGCAGCCGAAACCCGTATTTATTGACCTAGACTCAACTAGGAAGGCCAAGACCCAAAATGCGGTTACAAAGTACCTACGCATGTCATAAGTCCAGTAGCCATTGTCACCTTGGAAGGTTTACTTTCACGACTCAAAAAATCCTCACGAGGTATACTGTTAAATAGGTGATGCTTCAGGTCCCCTGGGGGCATGGATGATGATTTCCAAGAGATGATTAAAGTTACCGCCCTCAAACACGGGGGCAGACTTGGGATGAGCCAGTGTTGACTCGTTGTGTCGTGGAAGGGAGCGGCGACAAGGAAAGATCCATGAAAAAGGAAGGTGTGCTTGGACCTGACGACATTACCATAGTAATCCCGTCAAGGTCCTCCCCACCAAGGAGCTTCCCAAGAAGCTTGGGCCGGGTACCCGAATGGTCGCCGCCAACTGGATAAAACCTACGGAGTATAATCGTAGTATACTTTTAGTATCATCACCAGCCGAAACTACTGGGAGCAACCTTGCCCATGTTAACCGTTGTGCCTGGAAAAAGTATAGTATACCTACACAAGAAGTACAACGTACCTGAATAACGACAAATGTGGTTCCCACATTGTCTGCCAATTGAGTAATTTCCGGGCTA
Organism: Pyricularia grisea; assembly: GCF_004355905.1. NCBI lineage: Eukaryota > Fungi > Ascomycota > Sordariomycetes > Magnaporthales > Pyriculariaceae > Pyricularia > Pyricularia grisea. The sequence goes on along the minus strand of NW_022156717.1, from coordinate 1,814,072 downwards.
TCTGGTTCTCATGCTGAAACTCATATCTAACCGAGACTTGTAGGTGGACGCGTAGACAAGTTTTTTTTCAGGTGTTAATGATATCTAACATGTGCACATGTGAATCCGTGAGAGGGAATAGTCAATGTTACCATTGTACGGTTAAATTGTAATCCGGAGATTGAGCAGTGAAATTCGGGTAACATTTTCCAGGAGTTTCTGCCTCCGAAATATGCCAATAAGTTGTCTCACGCGAGAATCCGCCGAGCAGTAACGCAAACAGGAAAGGGTTAAAAGAAAACAAAAAAACAAAGGAGACAAACAAACCAAAAATTAATTCATCCAATCTCCTCATGTTCTGGACATGACTTGCTAGATTAACGTTTAATCACCGCCACGGGGGAAAAAAAATGCAGTTGATCTTGGGCTCGCGGTTGGGAACGTACGCTGTTTGGCGAAAATAATCAAATGGCAACTAACAACTTGCTGTGTTCTACTAGTGGTACGTGTTCCCTGATCGGCCGCATGGATGGTGGCTTCTTTCTGCAGGACCTTGGCGGACCTGGCGCTTCTACCATGTCATGTTCCTAGTATTTAATTGCTGTTAAAGGTACAGTATCAATGACAGGTCGCATATCCGCGGCCTGTCAACCTCGCGTAGCCGCGCACTGGTGCTGTTTGCTGGGATCCACGTTACAATAAACCCTTAGGGTCAAACCAAACCACTATCGTGTGGGCTAGTCTGGTTTCTAATTAAATTCTCGTGTTTTCACATTTCAGCCAAGTAACTGAATTGGCGATTCAGGTTTTCTGCTATAGTCAGAACTCTGAACGACCGTCACAAATTACCAAAAATTTGCATGTGGTTGCATCCTACCAATCAAAAAAAGAAAATTGAATACTGGAATAAAGTCAGCCTTTCTGCACTAAACCGCGCGAGGGGGGGCGGGGGGGGCCAAGGGTGGTTTGTACGGTAGTGCGAGCCTGAAGTTGGCCTCCACCAATTTCAAAAATGTCTGTGTGCTTCCCGACGAGCCGACCGGGACCCGGATTTGGAAGACTTGCGAATTAGCGCGGACTTGCATGTAGCCTAACAGAGTAGCGCCCGCTTCTGGGCTAGGGGGGCGGAGCTGGCCGGCCCTGGTCAAAATTTCCATCGTCAGCTCTCCCGTCAAAGGAAAAAAAAAGTTCCCCCAGTGGTCAATCATCTGGTTCCTGAAAAAGAATATGCAAACAAGGATGCCGAACTAAAAATGAGCGACACAGCCCCAACAATCATTGATCCCTTGGTTATTGAGGGATAATTTTGCAAACGGCTAATCGGAAGGATGCATAGGCGGCAGCAATTGATCAAGACAGCTCTTGGAAGTTATCTTTTTTTTTTTTTTTTGTTCTTCTTATTCTTTCTGTTTTTTCTTTGTACCTACTCGTAGTATGTTTGCCTAGTTCTGTACCTACTTCGTATATTTCTGTTTGTAGTCTTTTGTTGTTCCATTTCCAGATTACGACGATCTTTAAGCTCTGTGGAGTGTGACTGATGGTACCACGTCGATCGATCTCCACAACTGGATGAAATGAACTTAACTTGCGACCAACCAAATCAAGTGTCACCCGCCTGTCGCTTGGGGGATCTCGCTGTCAAGCGGGATCATTACTCCCAGTGCATTGAATGCCAAGGCGGAAAAAAAAGAAGGATTCGGAATACGTACCGGTACGGTGACGCATTACTTTACCGCACCATACGTACATGGAACCCCAAAAGATACATACGGATTGACGGTAAAAAAAAAAAAAAAAAAAAAAAAAAAAAAAAAAAAAACTCGGGAAATTTCTGCCCGTCGCATATTCCATGTCGATGTTATCATCACATAGCTATGTCAGTTCAAGTCTGTGCTGGGATTTTATTTGTCCAGTCACTGTTACTTTGCTTCATCCTGTGTCGTGCTTTTGTCGGAAATGTTTGATTTCCCAGGCTCCCATGTCCTTGTTTGTGAGATTCTCGATAGGCAGGGGATTTCTCTTTTCTTCTTTTATAGTTTAACCCTTAACCCCTGGAGACACCCCTTGTCCCCATATAGTGGAGAGAAGTAAACATAAAGGTAAAGAAAGAGAGATCGGCAAAAAGAGTGTCCACTTCCATCGCCAAGACTCTCGTTCTAGCGTGGGACTGGGGTTTCGTTTTTTCCCCCCTCTGCGTGTATCTGAGCCTATCATCCCTGTCCCACACCCTTCCATCAAGAGTCACTTAAAAAAAGAAAATGCAGGTACTTGGATTGTGGAAGCCTATTGATTGGTGACAGCTGGGCAGTTAGTTTGCGTCTGCACGCAGCACCGCCTAGACTTGTGGAGAGGTTCGGTTAATTAGCGTGTTGGCCTTTTGACATGCCGGGCGCTTGGTGTGCACTGTGGTTGGTATTGTGTATTTGTGGCATGGTACTCCGTATTGCGATTACGATTGCGTCTCTTTGTGTGCAAAGTCCAGACTGCTCCACTTTTGCCAGCCCCGCCACTAATTCAACTTGTTTCTCTTTCTTTTTTTCACAACATGAAGGGCTGTCATGAATGCAAATCGTTCTGCTCCCTACCGCTGGACCCCTGCCCTACCCTTTCGCGCGCCTTCTTCTTCAGTGGTACCTACCGGTAGGTGGGCGGGGCGGTCATGGATTGCGATGGATGCGATGTAGGTGCGTGCCGGGGGGGTGGTGGCACGAAAAGGAAGGGTGTGGTAGGTTAGGTAGACATCCAAAGTGTACCAAGTAGTATTGTATTTCCGAAGACATGACAGGTCTGGATGTGTCTGTCTGACAGGGTCGGCGCGGTCTCTCCAGCGGCAGACTTGTTCCCATTCGAGGAAGCCCCAATACCCAACATGTGTGGAACCTTCCTTGCTTAGCCTTGCTCATCCCGTGTCGTTCGGCCTGAAGGTTCTATTTTTTCCCTCTTTGTCCAACGTTTGTTAGTCCCGTCTGGATTTCACCTTATAAACGTCCATTCCCTCTCCGTGCTTCCACCTCGGGCCTCCTTCTATCATTCAGACCGCATTCACTCAACCATTACATCCTGTCAATAACAGAAATCCAGGCTTGATTTCTGTTGCGCACATCAGAACGCTTTGATCCACTACCAGAACATTAGGATTGAATTGGTTTCTTTTTTTTTTAATCTTTCTTTTTCAGCATCTCGCTCGGACGATCAACCCCAACCTACCGTAAAAAAAAAAAAAAATCCTCCAATCGACTTTCTCTTTATCTCTCTTCAACCTTTACCGATACCCTCGTTTGCAACGAGTACAACAACGGCAACAAAAGTAGAAAAGATGCAGTTCAAGTCAGTCGCCTTTGTGCTGGCCACCGCGGTCATGGGCATCAACGCTGAAGAGGTCACCGGCCAGCTTGGCGATGCCAAAGTCGTGACCAACAACCCTGCTGGCGTCGTGTACGAGGCCGAGCTGCCCGAGACCGCTTTCACCAAGGGATCGGCCTACGCAGCGGGAGGAAATGTCAAGGGCTCCATCAGCGCCACTGCCGCTGCGGACGGCGCTGGTGTCGTCTTCACGGTCAAATTCTCCAACTTGCCCAAGGAGGGCGGTCCATTCAGTAAGTCTATACCTGTGTAATATCAAGTCTTTTGAGCTGCATCTCAATGACTTTGGCGAACTCATTGTGCTAACGAACACACTCAGAGTACCATCTCCACGTTGATCCCGCAACTGGAGGCAACTGCACCGCAACCCTCGCACACTTGGATCCGTTCGTGCGCGGCGAGACCCCTGTATGCAACGCGACTGCCCCCCAGACTTGCCAGGTTGGTGACTTGAGCGGCAAGCACGGTGAAATCACGTCGGACCCCTTCGAGGCTACGTACACGGACAAGTTCGCTTCGACCCACGAGGGCATCGGCGCCTTCTTCGGCAACCGCTCCTTCGTTCTACACTACGCGAACAAGACCCGCATCACCTGTGCCGACTTCAAGCGCAAGGGCCTCAAGGGACGCGAGAGCGGCTCGCCCGGCCAGGCCAAGCCGACTGGCGCCGGATCGGGCTCGGGCTACGCCTCTGGAACCGGAGCCACACCTGCGCAGACGGGCACCCTGCCAGTCGATGCCGGTGCAGCCAAGCTCAGCATTGGAATGGCCGGCTTCTTCGCCGCCGCAGCTGCTGCTCTCATGTAATGATGAGCAATTGACACGGTAGCCCAGCTAGGGGCCCTTTGTCGGACTTAATATTGAGGCGTCTTGCTTCCTGTTTCCATGATACCACATACGGGGGCAATCTCTGCATTAGAGAGGGGGGCGTTTCGGAGTCTCTTTTGTTTTTTTTTATGCTTCTGGTTTTTTATTTTGTTTTACTCTTGACTTCTTCTTGGTACTCTGCTCACTCGCCTTGGCCGATAGCCTACTACCTGGTGTGCATACGGACACTATTTTTTTTCTTCTTCTTCCCTCGTTTCTGTTGTCAAAAGGCTTGTAATCATAATTTTTTCGCACATAGCTTTCTGGCGCACGGCTTCTGGAGTTCAGTTTGTGATTGACCCGGGAGAGATGGGAGATACCGAGACTGGACTTAGTCTAGAATTTTTGACAATAAAGTAAACTTTTGTTTCTAAGCTTTTTTGTTCCTTTTCCCCCTTGAATCATATTGCTCTTCTTCTTTTTGTTCTACCGCGGTAATACTTGCGAACAGCGCGCATTCTTTTTGATGCTCCTCTCGGTGTTCTTTGACGTGGTCCGACTCAACACAGACTGCCAATTGACTTGGCTCCAGGAACGTGCGGCATGGAGTTTTTTTTTTTTTTTTTTTTTTTTCTTTTTTTTTTTTCTGTCTTCCTCGTGGGTTTATGTTTTAGCTACCTAGCTCTCAAAAAGACGCTAGGGTTCGGATGGATTGGCCAACCAGGCTATGCGCCAAGGGACGCAAGAAGCCCAACGGTCGTCCGAACACTTGGGCCAAACCACATGCCTGCCTTACCAAAGTAGATTTGCAGGTCATGACAGGGCGATCAGCTGTCAAAGAGATGCCGGTCGGTCTGATCTGGTTGCAGACTCGGTTTTTCTTGGAAGGAGGAGGGCACGTCATCTTTGCCTGGAACCGTTGTGAAAAAAAAAGGCCAACACCAAGCAAAAGTAGAGGGAATTTTGAACAAGTGTGCAAACAACTGTACCATTCCAATCCAAAGTATGGAAAAATCGGAACCAGCCGAGATCCATTGGCGGGGACGGCCGGTACCGAGTGTTTGAGAATTCGTGGTGAATGACACTAAGATCAATATAAGTTACGTCGCGCTTGGTTTAGGTTAGTGACTATCTATTTTTGATCAGGTCTATTGAAAGACAAATGCCATGCTGAGTTTCCCCTTAATTACGAGGTCAGTAGTATAGCAAAAGCACAAATAGAAGAAACAGAACAAAAGCAATGAATCAAATCCACGCTTCTTTCTTCTTTTTTCCCTTTCCAACCACCGTGCGTTGGTTTTGCCCAGAAACCCCCGACCGTTTGAATGATCTGTCACTAGTGATCCCCTCACCTGTCTCGGATCTTTCATCCTTGCTCTACCAACAAACCCCCCCTCCCCCATCTAGAACTAAATACATCATCCTTAATGCCACGACACTTGTACCTTTACCCCTCTGATGCAATGTCTGAGCACTTTTTTCCCAACGTCGAGCGGTTGTTCAGGCCAAGACGCACAAAAAAAGACTTTTACTTTCTTAATTAGAACGTTGAGCTTTGCACATTAAACAGCAAAATTGAGGAGGAAAGTGACGGATGACTGCTTTCATCTCGGCAACTCACTTAACCTTCTCGGTCTACCTTGCGAAAACACAACCACTATGAAAACAACGCTTGCTGTCGCATCAACTTAAAACCCCCTAAATTCGCAAGCTTTACCTCCCGAATGCGTTTCGGTGACGATGAAGAATCCCAAAAAAGCCCTCTACCAGCAGGCAAAGCATCACACTTTGTCCCAAACAGAAGCATGTCATCGGAAGCATGTCATCGGGGCTTTCTTTCCGTGTTCTTTCGGAAGTTTTTTTTTTCTCTTTGTTCCGGGGGAGGATTCGAATTGTAACCCAATGACAAGGGAATGACTTGGGGCACCAGATAAATAAATGGCCCCAATGCGATTGGCGTCTTCGTCATCCTCATCTCCCTTGATCTTTAGGTGGCTAGTTTCGCCTTGATTCGCCTTAACTAGGCGAAGCTATATTTCCCTTCAACCAAGTCACACTTCAGCCAGTTCCGCAAAATGTGGCGTTGGCGTTGACCTGAATTTGGTTGTGCGACTTGTAGGTATGTAGGTAGCCGATTTGAGGGCGGATCTTGTTTTTTTTTTATCCATCGTGACTCTTCTCCCGTGTCACCACCCTGTTTCTTATTCTCTTCTCACCAGAACCCTTCTGTATGTTGATTTGCTCAAGAAGGTCCTTGTTCGGTTGTTCTGCTACAATGGTCCTTTGTCCGCTTTTCTAATATACCAGAACCAGTTTTGCAAAAGAAATCATTGGCACATGATTCGTTGTACACCTTGGATCTCGAAAATTATATTTTACAACATACATATAAAAAACATGCCGTGGCGATGACGCTCTCCCGTCGCTCGTCTTAAGGGGAGTCGCCCCCTATCAACCAACCAACCAACCAACCATCCATCCATCCATCCCCCCTGATCCAATGCTTGATCTTTGAGATGAGATATACCAAAGGACCCACCCAATCATATGTTCCAGTTGAATAGATGAGATCGAAAGTGCAATATGTTCGCAACCCACCCCCTTTCAATCAGCCCAATATCCAATCATTTGCATAAAAGCCGCTACGGGTGGGAAAGACGGGCCTTGATTTTTGGTTTTCGAGATGAACAAGAGGAGAAAAGAAAAAAAAAGAAACAAAAGAGGTGTGTTCTTTGTACAACATTGTGTGGGACGAACAACATCCGATGGGTTTGTCTAGTTTAAAATGAAAATCGCATCTGGACCTTGTCATTCGTTGAAGCTGTTCTCGAGGCGATACTTATCGAATCAAGTTGAGGTTACACATAAAAGTGCATATCCTCGTAAGAAGAAGAGAAAAAAAAAACCCTCACAAAGAAGTTGGAAAGCGGATGATCTACCAAATCTGGCGGATCTACTCTAGCAAAATCTGAGAAACGATGGGAATGGTTGCCTACCTCGGCTTTTCTTGCCCTTTTTTCTCTCTCTTCTTCTTCTGCTCCTTCTTTTCTTTTTATCTGCTTCTTCTGCTAGAGTGGTCCCTTGATTCCTTGTGGTTGATAACCTTAAGCGCTTCACAGCCATTCGAAATATCACCGGTTGGGTGTGGTGGGAGGGCCGCTGTCAGGTGGGCATCTCCGGGATCCCGAGCTTTTTCGCACGTAAGGCATGCATGACACATCCTTCATACCAAGCTATAAGCCAAGCAAGGTTGCTGAAGAACATGTGTAAGGAAAAAAGCAGGGCCGATATGAGAAAAATAAAACAAAATGAAAAGCGTATGTCGTGATACTCTTGCAAAGTCGTAAATTGTATTGGTGTGGTGTAACTGGAGACTTGAAAATAATAAACGATAGCCTTCTTTTTGTTCCATCTTCCCGAAAATAAATAGTTGTCTCTATATCACATGAAGTTCAACAGGGGGTAAAAAAAAGAGACTTAAAACATATCGGGGACGAGCAGTTGCAAGACATTATTATGGTGATTGATCACGTCAACAAAAAAGGGACTTGCCGGTTCCTGCGGCTCAAGAAGAACCGCGTCCCAGACATAATAAAACAAAAGGCTTGTTTTTTTTTACTGCTTGCAAAGCATGTTAAATGCTCAAAGAAAAGGTCGGCAAGTTGCGCGAACCACGTTAGCCATCCAACCAATTTCTTTCCCCTTCCCCAAAAAAGATATCCATGCCATGCAAGATTTATAACCCGCACTTGCCGCACAGCATCTGCATACCAACCCTTTTTTTTTTCTTCTTCTTTTTCTTTTTTCCCTAAAATCTGTCCCCCCACCTCTTCCCTCTCAAATCTAGGCCCCCTCACCCCCATCAGAGCGGGTTCCGCAACTTATGACAGGCTAGGCTTTATTCTCGGAGGGTCGGTACCTAATTTTGCCATGATGACCACTCCCCGCCTTCCTTGCCCCCCATCAGCACTTTGCAAGTGGGGATGCATCATGGAATGGTTGTCCCGAAAGTGCATTGCGGCCGACTGCTGCGAAAAGAAAGAAAAGAAGGTTTTAAATTGCGTGACAACCATGTTCGGGATGGGTTTCGTGGTTTTTGAGATAAACATGTACTATATGGATAGGGTCGCTATCTTTTTCTTATTCTTTTCGTTCTGCCTGCTTGGCAAGAAGGGAATAAGAGAAAAAGAACACACCCTTGAATGTACTCTAGAACTAGACTAGATTCTAGAACCAGTTCTATTCCTAGTGGGTAGCGGGAGGAAGCGAGTCCAAACAACGGTGACTCTTTTTCTTTTCCCTCTCTTCTTCTCCCTAGAGATTCTAGAAATACCAAGGGGTTTAGTCATCAATCTCATCATACAGTAGCCCTCATCGGCAATCCAAGATTTTCAGCTGCTTACATATCTACAACATAGCCCTCCAATAGCTCACCTCTCTCTTGCCTCCTTCCAGCTAGGGGAACCCCCCCTCCACCTCATCGTATCTGTCTCGTTGTCCGAGCTGCCGGGATTCCGGAGCCAATGAAGGGGCCAGTTAGGCGAATGGGAGGTCGAATGGCGCTCTTTCTTACTTTTTTTTTCTTTTTCTTTTTTTGCCCACCGCTATCATCGCCAAGACCATAAACGTGACAAAGGTCGTGTGTTTTTAAAAAGCCAGTATGTCCTCCGAAAGAATAAGGCAGGGTTGCCACTAGGGGGTGTAGGGTTTCCGATCCTTGCAGATGAGGGGAGTGTATTACGACTTTTTGCCAAACAAAAAAAAAGCCTCCGAGAGGAATATTGATGGTGATGTGATCGTCAGTCCTGGCTCGCAAAAGGTCCGAGCCAGAAGACATCTTGGAAATCTACACAAGTTCAGCGAGCTGAATGCTGCCCTCCTTCTCTGGCGTTGCATGGGTAAAACAAGAAAAAGCTGATAAAACCTTTCCCTCCTCAACTCGTGTACTGAGCATTTACTCCGTAAATCATGACGACAATCTTCTGATCCTTTGTGGATCGTTGTTCTTGACATATAAAAGTCAGGACACCACCCCCCCTTGAATATGCATCTTTCATCACCTGAATGGCTTATTTGGGATCTGACCACCATCTGGCCCATATCGGTACATCCTGCCGTCTCCCATAGTTGCTTGGCTCTCGTCAACACATATAGGAAAGACACGCCAGACACCTCTTTCTGTATCCCCACCACCCACACTCTTTTGAACATCACATCCCACTTTCTCCTTATACTATACAGCTTATGCGCTGAAACAAGCCCCAAACCTTTTATTCTGCAAGCGGCAAAACAGGAGATTAAAAGAAACAAAGAAAAAAATATGCCTCCTTCTGTACATTGTCCGTCTACCCCAGCTTTTAGTACACGGAGCTTCCCGCTCAGATCTCACGCTGCTGCAACATCCCCTGTCGTATCCCGGACCACAAGCACGCCGCCAGACATGTGGCCAAAGAGCGGTAGTCAACAGAGCTGCCACGTTCCGGCATGCAAAGTTCGAAGGGACCCTCACACCCGTGCTGTCGAACCCGCGATCCAAGCTGTCAACGGCACCAGCCCCTATAGCCAGGTAGAAAATCCATATAGTGAGGATGTTGAGACGATAAGGGAGAGGGAGTATCCGCAAATGAGTAATGGTAAATTCTGACCAGTCTCTTCTCTTTCTCCAAATCCTACTTGCGTGAGTATGACCGCGACCGGATGCTAACGAAAGGCACACGAGTGGGCGCTGCACGATACGAACAGGTGTATACCTCGACCACAGCGGAGCGACCATCTACGCGAGGTCCCTAATAACCGCCTTCGCGGACAGGATGATGAACAACCTGTATGGTAACCCACACTCGGCAAACGAGCCAGCCCGGATATCCGGAGAGATGGTTGACGAGGTACGCGAGCGGACGCTGCGGTTTCTGGGCGCGGACCCGAAGCACTTCGACCTCGTCTTTGTGGCCAACGCCACGGCGGGTATCAAACTCGTGGGCGACGCCTTCCGCGACCTCGCCGAAAAGACGTGGAGTGGTACCTTTTGGTACGGGTACCACAAGGACGCGCACACCAGCCTCGTCGGCGTGCGCGAGCTGGCCGGCGCCGAGGCCAGCTGCTTCATGAGCGACGCCGAGGTTGAGCGCTGGCTCGGCGGATCGATGCCAGCAGACGACGGCTTCACAAACTGGCACCACCATCGGCCATACCAGGGGGGCGGGCGGAGGCGCACCGCAGGTGGCGGGTTGGGACTGTTCGCATACCCCGGACAATCCAACATGACGGGCCGGCGGCTGTCGCTGGCGTGGCCTGGGATACTGCGGCGATCGCGGCCGCACGCAAACACTTACAGCTTGTTGGATGCGGCGGCACTGGCAATGACCAGTCCCATGGCGGCCGTGTTTGCAGAACCAGATGCGGCGCCCGACTTTACGGTCCTGTCGCTATACAAAATCTTTGGTTTTCCGGACCTTGGAGCGCTAGTTGTGCGGCGCGACTCGGGCCATATTCTGACGCTGCGCAAGTACTTTGGCGGCGGGACGGTGACCATGGTGTCGGCGGTTGGTGGCCCCTGGCATAGGAGCAAAGGGCGCGAAGCTGTCGCGTACTCAGGGGCCAACGACCAACATCAACATCAGTCTGAGCACGGGCGGTACCAGATCCACGACGGGCTCGAAGACGGCACGTTGCCGTTCCACAGCATCCTGGCGTTGGGGGAGGCGATCGAAGTTCATGCACGGTTATACGGAAGCATGGAAAACATCTCGCGACACACTTCCAGACTCGTGGCCAGCCTGTACGGTGGCCTAGCGGGCTTGCGACACGCCAACGGCGGGCCAGTGGTCCAAGTTTATGTCGAGGGTGCCGATGGCGCGAGAACTTTCGGTGACTCCTCGAAGCAAGGACCGACGGTGGCGTTCAATGTGCTGGAAGCGGATGGTTCCATCGTCCCATACTCCCAGGTCGAGGAGCTAGCGAACCGGAAGGGCATATACATCCGGTCTGGTGGTAAGTCTTATTGGTCATCCTTGGTAACCTAACTTTTTTGGTCACCCCGACTTGATGAAGGACTTGCTAACTTAGTATCTCAATCTTCACAGGCATCTGCTGCCCTGGTGGCATGTTCACAGCCCTAGAATACGAGCCATGGGAGCTAGAAAGAGCCCTCTCTGCCGGACACCACTGCGGCTCTGGCAGTCATGATCTCATTAACCAGTTGCCCACTGGGTAAGAAACCCATGCATTTGCCTCTTCCCCAGTCATGTATGCAAGCAAAGCTGACTTCGGACCGATAAATCTAGTGTCGTCCGTGCAAGCCTTGGCCCGATGAGCACCGTGCGTGACGTTGACATGTTCATCGAGTTCATGCGCGACACATTTGCTACACCACGGTGGCAGCAGTCGCCAGTCCTGGATAACATACTATTTCAACGCTAGCAGACGAAGCAAACGCTGCCTCCAGAAAACATCAAAGACCGTGGCTGGTATCCTGCGGTTCAAGTATAGAGGCCAAGGATAATTGGCAAGCAGCAACCCCGGTTTCTCATTTTCCTCTGCTCCTTTGACTGTTTGGGTATTTTGTTGGGTACGCATGGGGCATACGATTTACGGCGAAATGACTTCGGGAGGCTATCAAGTAGGGTGGAATTGTTGGAAAATGGTTAAAATCTCGGTGAAGAGCCCCTGTCTTTTCGTAGGGCTCTTTTCCTTTGTCCGTACATATAGTGTAAGATGAGGCGCATACGCTAGTGCAGACCACCAGGTACATACAGTGTATAGCCTGTAAGCATCTGAAGTCAGGAAACCTGGCGCTGGCTGCAAATTGTACATTTTTCGGCCTTGGTTAATTCGGTCTGTCATCACAAATTATGTCGCGAATAGCTCTGATTTCACGCCCAGAATCTCTGAATATCGGCAGTCAATCGAGCCTCGCCAAGACCCATGTTATCTTGCCCATTGATTGACGTAACGACGATCAGGTTTATCCGGGGTCTCATTGAGGAATTGTTGACTCAAGACAGATAGCCGAACTGTATAGGGAAAAGTTGTCGGAACGGTCAAAATTGTTGTTGAAGTTTCCCATATATGTCAGGCCCGGCAAATTACTGTGGAAGGGGGCCCTGAAATCAAAGGGACAAGATAAGCAGAGGCTAAATCTTTGAGGTGTCCAAAGGGACGTCAAAGATGCTGGTAGCATACTGAGGAGCGAAGCGCAGGCATAGCGCTCAGGATCCCTGATGGGGTGGCCTGCGTCTTCAATCCTTTTTCTCTCCAGCCTCACCCTGGCCATTCTCCTTCTTGCTGTCCTCGGCATCAATGCCAAGTGACTGGAGCTCTCTGATCAACTCGTTGATCTTGATGACCTTGGCGATCTGCTCCGGTAGCAAGCTGCCACCACCCTCCTTCTTCTGCTCCAACTCCTTTGCCTGCTTGAGCTTCTTCTTCAGATTTCGAATCTTCTTCTCCTTCTCAACCTCGGGATCCACAGCATCCGCGACAGGCTTGGCGTCCCCATTTGCGACGGCAGCGGCAGGCTCCTCCGTCTTGCCCGCCTCCTCCTCTGCGGCTTTGGCCTTTTTCCTCGCCTCGCGACGCTTTGCGTTCTTAAGACTGGCGGCCGATGCGGCGGAAGAGGTTGCGTCTTTGCTCTCGTCGTCCTTGAGGCCCTCAGCGCCGGGGATGCCGCCGCCCTTGCCTCGGTTGCGAAACGCCTCTGCGGTGCGGTTCTTGTACAGCTCCACGTCCTCGGGCGGGCGGTATCCGGGTCGGATCTTGATGGCCTTGCGCGTGCTGCCGTCGGCGCGCGTCGACTCGGGGATGTGCCGCTGGCCGCTGTCGTCGGTCACGATTCCCGAGTTTGAGGTTTTGGCCGTGGTCGCCATGGCTGACGGCGGGGGTGTGGTTGTGTCGGTCCCGATCGAGGCTCGATCTTTTTTCTCTTTTCTCTATTTGACGTGGAAACAAAGAAGGATCTGTATCACAGCATGGGAATGAGAAAAGAAATTTGCCGGCAGCACAAATTCGACAATAGTTCGGTCGACTTCAAGCGCAAAGTTGAAGATGGTGTCTCTGATCTTCGCTTGTGATTAAGTGCTCTAGGTGAGGTAAGGTAGGACCCAGGTTATGGTGGGGTACAATGTACCATACACGCACATGCGACCCTCTTGGATGGGTGTCGGATGTCTTGGGTTAGGGTCCGATCTTCTGTTGGTCTACTTACAAATTACAGCACCTGGCAAGCTGGCAAACCATCAATGCATATTGGCCATATTATAAACGCACTTAAGCTTTGTTGAAAGTAACTTGAACATAAAGATAACGGTAGTAATTCGATTGAAAACAAAAAAGGTTGACAGCCAAGTAGTGTCTACAAATTTAGACTCTTGCAAGCCAGTAAAAAGAAGGCCCTACAAAACGAATCGAACAATAAAACTTAGGTGTTGCATCAGCCGTGAATCGAACACGGGGCCCATCGAATCTATCCAGAGAATGGCAACGATGGATTTTACCACTAAACCACTGATGCTACCGATTTAATTATTTGTTGAATGTGCCCCACGCTAGCTCAACTATAGTCTGGAATGATTGCTCTTACCTGTTGATTAACTGCTCTGTTAAATCGTTGAAACATTTTTCGAAGAGTTATGTCAAGAGAATTAAACAGAGTTATTAGTTTGCGAGATGGTCTGCAGTAAATTCACCCTTCTGCGCAAAACGTTCCGCCTACATGCCTGCTCCACTTGATCACATCAGACAATCAATTTACTGCAAGGAATTTCTACCCATCCACCGCTTAATTCTTCTTTCCCCAGACCTTAATTTTCGACTTGGAGCACCCTATATCTACCATGTTTCCATTCAGGTTTTTGACAAGACCTTATACACGTTGCTGCGGTTCCCTCAACCTCGGACGCTCGGCGAGCAAATTTTGTTCAGCACCGACACCCTAATTATATAGGCCTTGTGCAACCCCTAGGGTACCTATATTCTAATCTGTTGTTCATTCTCTAGTAATAGGCTGATTTTCTTGTGAACACGTTGTCCATTCAACTGGACCTCAAAGCTAAGGTCTTCAGGGCCAACTTGGGTGGGAATCAAGTCCCCCTTTCCTCAACTGCTTTGGGAACAAGTACTTCTCATCGCCGTTGGTATAGATATCTCCAATCTGCAGACCGAAGTGAGTAGATGGTAAAGTTTTGCTTTTCGAGGATAGAGATCCCTTTTACCCAGCACATAAAATGTCTGGGTACTGCCTGGCCGGTCTCTCGAGGCTATACTTGACTGTCTCGAATGATCCGAAAGTCGCAAGCCTGAATACAATTTCTGGCAACACGTCGGGTATATCGTGTAGCATCATCCTAGATATATTTATGTGCGACTACACCAGCTCTGAGAAAACCATGTCTATCCGGACAAATCCAAGGCTACACCACCGACTGGGAAGACGTGCTTCATTTGTGGCCTCTCGGGATTGCTGTTGCTGGAAGTGACCTCTGCTCGGGAAAAAGCCGATAGTTCCCCTGCAGGTGTCGAAATAGAGTAGCAGATTACCCAGATCAAAGCATATAGTACTGTCTTTTTGCAGCACGTCCAGGGCCGATCCCTCGTGCTCGGGTTTGTAGACGATGGCCTGGTGGTCGAAACCGATGCACCCTAGAAGCCGGCTTTGAAGGTAGACTTTTTGAAGTAGTGGACAATTTCTTCTGGTTTCGATCATGTTTTTGGCATGCTAAAGAGGAAAAAGATGTTCAGGTCGTTCGACCCTGAACATCTTACTACTAGACTGGCTGATGTCATTCATGATCCTGTGATATGCTCGCACAGGCATCGCATATAGTCCGGCGTAATAATGCGAGCCTACATATGCATTTGGGGCACTGTGTCTTGCTCCTTTGTATATCCTGAGCTACCTGTGGCCGACAAAAAAGCCTAAATAGCTCCCGACGGTCAGCTCCCCTAGTCGATCTTGAGCGCGACCGACACCACACGAAAACATCGGATTGGAATCTTGGGTACCTTGAGTACTCTGACTTGAAAGCTTGATCTATCTTTCACCAAAGGGCCGACTTGAAGTCTATCATTTCCTTCCCCGCGAAGCGGGAGAGGAGGTTGTGATACTGCCACTGAGGTCGTGACTTTCACCTTTTTTCCCTGGACCTAGACATATTCACCCTCGAATTCGTCCGCGGCTACTTCGTCACGCACCCTCCCTTGAACAAGTTCATTTGGTTGTCCCAGTTGCAATGATGACAAACTCAACCCCATGTCCTGAGTAACTGCGGATGTGGGTGGCATCCCAGGTCTTTCCCCCGTGCGAGCAACATAGTCAGGAGGAATACTAAGGGCGCCAGGTCCAATTTCCAGCCTGTCCTGGTTTTCGACTGTTAAAATCTGGGCTCGCCCATCAAATGGAAGGTAACCCGTCCCCAAGTCTCGAGTAATCGGAACAGATCTCCCCGGTAGTTTGACCCTGTCGTGACGAGCTCTTCCCAAGGCTTTCACATTATACGTAGTGGGTATCGATGCTCTGGCGCGCTTA
This sequence comes from Pyricularia grisea, assembly GCF_004355905.1. Classification (NCBI taxonomy): domain Eukaryota; kingdom Fungi; phylum Ascomycota; class Sordariomycetes; order Magnaporthales; family Pyriculariaceae; genus Pyricularia; species Pyricularia grisea. The sequence continues at coordinate 1,798,402 of NW_022156717.1, read as the reverse complement.
TCCAGTATCCCAAGGGGTATTTTATCCATCAGAGAGGAAGGCACGTGCTTCCCCAGAGGTGTGATAAAATTTTCCATCCTCTCCTTTAACGACAATCTCTTATCCTTCCGTGGCATCATCTTTTCCAGCTCCTTAGCGCGTTGGGAAAGCAACTCCCCGAATGCTTGACGGATGAGTGAGCCCTGCTGAGAATTTCGGTTCATTCGTGTATCGGCTCCGAATTTGAGGAACTCCTTGACCACTGAAGCCCACTACCTGCCTGAGGAGTAAAACAAGGCTGCGGGTGACGGCCTCGATGTCGCAGTGTTCGACCGTGGCCCCATTGAGAGATTGTGTGATTTCGCGACCGGCATCGACGAGCTTGGTCGTGAAGTCTATAATCTGGAGGATACCAGCTCCCAGACCTACGGCAGTCACTGGATCGAGAGGCATGGTGCTTGCAAGCCCGCTGCGACGCCGAAGCAGACCGGGCAAGGGGCTAATCCAGCGAGATTTGGAGATTTGCGAGTATTCCGGGCGCGATTTAACAAATTATCGATTGAAATGCTTCAGAGACGAATACAAAGTTTGAAATCTGTTTGGTGTATTTGTGGTGACACTGGCAAACAAAAGGAGGGTATTTACTTGGCTACCTAGAAAAGGAAGAAAATAAAATCGAAAGGTAGGAGTGAATTGTAGTATTAACAGAACTGGAAGTGGCAGTGCGACTGCCAATACCTCCGCTTCGCCAATCGCATCTGGCAAAATATTTCTAGTAGCTGCCCTGTAAGGCAGTGCAGGAGGTAAGGCTAGGTAATTTGGTTGCATAATACTCGCAGCTGCGTAGACACAAGACACTCACTTCCTAGGGACCTTTCGCACCACATTCGATCATCTCGAACCATGGGCTCCCTGCAGTCATTAAACGCCTACCTTTAAGGAAAGACAATCGATAAAAAGTCGAAGAGCCTTAGTTAAAAATAGGCAGTTCAGGTAATAATAATCCTGGCCTCAGACCCGGCAAGCTGGCTACCCACTCGGTCGCCTTATAGTTGCATATTGGTGTAGCGATGGCGGGTTCGCACCCCGATTTTTGTTGAAAGTTGTGAGCCAATGGACCTGCAGCCAGCACCTGTGACTCACTACTGATCATTGCTAATTGCATCACGTAGGGGGTTCTGTTGGGATTGGTGATATCGTCACCAATGCTCACCAGTAAAATTGTAAAAATGGCCTAGGCAGCCTAGGTACCTCAAGTAGGTAGTTACTAACTCAATCGGGGGGCTGTGATCTGTAGATATACGAAGGACATATGTCTCAGCTCGACTAATATCGAGCTAACTTAGATAGGTCAAGCTTGGTACGTACTACTACCTGAGACTGGTAGCATGGATATGTATCTATTGTTACAAAATCAGCTCTTGCTCCATCTATCCTTTTGTGATTTGTATCCTTAACAAATGACCAACAGATAGCTCTCCCTACCCACCTCGAATATTCCAAGACCAAACTCAAGTGCAAAAGGTGTAAAGACCAGGGGATGATGGAGCAGTGAGCAGGCGGAGTGCTTGCCGACCCCAGACTCTGTAGTCCGTACCATGGTCCCCTGTCGCTTTCAACTCTTCAACAGGAGCCCAAAAGCAAAGAAGCAAAATTTGCTCCTACACCCAAAAGCCTTATTGTATCCGGCGGTTGGCCTCGAACCAGAGCAGGATGTGGCCTTGAAGGCACCCGCTGTAGAGCAGAGCAATTGGTTCCTTTTGTCATTCCCAACTAGATCCCGGGCCTGCACAAACTTTTAATATTGCAACCAGCCTCAGGCCTTATATTCTCCGCAATCTTCGCCCTTGGAACGTGATGATCGTGTGCATCTGGGCGAGACTCGGGGTTGGGTAAGGGTATTTACTATAAGTCGAGGTACATTTTAGGTTTGGCACGGTTCAAACGCCCGCCCGTTTACCCCGAGATCGCTGACTCGGGACGGGCCACAGGGGGTTCGGATCCACATTCAGGCGTTGTGTGGGGACAAACCTGCTGCAACATTCCATTTAAATTGGATTTCTTGTCCCAACCACTGCCAAGCTGACAACAATATTCCAAATGAGTCGGCTGACGCGAGTCTCAACGTAGAAATACCTCTTCAGAAGGGTATTCATTAAGGCTGCTGTTGGCCGCAGGGCTTGATGCCAAAGGACACTGGAACTAGCCCTATTCCGAGTACAGCAGGAACGTCATCCTCATGTGGGATGGCCTGCTGGATTCAGGACCACAGGGGCAGAAGCAGAAATGCTTGCATACAGGTCGCCGGTGATGCCGGAGAAATTCTTTGGCGATAGGGATTGGCCGAGGGTCACGGAATACACTTTCCAACCCTGACCTGGAATGCTCCATCGCAGTTTGGGCAAGCATCCCGATTGGCACCTGGATGAGAAACTGCTGTGGGCAAGTGAGTTGCCTGGCTGGTTGAATGAGCATCGCAATCCCCCGATATAAAGATTCTTTGAACTTCAACATCACCCGCAGCCCTGGGCATCCCGTGTGGTTTCTGTCGCACTGGCAAACCAACAACCAACAAGCCGGCCAAACCGACCGCTTGCTGCTCGGGCGCTGTGTAGACTCTCTCCTCTGCGGGCTGCCGCGCGCTGTGCAAACTGGCGCTATACCGCAGGGCTTGTGTGTTGTCCAAGCTGCGCCTTCTTTGTGCCCAACTGGACAATCCGCCGGATCGAGAAAATGTTGGGGTTAGATGATGGGGAAACCTGATTTCGTGCCGGCAGGCGATGATGATGAAGGTTCGGGTGTCCTTGTCGCTTTGTGGGGTAGGCGAGTCGCAGATCTTGGCGTTGTCTGGGCGTTATTCTTTTGCGCTGTGCCTGCCTCTCAGTACCCTGTTGTATTAGACAATCTCCATGTGATGGTCACTCCCCAGATCTACAAAGATCTCTTTTTTTTCTTTTTTCTTTTTTTTTTCTTCTTTTTTTTTGCGACTCAAAGTGAGAGCTGTGGGTCCCGATTAGAGAAGATATATGGCAACTGTACATAGGCGAAAGTTTCATTAGGCCTATAACGGTAACGTACTTCTCGGACCCTCGTGCGGAGGTGACTTTTTCTACATGCAAGACACTTTTTAACCGGGGTTTGTATGTTATATACTTTGAAGGGAGAAAACATAACGCAGACACTAACTAGCACAGATGTTTAAGCAAAGGGCAGTTGGAACATTTGGTGCTTGGCGCTGCTTACCTGCATGTGGAAACATGGTTCCATCATAAACACAGCCCCCATTCAACCCCACAGGATCATGTGGTTTAACATGTTTCCCATTTTTGTCTTTTTGTTTTCACTTTACCAAAATAAACCGAGAGAGAAGCTATATGGAATCCTGTTTGCGTTGTGCTGTGTTCAGTCTCCTTTCCTTTTCTTTCTTTCTAGCTTCCGCAACTTTTTCACCTGCCTGACTTACACAGACTTGTCCATTTCAAGGCGAGACTGAATCACCGACGACAAGATGCCAGAAGGTAGCAGTTTAGCCGACCAAGCAGGGTCCAAGCCCCTACCCGATCACAACGCAGAGCCCCAAAACCCAGTCCTCTCACCAGAAACCCAAGAGCCAGCCGACAAAACCCTCCCACCCTACCAAACGACACCCCCTACAGGCCAGGAGATGGTGGCTCCAACGACGCTCGTCCTCGCCGGCCAGGCAATCCACGCCCTTACTACCGACTCGCCTGCTCTGTACCGCCTCAGCCTGGGCATCTCAGACCTATCCGCCATCACCACCAAGGTAGAACTCTCTCGTATCGACAGCTCGGGCCGGGGACGGCTAATCTACGAACTCCACCACCTAAAAGCCCCCGCGGGCGGCATGTACAGCATGCCGTCCGAATCCCCAGGGTACCACATCCAGCGGGCGAGCAGCCGGGTGTCGGGTCCCGCGGCGGTGGGGCTGAAAAAGACGCGCTCGCTGCTGTCGCGTAGAACCACCGGCTTGAGCGCCCTGCCAGTTGATCCGTCCGGCACGGCGAGCAAGTTTGGGCTGCCGACGTTTGTGAAGAACGCCGCGCCCATTCTCACGACCGACGGGCGCGAGTGGAAGGACGCGCAGAATAAGACTATCGCCCTTGTGCATGATGATAAAGATGACAAGCAGCACAGCCTGATTGTGACAGCGGCAATGACCCGCGCCCAGTTCGATATACTGGTGGCTCTGTGGTGCTGTCATATCTGGGAGTTTGGTGTGGCCCATGCCGAAAAGATCCATGAAGGCGTCAATGGATGTAAGTTGTTGAGTTTGTCCCTGTTTTTCTTTCACTTGGTCGATGCATGTTGCTCATTCTAGGTACGAAAATCTAGTGAAGAGGAAGCTGCGGCAAAGTAGAGACTTTGGGATGATGTATAGCGCGGCACCGTGTAAGCTTCCGTTGATCGAGACTGGGCGATTGCAACTTGCCTTCTTTTCCCATGGAATTTGACTAACATCCATCCGTTTGCAGTGGGCATGGTTGGGACGTCTTCCAAGTTTTCCAAATGATGTGGTCATCGTACTGTAGGCTTGATAATCCTCGAGGCCATTTTCTCCAGCTAATAAATACGCACGGAAATTGAGTAATTTTTGATTGGGAAGCAGTTATTCTGGTTGATCTTAGCATCCTGGTTTGATCTTGGGCTGTGAAGACGTGTCCACGGGCGCATGCATCTATCCCCTCCACAGCCCACAGCTCTCGGGTTCCCCCGCTGTCCTGGGTGTGAAGGTGTGAAGGCGAAGCTGCGCGGAGAATTAATTCCAACGTAGATTTATACCGTTCGACATGGAGATTCCACCCCACGTGTACAGCTTTGTCCCATCCTCGCTTGGCCACAGTGCAATTTTGTGTCTCGGACTGAACCCTTCATTCATGGTGGCGTCCAAGGACCTGTCGAGGTCTGAGATTTCCCATGAGCGATCGAGTGGTATCACCATGGTTACGTTCACTGTTTAGGATCAAGTCATCGGCCACGTTAGCTCTCGCGTGCAACGCCCTGGAGTCTTCTGGAGGAACAGGTGACTTCTTGATGTCGAAAGATGGGAGCATACCATGTTTAATCCATCTATTGCCATATTTGTTTTTGACCTAGTCGAGCTGCCTCCAATGATAAAGCCAGGATATATCTACAGTGAGTACATAACAAGCTTCGTAAGCAAAGACTTAAATGAAGAACTGCAACGCCACTCATAATTATCACTTTGGCATTTCGAAATTTGAAGCAGAGACGCAAAAGACGTCAAAATGGCAAATGTTCTGCTCCATCTTTTGTCCCAAGTCAGAACCATGGCGCTTGAACTCAAGCTAAAACTTGATCTGAGCACGCTAGATAGGCCACTTGCGAGGGAAATCAATTCCGCTTTCACGGGGAAGTTGATGGTAGTGGTCCAAGGAATGTTCGGGAGAGAAGGGGGAAGATAACAAAAATGCGAATGCGGCCCGCACAAAGTGGAAAGGAGCCGCACGTACAAGACGCCACCTGATCTTGTTGAATGTCCTCGGCGCACTCGATTGGGTCTGCTGTTATTTCCGACAAACCTGGCGACGGAACACAGTTTGACCAATATCCCTGCTGATTAATGTAAGCATATGGATAGGATGTGCATGCCGCCAAGTATGTCTGTAATCGGGTCATATTACTCTGCTACAAAAAAAGAAACAAAAAGTTACCATCCTGCCATCTAGGCCATCCTGTTGATCCTCAAGAGGTAGGCCTGCAGCTCTGTTCGTGCCGATTCCGTCTGTCAAGAAGGCCGCAAAGACGTGGAATATCAAGGAGAGGATTGGAGCAAGGATCCCAGATTGTATAGTAAGCTGCCAAGTTTGCAATGATTCTCCGCCACTAAGATATGATGGAGAGCTAAAGGGAAATCGACGATGGCTTGACAAGCCATCGTTCGTCAGTTGTCGAGCAAGATTAAGATTAATAGATTGATGGGGGATACGAACATGTATCGCTCGAGGAGCCCAGAATTTGGAGTTCTCCAATACTGACCCTGGATTGTGGATCGAGGCTTCGTAATTCGAAGATTTTTTACGTTGATACAAATACTTCGGTGCTTGTAATTGAAGACACTTCCGTCTGATGCTTTGACCTCAACCGTGTAGTGAGCAGGCGGGAAGGTTGGCTTCCTTGGGCTGCAGAAGCGGAGAGCACGACAACTGAAAGAACTAGCTCCACGTGTAGCCCTTGTAATCCCAACTCTAGGCGTGTTGGTCAGACGCGGTAGCCTGCTGTTGCGGCTGCCCCTTCCCTGTGCTCTTTGCACCTACCGTAATCTTCCACAAACATCGTCACCAATTGGAAAAGTACTGCTTGTCACAAAAACCCTCGACCTGGGCCTTTTTCTTTTGAGAGGAATCGCCAAGTTCGGCATTCATCCGACGAAAGGATCCACTAGCTATTCCCATGTTCCGGCAGGCCAAATGACGCCTGCGCACTTTGGATTTTGTACATTGCGGTTTTGTTTTTAATAACAAGCTGGTCACATCAACATCACCGCCCTGTTTACCTGCCGTTTGTTTCAGTCTATAAACACTAACTCCTCATATCCAGTTCATTTAGCTCTCAGATTTGAACACCACTGGAATTATTATGAGAAGTGCCTTTCATCGAATTTTCTCGATCCTCCATACTTCTCATCCATGACAAATTTGACTCCATCCCCTTGATCGGTCTCTCCAGCCCCAAGTCACAAGCCTGCTGCTTAAGCTCCTGTGGCTCGACGATTCTAGGACATGGTGTCGCTTTCTTGTTGCCCTTGTCAAGCTGCCTGGTCGCTTCGCATGGCTCGAGGAAGAATAGCCGACGGAATAGCCCGAAGAGCTGGGATGCGCTGGCCATGAAACTCAGAATCCAGATTACAGTGGTGTTTTTGAGCAGCTCTGAATCGGCGGCGGCCCGGGGCTGGTAGGGGAGGCTCGGAACTGTTGCTGCCGCTGTTGTGGGCGACTCGCTATTGACCAAAGTTGGGCTGCGACTGTCTATATCGTCGAAGGTCGACATATCAGAGTCATCCTTTGCTTCTGCGAGTTCCAAACTTTCAGAAGAAGGGGGTTTCGGGCTCAAGCTATTGTTGAGCTGCCGGCTGAGGACCTCGATGAGAGGCCCGACACAACCTCCTCTTCCCTCGTCTTGATCGGCCCGAACACCCTGTTTTCCTGGCAGTTGATTAAGGACCGCGGGATAACTATCCCAAGAGGAAAATCGAGCCGGTCTTGGGCCGGGGACTTGGACCGGAACTTTCTCACAATTCTTCATCTGCATGGCCATATCAAGCCCGCGAGCGACTTCGTCCAGCCGTCGGAGGGGCATAAGTCTGCGCAGGTCCATGTGAGTCAAAGTGGAGTTATCCTTGTTGCCCATAGCGGATGAAAAGTGGCAGGTTCTATGGAAAATCCGTTGGCTTCTGCTCTTGAGCTTCCCCTCTATCTCAACACGCATATACATTGGTCGCCTACTGTGCTCAAAAGCGAATGCGGTATGATACTCAGGGCTATGCGGTTGGTTGGGTTCGAATTTGTTCTCGGTCAGGTCCCAACGCAATGTCCGGAAACCTGGCTGCCCTTGGGGCCTGACCACATTGCCCTGGAACTTCCAGCAGTCGACACGTTCCTGGACGTAGCTGGATCTGTGGCCGACACCACCGAGCTCGGCCATGCCCATCACACCAAGCGTCGGCAAAAATTCGCTCGTCTTGACCTCCTGACGCAAGGTCTTGGTGCCGGTTAGCAATTTGGGCCCGTAGTGCTCAGACATCTGGACTGAGTATTCCAGGTCTCCGAGTCTGTATTGTTCTGGGCTGTGAGCATGGCGTTGAGACCTCCTCTCTTTCTTGGGCTTTCCGAGCGCATAGGTTAGGTGCTCATCCTCGCCAATGGTGACGTATACAGTCGCGCTCTCAAGCCAAAAGCCATCCGGTTGATGGAACAAGATGTCCATGTAGATGATGCCGGCGGGGCTGCTCTGGGTGCCAATGAGACCCCATTGGGACTGTCGCCAGCGATACTTGCATTCGATGTTGACTTTGCTGATGGTCTTCTCCCCGACGCACAGATGATGGCCGACAGCATTCTCCTCGTCAAATCTCTCAAAGTCGTTTTGTCCAAATCGCCGTACCCTGATTGCCGGTCCACGAGGCCCAAAGGCCTGTGGCTGCGCCGTGTTCAGTGCAATTTGTGTGCTCATGGAGGATAGACTGGGCAGAAAAATAACAAAAACAGGCAGGTAGGTGGTGTGCGAAACGCAAGAAAAGAAGAGGAGTCGGAGTGGGTGGCCATTTGACTGTAGGACTCGAGCCATGATTTATTGGAAGGGGCTCGACCTACCCCAGCCATGTTTGTACGACTATGCAGCCAAGTTCGAGGGGCGCAGCGTCTCAGGTTGCTGCTGTGTAACCCTGTAGATACCTCGTAGACATGCAGGTTCTGCGGTTAGCCCCTCACAGCCCGGATAAAGGGATTGGTGCTTTATCAGGATCTGCACTTCCAATGCTCGCTCCCAACGATGGCAAGACAGCGAATAAAGAGCAGTGGGCATATGCACTTAGCCACACTCCGGACTGAAATCACCCACAATCCTTTCAACTCTTCATATCTACCTAGCGTTGTCTCGAGGTCTGTGAATACTTGAGATCGCAGACAGGTAGCTGCGTAGACAACCCAACGACTCAAATAATTTCCAGACGAAACCCAGAAAGAATTCATCAAGATGAGGAAGCAGTTCTCATTCCAGGAACTAACAAACGTCGGCAGAGTATCAGAGCACAGAAATATCAACCGTCTGCTCATGGAACACAATTATGACAGCGATGGAAATCTCATAGCCTGGCCTTTGAAAACACAAATACAACGGCGAAATGAGTTCCCAATTCCTCCATCAACAGGTGGAAAATCCCCTGGTTCGACATCGGTGCAGCCAAGCGATATCCAAGCAGCTTTTGCAGGATACAGCGATGATGATGACGATTATTCAGAGTCTTCATATTCGGAGGGGCAAGGGCACACCCGAGCACACAGAATGAGATTCCCGCCACATAAACTGCCGCGCTCAAAGATTTATGTGCCCGGTGGTTCCAGCCGCCATGCCATACATGTCGACCCGCTGAGTTCTGAGGACCGGATAATAAACATGTGTTTATCAGTCAGTGATGATCTCGAGCACGAGCTAGAGGAGTTTTCGAAGTTGAGGAGGCTGGGGCGTTTCACCGACGCTTTTCAGTTGTTCGACCAACGGGCCGGTCACTTCTTGCATAACCGATACATCAGAGTCCAGTACGGCCAATGTCTGCTCGAAGCTGGAGAGCTGGGACGGCTGGCTCAGCTCGCCAAGGAATGGGAACCTAAACGCTACTCGTCCTCAATCGATGCGCTGGATGTCATCTGGATGTTCCTCGCTTGGGAGGTTGAGGCTGTAACGCCACAACTGTCGGAAACAAAGTCATTTCTCGAGGCAGGCCTATGCATGATCCGCAAACACTGGCCAGGCCTCGACTCTACTGAAATGGCTCTTCTTGGATGCCTCTGCAAAAGAAATGCTATTTACCCAAGCGGCTTTCTTGCATCCGACGATTGGATCGACCTTTGCGAGCATCTTGTGGAGGAGGGCATGATATGGGAATTTCGCGACTTCGCACAGTGGCTGATCGAAACACGCGATGATGGTGATCTCGTGGAGCACATGTGCCAGAGGTGGCTGGCTGACGACGGTCGTCCGGAAAACCAAGACGACTCGACTTTGCTTGCCGTTTTGGACATTCTCGCCAAACTGAGCCTGACCAAGATGAAGAAGAAAAAAGGAGATACCAAGGCCGAAACATGCTTCCAGCTTGCCCAGCAGTTTTCTTTGGAGCTGATCGCGCGAGACGAAACGTACGCCAAATCACAGCCGTACTTGAGGTGGATTATGGCCAATGTGATAAAAGAGGATCCCGAGGGTTCTCATTCCCGCGACAAGATCACAATCAACGAGACGGATACGGCAGGCTTCTTAGCCATCTCGAACGCAGTATTCCCATCTTATTTCCCCCCTATATTTGCGCCAGCAGAGGACGAGATGGCCGAGTGGGCGCCCAAGTCTCGTGGGGCTACGTGGGGCTTGACTGAAACGGTTCGAACGGTCCTCCGCGCCGCCGAGAACCTTGGGGACCACCGATTCAGAGCTGGGTGTTTAATCGAGCTTATGTATCGCGGTGCAGAGAGCCCTGGGGCGGTATCAGACGCCCTTATCGACCATTGGACCGTGACCGGCAACGCAACGGAAAAGAAGAGGATGCACTTGTTCCGATATATGCTGGCCAATACCGATTCGGCTCGCGAGCGGCTTAGGCTCGATATTCTCGCCGATGGCCCATTCCACGAGTCACCCGCTCTTCAATTAAAACAGTACAGAACGCTGCGCGCGCTTTCGAGCAGCGTCAATGACAAGAGCCGCTACGCAAGGCTCATTGAGGTCGAGCTGGACAGCTACGATGCTTGGGAGGAGATGCTAGGTAGCCTGTCTATGGCATTTCCAGATGACGACAACCCAGAAACGCTCCATGAAATCCAAGCGTTCTCCAGGGAACCAAGTCACGACCAGGGAGACGATGTGGTTGCACGCCACCAGGGGGGCAACCGGCAGCAACAGCTCCAGCTAGATACAAACAAAGATGCGGGGCGCGCAGCCTCTTCGGTAACGCGCGATTATGAAGAAGATGTGTCAACCATACAAGTGCTGCGCAAGAATCTCAGAGAAGAGGCAAATTTCATGCGGCTTGCGCGGGAGAACCTGCAGCTCCAGAAGGAAAGGATGACGCTTGCGCTTCGACAATCTGAGGTGCCCAAGCCCGAAGGCGGTGCCGCAAACGAGACAACTGCGCTTACAGTGCCCAACCACAATCACCCGGGCCAGGAAGCCCTCTTGTTGACAGAGCCATCCATGACTGGCCGAGAACGCGTAGGCACAGGGACGCCGGCTTCATACATCACCACGAAGAAAAGCGAAGCATTATGTCATGGTCCCGAAGTCGATGAGTCGTTCGCACATATCGGATCCGGAGAAGGTGACGATGGCAAGATTAGAGATCATGGTTCGATGTCTACTGCTGAGTCTGAACAGTCGCAAGCAGAAGTTCGTGAGAAACAAAAGTCGCAAAAGTCCGCATCACACCAGGTTGAAGTGCAGTCCGTATCTGACCTAGAAGATGATACGATGGGCTCTCGAGATGTCAATGACGGCAAGCTCATCAAGGAGATGGATTTGCTCCGGAAAGATAACGCTAGTCTGATTGAGACTCTGAAACTACGAGATGCTACTCTCAAGTCAACTGAGGAAAGTCTCTCGGCGGCCAAAGCCCAAAACCTCCGCTACAGAGAAGAGCGAAACGCAGCACTGACTGCAATGGAGGGGAAACTCGGAGGCGGTGCATCAGACCCCCTTGAGGACTTCATAAAGCAAAATGAAAGGGCCAAGGAAGAGAACGCACGTGTTGGACAGCCGTCTTTTCTCCAATCCAGAAGACCCGCTGAGTATAGTGCAAACATTGCAGATTCGTCCTCGGCGAATGAAAGGCGTCGAGAATATGCTCCCCTGTCTTGAAACGGAGATGCTGCATCAGATGGCAAGCTCGTCAACAGCTGTATTAAAAAGAGCCCCAGAAATATGTGTCGAGTAGAAGGGTGTCGACAAAGGCGGCGAGGAGGAGTAGTGATGCCGTGTTCTGGGCCGGGGATAAGCGGTCGCCATTTACAAGGGGTAAAAGGGGTATAGGCAGGAATACCTGGAACTCTGCTGATCTTCAAGCAGCAAGGAGATTTATTTTCAGTGTCAATGAGAACAAAAAAAGGGTCTTTTACTGGGGAAGTTAACAAGTATTGCGCAAATGCCAAGGAGGAGTTTGAACAAGCTGAAATAGGGTTTGGTGGTCTTGATGGGCCAACACGCTTGCGCCTCTCGAAATCCCTGCTCGATTGACAGATCAGCCCTTGTGGTGATTTTGGGCTGGTCGTAAGAATATGTAGCCCATAAGGGTCGGATTGGAGAGATCGACCTCAATATTTAGCTCTTGGCAACCCTTTAGGATCTCATTGATATGTTCGGGGAAGGATATGACCTACTCGGCGCGAATTTCTTGTGCAGCCACCCACTGGAGTGAAGAAGGCAAACTGCACCTACAAGCTCCCTGACTAATTCAAAACGTGCGCCAGGAGAAGATTGAATATCATCATCCTGTCTCATCTCTATGAGTGACTGCAGCATGATTGGTGCGCGAAGATGCAGGTTCTCGGCGGGTCTTTCACGGGTAAGAACTCCCATATCACCCCGGAGCTTGTGTAGAATGCTGTAATGAATCTTTTTTTCGCCCTATGTGTGATCGACTATACTTTTATATACAGTTTGATAGCATGTATCTAACTCTGCTCTCTCTATTCCTTTAGCGAAATCATCTGATTAATATTCCGCTCTTCGCCTTATGCTTTAAACATGAAGAGGTCGCTCAGCACAGCTGGCGCGAACTCCCAAACGCTTGGAGGATCTGGACGCATATCCAACCCAGATACCAAATGTTTGAATCGGGTCCGCCAAGAAGGTATCGTTCTTCGATTGTGGAGATCTCTCAATACATGATGTTAAAACTCGGGTCTATAATAATAGGCCATGAGACAACTCGGTCTTTTTTTCTTCCCTCATTGTTGGAGGTTTTGTTCAGCCCTTGCCACGTCCCGCGCAGCCCTGGCTTGCAGGCAACGATTCTTTACTACCTAGCTGCGGCGAGCCAGTCGCCGAGCGGAAATCCTGTCAGGAAATCTACCCCAAAACAAAAAGAATACCCGCGTCAGCAACGTTCAAACATGAGCTCCAGCAAGTTTGGACACCCGTTGAGCATGTAACGCAGCAAAGAGCTTGTATGGGCGAACAAAAGCATCTTTCCGTCCGAGGCGGGGAGGTGTCGACTCCCGTTTCGGGGGTTGAGCAGCAGCAGCAGTAGCAGCAAGCGATGCGGGTAGGCCGAAGCGCGACCAAACGAATTGTGGAAGGATGTCAAACGGTCGCTGGGAGACAGCTTTGGATTTCCGTGGCGAGCTTGTGGAGCCGCTGCCGTCGACAAGTTTACACTGCAGGTGGAAGACCTCGGCCTGCATCTCTGTCGTGTCTGCAAAGTAGGCTGGCATGCTGTGGAGGCTCGGTACTCCTGCTCGGAGGTAAAGACGTATGGCACGGTTGTCGGTTAGATGATCCCGCGTAGAGGAGTGGAAGACGTCGAGTGCAAAATGACATAGATGGTGCGCGTGGTTGTGAAGTTGGGAAGTGTTTCCTCCAAAGATTCGGTGAGGCATTTGATATGTTTTGATGGGGCTTTATAGTGTCTCTTCTTTTTGTCTAATCGCTCGTTTATTTGAAATAAGCACTTTTTTGGGTAGTGGGGTAGTTAAGAAGAATTCTAATGAGGAATAAGCTGATGATGTTCAAAGTTCTATACAGACGTGGGAGAGTTCAATGTCAAGTTTATATCCTCCAGTCTACGTGAATAATAACTGAGAATGGAAAGACACTGCGCCTTCTCAGCTATCATTGCCGCATCGAGGCGTAAATCCGTCAAGCGTCTTTGCCTACCGATGCAAGTCAAGTTTCAGAGCTCAAAACAATCGCAGGGATACAGTCAACCAAACTACGGGAGCCAAGAGATAAGAAAGCAGAAAAAATAAGAATTGATGCATAAACCATCGTTTTCTTGGCAAAAAAAAAAAGATGTCAAAGTTTCTTGCGCTTATCTAACAGCGTACCTCGGGAAAAATAGATTGGTAATCTTTTAAATTCGGCAGTTATAAGTTATGAGATGGAGTGATGATCTGTTTTGACAAAGGGAAAACCGTCGCAGATGCTGACTTACTCATTCATACACTGCCAAGAAATGGCGAGCAAAGGCTGCACCGTATACATGTTACGATTAAGGTATCGGGAAGCCTGTTGCTTGGCTAGGGCACAGTTGGTTTACAGGAACTGATTTTCTGTCATTGCACTGGGGTTTCAAGAATTTGGTCAAGGTTAAAATGTGTTTCTGCATACATATCCATGCTAAGTATATGGAATTGAGGAGATATCGATCAGGGTCGGTATCCAGAAATGGAAATTCAATATTCCCTGAAACTTTACTTGGAATAGGATTGAGTCTCATATTATGATTTTCAACAGACATGGATGGAAATCAACTCGATTTGCATCAGATCTATTAAGCGATACTACTCAGTACAGATATTCAAACGCTTGGCATGCTCGGCGGTATATTGCCTTTGACATAGAAATCCCAACCGAGTCGATTGTTCTTCAGGAAGCCTAAAGGCAAGATCCATGTCATTTTGTGGTCCATGTTTATCATCAACCCAACCGGTATGTACATCACGACGCTGGAAGTATGACCTGTGTCTGTTCATTCTATCGCCTCGAATGTATGAACTTTTAGAATGGGAAGTCAAGCTCAGGTCTTGCTGAGCGCTCCATATTAGAATTTTTGAAGTTTTCACGCTATAAAGTTTCCATGTGAAGGCCTCTGGCGGCTCAGCTTGTGCACAGTTATCATGCTAAAATTAAACGGATGGATAACATCAGCAAAAGGGCATCTTCTAGAGGTGAAACGTGCACTATGAAGCACCTTATCAGAAATCGCATGTGATTTTTCTTTACGACCAGCAGAGCCCCCTTATCAACGTTGACATGGCTTGCTAGTCGAGCCTTGTGCCAACAAACCACTCCTGCGACAGCTCGCAGTTGGACGAGGCAACGACACGAGTCAAAATATGCAGAACTCAATGAACCTTCCCAAATTCCCATTGCGAATATGCGACGAACACAGTATTCATTCATACCATGAATGTCAGACATTAGATAACACTAGGCAGCGGAATCAGCTTGACCCTAACACGAATGTAAACAATGATAGAATTCGACAGTCTTGTCCTTGATAGGCGAGTTGTAACCGCCCGTATGCAATTGGCGAGCAAGTAAGCGGGCTAGGGCAGGGCACAGGGCTGCGGCTTTGCGCTTCTCAAGCCGGTTGGACGGTATTTTCCAACACAGCAACCCTAGTGGTGCAGATATCTGGTATTTGCGTCAGCCCCAACCGTCTAATAGTTGGTTCTGGTTCGACGCAGTACGGGGAAGCTCATGTAAGTGAAGGGGCTTTTTTTTCTTCTTCTTTCCAGATTTATCTTCAATATCGAGGAAAGGAGGGTTGAAACAGGATCATTGTATCTTTTTTCAATATAAATGACAACGAATTAATAAATGTTTGGGTTCAAGCAGGTAATATGTCTCTTGATTCTGGGCATCTGCCTACAAGCAATAAAAATTAAAAGAAAGTTTCTAAGATAGGAATATTGCCATAGGTCTAGTCCTAGTGCCTTGGCTTGACACTCAAACTAGCAGGATTATTGCCAAGGTTTGAAATAACAGCCAGGCGCTTCAAGCATGGACACTGTATTGTTTCCATTGCATACCATAGGGTAACCCATGCCAAAAAGATTCCTATATATCACGCGATGAAAGGCCTCCCGATGGATAAGGCTTTGAAAAGGGGCGCAGCTTTGTGGGTAATAAACGCCAAGCCGTGTCAATTGGCTCAATTAAACAGTTTCAACTTGCCAATGATTGGGTCTGGATATTTTTTTTGCAGCTGCCGGCTCCGGGAGCAAACGCACTTTAATTATGAAACTCTTCAACACATTGGACTAACATTTATTGTGTACACGACATCTTCATCTTCGTGACAGGATCCGTGCGTACAATCAACGCCTGCCTGCATCTGGAACCAGCTCACAGTACCGCTTTAACCAGCAAATAAGCTCCTGCGTCGGCACATTTGTACAAGTTTTGCGCGAACTTGCTCATTTTTCCGATAAATCCGATATCGGCGATTCGGGAAGAATCTGATTCTGGGGTTCGTCGGGTTAGTTGGGTCCGTTCTCGCGGTACTCGATAGGTACAGACTGACGCACACTAACGAACACGTGCAGGCAGATTAATAGGGTAGGAGAGCCATGTATTGGGTTGAGTAGCGCTATCTAGCCAAAAGAACGCGGAGGCTCTTTTATCCTGGTCTTAACGCTGACTCAGCGCTCGCTCTCATGTGATGACTCGATCTATCGGATTATCTAATGCGACACAGGCCGCTTGATGATGTCATATGCCGTGACCCTTCCCCAAGGCGCCAGCCAAACAGCTTGTTTTTCGCGAGAAAAGTCTGTTAAGGAGTTGCTGGTAGTACCGATGTCGACATGGTAGACATAGCCTAGCGCCAATTCGGGGTCATTTTTCAGATAATTTTCCATCCATTTTCTAGCTTTTTCATATTTGCTTGAAATCATTCCCTCCTCGTCCGACACCTTGCCCTTTGCCAATTGAGATGCAATCTTGACTGGATCCTTATAGACACGGCCGCCTAAAAAGCCATAGCCTCTCTGAATCTCCGTAGGATCGCGGATATCAGCCCGGTATAAAATTTTTCCAAGAGCCCCACTTGCCAAAAGGGCATAAGCGAAAATCGAATATTTGAACATATTGGTGCTGTGCTTTGTCAATGTCAGAAGAGAAGTAGGTAAGTAAGGTAGGTCTTTAAAAAGATACGCAACTTATGGTAAATGGAGGACAATAAGAGAAATTAGATTCAAAACATCGGTGGGTGAGTGTCTACTCATTAAATAAGTTTTTAGTGTTGTACCGCAAACCCTTGTGCAAATTCTTCAGTCCCAAAATTCAATAAATGGGAGTCGAATTACTATTATTATGTGACCAGGTATACCTCAGGAAAGCTCTAGAGTTAGCACCCAAAAATAAAACCAATCGCGCATTTTGTCTTCAAGTCGGCATTGGCGCAATATTTGCGTTTAAAAATAGAATACAGGACTAAACATAAATACACACGTCGATGCGCTAGAATAACTTGGAAGATCAATGCAATAAATAGAGAGGGGCATAAATGCATAGGTACTGGGCAGCAACCATTTTCCCAGCTTCCGGTACGCGCTTTTCCCCTCTAGGACTATCCCAGAGCAGATCCGATACGTCCAGAAGGTCGAGCATGTTATATTCAGGGATGTCAGCATCATCCTATCCTAAAGCCTCCACCAGGTTACTTTCAAGTAGCATGTAAACTTATAAAATAAAATATACAACAATCCAAAGCCACCCACAAATTTAGTTAATTTGGATCCGTTAAGGGCCCCAAAAAAGATTCACGGAGCAAAAGCTTGAGTTTCCTCAGATCATTGTATACTGATGGGAATTGACTGCACAAATTCCGTATTGCTTTTGCGGTTTATGTGGATCGAACACATGACCTTCAGATAAAGGGCTGAAGTGGACTTCAGTCTGACGCTCTCCCAACTGAGCTAAACCCGCCATGTAGAGTAAACGTCGAGTTGCTACCTTATTTAGCTGGTGGAAAAGCATTGCAGCTTGATGAATTCGTGCTTTGGCCTTCAACACTAGAAATGGGGACATGAGGCTCTGTTTTCCCCTGTTTGAATAATTCAAGAGAACCGAAATCGCCACGCATAGTCGGCTTTTTTGAGACGAGGTTTGGATAATACTCAACGCGTTTTCAATTCAGTGCATATACCTCAAGTTCATTGTTATCTTAACCTAATTAAGGAACCTGGTAGTTGCAACTGTCTTTGCGCTATTTAGGTACTTTAGTCATTCAAATCTCTTAGGGGTCATAATCAATTAATAAAAGCTGAGTCTAACAGAAAGGTAGGAGAGGGCAAAAGAGGGGACAGACACACCGGGTGTGCAGTCGTGGCGAAAAACATAGAAAGTTTAAAAAAGAAAAGGACAACTTTGGAAGACCAATACAGAACTGCATCTGACTTTGCGGGTAGAGGATGGTGTGGTTCGAATTCCAAGTAAAGACAAAGTCTGTGGTCCCCATCATTTCAGACTCCCAAGCGACGAGACGTGAAGACTCGTAATTCTGTAGTGGGATCATCCATCATTTAACCTAGCATGACCTAAAACTACCTCCTATTCTACCCACATGGAAAAAGCATCAAAAAACATGCAGAATTGAGTGTATAGTAAAGTGCTTTTATTCTAGATATCCAGGTAGCCCGTGGGCAATTCTAGTTCCTGATTCCTCCATCTTATGTATCCGGTACAGAAACCGTTTGCCCGGAGCGGCTTGCCTTGATACGATACCACACTTGATCCTGTGGCGGCGCACCATGATTGTTTATTCCTTGATAAACCGTCAAGCCTCCACTGCTTCAACTCGGAAGCCATGCGCTTGGTGATTACCCAGTCGCAGCATCGACTTCACGGCGCCAATCCTCGGGGCTTCAGCAGCGTCAAGGGCAGCTGTTGCAGTGAGCCCATCGGACCTAATACAACCTTTTGGGCACCCAAGTGTTTCCAGCCGGGATAGAAAAGCAGGGTCATGATCCGCCTTAGGGGCCGGCTGCCTTTATGAGCGGGATGCGGCATAGTGATCAGGGGGAACGTACCGCGAGTTCGGTGGTATCGGGATGGGGGCGGAGGGAGTGTATTTCTTGTTTGGAGGACTACCCATATAAGAACCCGCATTTCCTCTGGGAGCACCATCCATAAAAGAATCCGCATATCCTCTGGGAGCACCATTCGAAAAGGGACCCGAGTGTTTGCTGGGAGGACTAGACGCAAAAGGACCTTTGTAATCCTTGGGTAGACTGTCCCGAAAATCACTCGTGTAATCCGGGGGTGGAGAATCTGGATAAGCACCCGTGTAATCTCTTTCTCTGGAAGAACTGCCTGCAAAAGGAGCCTCATATCTTCTGGGTGGACTACCCGCAGGAGAACTCCCATATCCTCCGAGATCACCATCCGAAAAGGAACCCGAATGTTCGCTGGGAGGACTAGGCGCAAAATGACCTTTGTAATCCTTGGGTAGACTGTCCCGAAAAGCACTCGTGTAATCCGGGGGTGGAGTACTTGCAAAGGGACCAGTATATTCTTTTGGAGGACCAAGCGGAAGAGCAACGCGGTATTGATGGTTTTCTATATAATTAGAAGTAATGCCAGTTTTCGGGCTGACAAGCCACCACCCCTTGACTCGGGAGAAGGGTGCCTTGTGCACAGCTGACTCTTTGCCAATTGTCGCGGGTGCTACGCCGTTACCTGGGACCTGTATGTCGGTGACGTCGACTTCGTAAATATATGACTGCATGTTCTTAATATTCTCCCTTAAATATGTCTGAACTTTATCTTTTTGGAGGAATGTAGTTCCGTATTGATCCCATTGGGAGCTAAAAGGACTTTCGTACTCGGACCCGTAGAACCAGCCGCTCGACCCAGGCGAATGGACTTCATTGGACGGTTGGAATTTCCGAACGGAACGGGTATCAGCTCGATATACATAATCTCGATTTTTAAAACCACGGAAACCCTAACAAACTCCACTGGCTACAAATATAAAAGTAAAAATAAATGTTACGAGCATATTTACATGTTTTAACAAAAAACTAAAATAATACCGCGATAAATAATAAAAAACAAATTATCTTATATACAAAAAATAAAATTAACAAGGTATCAAATTAAATAATTAAAATTATTAAACCAAATATTGCCTATCGTAATAATAAATAAAAAAATTTATAATTTTAATTTACTGGTAATTATTAATAGCTTTTATATTTCATTTTCGGCAAATTCCGTTGGTATACGCTAACCAGGGTATACCGGGTATACGATTTTGCTTTACGTTAATACAAAAAAATAATTAAACCGAATAAAAATATTTATTTATTAATCGTATTCCAACTATTTATTGCTTTTTATACGCCAATAGTCTAAAAATAAAAAAAACATTTAAATCGCAAATTAATCCATTTAATATTATCATTTTAATTATAACACAACTATATAGGCCAAAAAAACCTACATATTTTCGATTTAATTGTCAATTTTTACAGTATAGCAAAATTAAAAAAAAAAAAAAAACTTTACTTTTATTTTCAAACCGGGCGGTATTAGTATAAGGATATTTAAACCGATTGGCTTTAATTGTTTAATAAATATTTATAATTTTTTTATTTAATATAATAAAATCGGGCATTTTGCAAGAAATTTATATTTAAAAATTAGCTTTTAATTTTTTATATTATACCACTTTAATTTATTTAATTTTTATATAATATGGGCTTTTATCGTAATAATCCGAAGTTATTCTAATCCCTTTTACAAAAATTATATATATGGCTATATACAATAATTTAATGGCCAGCTACCGGGCTTTTCTTTTTCATTTTAATTTAATTATTTGGTAATTTTCGTTTATTAAATTCTAATATTACGTATTTTTAACAAAAATTCCCTATATAATACTTTTATAATTATCGACGTTTTTAATTTTAAAAACCAAATATTTAACCCAACGTTAACCTATTTGGCATATTTTAAACCAAAACGTTTAAATAAAATAAAAATTTAACCTTAATTAAAAATAAACCTAAAATTTAAAAAAAATAATTTCCATACATTCCTAATACTATACCCTTTTTGGAATTTTTCGAAATTAATCCACCAATCAACTTTTAATATTTTTAAATTACTTCCTTTTTCCTTTTTTTATACCTGGTTTTGTTTGCTTTCCAAACTATGGTAATACTATTGGTCCATTAAATTCGTATTTGCCAATTTAAAAGATTTCTGTATTATTTTGGACGCATCCAAAAAAAAATTTAAAATCGTTTTAAATATTTTTAATTTATTTATTTAATTAATTTTGGGTTATTTAAAACTGTACCCGCAAAAGGGCTAAAAATTTACCAAAGGTCTTTATAAAGAATGCCGGTACGGTTACGAAAAAAACTTTCGTACTCGGACCCGTAAAACCAACCGTTCGACCCAGGCGAATGGATTTTATTGGACGGTTAAAATTTCCGAACGGAACGGGTATTAGTTCGATATATATAATTTCGATTTTTAAAATTACGGAAACCCTAATAAATTTTACTGGCTACAAATATAAAAGTAAAAATAAATGTTGCGAGCATATTTACATATTTTAACAAAAAGCTAAAATAATACCGCGTTAAATAATAAAAAACAAATTAGCAAAATATTAAATTAAATAATTAAAATTATTAAACCAAATATTACCTATCGTAATGGTAAATAAAAAAATTTATAGTTTTAATTTATTAGCAATTATTAATAGCTTTTATATTTTACTTTCGGCAAATTCCGTTAATATACGCTAATTAAAATATACCGGGTATACGATTTTGTTTTACGTTAATATAAAAAAATAATTAAACCGAATAAAAATATTTATTTATTAATCGTATTCCAATTATTTATTACTTTTTATACGCCAATAGTTTAAAAATAAAAAAAACATTTAAATCGCAAATTAATCCATTCAATATCATTATTTCAATCATAACACAACTATACAAACCAAAAAAACCTACATATTTTCGATTTAATTGTTAATTTTTACAGTATAGCAAAACTAAAAAAAAAAAAAAAACTTTACTTTTACTCTCAAACCGGGCGGTACTGGTATAAAAATATTTAAACCGACTGGCTTTAATTGCTTAGTAAATATTTATAATTCTTTTATTTAATACAATAAAATCGGGCATTTTGCAAAAAATTTATATTTAAAAATCAGCTTTTAACTTTTTGTATTATACCATTTTAATTTATTTAACTTTTATATAATATGGGCTTTTATTGTAATAATCCGAAATTATTCTAATCCCTTTTACAAAAATTGCATATATAGCTATACATAATAATTTAATGGCCAACTACCG
Source organism: Pyricularia grisea (assembly GCF_004355905.1). Taxonomy (NCBI): domain Eukaryota; kingdom Fungi; phylum Ascomycota; class Sordariomycetes; order Magnaporthales; family Pyriculariaceae; genus Pyricularia; species Pyricularia grisea. The sequence goes on along the minus strand of NW_022156717.1, from coordinate 1,776,626 downwards.
GGCTTTTTTTTCATTTTAATTTAATTGTTTGGTAATTTTCGTTTATCAAACTTTAATATTACGTATTTTTAACAAAAATTCCCCATACAATACTTTTATAATTATCGACGCTTTTAGCTTTAAAAACCAAATATTTAACCCAACGTTAGCCCATTTAGCATATTCTAAACCAAAACGCTTAAATAAAATGGAAATTCAACCTTAATTAAAAACAAACCTAAAATTTAAAAAAAATAACTTCCACACATTCCTAGCATTATACCCTTTTTGGAATTTTTCGAAATTAATCCACTAATTAGCTTTTAATATTTTTAAATCACTTCCTTTTTCCTTTTTTTATACCTGGCTTTGCTTGCTCTCCAAGCTATAACAACATTACTGGTCCATCAAATTCGTATTTGCCAACTTGAAAAATTTCTGTATTGTTTTGGACGCATCCAAAAAGGAACTTAAAATCGTTTTAGGTATTCCTGGCTTGCTTATTTGACTGACTTTGGGTTGCCTGAAGCTGTACCCGCAAAGGGGCCAGAAGTTTACCAGAGGTCTCTGTGAGGGATGCCGGTACGGTTACGAAAATAGGTACACCGTACAGTGCGTAGGGCCTCTGCCGTTTGTGTCCCACTGACCTCAGCATAAGCTGATGGATGCAAACAAGTTATCGTGCCCGAATATGAGAGAACCCTTTAGGAAATTCGAGGATTACATAGAGATCTTGAGCTTGTCCTTACCTAGACTTCTAGAGCTATGGTTTACGCTTGATACGGTGCTGTGTGAGATTTCCTTCATGAAAAAGTATTTTTTTGTTGGGTTCTTTGACTTACACTTAGCACTTGTGCTTGATCAATCGTCTGGCCGGCTAAAGATGCATGCGCTGAGCTACAGTGGCGTCTATGTCTTAGCAGCTGAACACCGCTTTGAGTCCAGGAACCTTGAAGCCGTGGCAAAGATGCAGGACTCAAGTAGGCAGCTCCAGGGGGAGCCTGACCACCCCGCTGGCAGTAGATCGAGGACTCAAGTAATAAAGAAACTTTGTGGTCTCTCGCTTGGCTTCTGAATATCGGGTAACACGCATTGCCTGTGTTGTTTTCTGGTTCCTTTTGGTTGTGGATCATTATCTAAGTGCCTGCGCTAGAAGCGAGACTCGTGATATATCCTGGGCATTTGCGTTATCGCCATGTTTCCACTCTCCAGAACGCATTCATGGCAGTCAAGGAGGTGCCGCCAGAAGGCCGCAACCTGCCATCCGTCTACGTCAAGATGGATCTTTGGCAGCTCGGAAGCTCCGCAGTTCAGGGCCAGAGGGCCTGCTCCGTTTTTAAATGGCAAGAACTCAGACGATACTTGGCTTCGGCACCAGCCCAGCAAGCAACCGTGTCTTGCCCATCCAAAAGTGAGAGTCTCGCTCAGGATCTAGATTATCCCCTTTGACTCAAACGCCTATTGACCGGGTGCTCTCTTTTACAGCGCCTGACAATTCAGAGAAGACAATTGGTTTAACCACTGGTTAGCAGCTGCAAAAGTACCTATGTATGCCCTGTTTTCCCCGCGATGCGCTACTTTGCTGATCAGTCCTCATTTGGCGCCCTACTCTCCGTGTTTTATACTGTAGAGCTAGCAATATAGAAGTCCTCACGTATCCTGGATGACGAACGCCACCACCGCAAGGCCTCTGGCCGTCGGCAATATGTTTCTCATGGAGTGTCTATTTTCTTCTTCACCATCCCCACCTTTTCAAGATGTCTTCTGATTTGCTTCGAAAGTCTCCGGGAGGGCCAAGAGACCCCTACCCCTCTGTTTCGATCGTTCGCACCCCGGACTAGCGCCGACCACCTCGGCTTGAGGATCAAGTTTACGGCATGGTGCAGTCAGATCTTCCTTGTGCCGGCCATTGATGTCTTGATAGCCGTCTATGTACCCTACTTGATCCGGCTCCAGTGTCTCACCGATGCAAATGTCTCTATCGGTGATGATGCCCGCGACGTCCCTGTTTTCGCCTGCGTCTCAGGAGACGTGCAGTCGGTGCAGCAGCTCGCAGTAGTGGGATCTCTTTTCCGACAGGGTCCCGTTGGTCTCTTCGTTGATCATTTCGGTGCGGTAGATCTGGACCCAGAGGCCAATCTCGGACGGCAGCTCGCCGGGACGAGGCCGCGACAGGATTATGGCAAGCTGGAGGTGCGTCTGCGGCAGCACCGTCTCGAGGAGTTTTGGGTCGTGGATTTCGTCTCCCTTGATGGTCCTGTGAGCCCAGCCGAACTCTGGACGCTTAATGCGGCATCCTGGGAGCAAGATGAAACCTGGCGGTATCGAACCCTTTTTGCGATCCTCAATTGACTTCCAAAATCCCTCCATTTCCCATCATTTGATCTTGCTTCTCCTCACGTCCCTTTCCTGCAAACCGTGCATGCAACTGCGTCTCAGGCCCAGTATTGGACTCGTTTACTTCCAGCCCAAGGAGAGTGCAAAGCGCAAGGGCCTCATGTCTAGACGGTGATGTTGTCTAGGGAAGTGGGTTAAAGCAGCATGTTAGTCTGAGTTTAAAAAGGCAGAAAACTGAGAGGCAAAGCGACTCACTCTCCAGTTGACCGCCCTATGGGTCGGATTTATATACCCAGACTTCCAGCAAGGCTGATTAAAGCTCACCGGTCTGCTCTTCAGTACTGGGATTGATAGGCTGGCGATCTCCGGACAGACACACCTCGGCCCTGGCACCGTCGCATTTGGATACATACCAAAAGCACCTATAGAGTACTGGCTGCCAAAGGCATGAAATACGACGGATGTTTTGGGAGAGAAGCTTTATGCTGGGTGCACTTCCCTGAACATGGTGGCGACCTTCGACATATAGGTACGTAAATAGCACTGAGGATGCCGAGACCCGTCCTCGGCCTTGTTGCGGCATCACCTCTCCGAAACAGGGTTAATGTGGCTGATGACAAAGAAGAGTTCATTCATGCAAAGTCATACTGCCAAGATCCAGTGTGCACATGAAAGCTGACACCAATCAGACCATCAAGATGTGTGCGACACTGATAAATAGACCCAAGAAGGCTGTTGGGATTCATCCACCGACCGACGGGGTGGAGTTGATTGCCAGCCAAGCCAGCTGAGACTAAATCCCAAAAGAAGAGCCAAACAAAACAATTTTGCAAAGCGATACTATGCTCAGGAGAGGTTGCGTCGAAATATACTTGCAACTCGTAGAAAGGGGGAACGAAAATGGTTCAGCAAGGCACAGTCATTGCCTGGCAGTGAGTCTGGTTGAGGACAAGGCACTCAATATTTCAGCGAATATGACGAGAAAAGGGGACGACTCGCTCAGGTCAACGTTTTCATGATATCACTACTACCGAAAAAGAAAACTGTTTAGATCGTGATAGTCCTACAATCCCAAGATAGAGTTGAGCCAAGGAACTGTAGTGAAAAAAAAGGGCGGTAAAGAAGAATGGTAGATCTATGTCAAAGGAGATATCAAATCGGTAGGTAGCTAGATAGCTAGGTAGCCAAGTTAGGCACAGCAACAAGGGTTCTCGCGTTTTAATACCGGCAAATTTGGCTATAGCAGCATCTGAAAACAAAGTGGACGAGTCTCGTTGCCCGGAGTCAGGTGGTGGGTAACTCTTTAATGCCGTGGCGGAATTAATTATGGCTGTTTCGCAAATTTAGCTGGCTCGAATGGCAACTGGTGTGTTTTTGAACCCAGGTTTTCGGGCCCCACATTCTGTGACCAATCTAAGTGGGGCGGACTGGACTTGCTTTGACGAATCGGAATACGTTCAATTCGTCCAATGACGGGAATCGCCGGCCAGAATTCTTGAACCACCAAGCTACCGAACCATCACGAAATCAATCCTGCGCGACGACAATCTCAACATAACTTTCCGAGCCGAAGCAAAGTCCACCAAAACCTTTCGAGGGAAACTCGCACGTCACAATGGTAAGTTCACGACTCTTAATCTCTAGCCGCCTTTTCAATCGCTCTACGGACTTCAACCGCGCATACGCTGGGGCGATCATTACTGACATTGGTTCTGTTTTTTTTTACCGCAGTCTGCCGCTTCATCCATCTACAAGCAAGTCGAACCCCTTCCCCGACCCGCGCGGCGTCGATCCAATACCTCGAGCACCTGATTCTAACAATTGAGAACCTACAGCCTCTTGTTCCGACGGAACGCCGTCATGCTCGGCACCGTCTTCACCGGCGCCTTCATCTGGGAGATTGGCTACAACACGCAAATGAACAAGCTCTGGGACAGCATGAACCGCGGCGTACGTCTCCAACAACCCCGGCCGATGCACAACCTCTAGAAACATAGGATAAAAACAGAGCTGACAAAAAGACCCGAAAAATAGCGCCAATGGAAGGACATCCGCCACAAGTACGTCGAGGCCAGCGACGATGACGAGTAAACGATGGCGACCGATTGGAAAGAAACCACTAGACAGAATCAATCAAGAGCGAAAAATGCTCAGGCTCCCGGGCCTTTGAGCTTGGGCGCATAGTGTACATCATCATACTCGGTTTTTGTACTGGTTAAGAGAGGCGGCGCATCTAGACGGATCCGAACTTATATTTCGTTTTTTTGACATTTCACCTATTCCGAATCTACCATGACAGCGTGCAACCTCGGGCATATGCGAACTGGACGATGCTATATACTGCAACCCTTGCCCAAGTGGGCAATTCCGATCGTCGGTACTTACCTCCTCCTCAAACCACCGGCAGTAGCACCACCACCAGTCTCGCCCCGATCGGCGAGCGAAACGACCTCGCCAATGCCAGCAGCTTCCTGCTCGTCCTCGAGCGCCGTGATTTCCTCTCGGCAGTCCCACCACTTCTCCTCGCTCAGCTCAAACGCCTTGGCCTTGATCTCCTTGATGGCCAGCGTCTCAGGCTGGATGTTCTTCCAGCGCAGGTTGGTCATCAGGATCTCTTGCCATTCGGCCGAGGTGCGCACGAAGAACTCGCGACGGGACTCGAAGGGCTGTGGTGGTATGCGTTAGTGATCTGAGAAAAAGTAAAGGAGATGGAACGGAAGAGAACGGTGATGGCATACCCGAGGATGTGGCAGTCCATCGTCAACCCGGGCCTCTGTGGAATCCTCTGTCTCGTCTTCTTCCGTTGCGATTGATGACCCAAGGGCCGAGTCTGTGTCTGCATTTGAATCCTGGTCTGCCGGCTTCTTGCCACGCTTGCTGGGCGTAAACTTCTTGGACTTTTTATCGCTTTCTTCTTCTTCCTCTTCCTCCTCATCTTCTTCTTCATCCTCGTACTCATCATCATCCTCTTCGTCATCATCTTCATCCTCAGATTGCTGTTCCCAAAATTGTCAGTACATTTACGCTGTAAACCATGTCCATGGCAGGGCAAACTTACAACCCAATCCTCAGTCTGCCGGCTGAAAATCTCCTTGCAACCGTCCATCTTTCCTAGGTCAATTGCGTAGAGGTCATCAAAGGTGAACTCCCTGTCACCCTTCTCGAACGTGCCGCCGTAGATGTACAACACATCATCCTGGATCGCCAGTTGTGCGTTGAACCTTGGGTGTGGGAACTCCATCGACACGGGCATCTCCCGCACCGGTTCCTTGGGCTCCTCCTCTTCCCCCTTGGATCCATCCTGCTTGAGCTCGATATCGTCCAGGTTATCCAACGAGGCGCCCGTCTCCAGAGCGGCAAGCTGCTTGAGCAGCTCCTCCTCGTTGGCCTGCGCGCGTCCTCGCCGACCAACCCGCTGCTGCTGCTGTTCGCCACCGCCCTTCTTCCCACCACCTTGCCTGACCTTGCGCAGCGCGAGCGGGAAGAATCTGTTCCTCTCAATGTTCCACGCAAACAGCCCGTTGAAGAACTCGCTCTCCATGCCCTCCTCGCTCTCCTCGACGTCGTGCACGCCACCAAACAGGATCCCTCGCTTTCCGCGGTGGTGGTACGCCATGGTGGTGCCGGCCCGCGTCGGCGTCGGCGTGTTGGCCGGCTTCTTCCTCTTCTCCCACCTTACCGTCGGCGCCGCGCCCGCCGCAGCCTCGGGGCCGGGAGGCGTTATCCTCAAGAAGAAACAGTCCTGGTGCACCATGGGCTTGAGTATGTTCTTTTGGCCCTGGGAGCCTGGCTTGGCGCCCTTGTTGGCCGCGACCGTAGCCTTGACCCTCGAGTACCCACCGTACAGCACGGCGCCCTGCTCGTGCGGCAGGAACGTGAAGCTGGAGCGCGCGTCGGGCTTGAGCTGCGCAGGTGGGAGGGTCGGGTTGAACCAGACAAAGTTTTGCGTGTCGTACAGCCACAAGTCCGCCAGGTACCGCGTCTGGTTCGCCGTGTCCTGGAACCCGCCAAACAGGATGATGTACTGCTTAAAGTACGTCATGCGGTGCCCGCTGCGGGCGGGAGGGGTCTTGCCCTTGGCCTCGACCTTTTCCCACTCCTTGGAATGCGCATCCAGCCGCCAGAAGTCATTGTAGTGGTAAAAGGTCCCCTGCTTGGGGCTGGAGAACTCCCCACCGAACAAGAAGACCGAGTTGGCCTGGTTGCCGCCGCGACACCAGGCGTGGCCGGACCGGGGCAGCGGGGCGTTGGGCGAGGTCACGGTCCGCCACTCGTCCCGGTCGATGTGGTAGACGTGCAGGTCGTTGAAGAAGGTGGCCAACGCGCCGTTGTAGTACTCGCCGCCGAAGAGCAGGAGCTGGTTGCTGTTGGAGGGCGAGGCCAGGAAGCACGAGGCGGCGCGGGGCCGGGGCGCCTCGCTCGACACCGTCTCGGTCACCTTGTGGAACTGCTCCTGTTGCCGCTGGTACTCGGCCAGGACTGCGTCCAGGTCCACGTCCTCGGCATCGCTGTCGTCGGCCGTCTTGGCCGATTTCGCCTTTGCCTTTTTCTCGGCCTTCTTCTCCTGCTTAGCCTTCTTTTCGGCCAGTTTGGCCTTTTTGTCGCCTTTGGCTTTTTTATCTTTTGCCATGATGTGAAAATCAATTCCTACAGTTATGACGTATGCAAAATCGAATAATTAAATGATACACTTGGATGTTGCAGATTTTGGGGTCAATAATGTGTTGATGAGGGGTTCATGTGATTGGCACAAAAAAATCTTGATTCTACTTCTTTAGTCAAATTTCAAACCATTGTAGGAAACTCCGCATGAAATCTGCAAAAACACAAAATCAGTGTATTTTGGAGAATTATCTTGGACTGATTTTGGGCATTTTGCCCCCAAGGTCAATTAAAGCTACCTCAGATTTCATCAATCGTTTACACAAAGCATTTGTGGGTGGTGTTGGCTACGTATGAATTCTGCGGGGTTGCGTAGTTTTTTCATCCCCAGAAAAAAAAAATCAGAGGAGCGTACTTGCAAATGTGATCTTAAGACTTAATTTACACGGAAGACCAGGTACGCCCAGTCATCCTTGAATTGCCTTCATGTAGGTTATTCCTAGTCTGTCGGCGGTAGTTTTCAAAACAACCACAGAGATCTATCATCTATGTCTAGTACCCTTGTTCCTTGACCCAGGCGGCTACATCTTCGCGATCACGCTCAAGCCAGGCAATCTTGGAGCGAATGGCATCCAAGCTCTGCGCCAGAGACATCTCGTATCCCTTGTTATCCTTGTTGGCAAAGAAATCCTCAACCTGCTTCAGTTGCTCCGGCTTGGTCAAGCTAGACGTGCAAATGGCCACCATGCTACCAAGCATAGAAAGTGCCGGAGGAAGCTTGACGTAAAGTGCGTCCCAGTTCTCCATTAACCATTTGCTCAGGGCCTCGATACCTTCGGAATGGCCACGCAGACCGGCGGCAGGGAGATAGATGTCCTGGTCCTTGACCTCTCCACTGAACATCAGGTCGAGGGTTTGCTTGATGTGCTCTGGCTTGTTGGAACGGCCGAGGCTGCGGAGAGCGGTGTTGCGCTCATCGCTGTTGGTGGATGTGCGGTAGAAGTTCAGGACACGGTTGTACTATCAAAGTCGTTAGTATATGAGGGAGAAAAAAAAGAAGAAAAAAAATATCACAGCCTCTGGTCCAGAGTCAGTCACATACCTCATCATCGCCACCATACTTCAAAGCCATGGCAAACACGCTGCCACGAATGTTAGGGTGAATGGCAGACTTGTCGCCATCCATGAACTTCTTGAACATATCCTTAGCAGCAGCAACGATGTCCTTGTCACCCGCAATTCCAGCCGATCCAAAGAGGAGCGCCTTGAACTGTTGCTCAATGTGCCCATCACTTTCCGAGAAGGACCATCCCATCTTGTGAGCCCTGGAGCTAATCAGGTCTCGCTGGAACGCCTCAAGGCTATCTTTGATAGCCTTATCCTCGAAGATCCAGGCGCCGTGTACGGAGGCGAGACGACCAATGATCTCATTCCAAACAACGAACTGCGACTCTGAGTTGTAGCCTTTGAGCAGGTTCAAAACACCTGAAGTCTTTTGGTAACCCGAAACAGCAAGAGCGCCCGCATCGGAAAGCATGCCAGCGCGATCCTCAACTGAAAGCAACCCATTCTTGGCAGCATTTCCAAGCTTTTCTAGTCTCTCAGGAGAGTATGAGGTACGGAACAGGCTTGTGTGGTTGGCATTAAGCTTGAAAAAGTCAACGTCGGGCAGTTTGAAGTCGCTCTCCCGAGCGGTGAGTGTCCTAGACTCGTCAATGCCGTCCTTGGTACGCAGGCCAAGAAGAACAGGGTAAAGCACTTGGTCCTCCTCCGGCTTAGTGTCACCGGTCCTCAAGAAACGGTTTTGCTTCAGGTGGATGCTGTTCTCTTTCTCGTTCTCCGTAACAGTGATCACTGGGTAGCCGACGTTCTTAGTCCAGGCAGTCATCACCTCATGCACTGGCTTGCCGCTTGCTTTGGCGAGCGAGTCCCACAAATCGTCTGTTTGGGTGTTGCCGTAGGCGTGCTTCTTGAGGTACTGCCTGACACCCTCGAGGAAGACATCCTCGCCCAAGTACGTCGAGATCATGCGAAGCACGCAAGAGCCCTTGGCATAGCTGATTGAATCAAAGATCTGGTTGATCTCGTCCGCACGCTTCACTGGAACCTCAATGGGGTGACTGCTCCTGAGGGAGTCCAGAGACAATGCTGACTGCAGAGTGTCGGTAACGTATGATTCCCAGACCTTCCATTCTGGGAAGAAGACGTTGCACGAGTACCACGAGGCCCACGTGGCAAAGCCCTCGTTCAGCCAAAGACCATCCCACCAGTCCATTGTAACCAGGTTACCGAACCATTGGTGCGCCAGCTCGTGCTGCACCACTTCAGCGACACGCTCCTTCGTGGCAGCTCCGCTAACCTTCTCGTCCAGAAGAAGGTCAACAACACGGTAAGTGACGAGACCCCAGTTCTCCATGGCTCCTTGGGCAAAGTCGGGAATAGCGACCTGGTCCATCTTGGGCAGAGGGAAGTCAATACCGAAGACCTTCTCGTAAAACGCCAGTGTCTTGGCCGCTAGGTTAAGCGAGAAACGGCCATGCTCGATGTTGAGACCGGGCGGTGCGTAAACACGGACTGGCACACGGAAGTCTTTTGTCTCGATGTAATTAAGCTCGCCCACAATGAAAGCGAGGAGGTATGTAGACATGAGGGGCGAGTTGTGAAACTTGACGGCTTTCTTGGTGGTGCCAGTCAATGCAGATTGGACCTCACTTTCGGAAGCAACATCCATATTGCTTAGACAAGTCAGCTTCTTGTCGGCGATAAGTGTAACTTCAAAGGTAGCCTTCAAAGAGGGCTCGTCGAAGCAAGGGAAAGCTCTCCGTGCGTCTGTAGGCTCCATCTGCGTGACGGCGAGGACACCATCTGAACCATCGTCTTTCTTGTAGACAGCGCGGTAGAAGCCGGCCATCTTGTCGTTAAGAGTACCGGTGAAGTCAATCGTCAGCTCGGCTTTGCTGCCTTTGCTGATGGTTTCGTCAAACTCGATCTTGGTGACCTGTGTGTCTTCATTGTAGGAGATCTTGGGCGATGACGTGATGGTTTGACCTCCAGATGTGACCTTTGCGCTCTTCACATCAATCTCGAGGGTGTGTAGGGAGATTGACTTGGAGTCTTCGGCAACATCCAAGTGAACTACGACACTGCCATTGAAGGTGAACTTTTCCAAGTCCGGCTCGAGAGTCAAGTCGTAGTGCTTGGGCACAACGTTTGTGGGCAGGAGCTCTCTCCCGGCGACGTTGTTTGCGCCGACCCCACCTCCCATCTCGATGTCGTGGAGTTTGCACATGTTGTTTCGGCGGTATGAGCAAAGTCGTACAGGAGGGTTGTTGCGCAATCGCAAAGTGTTTGTTCGAAGTCGGTCAAGAGATCGTGTTTGAGGGGCATATGAAGTGCCCAGTAGTACCGAGCTAGAGTACAAGCGGTTGGTGTGTGGAGGAGGGGTTCGGGTACTGTGGGCGCGTGATGCAAGAAAGAGGGTCCCCGGGCTGTCAGTCTAATCGATCATCCAAAGTCTCCAAACTGTCTGTAAAGAGCAGGCCTGGTACAGGAGCGAGAAAGATGTCAAATTGTGGCAATTACTGGAGTGCAAGAAAAGATATGCCAAGAAGGTTGAAAAAGAGTCCTTTTATATTGCTGGCACTGGCACAGAATAAAAGCGCCCAATATTGTGTGCAACGAACAATACTAAGAGTCCGTCACATGCAGTGCAGGCAGGGGTGGGAAATGAAAAAAAGGGATGGCAGCGTGAGGCCTGTGTTCGGCCTGTGTTCATCACTGCACCCGCCAGCATCTCCTAAGAGAAGCAAGCCTATGACGACCGAGATCTTATGGGGTTACTGACTGGATTATAGAAACAGCATTCCTTGCTGGGATATGGCGTGACAAAGGGAGACCATATGATGACAGCGTTGACAATGGGACGCGCTTCCCCAATCGCAACGCCAGCGCCGAAGACATTATATAAAACAATTCCGGCGAGGCCGGTGAATTAGAAGTTTGTACAGAGAAAAAAAAAGCTCTAAGAATATCAGAACGATTCTATAGCGACAATATAAGAGATTATAATACACAAATCGTTGCTGCTGTTGTTTTAGGTACTCTACCGCGTTTGCTCAATGAACAACGCCAACCAGGACTTTCCAAATTTTTTACTGCTTCTAGTCGCCAAGCTTACTTTTTCTGGCAGGCGGTAAAAGTCAAGGGCGCATCTGCCACTCCCGTACCAACCGGTAGCAGGGGTCTCAGATGGCTTATGTCAGCTGAAATGGCCTCCAGAGTTCCTCGTCTTAGCTTCGCATGGGTAACATCAGCCTACTGACTGACCCGAAAGCTCTGTTTCTCATTTCGCTCGAGACTTCAGACGAGCCATGCGTCATATTATGCGTTCGGGGCAACGCTGCCAACCTACGAAGTCCAGTACGGAGTCATTGTATAACATCAGTCACATCTTCAGATATCGGTGGTGGCGAGGAGGCCAATAGTGGGGCGAAGCTCACAGCACAATCTCCATCCCAACGTCAGACCCCCACTAACACTGGTTTGATGAGAGCTTGTGCAGCTCTTGGCGGTTGGCCCGAGCTCCTGCCCCTCCAAACTCTGTATGCCAAGCCCGAATTGTTTGTTGCCCAGTTGTTGAGAGCTGAAGCTTCTATCACCCCACCTCACCTTACGTTGACCAAGAGATCCTTGTTACTTGATAGGTAGGTAGGTACGTAGCAAGTAGGTAGCAGGCAAGGTAGGAAGTAGCGGCTGGCCAACTGGGTAATAAGCTTGCTTTCTCGTCCGATGGATAGAAGCAGAAAATTTTTCTTCATCCTGCTCATCCCTCCAAAGAAACAAATCATTCTTGATTCTTCTCATTTTCACATCCAAATCCCTCGGAGGAACCAATTGCAACGTCAACCCTGAGCACGCTGCTCTGATCATGTAAGTCGTCCGCCTCAGAAACCATGACAGCACCATCCTAGTCATTATCTACTGCCCCTCCATTGAATTTGGGTCCTCAAGGTGTTGCCCCGCCACTGTCTGCATCGGAGCTTCTTCCCTGGCGATGTCGGGCTCATTAAAGGAGTCATAAGCATTGGTGAAAAACACGGCTTTAGTTCCACTGGGTCTGTTTCATGAGCAAATTTCTTGCAGCTGCGCATTTCTATTTCTGCACAAAGCCATTCTTCAGTCAGAAACTTGATCTCTTACATCCTTCTGCTGAACAAGTTCTTCAGTCTAACGCACCACCTCTCAGAAATCCAACAAGAAGAATCAGTACGAACCGACATTTGAGACATTCTTAAGCCACAACACTAAACCCTTTTACTGGTCGATGAACTAACCCAAGGGCAATTACTGCACAGACTACAACCGCCACAATGGCTATTACCAAGATCCACGCTCGCTCGGTCTACGACTCTCGTGGAAACCCCACGGTCGAGGTTGATGTCGTCACCGACACTGGCCTCAACCGTGCCATTGTTCCCTCTGGAGCTTCGACCGGTATGATTATTATTACATTTAACATACCACAGTCGAACCTTGACTGACAACAATTCTCACTGCATAGGTCAGCACGAGGCTTGTGAGCTTCGCGACGGCGACAAGTCCAAGTGGGGCGGCAAGGGTGTCACCAAGGCTGTTGAGAACGTCAACAACATTATCGGCCCTGCCCTGATCAAGGAGAACATCGATGTTAAGGACCAGTCCAAGGTTGATGAGTTTCTCATCCAGCTTGATGGCACCCCCAACAAGACCAAGCTTGGTGCCAACGCAATCCTCGGTGTTAGCTTGGCTGTTGCCAAGGCCGGTGCCGCTGCCAAGGTTCGAAATAGCCTTTGATTTGCGAGTTTCATGGTATTGATGCTAACTTTCATAGGGTGTCCCTCTTTTCGCCCACGTCTCCGACCTCGCCGGCACCAAGAAGCCTTATGTCCTCCCCGTCCCCTTCATGAACGTCCTGAACGGAGGGTAAGAAAATCCCAATTGGCATAATCTGCACTATGGAGTACGTATCACTGACATGAGTCTTCTAGTTCGCACGCCGGTGGTCGCCTGGCCTTCCAGGAGTTCATGATTGTCCCCTCGTAAGTTGAACCTTTATGCAAACACACATCAGTGATGCAACAAATACCCAAGCTCAGGACTGACTCGAATAGAGCTGCTCCTTCTTTCACCGAGGCCATGCGCCAGGGTGCTGAGGTCTACCAACAGCTGAAGGGTCTTGCCAAGAAGAAGTACGGTCAGTCAGCTGGCAACGTCGGCGACGAGGGTGGTGTCGCCCCCGATATCCAGAGCGCCGAGGAGGCTCTCGAGCTGATCACTGCCGCTATTGAGGCTGCTGGCTACACTGGCAAGATGAACATCGCCATGGATGTTGCCTCGACCGAGTTCTACAAGGAGGAGGAGAAGAAGTACGACCTGGACTTCAAGAACCCCGACAGCGACAAGTCCAAGTGGATCACCTACGAGCAGCTGGCCGCCATGTACAGCGACCTTTGCAAGAAGTACCCTATTGTCAGCATCGAGGACCCCTTCGCCGAGGACGACTGGGAGGCCTGGAGCTACTTCTACAAGACCCAGGACATTCAGATTGTTGCTGACGACCTGACTGTCACCAACCCCCTTCGAATCAAGAAGGCTATCGACCAGAAGGCCGCCAACGCTCTGCTCCTCAAGGTCAACCAGATCGGTACCCTGACTGAGTCTATCCAGGCTGCCAAGGACTCTTTTGCTGACGGCTGGGGCGTCATGGTCTCGCACCGTTCGGGTGAGACCGAGGATGTGACCATCGCCGACATTGCTGTCGGTCTCCGTGCTGGTCAGATCAAGACTGGTGCCCCCGCCCGCTCTGAGCGTCTTGCCAAGCTTAACCAGATTCTCCGCATTGAGGAGGAGCTCGGCTCCAACGCTGTCTTTGCTGGCGAGAGCTTCCGCAAGGCCATTAACATGTAAATGCAGATTTTTGATAAAATGCGAGGCTTGAGTTTGTGGCCTCTATATTGCTGATGGTATCGAGGACTACAACTGGCACTTGAAAAGCGGTGTTGTTCTCGTATTGAAAAGCAGGTAACTTAACGGCTTATGATAAAGAAAATGAACTCAGATAGACGATGGGCTGTTTTGCAGGTACCCATAATAATACCCATTTGGCCCTTTTGATTTTAGACTTTGGCCGTTGAATGAAATGCAAACTTTAAACAGTCACTTGGTTCCGCCGGAGCAAAAAGCTAGTTGAACTTGTGACGGTAGCTGTCTATCTAGGTCAAGATCCACCATTGATAGCGAAAAGTATTTTCTGCGTTGCACAATTATGGCTGGCTGGAAACCTTTTTTATGTGGGGAATCATGGTCATTTACAAGAACTTGGCGAGGAAAATAACTAGCTTATAGAAGAAAGGTCGCTCGCTAGTCAGGAGAATGTAGAAAAAAAAGGATACGCCAAAAAGAATAGAACAAAAGCCCGTGGTGCGACAGCAACAAGTAAAGAAACGTAAAAAAGAAGAAAAAAAAAAGAAATAGAGAAAAGTACCCAACAGTATCCGTGTTCACCTCCTCCCCTTTGCCCAAGCCTCAACCTTGCCCATCAAGCTCTTCAAGCCCACACCCCTCTCGCAGTTGCCCTCCAGCCAGGCCTCCATTCGCTCCCTGACGCTCTTCATGCTCCTGAGTACGGGCATCTTCGCTCCGTCCTCTGCGTCGACGTGCGCGGCCGGGTTGAGCAGCAGGTCGAAGCAGTCGCCCCAAATGTCGGTCTGCCAGTAGCGCTTGAGGCTCTCGCGGACCTTGTACCGCCTGCCGCCGGTGCCGGGCATGTTGGCGTCGCAGCGAACCGTCTCGATGTACTTGCCAAACAAGAGGCAGTGGATGGTGCCGGCGAGCCCGTGGCAGTCGATCTGCCAGGTCCAGGGCCTACCCTCGCGCATCTCGGCGCAGTCCTGGGGCGACGTCTTCCAGTCGGCAACGAACTGGACGTCGGGTCGGAAGGCGCGCATGTCTATGCCGCGGCCAAAGTCGATGAGGGTGACGCCGCGCGAGGACCAGCCGCCGCTGCCGTCGGCGCGCCACTGCGAGCTGAGCTGGGCGCCGGCGCTGGGGTCCGAGGCGGTCGAAGGCCCGTCGAGGCGGAGGAGGCAGTTGTCGGCCTTGAGGTCGCCGTGCAGCAGGCCCTTGGAGTGCAGGGCCTCGGCGGTGCGGAGGAGCTCGATGCTGAAGAACATGGCCAGCGTCTCGTCCATGACGCCAGACGGCTCGGCGCGGAAGAAGTTCACCACGTCGAGGAGCGTGCCGTGCGGGTGAAAGGGCAGCATGAGGAAGCCCTCGTCCTGGTAGAGGTGGAACTCGAGCGCTGCCGAGAGCGAGGCCACGGCGCGGTGCTGTGGGCCCAGTCGATCGTGGGCCAGGCGCATCATGTGGAACTCCCATGCGGATGGGGGAGTTTCCATCTTTAGCGCCTCGAGATGTCTCCGCTGGCTGTGCGCTGTCGCGAACGCTCCCTTGCCCATTTCTATGGCGTTTTCATCCTGAGGCTCTGCAGCGTCAGGGGCTGAGTTCTCCACCAGAAATACAGGGGCAAATGCGCCCTTTCCGAGCTCCTTCTTGACCATATACTTCATTTCGCAGCCGGGAAACTCAATTGTTGGAGGTGGTGGTAGGCTGCTGGTCTTGTCTCCGCTTGCTTTGGCTTTGCTAAGAGCCTTGGTGTATTTGCGAATCTCTGCGCCCCTTTCATATTTGCCAGGCCTGTGGTCGTAATATCGTGGTTGTGAAGTGAGTGCCGGGCTGGCCTTGGACAGGATCTCAGCCCTGACAGACTCCTCTACTGGATTGCATTGCAAATCTGCAATGATTGGCCCCTTGGTTGGTATGCTCTTTGGTTGAAGCGCCGCTCTGCCCACGACCTTGGGCACAATTGGTTGCAGAGCCTTCCTCGGAGGTGCCGGCTCATCCTCCATAATGTCTCGTAAAGGACTGCTTGGGGGCTCGGCATCCCCATCCTCATCTTCATCATCGCTAGTCTCTGGGAAAGTACGCCGACACCTACTAGGCGTCTTTGTGAATGCAGAACGGTTTCCACCGCCGGAGCCCATGTTGATGTCAGTCTCTGTCCGCTCGGTGATGGGCGTCATGAACGGCAGACGGTTATTAGCCATCTCGACAGGATCGCGATATGTGCGGCGCTCGGGGACGTAGTCTTCTGGCGGGATGGGCACGAAGGTGGTCCTGGTTCGAGGGTCATCGTCATCTTCTAATGGTGTTTCCAGCTGCAGGTTTTCGTCGTCTTCCGGATGAAGTTCCGGGCTAGGTTCCTCTGTAAAGTTGGATGCCCTAGTAACATCTTGGTCTTCTGCACCAATGTCATCCAGATTAGGTATATGTTTTCGAGCAGTAAAGTCAGACCATTCGCTGACGCTCTTGTCGTCGGCTGTGTCATCGGCATCGATGGCCTCATCTTCTTCAGCCGCGTCATCATCATCTTCGTCATCATCCCCTGCTTCACTGATCGCTCTCGTGGTGTTGCCACTCTCTGCCCCGCTGGTATAGTCACCATCGGTATCGTAGTCTTCCTCATCTGCACTGCCTTCCTCTTCATCCTGGGTAGGGGGTTTGATTGGCGCGTTGAATATGTCATAAATATCGTCCGTTGCAGCCCGGGTATGCATGGTCATCGTCGGCTCAGAGGTACCTTTCCTCTTGAGCAGCTTTGGTCGTGACGGCGAGTCCAGCTTCGCCTTGACTGTAGAGTGGTCAGACCTGAATGTTGTTAGCGAGGCAAATACATTACTTACTTATTTGTGTTTCGTTAACCTCCATTACTTTCTTTTTCCTCGGTTTTCCTTCTTTGGATATTGGCTTGACGGGTGCTCCATTTTCATCAAGGGGTATTGTTGTGTCGCGATGGATCACCAGCTTCTGTGGAGCATTTTCGTCGAGTAGGTCGACTTGTGAGGGCACAGGGGAAGATCGGTGATGTTCACCCTTTAAGGGTACCTTTCTTTCAACCGAAGGGGAGGGTCTTGTCGTGTCACGATGGATCACTAGCTTTTGTGGAGCGTTCTCGTCGTGTAGGTCAACTTGAGAGGTTACAGGGGAGGGTCGGTGATTCTCGTTCCTCAGAGGCACTTTTCTTTCGACAGACGGTGGCGTCTCTGGCCTTTCATCTAGCCATCCAGCCCTCGCCAAGAGCACTTCCTCGAAACTCAACTCAGACCCGGGAATCTCAGGGGTGGGATACAAAACTCGGAGGTCGAACACTATGCGTTGCCTCTTGCCAGCTCGAGGGTCCACGGTCACTTGATGTTGAGAGGCATCAATTGGTATATGGGATTTCATCAATAACGACTGAAAATACAAAAATCATAAAAAAAAACCCCCCGATCGGATAGCCGCCAAACATTAGTCCTGTATTCATCAATATGTGGACGGCCACTAAAGGGACGGACAGGGGGTAACGGGGATGTGTGCTTACCGTATCCCTGAACACAGCCATCTTGGGCCCGCTGGGTTTCCTCGACCCCGTCTTGAGTGTCTCTCCCACCCATGACTTGGGCTCCATCACGTTCTCCTTCTTGCGGTGAGCCAGCGAGTCGATAGTATCCCAACCCTGGGGACCTGCCTCACGCGAGCCCAGTGCGGGCGGCGGTGTTGCATCGGCATCTGAGAAAATCGCCAGCTTAGACTTGGCCGGTTTGGATGACCGACTGCTGCTGGCCGCTGCGCCTTGCCTCTGCGCTGCTTGAGGATCACTGGGTGCTGAAGACGATCCAAATGGGTCCATCTTGGCAGCAAGTGCGGGTCGCATGGTTGGCAATGCAGGTGAAGAAGGCGCGTCGTCCTCGTCGCCCGCCTGTTGCGCACGGCGTTGCTCAAACTCTCCCAGCTTGCGCACCAAGCGCTGTTGAGGGCGGGCGTCCCGCTCGATGCCCAGCTTGTACACCTCCTCGGCCTGGTTCCAGCGTCCTGCGCCCTCTAACCAAGCAGCATACTCTTCGTAGAAGAGAGCGAGACCCTCTCCGATTCCGTGGCGCGATACGTATAGGAAAGTCTCCCGCGGCGCGTCGGAGAAGAATTTAATGTAGTAAAGCCACAGCTTCAGATAGCGGGGGTCGTTTTTGTACTGTGACGAGCCGATGAAGGCCTTGGTTGCGCGCTCGAGCAGCACATGCAGCTGCGACTGGGCCGTCGCTTGAGCCGAGGGGTATGCATCTAGTGTCCAGCGGACGTAACGGTCGTAGACGTCCAGCGGGTCGTCGAGGTCGGCAGCGTTGGCGAGCTCGGCCTCGTATTCTGCGCGGATGCAGTCGTGTATGTTGTTTGTGTCATTGGGCGTCGGCGGCTGGCTCTTACCCATCGGCGAGGGCGCAAAGAGACCGGCGAGCTTCTTTGCGGAGCGGCCACCTGGCAGGGACTGGATGTTCTCCTTTTGGCCCTCGATGACGTCGAAGTTAATGAGGTCTTCCGAGTCCCCCATTATGGCGGTGAGGGGGAGGGGTATTTTTTTTTTTTTTCGCTTGATAAAAATGTAGGTAGTTCAAGAATAGAAGTGTGGTTTTTAACGAGGAAGTGATTCTTGAGACTGATTCTCTCGCTAATTGTCGTGATTAACCTACCCTATCACGAAAGTGTTTGCTACTGAAGAAGTGTTCAGAGACAAGTTCATGCCTTCAGATTTAATCAATTAATCAATCATTTGCGGAGCGCGCAATGCATGTGTCAATATTTAGCAAACACGCGCTAAAGTGGCGTTGTTGTTGTAGCAACAGGTGGGTCCGGCAGATTATGAACCAGAAGTTTGGAGCGCAAAGTGATTACATGTTGCCAAATGTTTACGGTCACGTGCACTACATTTCATGTATATTCCAGTGAATCTGCAAGGGATTGTGCTACGGTAAAGTTACTCCACGATTGTAATTGATACCGGTACAACAAATTGGCAAAGGCTTTTACTTATGTCTTCTTCTTAATATTAATAATATATAAAGGTCCTTGATCAAATTAAATTCTCGCTACAAATATGCCGGCCAAGAACAGCCAAAGCGAGGAGTTATCTGCCTGTCGTTACAACGTCACTACCAGGCAACTCTTGTGGCCTAGAGTCATGATGCATCTCGATCGCAATATCCCTATCCTGCAATTCCCCAGCAGCTCCATGTGTGCCGGGCATCTCGTGAACGGCGTTGTCGTGATAAGACATCTCGTGCGCCTTGGTTCCCGGTGCCAGCTCGTGGATAAGTGTTGAGTCTAACAGTGGCTTGTCACTAGCCTCTGCAGTCTTTTTGTCTACCTCGCCGTTTCCCTCTTGTGTGTTGCTATTGTCCTGACGCCGTCGACGGCGTCGGATAAATATGGCTGCCGAAACTGCCGACAAGATTACCACCACTCCTGCTAACACGCCGCCGACGATGGCAGCGATTGGCAACTGCGTCTGTTCGCTAGGCGGACTGGGCGGACTGGGCGGAGAGGGCTGTGAACCCGAATCCTCGCCGCTGGACTGCGATTCCAGGCCAAAGATCCTGGCTGTTTCGCGGTTCTCAAAAACGACACTATCAAGATTTCTGCTCGTCAAAAGTTGGCGTCAGAAGAGAAACGGCAAGCAAAAAGCTAGCCCAAGCGTTTCATATGAGCTTGGAGCAGTAACAGTGGCGCTCGTACTGACCCTGCAGCGCACCATTCCCTCACAGCCTGTGGCTTTTCGTAGGCTGGACCATCTAGCACGTGTGGGACACTCCACGTCAGATTGGTCATGTCGTATATACCAACACCGTTCATCCAATAGTCCCTGCCTGGGATATCCGAGTTGTCATTTCGTCCCCCAACACTAATCATGTGCCGCCGGCCAGGTCCGATGACGGCGCAGTCGTGGTCAATCCTAGCATTGTAAGGCTCGGTGTCTGGCGCCTTGAACCATCGGAATCCCGGGATGGTGAGGATCCAAATGTCGGCATCGACAAGATGCCCGCCTTTCTGACCTCCAAACATGAAGATTTCGTACGAGGAATGTAGACCATCACTACCTCTGGCCTGCGTGGCCACGATACAGGGCTTGGACCTCAGGGCGGGCATCTCGGCCCCGCTCGTGCTCTGCTTGTGGAAAGTCCGAGTGAGGGTATCGTAGAATTGAACCGTCTCCATCGGCATGTATACATCACTTGGGCTCCTCGGATCAGCACTTGTCTGACTTCCTGCGATGAAGAATACCAAGCCGCCTTGACCAGTCCCCATGGTCGGGAGACATACAGCGGCACCCTGTTTGTACGTGTTCGGAACTGCAATGTCTTTCTTGCTGTTTTGATCCTTGATGACTTCTGGAAAGACTTGTGAGGTGTCGTTTGACCACTTCCCTGTCGTCATGTTGTAAGTAATAAAGCCGGATGAAGTGACTTCATTGCCGAATCTTCCACCGACCATGATACCAATATCATTACAGGTTGCCCAAGTGGCATACTGGTTCGAGAGAATTGGACGATCGGTAGAACCATCGCTCGGCAGCTGGTTTTCGGCGGCCCAGCTCCCCGTGTAGTTGTCGCCTTGCTTGTTGCTTCGTGTGAACTTGCGGAATGCCTCCACGGCTGGCGTCTTCCCCGATTGAGCGCTTTTGCTCCCACCCCAGCTGTATACCCTCTGAGGTGTTGCTTTTGTGTCGACCCATAGTCCTTGCTCTTTCGGCAAGAAAAAACCACTGGGCTTATCAACAATGTGATAGTCCTCTGGGCCCGCCGCTCCGTCGGACTTGATAGGAATCATTATGCTTTTGTTGGCTGGATAAGCGGGATAAACCGGTCGATGTTAGCACGTGAATATTCCTCCTTACAACGACACTAACGCAATCTCTTGGGGACTTACTGTCCTCGGTTGCCCAGATTGGCTGTGACAGGTTCCCTCGGTTCCATGTGATGCTTCCTCCGTCGACAAAGACGCAATCATCCAGGACGGCAACTAGAGCAAGCACGATGGGACCAGAGGGTTAGATTTTAGTCTTGATTCCGGGCATAGGCTCAAGTCTCGGCATGTTTTTCTCACTAGTACATCCCAGACGTTTACCAAACAGCTCCGAGGGCGGCGCAACGAATGATCTCCCGTCGGTCCAATCAATGCGTGCTTGGGGTTGGTCCCGTTGAGATGACACAAAGTCTGGGCTCAATAGGGCCCAAACAAAGAGCAATTTTGCATGTAATAAATTCGACATCTTTTACCAGGGCCAGACCGTTTCTGGTGTTTCGCGCCTCGGTGACGAGAGTGGGGGATCTTTTGGGAACGGAAGCAGAAGCGAAAGAGCATCAGAACAAAAGAAGAAGAGGAGAAGAAGCAGTCACAGACAGAAGTATATCGGGAGAAAGGGGATAAAGAGGCGGGATTCTCGTAGCAGTGTATAGCCCTGTACGACATTGCTACGCCACCCCCAGCGTCAGCTAGCTTCCTATCTCATAATCTCTGTGACACCTTAAATTTACTTTCAGCAACCAATTGCCCGTCTCTGAGCCGCCCAGGTGGTAGGTGGCTGAATTCATTGCTCTTGATAGGATACTTGGCCCGGCTGCGTAGTCTTGGCGATGGCTTCAAACGCGGGGCTGAAAGACAATAACTAACCTTGCAAACTTTACATTTGTACCGGTTATAAAGACGAGAACCACGGACAGTGTCATCAAATACTGTCTGTTGTTCCAAGATGTTTGATGCGCAACGCGTAGTCAAGTGTGAAAGGGATATACTACATGGAGTATTTGGATCTTCGTAAAATATCACAAATTGAAATATGCCGTCTTGGTCTTGATTTTACTGACATTCTAGTATTCGCCGGGGATATTCAACACAGCGCTTCAAATTTGGTCCGTATCTTCACAACGGCACTTGTATCCTCGGCAGCCTGTTAGCATCGCAACTTTGCGAGCATCACTCCAGCGTGCCCATGCATCGCGCAGCTCAACAATATGGCCCTTCAAGGACCGACCCATTGCGCGCTGTATCTGGCTGTACCTGTAGCTTCAAAGACACGCCGGTGATCCGGGGCGGGATTATGACAGAAGGGGATCGAAAACAAGAAGAAAATATGATTGCTCATGGAATCGAGGAGCTATTTTCCTGCTCTTGCTACCTGGAAACACGGGACGATCTGCAGCTATACGATGACGCGCATTGCCCAAACGGCTGGGACCACTAGTCCAAGCATATTTCCTTGACGCTTGCTCAGCGAATTGGGTCACTTTGATATCCTCACCAATGATGTGTGATATTCTAGGGAATAAAAGATGAGGCGGGGAGAGGTAGAATATATAACAAGATATACAGCGGCCTGCTTTCCGCGTTGTGATGTACACCACAGGCATGGCAAGACAGTATTGTCTCTTGGCTACATTGATGCTACAAAGGGGTTAGTTAGCGCCCAAGGATGACTGACGCCCAGGTCGGACTGGAGAAGTCTGGTAGACTAGAGCAAATTAAGCCGTAAGCTTATTTCAACGCAAATTCAAGGTGAAATACTGGGGGAAAGGGACTTTCATTCGTCGGGATGATTGATTTTGCTAAATGAATCGAAGATGTTGAACTGAACGACAGTGTCAAGTCTGCCCGGTGACGAGCGACCATTTATTTGTCGCTGGAGATGTGGCCGCCATCACTGACTGTGTTGGACGCAAAATTCCCTATCAAGCACGTGAGCGATCACGAGGTGTCGCGTTGCGCCCACTCAACGCGACGCGTTAACAAACGAGTCTGGATTTTGACGCTAGTTTGACCTCTGCACCTCACATTAACAAGTAGTGGCTTGATAAGAACAACAACATTCAACTTCAGAGCCATTCGGTTTTTGTCAAATCTCTTCTTGATACTTTGCAATTGAGAGCTATAGCGCCCGTGTGTCTCAACTTTAACGCGAACTCACAAGTCTATCATCTTGACCCATGGCTCCCCGCCAGTCCGCGCGGAGGAAAGCGGCACCCGCAGTCACAGAAGCCAAAGTCGAGATCAAGGAAGAAGTCGAACAAGAGACCAAGGTTGTTGTCGCACAGACTAACGGACGTACATCGCGCGTAACCACTGCAAATGTGATCAAAAAAGAGACCAAAGTACAAGTGAAGCGGAAAGTAATCGAGGACGACGAGGACGAAGCCGAGCTTTCGGACCACTGCAAGAAGGAAAAGGCCAAGGAAGAGGAGGAGAAGGTCAAGCTTCAAGACATACCTCAGACAAAGCCCGCTCCAAAGCGACAAAAGACTACCAAGGGAAAAAACGAAGATACAATGCCTTTGGCGGAGCGAACCGTGGTGTCGACGCTGAAGAGGGCAATGTACATTGGTGCCCACGTCAGCGCTGCAGGAGGTACGTGATTTGCCATCCCTCGTTTACTTTATGGCGACGCTAACATACCCTCTGCCCAGGCGTTCAAAACTCCGTCGATAACGCAGTTCAAATAGGCGCCAATGCCTTTGCCCTCTTCCTCAAATCCCAGCGCAAATGGGTAAACCCACCACTAGTGCCCGAGGCGCGGGATCAGTTCCATTCCGCATGTACCAAGAACTCTTACGACGCCGCCAAGCACTGCTTACCCCACGGCTCATATCTTGTGAACCTAGTACAGCCAGAGAAGGAAAAGGCGGATCAGGCGTACGGCAACTTTGTCGACGACCTCAAACGGTGCGATGAGCTGGGCATAAGGCTGTACAACTTCCACCCAGGCTCGGCGCTAAAGGACACCAAGGAGGCTGCGATCGGGCGCATCGCTGCGCAGCTGAACAGATCGCACAAGGAAACCAAGAACGTCATTACGGTGGTGGAGAACATGGCCGGGACCGGCAACATAGTGGGTTCTACGTTTGAGGACCTGCGGGACATTATCGAACTGGTGGAGGACAAGTCTCGCGTCGGCGTTTGCATAGACACATGCCATGCTTTTGCCGCTGGTTACGACCTGCGCACCCCTGAGGCGTTCAAGGAGACCTTTGACGAGTTTGATCGCATCGTCGGCAACAAATATTTGAAGGCGTTCCACCTCAACGACAGCAAGGCGCCGCTCGGGTCCAACAGGGACCTTCACGCAAACATCGGTACGGGGTTTTTGGGACTGCGGGCCTTCCACTCGGTGGTAAATCACGCTGCCTTCCAGGACCTGCCCATGGTGCTCGAGACGCCTATCGACAAGAAAGACGCCAACGGGAAGACTATCGAGGACAAGCAGATCTGGGCGGACGAGATCAAATTGCTCGAGAGCCTGATCGAGATGGATGCTGAGAGCGATGAGTTCCAGAAGCTGGCCGAGAAGTTGCAGAAAACCGGTGCCGCTGAGAGGAAGAGAGTGCAGGAGCAGGTTGACAAGAAGGCCGTTAAGGACGCGAAAAAGGCGGCGCCCAAGGTAAAGGCTGCGAAGAAGGGAAGGAAGAAAAAGGCTGAAACGGATGATGAGGATAGCGATTAATGATTCTGACATTCAAGGAGCATGTATGTGATATTACGAACCAAGCTGTACTAATAACGATTTTTTACAGGGCGGGATTGTATTTCTTGCAGCGGTATTCGACGTAGAACTCAAAATATTCGTTATTTGATACACATTTGTGCCTATCTACTACTTACCTACCTACATTGGCGTCGTTGGGTATCATATGGTATTTTGTCCCGGCCACTTGTGTACTGACCGGCTCTCTTGAGTCTTGATGCACAAACAATGTATCTCTGTTGGATTGTAGCCGAAATACTCTCTGACATGATTGAGATGCAAAATCACCAGCTTTTCAGCTTTTGTGAATGATGCAGCAAAACAAGAGTTCATTATCTGGCTTCAGGAGCCGACTAGGACCAACCTATCCTAGCACCTAGCACCTAGCACCGCCCCTGCCTTGAGAGGTCTTTGATCCCAATGGTTCGAAACCTAACCAGCGAACGTCGAAACACTAGTCTCTTGCCAACAATGGAATGCCGTATGATACTGGCTGCCCTCGGGTCCGCAGCTCAATGTGAAACTTCCGGATCAAGCAGCGGCCATGTCTTATTTTTTTTTTTTTTTTTTTTTTTTTTTTTTTTTTTTTTTTTTTTTTTCGTTTGATACGCGCCGTGACAACCTATCCACGCATCATAACCTTGAATGTGGATGGCCAGTTGTCAAAATCCTCCTTTTCTACCATTCAGACCTTTCTCAAAGGTCTCCTGTACTCTGACAAATCAGGTGTGACTAGCACAACCGAGTTTGCCACTATGGGATTGCGGATGACGGTGCCCCTTTCTTTCTAGGCTACCGCAGAAGCTCTCGGCAGTGTGGGGATATTTGCGACTTGACGGCCTTTTGACGCTGGTCGTAGCAGTTTCACCTGGTCTATTGTTCATGGGTTCGTCTTCCTCCCGAGGGGTCTCAGTCAGCTTAGGCGGCTCTCGCTCCTGGGTCTTGGCGGTCTGGAAAGCCTATTCTGGTCGGGCAGATAACTTTCGTCCCTGCCAGCAAGAGCGTCGCACGCAAAGCAAGCTCATGCAACAGGAAAACTATGTCGATTTGGCCATAGTCCTCGTCTTTGACCATTCTTGGGTTCCCTTCCATCCCCGTCATAAATTCATAGCTTATCACCTCATATACCGGAGTTAGCCCATGTTTTACTCCACAGGCCCGAAATATTGAATTCTAAGCCATTTCACCTGACAAAGCATGGTTAAAAACTTAAATCTGCGCATTATTCTTAGCCGTCTAAATAGAGCATTCCCTGTCGTGTTTTTATATGCATGTCGGTCATCTGTTATTCAAGAGTGACAACCAGGTTACTCGCTACTGGCTTTTTTTCTTCTTAAAAAATGAACTTTTTGGCATCTCTTTGGCCTCTCAATTTTATCCGCGCTATGTTGGAGGCCGTTTACACCGTGGAGGTACCATCGCTGACAGCCCGTGTGCGATTTTTGAACGGAAGCCAAGACTTCCACCACCAAATCCTATATTCCGGCTTGCTTATGTAGAAGCCGAAGAAGAGAGCGACAAGAATGATGACTGCGCTGATTGGTCCTGAGAACGGCGATTTGAGTGGATAACGCAATTAGCTTATTGCTTTATGATCCAATCCCGCGAAGAACGCCGCCCGGGAACCTACTTCCGATCGCCCACAATTCCCGGCTGGAAGGATTGTTTTCATCATGAGTCACTTCGGAGAGGTTTTGGCCGAAATACGACGTAAAGAATGAGAGAGGGAGCTACCGCGATTCTCGTCAAATCAGCACCAGCTTGTGAGTCACGCTCTATATTCCCATTTACCCAAGATACATCCAACTTACAAAAATAATAGTGACCACAGTAAATATCATGATGGCCATGTCCTGTTTTGAGGTCGATCTCGCCTCGGCAAGATTGGCGGCAGCCTGCTTAAGCTGAAGCAGATTGAAAATATACATTCACAGCTGTTAAACGCTAACTCGTGTGCCTTAATGCAAAGGTGGCAAATGAGTGAAATGTGGTTTAGAAGTTCAAAGCTTACCAGCGTGTGCGTCTTCTGTGCTTCTTCTTTCAGCTTTTCAAGCTCGCTCATGATTGTCCCTAGCTGCCTGATGGCTTCTTGAATGATTTTACCAGCTTCTTCTTCGATCTGTGTCTCACTGGCCATATGGACTGTGTTCCGGTCGTGGGTACTGAACATGAAATTGCCGTTTATATGTCCGATTTTGACTGTGTTATAACTTATGTTCCTGTGCTTTGGTAAAGCTTTACCGTGTGCTTTGGGGTGTAGCTTGGCCAGAACCTGTCGAACAGAGTCTATGACTTCTGACTGCTGCTTAACAACCCTTTGCAGCATGTCGATTTCTTCCAGGATGTCGGCGGTCTCCATGGCAAGCCTCAGTTCATCGCTGCCCGAGAAATTGAAGGAGCCACTTGCCTGCAAGTCGTTAAACTCCTAAAATAGAGTCGTCTGACGTGCAGCCTGTGCAGTGGCAAGCAATTTATTGGCTTATTGGGAAACAAACGTTACTCATGCTATTTCTTGAGAGATAAATCAATATTTTGCGGGTAGGAACAAAGCCTACACTAAGGCCTGCCAAAGCCCGAAAAGCTTGGGGGCCCGGCCCGGCCCATTAACCCATAGGATTGGGATAGGGGCCCGTGAGGGCCTATGGGTTTTCTTGGCGGGTTAATGGGGGCCCGCGGGCTCGCGGGCTTGGCCCGAATTGGGTAACCCGCGGGCTTTATACAAATTCAAAATTTACGAAAAAATTATTGGAAAAAATAAAATATTTATATATTTAATTAAATAAAATAACGTAAATTTTAAAAAATTATAATTATTTTTTATAATTATTTTATATTATGTTAAATTATTAAATTAAAATAAAACGTATTATTATTTTTTTTAGGTATAATAATAAATTAGTTTTTTTTTTTTTTTTGGTCGGATTCGGCGTTATCGCCAAAAAATTTTTTTAATAATATAGGGGATAAGGTTAAATAATTTAAACGGCGAAATATTTAATTCGTTTTTTTTTGGACCGGAAATAGGTTTTTAACTGAAAATTTAGGGTTAAATTTGGAAATTTTTTCCGGGATAATACGTTATTTAACAATAAAAATTTTACCATTTATTTTTCCGTTTATTTGCGGGCGTTACGTAGTAAAAAATTATAATAATTTTTAATTAAAAAATTTATTTATATTAAAACGGGCGGTTCGTTTATTTTTTTTTAAATTTAGGGCTATTTATAACGAATATAACGTTATAAAATATAAATTTAAATTATATATTAACGTATAAATACGTCCAATTATTTATAATATTAAAAATAAATTTAACGAAACTTATATTTTTAATTTGGATAATAATACGGCGAACGTATATAACGTAAAAATTGGAAATTATTTTATATTAAAATGGTTATAATAAATAATTATAACGTAAAAAAATAAAAAAATTTACCAATAAAAAAACTGGTAAAAAACGTTTTAATAATTTTTTATAAAACCGCGATAATAAACGTAAAAAATTTGCAATTAAATAAATATTTGTGGGTAATTTTTCGGATTAAACGTTAAAAAAATATTTTGGGGATAATTAAATCGAAAATTCGCTGCATTTTTCGAATTTCCCGCAAAATAATAATTAAAATAAAATTAAATAAATAAATTAAATATATAATAGGAAAATAAAAATATATTACCGGGTTTAAAACGTATATTTTTGCGTTTTTTGGCGATATTTTTTTTATCCGCGGTTTTAAAAAATATTTTGGACATTTTGCCCGTATAAAATTTGCGTATTATTTTTATTTTAAAAATTTTACGAAACGTTTTGGCGGAAATAAAATATAAAAAAAAAATATTATAATTAATTAAAATTAAATAATAAAATAATTATAAAAAATAATTACCAAATAAACGATTTAAATTGGTAATAATTGGGGTTAAATAAATAATCGGGTAAAAAACCGAAAATTATTACGCAATTACCAAAAAAGAAAGTAAAAATTGTGGGGGGACGAAATTAAACCCGATTAAAATTAGCGTAAAAAATTTTCTAAATAATAACGTCTTTTTAATTGGATAAAATACGGGGTGGATATAGGGTTAACCCAATTAGGAAAATACCGTTTGCAAAAAAATTTCCGAATTTTGGAATTTAATTATAATAATAAAAATTTTAAATTTTTACAAATTTTACAATTTTATAATTCGATCGCGGTTTTATTTTATATTGGAAAAACCATTATTTGTAAAAATAAATATCGTTAATAAATATAGGTAAAAATTTGCATTTTCCACAATAATTTCAATTATAATTAAAAATTAACCAAAAATAATATCCAAACGTAAAATAAATAACGATATCGGTCGCAAAATTTAAAATTTACGAAACCGCAATAAAAAATTTAAAAAATAAATAAATAATGGCGATAAAATTAAATTATTTGTAAACCGCGCGTATAAGCGATTTAATATAATATTATCGCGGTAAAAATCGAAATTATACGTTAATTATAAATATATAACGTCGATTAAATTTAAATAAAAATAAATGGAAAATAAATTTAAAACAAAATTTATTACCAAAAAATAAATAATTATTCCATATAATTATTTAAAATAATAAAATTATAATAATTATTTTTTATAACCATTTAAAAAACGGTAAAATTAATATTAAAAAAATTTACAATTTAAATTTGGTTTAAAAATACGCACCCCCGCCCCAATTAATAACAAATATTAGAAAAACGTGGACAATTTTAACGATTTAAAAAATATTTTCGAAACCTTTTTTTAAATCCCCATTAAAAAAGTTGAAAAAATAATATTTAAATGGGAAAAAATGGTCGTTATTTTATTATTATAATAAACCAATTATTAAAATAAAACAAATAAATTCGTCCGCCAAACTTTTTACAGTTTTTTTAAAGGCGTTTCGTTTACCAATATTATAAAAATTGGTAAAATAATACGCCAAATTCGCTATAAAATTACCTATTTTGGTAATATATTAACGTTTTTCCAAAAAAAAATGGCTAAATTGGTAAATAATTAATAATTATATAAAATGGTTATTATTTGTTTTAATTAATAATATTAAATAATACGTAATTCCGTTTATTATATTATATATCGGTATTAATATTTTTTAATTGCGTATTTGGTTATTAAAATGTATTATTGGGCAATAAATATTACGGTTTATAATTATAATATAAACCAAATATACCAAATATTCGAAAATAAAATAAAATAAATATTCCCCAAATTAAAAATTATAATACCAAATTTAATAATTATAATATAAAACGGTTTATTTTACGCCTATTTAATTTTTTACCCTTATTAAAGGAATTTTATTACGCGTTTTTATTTGTTATAACGTACCCAAATTTTTAATTGTAAATTATATTTATATTATAAATACCGCCAAATTCCGCGCGTAAAGATTATATAGGGTATTTAATCGCAAAACCCCTATACGCCGTATTTAGGCCAAATAAACGCCTTATAAAATATATATAAATATATTTAATAAATTGATTGGAATAATTTACCGAATAATTGTTTAGGAAAATATCCAAAAATGGGTTATATTCTTATTTATTACCGCCAATTGGGTTAAAATACCCGATTTTGGCGAAATAATAAATAAAAAAATAAAAAGGTTATAAATATTAATTATAAAATTTATTTATAATAAAATATTTAAAAAATTTAAAAAAAAATTTTTGCCTATAATATAAAATTATACCCAAATACGATTATAATGGATAATTACGGGATTTTTTTATATTTTAAAATTAAAATATGGAAAATTAAATTATAATAATTATTAAAATTAATATAATATAATTTTAACGGTAAAAAGGGTTTTTATTTTCCAACCCCTTTTAAAATTAGTGAAAAAAATCAAAATTAAAAAATTTTTTTATTTATAATTTTACGTTAAATAAATTAATATATTTTAACCAATTTAAACAAATAAAATAAATAAAACGAATATAATTTAAATAAATAAAAAAGTATATAGGTAAATAAATATAAAAATAAATAAATATTATTTATTAAAATTTTATTTTATACCCTATTATTTGTAAAATAAATCGGATAAAGGATATATTTTTGGTAAATACCGTAACCCGTTTGGCGTAAATAGCAGCCAAATTCGAAACCGTAAATAATTATATTAAAAACATTTCCCCGGTTTTTTGTAAAACCATTAAAATTTTAATTTGGATATATAAACGAACGTAAAGCGCAACCGTATTTATTAAATCCTTTATTATACGTTAAAAAACGATTTTGGATATTAATAAATCCGTATTAAATTGTAAACGGCGAATATTTTTTAATATAATAATTAAAACAATATATTAATATATAACCATTTAATATAATTATTATAATTTATATTTATTTCCAAATTTAAATTATTTTATATAATTTTTCGTCCGTTATTCCTTTTTTATTATTCGGTTATTAATACGGCCATTTTTTCGAATTGGTGGTTTGTTTTCCGTCATTTTTTTCGCAATTTTTTTCGTTCGATTTCGTTTTATAATTGGATTTTAGGATAAAATTATATCCGGGGGTGGTATTTTTGGTATTTTTCGTAATCGAACGGGTAATCGAAGATTTAATTATTCGATCGGGTTTAACGGTATAAATTAAATATAATTAATAAAAATAGGAAATTTAATTTCGATTAACTAATATAAAATAAAAATTAAATAGGTAAAAATTTATTTAATATTTGGAAATTTTTATTTAAAAACCGGTAATTATTCGCAATATTTTTATTTTATTCGTACTATAATTTATTATATAAATAATAGCGATAATTTGGGAAAAAGAAATTCGTCAATTTTCCAAATTTTTTTTTTTTTTTTTTAAAAAAAAGGGGTTAACCGAAATAAATCCAATATCGATTATTTAAAATTCCATATTAAATTTTAAACGAACGAATTAAATCGATAAAAAATTTTTTAACGTTTTATATTATAAACCGATCGTTATTTCTTTTTTTTGTTTTTTTTTAATTTTTAACTATATAATTGTAATAAATAAATTAACAAATTTTTTAGGGGAATTAATCGAAAAATTATTTTTTTTAAATATTAAATTTATTAACGAATTTTACGATAAAATTTCGAACGTAAAAACGCCCGTATAACGTCGATTTAATATAAATTCGAACGAAAATAATTTCCTTTTGAATTTTAACTAAAATACCGAAACGGAATTTATCGTTACGTTATTTACAAATTACAAATTTACGGATTATAATAAATTTATAATAAACGGCGGAAAAAATAACGTTTATTATTTATTTATTTTTAAATTATAAAATAATTTTTTTAATTTATTCGTTATTAATTTTTAATTTCGCCGTTAAATTCCAAAAAAAAATAAAATTGATTTAATTTTAAAAACGTTCCAAAAACCTAAATTGGCAAAAATTTGGAAATTTTACCAATAAAAATTTTTCCGAAATAACGGCAAATTATACGTTATTTGCAAATTATATATATAAATATTAAATTACCCCCAATTTAATAAAAAAAACCAATAATAATATAACGGAATAAATACCTTTATACGGTATCGCAATATTATCGCCTATACCCGAAAAGGATCGGAAATTTAAACGACGTCCGGTAATATTATATTAACCAACGTCGATTTTCGGCTAATAAATTACTTTTTTTTAAAAAAATATAATTATTTATATAATTATTTATATAATTATTTATATAATTATTTATATAATTATTTATTACAATTTAAATTTATTTATTTTGTACATTGTTTTTTTATTTACGTAACGTTAATAAAATATTATATATTCGTATAAATCAAAAACGTATAATAATATTCGAAAAATAAAATCGAAAAATCCTACGTCCGATTTTATATTTCGTTACGGAAAAAATTTAATATTATATACGATTTGGAATTTAAATTATTCGTATAAATCCGAAATAACCAATAAAAAATCCTTTCGTTACAAATATTTACCAAAAAATATAAAATAATAATTAAAAATATTATTACTTAAACGTTAATTAATATTTTCCGAAAAGGGAAAATATTTTTAATTATTAACGGGTAAATTAATTTAGGTTTAAAATACGTTTTTTGGAATATTATGGCCGTTTACGTAAATAATAATTAAATATACCGTTATATTATTTTAAATTTTATTATAATTAACGTTAATAAAACGAAAAAACGATTGGCAAAATTTACGGTCCAAATTATTGTAAAATATAAATTGAAAAATAAAATATTAGTTATTACGGCCGATAATATATTTAATTTTCGCGTTAATAACGTAATGGCGGAATTTCGGGCTTATAATTTCCAATTACAAATATAATTAAAAATTTTCCAATTATTTTATATAATTTACGTTTTATAATTTGTAAAAGGGATTATATATTAAAATTTTTATATTATTAAAATAAATTTCCGCGTTTTTTTGGTTAATTTTTATAACGACGAGGATTTAATTATTAATAGTACGGACGAAAATAAAACGTGGAATATTTTTCCAAAATATATTATCGTTTAAATAAATAATATTAATATATTAAATAATTCGAATATTATTTAACCCAATATTTCATATTAATTAAAATATTTGGCGGTTTTATTTTATTAAAGCCCCAAACGGATAAAATTTTTTTGTAATTTGCAATAATTTACCGGTAAATATGGATTTAAAGGTTTTTGATTATTAATTAAAAATATTTAAATTAAATAAAATTCGATTATTTTAATTATTACGCGTATTTTTTAATTTCGTTAAATTATAAAAATATTTATTTAATAATATTTTATTTCGCCAAATGGTTAAAATAATCCGGTTAATATTATTATAATTAAATTTCGAATTTTTAACGAAAATTGGATTATTTTGGAATATTTATTAACGACGATTAAAATTATAGCGGTTTTTACCAACGTTTTTAGGGTAAATAAAATAAAAATAATTATATACGTATTATTTGGATTAAAAATTATTGGTATAATTTTTACCAATTTCGAATGTAAATTTTAATTAAAAATTCGAAAATATTTATAAACGGGATAATATATTAATTTAAAAACCGTAATTTTAACGGCGCGAATAAAATTGGATAAATATATCGATTTAATTTAACGTTATTACGTTAAAAAATTATGTTTTTTGGCCATTATTTTAATTTTCCCGACGCGTACAAATTCCCGAAAAAACCGTTTACGGTATTATATAAAATATATTAATTAACGCGTAAAAAATTTAATCGTTAAAAAAATTAAACGTTTAACCGAATTATATTCGAAAAAACGAAATCCGAATTTTTACCCGAAAAAAAAATTAATTTAACCGGGTATTAACCCGGTTTTATTTATTTTATAACGTAAACCGAATCCGAAAAAATCCAAATATATAAATAATTAAAATTTAAACCCGATAAAATTTCCATATTTTATCGATCGATCCGTCGAAAAAAATATCCGGTTAAAAATTAAAATATTTTTAATATAAAATACGTAATATATTAATTTTATTATAATCTAAAATATAAATGGTTATACGGATAATTATACGGATAATTATATATATTAATTTTTATTTATATTTAATTATGGAAAATAATAATAATATTTTTAACTGGTAAACTATATATAAAATAAAATTTCCAAAATTCGCCCAAATTACCCGCAATATTTTAATTATACCTGTTATTTTAATTTTTATCGAACGTTTATAATTATGGTTAAACAATTTTATCGGTTTTGTTGGAATAGCCTCACTCGCGCGCGCAGCGGAAAGGAGGTAAAGCCGGGCCGGAGCTGCGGCCCCGGCGATTGGGTGACTAAGCAAGGAGCACGGACCGCATGAAAGACTTTTCATCCGGCCGTGAATAATCAAATGCAGTCGCACGACTTAGGTAGAAGACAGACCGAATATACCCAAATTGCAGAGGTATAACGTTCTCACCCATTGATTAAGTCTACCACGCAATGCATTGTTAGTAGACCTGCGAGTCTACGAACAGGTTTTAATTAATATTTTTTAAATTTATTTGCTATTTATAATCGTATTATTATTTATATTTCGATTAAAAGAAAATTTATTTTTTTAATCGGTATTAAAATTACCATTGTAAAAAACGAATATTTAAATCCGGAAAACGAAAAAACTAAATATAATAGGTTTACGGAATTCGTCGGTTTTATCCATAATTTGGGTAAATTAAATAATAATTTTAATTCCGATAAAAATAATATTATCGAAATGGCTGTTAATAATACCCCAATCCGGGCTAATATTAACCGTATGCCTATATTATTTATTTCCATTTAAATTGGATTAAAATATAATAAAATTTTTATGGAAATTTTAATTAGGGCGTTAAAACGGGTACGGAATAATATATCGTATGGGCGTAATTTAAGGAATTTTTAAATGTAAAATATTATTAAATAAATTATTTTTTTTCGTATTTTATATTCGGTTAATAAAAAAAAACATTATAATTAATATTTATTATTTTTATTTTTACTATAATTTAATTTATTATATACGAAAAAAAACAAAAATTAATAATAATAATAATAATTATAATAATAATAATAATAATTATAATAATAATAATAATAATTATAATAATAATTATATTGGAAAATATATTATTTTATATTACGTTTATTTTGGTATAATTTCCTTCGGAATTTTACAAATATTAATTTTAAAATATTTACGTATTTACGGGTTTTTCCCACGGGGGCCCGCGGGCTGCCAAAAAAACCCGCGTTCAAATTTGGGCCGGGTTGGGCCCCCCCATAAATATTACAGTTTACCCGCGGGCCCCCATGGGCGGGTTTTGGCAGGCCTTATATACAAGGGCCCCTTAGCGTTAACAGACCTACTTTTTTTATAGTTTTAGGGTTTATCCCTGAACGCGAGCTCCATTAATTAAGCCGTAGTTCAATTCGTAGCTTTGCTTATACCTGTGGGTCCAACCAAAGATCACTTTGGTTCAGGTCTAAGGACAACTTGTTCATTTTCGTCGCAAGTGGAGGTGATTTCGGCATTTCGGCGACCGACATTCCGTTATAATTAATTAAATAAAAATCGTAAAAATATACGGTTTGTACGTTAGATATAGCAGTTAGCAAAATAATTAACAACGATTTAATTTATATTTTTAATCGCTATATTGGTCGAATTGGGATATGGGTGGCCTTGATTCGCAAGTGGAGGTTGGGTTTTTAAAAAAAATTGAAATTTTTTGATTTTTTTTAATTATATTTTTATTTTTAAATATAATTTAAAAATTTTTACACGTGGAGGGTGGTATATACGTATATATTATATATATAAATTCTGGTTAATATATTACGTAATATAAAGTGTTAAATATTCGAATAGGTTAAATATTAAATATTTTTAATATATTTTGCAATCGAAATGGGTTTATATTTTTACCAATTTTAACGATGTTAAAACCAAGTTTTTAACGATTATATAACCGGTATAAACAAACGTCCACGTTAAAAAGGTTTTGAAATATTGTTAAAATTGCGTATTTTATATATAAATTTAATAAAATTTATATTTTTTAAATTTTATTTTATAATTATTTTAATTTAAATAAAAAAATAAGCGTTATTTTATTATTATATATAACTAATATAAAGGTATATTATATCGAAATTTTTTATTATAAAACCTTTTATTAATAAATATATTAATTATTAAATATTTATATAAATTATTAAATTTAACGTATATTTATATAAATAAAAAATTAACGAACAATAATTTGGTAAAAAAAATTATACGTGGGTGTTAATATCAGTATATTTATTATTTTATAAAAATAAAAGGTTTATATATATTATTATTTATATATAAATTTTTAAATAGGGCGTTAAAAATAATACTATTATTATTTATTTTTATATTTATTTATTTATAACGATTATAAATATAAGGTTTCAACCGTTAAAAAGCCCTAATTTTAAGCTTTATACCAATATTTTTTAAATATTTGTACGATTTTTATTTAATCAAATATTCGTAATTTAAAAATACACAGTTAAAAAACTGTATCGCCGTTGCGCATACAGTGCATGCACAGTGCGTATACTGTGCGATAACCTCCACTTGCGGCGATAATCGACAACATGTCCTCAGACTAGAACGGGCGCGATCTTTTTGGCCAATTTGATTGGCCGAAAAGCCGTGTGGCTAAAAGGTACATGGAGCGCCCGGTCCACCCTGCAACGCAGGGGGGTCTAGTCTGAGCACTGAGACTACTTTTTTTAACGTTACACCAATCGATAAGATACTAGTTGAGGTCAAATTTGGGCTTTTCTTTGTGTTTTCTTCATGTACGCTAAAAACAGCTCCAAAGCACCAGAGTAGACATCAAGAACAAAAGGTTGCGCTCGGTCTGTCTGCAAAGACATAATACTACATAAGACACTGTTCAACAGTAGGTGTTGCTGATAATCTGTGGCTTAGTATTTTAATGCACCTTGCAACTTTGGAGTGTGAATGAATCAGTCTTGACGGTCTTGCAGATGGACATTCGGCATGGAAGACTGACGGGGATCTATTGTTAAGAATCTCACCCAAGACTCCCAGGTCTTGAGCAGTCTAGCTGCTATCGGCCTCTTTCTACTCTGCTTCTACGCGCCTAGTGGTTCTGCACTTTGCCGATCAAGGGAGCGGAAGCTCGAACTCTTGTTCCAAGTCGCCTCGAGGGCAGAGTATATGTCGGCTGTGATTGGCATCGGTAAGGTTCTCGAGGAGATAAGGACTGGCATGTTTGGATCCCGTCAGAAAGCACAAAGAGTGTCAAACAAAAAGCACATGGAAGCCAGGAAAAGGCTACAAAAAGAGGGCCAGATCCTGGGCAGTCCATAGTAGCGTTGAACGTAGTCTCTATCTAGCTATCAGCTATTCGTCTGCCCAATCACAACCCAGACTTCCTCAGTACAGCACCCCATGTTCTCAAACAATCATCTCACCAGAACCTTGTGGAGCAGCGCTCTGCTCCCACTCGCCACTCTCACTGCCACCTCCACGGTCTGTCAATGTGGCCCCTAGGTTCAAGGAAGGTACGAGGACGTTATGCGGCTCTGCTGCGAACGTCTGGGCAAAGCGGCATATTATTTGGTAGTTTGGTCATTGACTAATGCTCAAGAACCTCGTTATGCGTAGGGACGTGGGTGAAAACAAGTAACTAGACTAGTGCAAAACGCTATATTTGATTATTTTGCTCATTTATTTGCAGTTTGTTCCAATAAAAGAGAGCGCTTGCGTTAGTTTTAGGTGCCTTACAAATAAAAGTCGCGGATTGCATGTGCACTTATTCGTCGGAATATCCCAACAATGCCATTAAGTTAGACTGTTAAAGAATCTTGAATATATATTAACTGCATAAGTGATACGAATTACTAAAGATAATTTTGGAACCAATTGCAAACGATTACATTCAACCCTGACATTCAACTAAAGCATTCAAAGTGACATCCCTCCCTCTGCACGGCTTTCGAGTAATACAAGGTTTGCAAGCGTTGCTAACTTTAGTAATAATTCAAATGAAGAAAATCATTTAAGGTATTCTAGTTAGCGTAATTGATTGACGAAAACGACAACCGTCCGCCTATATTTAGGCGGGTATTCGGAAAGTGGGATTTCAACCTACTCCCGTAACACGATTGAGTAATGTTACCTGAATGTTGAGAAACATAGGCAGGAATTAAATAATAAGTTGTTAATTATATAGAGCAAGGTTCGTATTTTTTTATTCTTTTAAAATTACAACTAGTACAACTGTTACAATTATTACAGCTTTGATCCAACAACGTCTCTTTCCCTCATTTTCACCATGCGTTATCTAATTTTTCTGAAATTCGTTTGCGTCGCACTCGCTGCTTCTGTTGGACCTCTTTTAAATAAGAATGGTAACAGCAGTCCGAACATTCTTAAAAGAAATTATATGACCTCTAGCTGCAGTG
This sequence comes from Pyricularia grisea, assembly GCF_004355905.1. Classification (NCBI taxonomy): domain Eukaryota; kingdom Fungi; phylum Ascomycota; class Sordariomycetes; order Magnaporthales; family Pyriculariaceae; genus Pyricularia; species Pyricularia grisea. The sequence continues at coordinate 1,738,276 of NW_022156717.1, read as the reverse complement.
ACAACCAAAGTGCGCACATAAAAGCAGCTATGGCAGAGTATGACAAGTCCAAAAATTTAAATTAATTTCGTATTTATTGATTAACTTTTCACCTAGATGTCTATCATTTTCCGATAAAGCTTACTACGCTATTAAAAATAACGTTGATTTACGGGGAAAGTACTTCCAAACCAACAGTTCAGAAGATATTGCAACCATCCAACAGGTTTATTACAAGATTGAACGAGGATGCGATCTTAGACATGAGCACTTCAATATCCGTTATCAATGTGACGAGCATGGTGGCGATTGCGCTTATCATAAGCTTGGTTATGTATACGCTGATGTGGATATAATTCACCTATGCCCTAAATTTTTTACCTTATCTACCACCTCCGCGGCCATTACTCTTATACATGAGCAGTCGCATCTTCGATCCGGTAAGTGGACACCAAAACAAAAAGATTAAAAAGAAATGCGAGTGTAAGAAACCTATTTGGTTAACACAATTGACCCTTGATTAAAATATAATAGTTAGAGGGACCGAGGATTATCATCGCCACGATGAAATTGTACCGCAGTAAGTGTAATTAATTGGTTTGCTTTGTTGACACTTGCAGAAAAATGAACTGATTTTTATAAATATAGCATCGAAAAGGAGAAATGCATGGACAACGCCGATAACTATGCCTATTTTGCCTACCATGCTGCAGCCGGCAGCGATCTGTCCTCTGTATACCAACTCGTTTCACATTCCCCCGAGCGTGAGTCCACTGGAAGCCATAGCGGTTCAAATTCCCCCGTCTATGAGTACACTGGAAGCCATAGCGGTTCAAATTCGCCCGTCCGTGAGTACACTGGAAGCCATAGCGGTTCATATTCCCCCGTCCGTCAGTACAATGAAGACTATGCACGTTCCAACACTGGTCCCCCGAATTATGGCAGCGGTTATTGGTTTCCGGATAAATAGGCCAGCATGCATATTGAGGTTCCCAACAAAGCCGTGTTATAATGTAAAAGGCGCGGCGCAGCGCCTTACTTGTGTGTGTACCTTCCGATCCGAATCGGATTGGGTGAAGTGGCGCGTCTTACTTTTATGGCACATCCACCGGGTGGGGCGGGTACAAGGGACAAAAAAAAACACGATCAAGTTTTGAATGGGGGGAGGGGCGGGGGTGTAACCAGTGTGCGCTATCAGATTACCACATGTATATATTGCATATCAGACGTCAAGTTTAATTGGGAAACGGATTTTTTTATCAGATCTTAACCGATTTATAAATTACGGAAGCTTCCGTTTCAAAGACAAGGGTGCAATATAGGGACCCAACGCAGTGCCAACCTATGTACTATCACCTCTCCAAGAGTCCGGGAGTTCCAAGTGGTGAGAGTGTCTCCAGTCTTTGCCTCCATCAGCGATGAAAGCAGGGGTTTGTGGATGACGGCGTGTGAAAGGTGGAGACAGAAGGGACTTAGTGGGGGTGTATATTTAAAGCGCCTATAACTGACTAGGTTGCCTTCAGCACCATGTCGGTGTCTGTCTTGGTCGAGCGGCTATGCGAAAGGTGCACTTCGGCTAAGATATTAAACACGCTTTGCTTCCTTGAAAGATTTCAAATGACGGCATTATTTTTTTTAAATCTCTTGCTGTACTGTCTAAAAAGTACAGCCTCAATTCCTTCTTTTTTTTTTTAAGCTGGCAGATAGCATCCGCATCATTTACAGCAACTGAGCTTTTGCGGCTACCTGTCAAATCAACAGCAAATAACATTTGTTCATGATGGTGGTGTACCAGGTGATCGATTAATCTGTAGAACCGTGCTTCCCTACTCACAGTCGCGAAGATAACCCTGCGTCTAATCAGCATCGTACGGATCACAAGGTTCGGTGGCACATAGCGCAAACAGGGAGTAGGTGTCTGCGTGCCATAAATTGTGAGCACTGCTAAGGCTATGGTGAAAGTAGCCTAGTTGTTAGTATGTGTTCTGTTCACAAGCGACGTAACACCAAATGGCATTACCTTTGTACATTTTTATACCCGTATTTCCCCCAATCCTTAGTCCCTTTGACTTTTTTTGGCCATAAATTAGTATTTGATTTTTTTTTTTTTTTTTTTTTTTTTTTTTAGCAACAAGTGCTTACTATGAGCGATATGTGACATTTCATGTATCAACATGACTTCTTGGTATCCACCGTAGCGACGGTCGCCTTGTTTGGGGTGGTCGAAAAATTTACGACACAAAACGATAGTCTTTGCAGCCGTGAGAGTATAGGCTGGAATGGGACCACCAGTAGCGCCCCCGACTTCACAAAAGCTTTTTCCGTCTATCAAATATTGATCTTCTCGGCAGCTGATAGAAACGCCAGTGACATTTGCGGGATCGCACTCGAGTCTCGGTGTAAATCTTCATGTAAACCGATTGTACCTCCTTCACATCTTCTTCACTGGTTGACTTGAAATATTCAAAAAATAAAGTGGCATTGTCTTTGGCCTCATGATAGGCATTTCCAGCGAGTTTGCGGCACCTGGAGAATTTTTCAGCGCCTTGAAAAACATTTGTTTTCGCGGGCGGATTGTCTCACCGTTTTTGAAGTTCGGTTATTGCTTTGCTTTGTGAATAACTGCAGTCTGTCATAATCGAAGCACGTTTTGTTAGATCGGGAGGGTGAATATAGGCCACCTTTTTCTATTTAATAAATGCCACGCAAGTAATCAATTCGATCCAGTTGAATTACTTACGTCTTTGCCGATGACCGTAGTAGGAGCAGACCCAGTGGTCACGACTTTAAAGTTTTGGTTACTGACAATGTTCTGCAAATTGATTATTTGCGTAAGTTGGAGTTGTGATGCTTCAGCGGCACTTGTCGCTGCGCCCAAAGCAACCAAAGCCATGATTGCAAGAATTTTGCTGGTTTGGTTCAGCATGATGTCGTAAGTTAGGTTATTCGCCAGCCAGATGTTTGACAGAGGCAATAAGCGGGAAATATTGGTAATTTGCTGTTCAAAGATGACTAATTGTAATTGCGCAAGATTTTCTTACCAAAAACTTGGATCCTGGAGTCCCATCAGAAATATATATGCAGCAACTTTACCATTGAACGCGTAAGGTTGATTCAGCAGCATGACAGCAACCAGGTCTAATTTAAGGATGCATTTTCTCTTATTGGCCAGTTTGCTAGCAGCCACTATAGTGGTAGGGGTAGAAATTTCCCACTTTGCATAGTAGAGCAGTGGCGTAGGCTTCGTGGTCGTGCGAACGATTAAGTTGGTAAAAGCCCACGCATAAACGAAAGGTAGCAGGGAAGGTTTTTTTTTTTTTTTTTTTTGCCTGCTCCCGTGGTAGTAAGCAAACTCCAGACCAATATCTTGCATTCTTATCTCAATTGCTATTTGTCTGGGGTTCCTTATTTGTTCTCGTCAGGTTGAACTAGCATACATTACTCAGCACTGTGATATATTTAGTACGTCGGACATAGCCGTTAATGCAGTTGCAGGTTTCTGGTCCACAAACTTGATTGCTGGCAGGGATCTCTTTCTCTGTTTGTCTTCATTACTCTCCGACGTTAGCATGAAAGTCCGTCACCTCATTAGATTGGAACACTAATTATGAGTGGAACTTGAAAGAAAAAGAAAACGTAAAAAGAAAAAGAAAAACCAAATTTACGTGCAGATGATTGATCCTGACAGCTACCTCTATCCATTCTGCCTAGCTAACCCAACGCGAGATTAACAACCCAACGTCGGCATCAGCTGCCGTTTGTAATACTTACATCCTCGAGCAATACACTCAAGGGGTCGGCCCAGAGCCTGTCTGATTATAACCTGCGAGGAACATGTTATTTGATCCGCAATGCAACGCGGTATGACGGGCACCTGCTTTCCCGCCATATCCCTACGTCCTGAAGAAACTGGCCATAGATGTTAAAACGAAAGAAAGTGGGCTGGCCGCTACAGACGAGCGGGTTTGTTGGGCTAGACAAATCCCTTGAATGAGTTTGGCGGGTACCGGCGGCGTCCACCGTGAGACATATATACTCTGGTGGCCAACACCACCCAACAGTGGCACTACATGGCGAAAGACCTTTGCGTGACTTTGTATACTTGTATTTGTCATCCTCACGGGGTGGCTTTAAGAGATGATAATAGGGTCTGTACCTGCCGCTCTTGTTGTATATCGGCGATGCGGTGACTATACTACGGTGAGGGGCGAGAAGATAAAACGGCCCCCTTGTCACCGTATGTGTATGCGTGGGCTTTTATTAACGTAAGTGTATGTGGGAGCCATCAAGTACCTAGACATATTTTTGTTCAAAACTATTATTAAAGTCGGCAAAGCCCAAAAGGCCCATACCAGCGGAAACTGTACAGGGCCATGGATTTTTACCCTTATCACCATAGTAGGTCACTCTTCGATATATGCCATTTGCGCATAGGCAGACCTGAGCAATGGAACATGCCTAAACAATACCCACCCAGAAGAGCCTGTCCGCTATCGTCTCACTGTAGATCATGGCCAGGCAGATAGAGTCTCCAGTCGAACAAGATGACACAGCCTCTCCAGTGGCATCATAAACCACCTATCAACTTCTCTGACGACAATAGAGTTGATATCGTGGCTGCGAAAGCAGAATTATGAATTCAATGGCATAAATGGCACAATGCATGGCGCTTCCAGTCAGCCGTCAAGCCTGTCATTCAAAATACTAGCCGCATTATTGCTGAATTTGCTGCTTGTTAATGGGACATTGAGTGTACATTCCTGACTAGCAAGTGGATATGACTGGTGTTTTTTTTCTATAGCATGAGGAATATTTTTATATTTTTAACCTTCATCTTATCCTTTCAATAACTCATCAGCCTATCTGGGTGGTCTTGCCAGTGGAGTCTCGGGATGGGAGCCACACGGGTCTCTCAGACTCTCGCGCTCGGCGACGCCGTCCCATCCGAGCAGAGCCTGACTCAGGTGACTTATTTCTCCAGTCCACGACAAGATTGATGCTGTCATCCCCAGAGGCGCCTGGCCGGGACCGCCTAGCTCGTACACATGGCCTCGCTCTCCGAGGTGGCGTCAGCATCCATTCAATACCCCACCGGGGATGTCTATCCGCTAACATCGAGTTCGGCAAGAGCATGTCAGCCTTGGCCGGCTACTGTTTTGACATGTAAGTTGGTATGTAAATGTTCAGATACCGCTTTTGCAGTCGTTACCCGCTCCTGCAGACGACTTCACCACCGCGCGGTGAGCACCCAGAGAAGCTTGGGGAATCTCTAGCTGGTGTACAATCTGGTACACACAAGAGACAAGCCGATAGCCTCGATTAAATGTATAAGGTTTACAGTGAAACCAAAAGGTACTTAGGTTAAGGTTTATACTGTTACTGATGATCAACAGTGTGGCCATTCTAACCATTTATTGGATCTTTTTACTATGTAACTTATCATTTGCTGGAATTATTGCGAGTCGTATTGATCAAGTGAGCATACCCAAAAACAAAAGGACAGTATTGATACTCTTGAGTTTGAAGTTCGAGCTCTCCTTTCTAGGTGCAGCGTCCACAGATTCACACAAGGGAGACACCTTGCTACCCCAAGAATGAAGTCTTAAAGTAAGATCTCATGGGGAGGTTATGCTGCTGCTCTTGTAGACACTTGCGAGGCCTCTTGAGCATGCGTAAACACGTAGAACGGTCTGCACATGGGAAAGTCTGGGCTCGATTGATGATGAGTCTAACAGCAGTTTGTCTGTATTCTTGAGGTTGAGATTGTGTGCAGCAACCTCACTGCCCTCCTTTCCCCTACAGACGAGGGCGTCTCGAAACTAATATTGATATTTTGTTAGAGGAGAATTTTGGGTCATATCCCCGCAAAGCTTTCTCAGCGAAAGTTGCTGTTACTGGCCAGTATCCGGTCACAGTAGACCAGAGCGAGAACGTATGAGCGGCGGTCCTGCAATGGGGAAATTTTGAAAACGTGGTCAGTTAAAAACAATGTCATTTGATGGGAGAACTGGAAAAATTGATGCATCAAACATTCTAACGTACCAAAGAATCAAGTTCACTCTGGGATTGTGGATCCTTCATTAGGATCTGTTTCTCATCCTCGTAGGCTTTGCGAGACTCCCAGGTTTCCTCGAGCTCCTTCAGCTTCCTGTAGTACCTTTCATGCGGCAGCTAACGGAGGCTCTCGAAGATATAAGACGATAAAAACGCCACAGAACTTGTGGGCTTTGCAGAAAGTACATTGTGATGCATGCCGAGTTGTGGGCGCGAGTCCTTTGTATAAATAGCTATCTATCCTATTCCCACAAGCTCACACGCTGTTCGCATCACGCATCTAGACTTCCACAAATCATATGGGCTATATGTGCTATAAACAACCCAGGACTTCTCCAGACGACTAAGCATCTGTTTGAATGCAGAAGCTTCCTCCCAAGCATCTCCCTAGGCTGATACAGTTGGGAAATCCTCACAACTTTCGGGTGGATTACCACCTTGAATGATATAATTCAAAGCAACACGGGGGTTTTCCATTTTAAATTTATGAGGATAAAGAGGGAACTTCCTGGCTTCCAAATAGCTGTGAGTGAGCCGAAAGGCAGCGCGCGCAAAAAGAAAGCTGGGAGGGCGAGAGGGATCCCGACAGACCGGATATGCGCCAAAATCGCGACATAATACGGTAAAAACGAGAAACAATATCAAGAAGAGGGCCACGTCATAGATTCTGGCTCTGGTTTGTACAATGGTACTCGGCATGTTGTTAGCCCGTAAGTAGACCAGGACAGAATAGTTCACGTTGGACAGAACCGTCCGTCTTTTGCTAGCCAGCATATTTTCATAAACCTTTACAATGGAGCTAGTCGGTGATTAGGAATAACAGTGATGTACTTGACGTTGGCAAAGGAGATTGTTTTTTTTTATTGGAAGGGAAGTCTGATTTTTGGAGCTCTTGCCGCAGCCGCTTAAGTTCACCGGCCAATTTCGCGCTCTTCACTGCAGCTCGAATCTGCCGAGGTTCAAAAGACGGGTTGACCGACAGCGAACAACATGCCGGTCCACGCCGAGATTTCCGGATACTGTCGCACACCGGTTCTCGGTTGTTGTGGAGTCCTGGTCACTCGCCAAAACAAAAAGTTTAAAACACCGAAATGAGATAAGTGCCAACGCGATTCGTTCCGCCTACATATCTAAAGCAAGAAAAAAAAAGAGAAGACTGGACAAAAGACTGGATTTGGCCTGGGTGTTCTGAGACCCAGAAAACAAGGTGACGCAGTCGTCATTTGCAGCGTAGACTGATGACAAGGTTGGTTGGTGAAATGAGAATGTTTTTTTGGCCAACAACTCCCGCTTTCACCCGGGTGGACCTCGCCTGGCTTACTGCTGACGACCTGAACTTGTGATGTCAGACTGGCGCCTGGATGAAATTCGACCACAAGTCCAAGAAAGAGAGACATGAGCCCGGGGGCTTTTTGAGATCGATTGCTAGAGATGTAAACGAACGACTGCAACGAGTAACAGTGAAGCCTTTTGTTACCCCGGCTCTATTCTACGGGACGGCAAGGGGTTTTGTAATTTGACGTGAATTAGTCTAGAATTCCGGTCAGGCCCGGTTGGTGTCCCGTGTGGATCTGTGCCCAGCTGGGACTAGCCAAAGCCAAGATAAGCAAGCATTGTTACATCCCTAACTTCCATAAAGCCTCTTGACATCCCGGAATGACCTCTTCCCCATCCCCTTTAATTCTTCAATAAACAAAGGCACTGCAAGTCATTTCCATCATAATACCTACCTAGGACAAGCAAGCAAGCTGACATGCGTCCTCCTACCCTCAACGCCCACGTCTCGCGCGCGCGACCATCAACACGCGTCTTTCAACATCTTCTGAGCGGCGGTTCCGCGGTGCGCGGTACCTCTTTTGCGCTGCGGGCTCGGCTTCCGATTCACGGCAGTGCTGCCGCCATTTCGCCAAGAGCCTTCTCCATCCAGACGGCGCGTCGCAATGGGGAAAACAAGAACAAACCCGACGAGTCGATAAATCCACAGCTCCCCAAGGTGACATTTGAATCCTTGGGCGTCACCGGACCCCTCAAATGGGTCATCGTCGCCCTCCTCACCGTCTTTGGCACCATCGAGACTTGGGTTTGGTGCAAAGCCATTTGGCGATGGTGGAAGGGTGGCGAAGTGGAGCCGAGCGAGAAGTGAAATTGGGAGGGGGTTTTTTTTTTCTTTCTTTCGTGTTCTGAACCGTGGTACGTGGGCGTCACTGTTGGAGTGGATTTCAGGGTCTGTAAGGCTGGCTGTCACGGCCATCTCCGCTCACATGTTTGAGTCATGGAACCCTGGAATCGGAATGCGCTTCGTAAGCTTATTGGTGTAAATAATTGTAGGTGAAAGTATTCTTGTATTTTAGCGAGATTTAGGACACAAAGCTCTCCCTTTTTCATTGGAGCGAATCACTAGGGAGGAGTTTGTAAGTCCAGTAAATGCCCCTGATGTGACATTGTATGTTTACAGCTTTCATCGGCAAAGACAAGGCAACAAGACACAAGTAAACATCAGTCAAGAGGAAAGGGCTCACTCACCAGCTGGACATCGCTTTCCTTCTTGAACCCCCTCGCAATCAGTGCGCCGAGCTCGACATGTCTCTTCCACGCGAACTACATAGGAGGTCGTCGCGAGACCCGGTTGCAAGTCCGCCTCCAAGGGCTTGCCCAACTCGTCCTCGGTTGGTGCGCAATCCAGAACATTATGAATAAGCGGGAACGTCAAGTCCAGGTTCTGACCGTAAGCATACGCAGCGTCGATCGTCGCCGCAGTCGACCCGTGCGAGAGGCCAACGGCCGCGGGACAAGACTTGGAAGTCATGCTGGCCGTTTTGCAGTAGGTCGTGTCCCAGATAATATGCCACGATCTCGGGGGACCAGAGGGGGTCGTAGATGCCGTCTTTTGTGTCTTTGATTTGCATCAGCTCCCCATGAACCAGGTTCCTCAAGACAGTTGGCAACAACTCTGCCACCTTGGCGTTGCGCAGCCGAACCAGCGCCACCGACGCTCGGCTGAGATGTTGCGCCTGCTACTTTACCCAAGGTTTGATTCGTCGATGCTTTTTATTTCAGCCCCTTAATGGTAAGTGACTCTTGAAGCAACCTAAAAACTACAGATACATCGTCCAACTTGGTTGTTATCAGCGTGTCGATTCACAGACCTGCAGCGACGACCACTCAGTTTTCGCCGGCTCCGTATCGGTACCAGCACCCACCACTTATGAGCGCGTATATCCGACAGAAACCTCTGCAATCTCTGATATGTAAGCTTGCTCCTTGACCTACATCTTTATCAACAACCTGTTGGTACCGTGAGAACTAGATAGCAATATATCCCATTCGCTGCCTAATCGCACGTATGAACTTGTAACCCATGTACTGGAGAAATTGTTACATCAAAGTTCCAAGTAAACTGTTGAACAATACAAATCGCGACCTTTTTTTTTTACAAAAAGGCCAAGTTTAGTATATGAGTTTTAAAAGAAACGCTTTTCCCTCATGTTTTCTGAGAATTGAATTTCGGACTAAAGGCAGGTACCCTGTATGCCATTAAAATGCAGCCCTGCATCTTGTCTATTTAGCACCAGCAGCCAGCTGCACTATCACCATATCCGATGAAATTTGCATTGAATACACCGCAACTGCCAGGACCGAGATCAGGTTCAAAACAGTCTTCACAACCAAAGCAAACTGGCTGTACAGGCTAAGAGCTCGCGGGCTGAGAGTTTTCGGTCAGCTGTTTCAGCAAGCAAGGTATAAGCGATAAAAACTGTAATTGTATATTAAAGTAAGCTGTTGATAGGATTTTGTGTAAGGCCATGGCCAAAACGAGGGTGAACCAACAGGATACGTATGTAGGTATGAAATTGATTACCAAAGTAAGTAGGTGCAGGAATAAGTCCGTTACAGGTCCAAAAGTCTATATACAAGCTTTTACCGCATAATTGTCTTAGTCAGAATTGCGCATAAATAATATTGCGACACAAGCTTTAATATATATTATACTTTTACTACACATATTGCATGGTGAATATTGGTAAATATTAGACTGAGTTGTCATGCAAATGATTTCCAACTGGAGACACGTCTTCCAGAAATAGATATATAGTGTATTAAGTCATATATTAGAATTAATTAAAGCAACGTGGTTATATAAATTAAGCAACTATATATAGAACATATATATTGAGGATTCTTTCACTGAAATAATAACCTCTAATAAGTTGCTAAACCATGCACATTATATGAGACTACACATATTTCTTTTACGTAATTTAAGTAGTGACACGAGAATATAACCTAAATTACGTATACAAAATCTTCTCCGGTTAGCTTGTAAAAAGTACAAAATATGTTGAATTGCCTAGACTACAAACTTATGCGCATAGTAACAAATTATACATAGTACAAGTCTTGAAAACTATGCTAGCCGCTTTTGTACCACAGTACACACTTGCCCGGCATAGATATACCGGCGAGGATTGGCCTTATTTACTTTGACAAGTCGAAAAAATTCCTAAGCCGGGGATAAGAATAAGGGAAATAACTAGAAAGTACTTATTACTTGGAGCCATAGCCAAGTGAGGTGCCTAATGGGGCTTGACAATCTACGTGCAGGTGCTGGATAAATTCGAGAACCTTCCCTGGGCGTCTGACTATTTAGTGACACGTTGAGTGGCTAATCTCTTAAATTGTAAAACTATTAAAACCTCAAAAGCCTCTCGTCTTGTCGTAGAACCAAACTCTTTCTTCGTTTCGTTATTCGTATTCCTCTTTTAATATATCGACTGCTTCCACTCACAATCACGTTTTCTGTTTATTTATTTTTCTCTCTCTCTCTCTCTCTCTCTCTCTCTCTCTCTATTTGCAATCGCCGCTCAACTCTCATTTATCGCCTTTTTCACATTCGTCTTAGCCAAGTACGTTGCAATGTGGTCCCAGTTTCTTATTGCAAGCGGCGCCACCGTCCTATTTCTCAATCAAGCCGCGCTCGCGTCTCGTCTTCCATCACGTTGCATAATTAAGCAAGACACGGGCACCCATTGGTTGGAAGTTACAACGATCACTCCTCCCCAGTCGCTTCTTGCCCACACCGTTCTTGGCGCATTTTACATCGATGTCGATGCACACTGCAAAATTCGCCAAGATACTCAGGGCGCTTTGAAGGCAGATCCAGTGTATTGAAAGGGCGTAATGAGAAGATTCAACAGCTTTTCCAAGGTACAAGAATATAAGGGGGATACCTATTATGTAGATTTTACGGCCTAGAATCACGGTTTAAAAAAAGACTTTTTTTTTTTTTTGTTCAGAAAGCTTTGTTTATATCATGTTGGGGATTTCTACTTTCCCACCACTTGATGCGGCTGTGAAGTTAATTGCAGGCCTTTTTCGTGGATGTATCTATCTGACCGCAACAATTGCATGGCTTACAGGCTAGATAATATCCTCAGCATAGCAGCGAGTGTTCCCATCGAAAACATTAGCCCGAAGCATTGGATTTTTGTCAGTGATTGAGCTGAATTTTGGTGGGTCTTGAACAGAAAATCCTGTGAGTAACTCATTGTATTCTTTCGGTTTGATGCCTATGTCTCGCAAAAGTCTATACTGACAGGAGTCTCCCGGAATCAAGTCCTCTCTCACCAGACGGGAGTCTTGTTCGTAAAGAGCAGGGATTGGGTCGGTGCTGTGGTGATCCTTCAGCCAAGTGTGTTCTTTGAATTGTCTCTCGAGATCATGCAGCTCTGCCTGTAATCGCGGCAAGCTCATAAATATTGAGGAGATTGTAACCCTTGGAAAATTGCAACCAGCGTGGCCTGGGACACCCAAGTTGCAAGGCCGAGATGCCATGATGGCCCAGGATTCTGCGAAGTGCTTGGCAGATGGCCGTTCCGGCAAAAAGAAATACGCCGAAAAGTTGTGCCAGGTCTCAGTGGTCATAGGCTTGTTCGAAAAAGAGCGTGAAGAGAGGTGCGCTCAGCGATACACTGGCTAAGCTTATAAATCGCGCTCTGAGGACTGTTACCAAGTTGTCTGAGATATTTGTGACCGGCACAGCTTGCCAGAAGACTTGAACAGCTTCATCTTGGTAGTTGACCCTTTGAAGGGGATATAAAAACAGCCCAAGATCTTGCAATCAGGTATGTGGCGACATATATACATGTTTGCTCGCTCATACTGCTAATGAAAGGAGCCGTCGACCAGACTACCACAGCAAGAAGCGAGTCTAAAAAGTACTCGGTTGAGGATGGTTACGAGCTTGGTAAGATAGGATGTGGATGGGATGGAAGGCCCAAGGCTATAAAGTAGTAATATGTACTCTTCCCCCGCCGACTTAAAACTGCGGCACTCCCAGGTGGTCTGCTTTATTTTGATCATTATTGAGCCTCGGCTAGATGAAACCCCGGGTGCGTAGGAATCTCCTCCGCACTGGGTCGCTTCTCCGGGTCATATACAAAGATCTTCGAGAGGAGATCAATATGGTGCGATGCCTCAGGCTCGCCTATCTTTGGGAATGCCTTGAGCATCTCATCAGTCTCCTCCGAGTAGCCTGTAAAGTAGCCGCCTAGGGTTTCCAGTTGCGTCTATAAAGAGCGCCAGCGGCTCTTCCAAGGTTTTGCGTACGCGATCCTCCAGCGGCCGCCTGTTGTTCGCGGGCACCAGAGGTTCACCCTGCTCCTCCTGATTCTCGTCACCGTCATCCTTCACAACCAACCCATCCTCGTCGAATTGGACATCTTTCCACTGCTCGGGAAGATCGCCCAAGGTCCTGATGATCTATAAAAGCACGTTCGCGGGGCAGTCGGTAAATGAATTGAAAAGGTCGTCAACAGTACGGATTCGAAAGATTGCGCATCCCAAGGCCCATGTATCCGACGCCTGGCTCAAGGGCCCTTCAACTGCAACCTCTGGAGCTAGGTACTTGGATGGTATCCCAGGTTGTCTCTCTGACGAGTTGTTAGCCTTGAAAGACTGGCCAAAGTCGATAATGCATATTTCACTGCTCAAGAAAGTACTGGAGGCACAGAAGTCCAGGTGAGCCACAATGTAGTCAGGACCGTGTGGTCCTGGGGGTTCGCCGGAATAAGTGAGGAGTTGGCAAGTTTGTGGCTCTCCAAACTATTCGATGATGCCATGTTCGGTTCCATCCTGGAAAAGATGGGTCTAGAAAGCCTAGACAAGTCCGGACCCAGTACCGGGAATACAAGGCAGAGGTGGCGACCATTAGGTCCGTTCAGCCAGAACTTCCGTTCGACCGTAGAAAAGAAGCGGGATCCAGAAACGCTAGGATCGCTGTTGATAACAGAGCGGTGCTCATACTCAGGTGACTCCCTAGCGATGACAATTTTTAATGCAGCCCAGCGGTTGTCGATGAAGTCCCGGACAAGCCAGACTGTGGAAAAGCCACCCAAGTAGAGCTTGTGGACCACTCGATACCTGCCGTCGTACTCATCGCCAAGATGGACAGGGTGAAATCCCCCAGGCTCGTAGTTCTCCAGGTTCTCGCTTTCACCATCGAGATTGTACGGCAGGTACTTGAACTGTTCAAATTCGGACTAGTCGTCCCCGTCCGGTGAAGGAGGGGGTCCATCTCAAAAACATAGGCGGACACGTCGGTGTTTGGAGAGTCCATGAATGCAGTCCAAGAATGACTGTTCTGAAGATTGGGTTTTTTGATGGCAGTATTTCACAGGGTTCCTGAAATTTAGCGCACGACAAGACAATATTCCAGCCAGTTGCGGCGCCACCTTATGAGGAAATCAAGGAAATCACAACGGACCTCTCCTGTAGGCCGGTCGATGAATGCCAAAAGCGGAGAACAAAAGAGACGGGTCCGGTCCGAGTCTATGGCCGCCTAGGAAAAGCGAATGCGACAGCAAGTTTTGAGTGACAAGTACGGCGGCCATTCTAGAATAGTCATCATGGATACAGTACATACCTAGGTAGGCACCCAACTCGTTCATGCAGCTCAGGGTTTAGAAAAGTGGGTTTCAACACTAATTAATGTTTGTAAGGTTTTTTTTTTTTTTTTTGGGGGNGGGGGGGGGGGGTTTTTTGCGGAAGAGAGAAGGTTATCGATGGCGTTTAGGATAGGAGGGGCTGCGTTGCTTTGTTCATATCCTATCCGCATCAAGAAAACAGATTGAATAGCAGAATGCCGAAAGTGCGATCTGTTTCTTTTTGGGTCAATTTGCCATGATATGCTGTAGGGGAAAACATCCGCTTCTCGTCACGATCAAGTGCTGTAACTACTGCACACGCAACCACGGTATAATTTGGCAGAAAGACCCATGTAAGATACCCACATCGTTATTTATTGTGCGGATAAAAATAGCTACGGCCTGGTCTCCAGGGTACATGCGTCGACTAGCCGCTGAAAATGGGACGTGAGAGGCGGCCCCACCTCCACCTAGCCACAGGTTTTCAGTTGTCACTCTTGTCAGCCAAATCTTGTTGCCTAGATTGGCATGGATGCAGAGTCGTAATTCTGCTGGATACCGACCGAGATTGCTTGTGGCAATCAATCGGCATTAACTTTTGAGACAAGAGCCTTGTGGGCCTCTTGGGAAGGAGATTTGTCGGTACTCTCTTACTTTACACGTTCAAACCAAATTGACCGTCGAAATAAAGCACGGAACGAATTGAGTCCTCTCGTGGAGCTGAAAAGTCCGAGAAAGCTGCAGGGCAAGTTAGCATGTTCTGGACCCTGGCTTGTCAGCTGCGGAACTTAACAACCCGCCTTGCCGCATCTGTTTTGGCACACAAACTGAGACTTGAAAAAACAATGATTGCCCCGGATATATTTGCCGGAACATAGCGAAAAAGAAGCAATACATAGATAGGGGTAAATCAAGAAAATAACCCGCCTAGGCGGGAAGTGGGAGAAAGACGCCACGACTGTTGGGCTAACCGTCACTCACTTTACCAGATATGTACCTTACTAGGTAGGCAAGGTAGTCTGCGTACGTACGTCAATCTGTCGACGTTTGACCTACTCCACAGTTTGACCTGCCCGACCTGATGTGACCAACAAATAATCATCCCGCCCAAACCTAGACTAGGCCCAAATGCATACAGCATGCACGATGAGCGTTGTTGGTGCATGGGGCTGCGGTTTTTGGTCAGTCTTGATTGGCCTGAAATATATCTAGCAAAAATTGCTTTCTGTGATGGAGGGAATATGTCGCCCGATGTGCCCAGAGAACCCGGGAAGGTTGGAAACAAAGGAACCAAGGGTGAAAACAAGCGAGAACCCCGATCTTGTCAGCTAGAACTAGATTGATCGATACAAAGAAAGGAAAAGAAAAAGAAAACCCGCCAGTAAAAATCTTATCCCAGGGGGTATTAATGTGGTGCTGCTTCGCCCCGAACCACTTATTATTGTCTTGACCTCGATTTCGCCCGGCGCCTCGTGTTATATCTTGTATCTATCTTCAGGGTACGGGAAGGCGAATCGCCCACATAGCAAAAATTGTTGTACGACCCATCCAACCAACCAAACATGCATCTATTGTGCTAGGTTTTGATGTGCTGGGTTTCACTTGTGCTGCCATTTTATTCGTCCCGTCTTGTCGGTAGCTCTAATTTCAGCTCAGGTAGCGCCAACCTACCTGCCTTGCTGCTTCACCCCCCATTAGGCCCTGTCCACCTTGTAAGCAACCAACTGCTTACGGGCTGATTTCTTCATTCCTCCTTTTTTCCCCAATAGATTTTGATCTTTTGATCTCACGCGAAACTGTCAAAAAGGTTAATGCTCATTTAATACTGACACCGTCTAAATACCTTTTGTGTACTAAATTTGACGATACGTCTTCGACTTGCAGCGATAACCAAAATTATAGGTGGTTACAGCGCGCGTCCCGCGACGGTGATCTCCGCCCATCTCCGCTGCCACTACTCGAGTCGCGCCAAGTGCGTGGAGGAAAGACCATGGCCGACGTTCTCGATTCACCACAACTCGTTCAAACACCGTCGGTGAATCGACGTGGTTCGACAGAAAAACCTCCAATTTTGGCTTTCCGGTCTTCGTTCGAACGGTTACCTGACGAAATCATCGAACAGTAAGTTTAAACTGACTCGCCGTTAGCTTTTTACTTTGTAGCTTTTTTCCCCAATCGTTCGCAGATCGAAACGAAACAGGCACAACCCCCAAAACCTTCCTACCTACACACTCGCTAAACAAAACAAACAACTGACTCTTGCTCTGCTTGATTTTCCCACACCCTTCCTGTTTAGGATCCTACGATTGACAGACCCAAATTCGTTCGCCTCCCTCGTCCTCTTAAATTCCAAATGGCGAGCAGTATCACAACAAGCGCATCTCTACGAACACCAGCTTGCGCAATGCCCATCTTATGTCGCGAGCCACAAGACCCGCCGTGCGAACCCCACGTCCGACGATGATCTTCCCGACCTCCGCCGGCTCTTTGCCCGCGAGGTCAAGCGCAACCTCTTCGATGCCTACCTGCGCCCGAGCCTGACCGTGATCAAGCTCGTATCCAACTCCATCAGCTCGTCCTCGTGCCCCGGCGGCGAGGGTATGCAGTTCCACCCATCGCCCCGGGGTCATCAGCTGCTGGCGTACAACTCGTCGCGCATCTACGTCATTGACGCGCGGGAACACGAGATCAAAGTCAAGAGGGAGCTCAAGATCCTGAGGAGGCCCGCGGCGACTTGCATCATGGACGATGGCTCCCTCTTGGCCGTTCTCCTAACCGAGATGCAGGTTGATCTGTACGACCTCACCCAGTCCCCGCCGAAGCGTACACAGTCAATCATCCTGGATAACAGCCCGCGCGCCATCGCCCTGTCTCCTTGTGGCTCGGTCCTGGCTGCCGCATACGAGGGCGGGATAGAAGTCTCGTCGCTTAGCCCTGGGGCCATGGGCACAGAGAGGAGGGCTGTAAAGTGCGACGCAGTCGACGCATTGGCATTTTCTTTTGATGGGACCCAAATCCTTGGAACTACGGTTCAGTCTGCCCAGCCGAATACGGTGATATTGACGGCTCCTTACTATGATGCTGGCAGTCATATGGAGAGTGACAACATGAGCGGGCTGTGGACCACTTCCATCCTGTTCCCCAACACCAGCCGCGACTGCAGTCATGCCGTCTTGCTGCAGGATTCAAACTTTGAGGAGGCAGCCTGGGCATTCACCTACGATAGGAGTTTTGAAACCTTTCGCGCTGTCAGGATCGATGATCTGCGCAACGGGACCACATACTTTACTGGCCCAGTACCGAGCAAGAGCTCGCAGGGCAGGCTGCTTCCGTGTACCCTACCGGCAGCATCGTACCGTGGAGATCTCGTGGCGGCCGGCTTTCAGGGGAACGAGATTTGGGTTTACGGCGTTCCCGAGGATCTCGACGCCCCACCCGAACCTCCAAGCAAGGATCCGGAGCACGGCTCGCCTGAAAGCACAGGATTGCGCCGACGCGGCAGTGGACCTTCCACAAGATCCACCTCACGGGGTCAGGAGAATGCCAACGAAAGAGTACCACAGTGGCAGCTGTTGTGCGACAAACTTCGTAACACGTTCATCACCGGGTCCAAGGTTGCTGAGTTGAGCGGCGCCGGCACCGTCAAGTGGGTCGCTGGGTTTGGGGACTCATCGCTCAAGGAAAGACTCATAGTCTGTGCCAAGGGCCTTTCTGACAAGCCAGTGTGCGAGGAGGACGAGTTTGACTTTGCCGATGGCGGCAGGCTTACCCTGATCGACTTTGACTACGGCGTTGAAGACGGTCAGGTTACCGAGATCACCATTGAGGTCGGAGATGCCAAGCCCGAGGTGCTGGAAGAGGAGACGCGTGACATGGAGACTGAAGTTGCAATTGTCAGGAGGAGGACAGTAGCACAGAGGAGGGGCAATCAGAGCTCTGTGATGCGGGCTGCCACGACGGCCGCACGCCTACCTCCTGTTCCCTTGCCCCCTATGCCACAACGCACCAAAGGAGACGATGCTGATGACCCGTTGGTTCCACGACGAACGGGTGTGCCTCCTGTTCCGCAGAGGACTGAGACCGGCGGACCTTTGTCCGACGATGGCGACGGCCAATCCCTGCTCGATCCTCAAGAGGCCCTGGAGGATCCATACTCCCAAACGGGGCCCCGGTCCGGTCCAACTCTCCGTCGGGCGGCCACTGCCGCTGCTAATCATCGCCGCTTTCACCCGTCGTCGGGCCCGGAGCCCGCGGCAGTTCAAATCCGAAGGGTTGATGGACGGCAGGGTCCGCCCCATGAAAGTGATGCTGATAACTGGGTGCCACCACCGCCACCGTACCAGAAGGAAACCCCGGTTGTGGACCTTCCGTCGTTCCTGAGGCACAATAACATTCCGCCTGCCGGCGACAACACAACCACCGTCACTCCTCCGGTGCCGCCAATCCCCAGTCAAATCTCGCATCAAGCATCGCGTAGCAACCCCGTGCTGCCAATAATCCGTCAAACGGCTCCAAATCGACTGTCATCACACGATGGCGTCTTGGCGACTAATCAACAGAGACATGTTAGTGACTCGAGTGTGGCCCGGCCGCGGAGCATTGACGCACCACAGCCCAGTCCGAGCACGTCAGGGCTGGGTATCCGTGACAACGAAGACATATACGATGTCAGCCCGCCGGGGACTCCTAATCATTCAGGACCGCGCCCGGCTGCGATTCCTCGTCATTCGACCGACAGCAGCGGGCATCTAACTACGACTCCCACTCACAATTCGAAAATGTCGACTCCCGTGGCTCCTTCGCCAGCCGTCTCTAACATGGGCCAGGATACCCCCACGCAGGCACCCACTGCATTCACGCCTTCGACGATTGCGAGCACGCCGGCTGTTCGGCAAGGCGGGCAGGGAGGACCGCCGCTACTTGATCTTCAGATTCCGTCGTCTGCTCTGTCGCCTTCGCAGATGTGGAATACCCTCGCCACAGCCAACAGTGTTCAACAGTCGGCAGGCTCCAGGGGTTTGGCCAACTCCCAGACTTGGCCCAAGCAGACTACATCAGACAAGTCACCACCGGCGGTCTGTATGTCTTCGGCTGGGATTCCGCAGTCGGCCCCGGCCACGAGCTTCGACCCTGGCGAGGCCATCGCCAAGGCTCAGCAACAGCCCATACCAGGCGTGATTCGATCCGCCACTCATGGCGCCCCAACCGAGCCTCCTCCTCCAATCCCATCACAGCGCCAGCGTCAGCCTTACTCGCCCAGTCAGCATCCTCTCCAACAGAACCCGATAACCCCAAGGGTGCGCCAGGCCCAACAGGTGTCACCAGTTCCACCCCCCGAGACGCCCCTGATCATCAGCACCCCACGTGGGATCACGGGCGCCTTTGACACCCCAGGCTCGGCTAAGCAAGCCGAGCCACGACCCGAAACGCCCCTCGTGTCCCCCGTGCCCCGTCACCCGCGCGCCTCGCCAGGCTCCTCTGGCCCCGGGTTCCGCCCGGCCGCCGAGCGCCTCGAGGGCATGTACAACTCGTCGTCGTCAATCCCTCGTCCGCCGCACGACTTCCTCAACGTCCCGCTCGTCCCCGCGTCCCCCATATCATCGGGTGCGACTTCGCGCGGTGCCTCCGGCAGCGTTCTCGGCAGGCGCAAGAGCCGCGCCGAGCGCAGCGCCGCCCGCAACATGTCGGACGCCAAGAAGCGCGGCTGGAGGCGGTCCAAGAGCAAGCGCGGCAAGAAGAAGGGTGCCAATGGTGACAACAACCAGCAGCAGGAGACGACCGACGCAGTGGTGGGATCGGCCTTCCAGCAGCACCAGCAGCTCGACGCAGAGGGTGGCAGCGTCCAGGCCTGGACCGAGATCTCGGCGCCGCCGCCGGGCGTGCTGGGTCCGCAGAGCACCGCCAACGCGGCCATGAGCGCGTATCAGAACAAGAAGAGCGGTAGCCGCTTGAGTAAACATAAAAAGGATCACAAGTGTACCGTCATGTGATGGATCTACTTTTTTTTCACTTAATATCTCCTTCGTCTTCCTGGTATCTTGGGTATTTGGGGACAGGCGTTTTCAGGATTTGTCAAATCAGGGTTTGGGGCACATAGAAATCATGGGTGGATATATATTGGAAAAAAAGACTGCATTCTGGGCTGTCAATACAGAAACTGTTCAACGATGCTTTTTTTCCAGTTTGTGCTTACACGAGTGTCCTATTGGTGGTCTTTGGGCTTCGAGGCTACTACGCCATGTCCACACTTTGGACAGTGCCCAAGGAATAGGGCATAGTGTTAGTAAATGTCTCTACTCACCACGAGGAAACGCCATGACGGCACGGCTGCTGGCTGCACGAGGCGTGGATCTAGTCACTGGAGCTCGGTTTGCGCAGCCAAATCAAAAAATGTCAAAATTAATCAGTATCTGCACAAAGTCACTTTATTTCCGCAGATTGTATGCTACATGATTTCGCTTGCCCTTCAGACTTTTAACCCTTTGAGCTTACTCAAGCTTCAAATCCTCAAACTGCTTGATTGTAGCTTTGAATCCATCGGCTTCGCTCTCTATATCTGCCAGCCTCTTCTTGTCTGCCTCTTGCAGCTCTACAGTCGCCTTCTCCTGGTACTTGGGGTCGTTCAGCACCTTCTTCTGGCGATCGATTAGACCCAAGGACTTGTCAAGCTTCTTCTGTGCCTTGGCAATCTCGGCATCGATGTCGACACGGCCCTTGACGTGCAGGAAGACGGCGGCCGTTGAGCCACAAGGGAACACGACGCAGCCTGCCGGTCGCTTAGCGCTGGCTTCAAGAACCTCAATGGTGGTAACACCCTTGCCCGACAGAGACTTGATGGACTGCAACTCCTTGCGCGCGGTGGCAACGGAGGCATCGTCATAGCATTGGATGAAGACTATAAAACATATTGACCGTTAGCAAAGCAATCTTGTACAAGTTTGCGGATAAACAAAAAATAACATATTTCACTGTGTACTTACCCTTAGCCTCATCTTTGAGTGCATACTCAGCCATGAGAGATCGGATACCCTTGGAGCAGTCAAGCACAAGCTCATACGCGGTTTCGGCTGATGCGTTGTCCAGTGCCTCGTCGTACTGCGGATAGGAAGCAACAACGAGAGATGGTGTGGTGTCGCCCTTGCGGCGGGGCAAGCGCTGCCACAGCTCCTCCGTGACAAATGGCATGAAGGGGTGAATGAGGAGCAGAGCCGACTCGAGGGCCGTGTACAAAGTTTGCATAGCAGACTCCTGCTCAGCGGCCGAGCCATCTTGCAACAAAGCCTTGGAGTTCTCAATAAAAACGTCACAAAGCTGGTTGTACCAGTATGCATACACGAGCTGACTGGACTTCATGAACTCGCGCTCTTGCAATGCCTCGTTGATGCCCTTGGTGGCCTGGTTCATCTTGTGCAGAATCCATTGCTCGGCGAGCGATTCGCTTCCGCCAAGTGTGCGTTTCTCGCGTGGTACAAAGTCGGGATAGTTCTCAAGCTTGCCGAGGACATACTTGGATGCTTGCCAAATCTTGTTAGAGAAACGGCGGAATGCGTGCATAACCTTGATGTCAAAGTTGATGTCGCCACCGCTGGTCGTGTAGTTGATCATGCAGAAGCGGAGTGCGTCAGCTCCACACTCGGGAATACCTTGAGGGAAAGCCTGCTTTTGGTACTTTGTCGCCTTTTCTACCTCGCTGGATGCAAGATTGCCAACAAGGAGTTTGGCGTGCAGGTCGTCCAGCTTGATACCCTTGATGACATCCAGCGGGTCGATAACGTTACCCAGGGACTTGGACATCTTCCTACCATCGCTGTCTCGGACAAGGGAGTGGCAGTATACCTCCTTGAAAGGTACCTTGCCTGTCAACTTCATGCCCAACATGATCATCCTGGCAATCCAGAAGGTCAAAATATCCCAACCGGTTTCCAATGTGCTGGTGGGGTACAGCTTTTGCAGATCCTCGGCTGAAGTGTTAGGCCAGCCAAGTGTGGAAAAGGGCCAGAGACCCGAGCTGAACCAAGTATCAAGAACGTCTTCATCTCTGACAAGCTTGAATTTCTTATCACCCAAGGCCTTCTTGGCCTTTTCTTCAGCTTCTTGTTCCGTCTTTCCGGCGAACCAGCGGTCGTTTGCACCTCGATCATTCTCATCACCCTCAATCTCAGCAAAGTAGACAGGGCATTGGTGGCCCCACCAGAGCTGACGAGAGATACACCAATCTTGGATATTCCTCATCCAGTGCTTGAAGCTCTTTTCAGAGGAGTGCGGCCTGATCTTGATCGAGCCATCCTCTACAGCGCCGATCGCCGCATCGGCCATCTCGCGCATGCGCATCCACCATTGAGGCTTCATTATCGGCTCAATAATATCCTTGCTCCTCTCGCACATGGGAAGGCTCATGGGGTTGTCCTTCTTATCCACGTACAGGCCGGCCTTTTTAAGATCATCCTGGATGGTGTATCGCACGTCGAAGCGTTTCTGGCCCTTGTACGCACCGGCGTTCTCATTCATCAAGCCGTCGTCGGTGAGAATGTTGATAAACTCCAGCTTGTGGGTTTGACCCATGGCAAAATCGTTAGGGTCATGAGCAGGTGTAAGCTTCACGGCACCAGTACCGAAGTCCATTTCCACGGACTTGTCAGCCACAATTGGAAGCTTGCGGCCGGGGATAAACGGATGCACAGCGTTCTTGCCGACGAGGTGTTTATACCTCTCGTCATCAGGGTGAACAGCAATACCTGGTTTTCTTGGTTAGCAAGGGCTTGGATTGATGGCTTTCAAGGACTCAATTCTTACCTGTGTCTCCAAGCATGGTCTCGATACGAGTAGTGGCCACGGTAATGGTCTCTTCAGAGCCCTCCAGGGGGTATTTAAAGTAGACAATCACACCAAACTCGACCTTTTTCGAGTACCCGGGAACGTCCAACAGTGTCCTGCCGCTAATTTCCTTGTTCTCGACCTCAAGGTTGGAAATCGCAGTGTTGAGCTGAGTGCACCAGTTCACCAGCCTGTTGGCCCGGTAAATGACACCTTCCTCGTGGAGTCGTACAAAGGCCTCCATCACGGCAGCGGTAGAGTTCTCATCCATGGTGAAAGCTTCCCTTGTCCAGTCGAAGCTACCGCCCATCTTGCGAAGGGCATTGTTAATCTTGTCGTGGTACTCTCCCTTCCATTCCCACACTTTGCCGATGAAGTCTTGGCGCCCCAGATCATGGCGCGTCTTTTGCTCCCTCTTCCACAGCATCTTCTCGACGACAGACTGGGTTGCGATACCGGCATGGTCGCAGCCGGGCACCCAGAGTGTTGTCTTGCCTCGCATCCTCTCATATCTGATCATCAAGTCCTGCAAACTGTCTCCAAGTGCGTGTCCCATGTGTAGCGCTCCAGTAACTGAAAAGGTAGGTGTGCATCAGCAACAGTTCACGTCTTGCTGCTCCTGATGGAAAAAGAGCACCTACCGTTAGGAGGAGGGTGGACAATGACAAAGCTGCCATCATCCTTGACGTTTCCGTCCTTGGTGAACTCGGGCTTGAAGAAGCCTTCCTTCTCCCACCAGTCATACCATGCCGACTCCACGGCGACGGGGTTGTAGGCTGTGTAGTGAGGGTCCGTCAAGGGTCGGAGGCGCTTCTTCTCGCCAGGTGGCGTGTCGTTCTCGTACGGCGGGAGAGCAGGTTCCTCAGCCTTCTTGGCCTTTTCCTTCTTTGGCTTGTCAGCGCCAGCTGCTGGTGCTGCCTTGGTTGCCGCCGCCGCCTTCTTTTGCTCAAACTTGGCCTGCTTCTCAGCCTTTTTCCGTTCCTTTTCCACTGTTTTTATCGCGTCAACCGGCAGTTCTTGCGGAGGAAAGACAAGGCTTGACGGGGGTCGTACACTCTTTTGCGGTTTTCACCTTGGCTGGGGCCTCGGCGGCGCCAGCATCCTGACCAGCAGCATGGGTGCCAGGGTTGCCGGTAGATGAGCTTTCTTGGACGGCAGATTTGGTGTCCTGGGACAGAGGAGGAGGTGTCCCGTCGTCGGGGCCCTTGGTAGACCCAACTGTAGATCACAATGTGTCAGTGGTGTGACTCAATGGATGGCCATGAGGTAGTGTGTAACTGGGTGCTGGAAGGTAACGTGTATCTGCATCGACAAGATATAGTATAAAAAAGTAGAGGATCAAAACTTACTGGGGTTGCCGCGTCCGCTGTTAGTTGCCATTGTAGCTACTCGAAATATGTATGGTGACGGACGCACCAAGAGTGCGCGGGAGAGTAGACGAGACGTGGTGACGATTTGGGTGCTGTGGGTTGAAGCAACCCACAGACGCGCGACTCGGTGCGGGGGAGGTAGGAAATATTCTGCCGCTAGGTGCAGGCGGCGGGCGTAAGTGGTGAGCAGTGTGACTCTTCTCTGTATGCGCTATCCAATGGACCTCCTGCAGCCGGAAGGAATCGCACCCACCAAAGCTTGAAAATTGAGTGCTCCCAACGGCGAATAGCACCGCCACAGCCCATAGCAGGCGCCACTCCAGCGGGGGAGGCTTGAGCACCCTTGGTCGATTGAGTGGGTCCTACGCGCTTTTCGGGTGGGCCCTGATGTAACCCGATCGCTTGTGGTCGTGCTGGTGACGAGATCATCTCGCATCAACAAAACGAGATCCATCTGAGCAATCAGAATCGAGGTTGTGATTTGTGTTTGATATATTCAAAAGTCGGTCTTACAAGTGAAATGTCAATCCGCTCAACTGGCCTACGGGCTTATAAGTCTGCACAGACAATCGCGTCTCGAAAATGGGCGTCGACTTTGGGTGCAAGCAAAAGTCGAGATCGTTTATCCATTTTGGGTAACGGTTCATTAACAAAGGTACTGCGAGCCTGAGACATTCTTTGGAGGCCGTGATAATATTCTCCAAAACCTTTTGTGCTGACTTTATGTAGCAAGATACTCTAAGCCGCATAGAAGCGTGGCAAGGAGCTGCAGAAAAGAATGGGGTTGTTTTGCAGCCAACAAACTCGGCAGCCATCCTTGTATCAAGAGACCTTTCGAGATGGCTTGACGACTCAGAATTCATGTCAGCGCTCATCTCTAGTCTACGTCTTGGCAGCTCAGAAACGTCCCAGACGGATGTAAATATTCTCAGCGCAGCAGTGGATAGCCTTTGCCCCCAGTCTCTGCATGGCACGCCCTCAAGTGGCCTTTCCATCCTTCAGGGTGACCAAGACGCCATTCTCCCGGGTCTATGGCAGCAAGAATCTGGAGCGAGATCATCAAACTTGATGCAACGCTCAGAAGACGCGCGCCCATCCATTTCGATGCGTCTGAACCCATTCCTTGGTGACTTTCGCGCAGTAGAAGCCACCATACCCCTGGCGAACACCGTTTTCCAAAATGCTCGGCCGTTCACGCTTATTGCCAGCAAGTGGAGGCATGAGTCGACCACCAGCACAGCGCCTAGGCTCATCGATGCACTGGAAAAGGAAACCCAACGCATCGTGGCATCTAACGGAAGCATCCAGTCACATGCCAACATCTCTGTACCTATTTTCCCTTTGACTTCACCGAGGAGAATAGCATCGGGTCTCGGCAACATCGTGCGCCAGGTTGAGGTGGACGGCTCTCCGGTCCCTGCGTCGGAGGAGCTCGAGACTGCTATGCACGCTCTCATTGACACACGCGCGAGGCTGCTGCCGGAAGCTGGTCCGACTTCCAACAGGACCTGGGCATTGGTTGTTCCTGAGGACTCTGCAAGCCTTGAATTCCTCAAAGGTTTATCTACTTCTGTAGACGAGGCTGGTGTCAAGAACGAGCAAGAAAGGGCAGAGACTTTTGCAAGACACTTCTCCGAGATTCTTGCTCAGGGCGGCCGTCTACACCGAGTCTGTAAGTCAGAATTCAATGCAAACCTCGAATTTTTAAGCATAGTGCATCTGTTTCTAACATTATCTCTCTCATAGTGAGCGGTGGAGGTGGCTGGGGCGCCAAAAGGGGCCTGCTGTCCCTTGACCCGCAGACTACTTATTCTTCATCAGGGCCGGAAGATTTGGAGACTTTTATGGCGGCCTTTGGGGGCGAGACTACACCAAACAGTGTTGTATCACCAGGATCATACATCCAGTTCCTGGTCGAGCCGCTGCAGCCATCGCCGTCGCAAGAAACACAGCGACTCCCTTCGCTGCTTCTCGGAACCACGCCCTCAAATACCGTCGAATTGGGCGAGGCAGACCATGCCAGTGGCAAGCAGCTCTCTACTCTCGTAGAGGGACATTTTGGTGCCTTGTCAAACTCGGGTATCTATGTCAACCTTGCCTCAAGCTCGAATGGCGGAAGCCATCCAGGTCATATACTTACCAAGGTCGATGCCCCGAACTCTTACTTGTGGGAAGGATCAAGTCGTTGGATATAGTGGAAATGTAGCAACATAATGTACAATACCTACCTATGTATTACAACCATAAAAGTGGTCATCTAATATTAACCCCCCGGTTCTGTAAATCTGCCCCTATTCTCTCGCCTCAGTCCTCATGATTTAACACACTTGTTACGCAAGTCCTATCACACAGCCGGCCTGGATGCGGAACAGAGCGGGGTCGAGTGGCCAGTAAAATCTGCACTATATGCGCTTGTGTTCCCAGCATCTCAGGCGTTGGTCAGTCGTAATCCAAAGCCTGCCTGCAATAGTTGGGGTTTCCCATAATTGCGTAGGTAATCAACTTGTTCTGCGTTCACCATTCTCTTGTCATCCAACCAAATTCATATACAAGTCAAATAATCCGGCGGAAATTTGTGGCATCCTGAAATATTCACAAAAGGCGTACATGACGACGCCCGATCGGCCATGTCTTTTGGCTACTCTGTTGACGATCTCATAGCGGGCGCCAACATGACGCAGAAGCTCATCCGCATCATGTCCGGCACGAGCGGCGCCAGCATCGAATACCAGGAGGCCATGGCCGAGCTGTGCGCGATGCAGGACGCCTTTATACAGATCAGCAGAATGCACCGCGTGAGCGGCGTGCGGCTCTTCCCGCAAGCCACGGTGAACGCCGTGTCGGTCATCGTGATATAGTCCATGGACACCATCGGCAGGTTTTTAAAACGCACCAAAAGCAACTACAGAGCGATCGGCCGCGGTGATGCTGTGGCGTCGATGGGAGCTGGAGGAAGATGGGTTGGGCACTGTTCAAGGAGCAAGAGCTCAGGGAGCTGCGGGATTCGTTGCACGCTCAACTGGCCTCCGTCAACACGCTTTTGACAGTTGCAAAACAGTAAGTGCTCGTTTTTTGGGGGGGCTTTTCCCGTGGTCTATTAGAACTAGTCTCGCTGGCAAGGGCAAGTTTCAAAACCGATATTGTATACCTCCATCCTGTAAAAAGCAACACAATTAGACTTGAGAACAGCTCACCTTCGACGCAACAAAAGACTTCCATTTTGGCCTCGACCGCTACTCTTCCGAGTTCGGGAACAGCCCCCGAGGAAGAGCTCTCTGTCGAGCCCGAAACGGATTCGGCACAAATTGTACAGATGCAGCATGCGGGTGTCGATAACGCCTCTTGGGAGAAGAAAGTAGATCTAGCTACAATCACAGTCAGGATCGAGGCACGTAATTAGATAGGAGAGCAGCTAGAAGGGCAACGGGAGGAACGGTTCAAAGCTTACTGCCGACCTCCGATTGCATTCCATCATGCGTTGGACACAAGATTTAACTTCCCTTTGAAGGTTGCCAAAACGTAGTAGGCAAGTTTTATATTCCTTTGCGGACAACATCCAGTATAGTTACAAGTCGGCGCTAACAGACCCTTATAATCCACAGGGAACGGGAGAGCTTATCAAGAAGTCATTCGTGTATATAGTATCGTTGGAACTCGTGTTCAACAAGGCCACAACGATCTGAGAGGATCTGATGATGAGATCGTTCATTCACCATTGTTGGATCTAGTAAACAATAATCGCGGGGATATTTCGCCGGGGAACTCTCCCCTATAGTGCGTTCAAGATAGGCAGGCAGGCACTTTTATCACGTATTCTTGATACACTGCACTCGAGCATTTCCCATTCCCTCTTTAACCCACCATCTCCGCTACGCCCTTGTCACCTTCCACTTCCTCTGAATGTAGCATCGCTCAGAGCAGGGCATTACCATCTGCGTTTAGATTCACTCATAAAATGCAACCTAGAGCTTTCAAATGCCCCCTTAATCGAGCGCTCGCTAATGGTTCTCATCACAGACAAGAACAGAAGCTTGGCCCAGGCTTCCAAAGCACTTCATAGGGAGCTTGTAGTGAGTGGTTCATTCAATGTTACTGTCCAATTTAAACTTGGGTGGAAAAATGGTGGACAGTTGGTTAAGGGGATGGATTGCGGATATTCCACAACGTGAACGTGAGTTCATTTGGCTCCAGAAGAATGTGAATCGTCGGTGTTATCATATAGATACCGAGAAAGAGATTCTGCCAGCGTCTGTTGGTGACTGCAAATTCATAAGAGCAGATTTCAAACCGTACAAGTTGCGAATCGGTAAGGAGCCACCTTATGTTGCATCAAATGTGGTTGTGCCATAGTCTGTGGACAATAAGTATTTCAAGTCTGGCATGTTTGTCATCATATCAGCTCGAATTGCCCACCTATAAGCTTATAGTGCCATCCAGTTGTGTAAGGTATAGCATACATTCCGTCTTTGATCCACCAAAGAGCTCTATGTGCATCATTACCCCACGCTAGCTCCCCCGCGACTCATATCTCAGCGTCAGCATCATAGGTGCGTTCGACCAGACATTCTACACCCGAGCCTGAAACTTTGACAGCGGCTTCTCTTGAACCGGGGCCGACTTTTCACACCTTTGTTTGATATAAATTGAAGACGACACATGGGAACACAATATTTAGTTGACACGAGCCTTTTAATCTTTGGGAGTAACGATCCTGTAAAACCCAATCCTGTATAAACGTATCTTCTCTGTATCTCCTTCCCCTGGCCTGAAGATTACCTTCATCCCATCTTGACCGCATAAAGCACGCCATTTCATACACCTCCACCAAAACAGAAAGAAAATGGCCTCAGAAAAGCCCCTCCCCAAGGTCGCAATCCTCTCCATCGGCGACATGGGCGGCGGCATCGCCAGCCTGCTGCTGGCACACTCCTTCCCCGTGGCCACAAACGTGTCCAACCGGAGCAAGGAAACGCAGCAGCGCGCCGCCGACGCAGGAATCACGACGCTGTTCAAGGACGACCTGGCGCTCGTCGACTGGGCCGACGTGGTGTTGTCCGTGGTCCCGCCCGCCGACGCCGCCGCCACGGCGCAGCGCGTCATCGACGCCCTGGCCTTCTCCAAGACGCATCAAACAGGCGACGACAGCAGCGGCAGCAGCACGCTGTACTACGCCGACATGAACGCCGTCTCGCCCGCCACCTGCCGCGACGTGGCTGCCATGTTCGCCCGGGCCCGCGCGCCCGTCGTCTTCATAGACGGCTGCATCCTCGGTGGGCCGCCCAAGCCGCCGCCGGCTGCTGCTGCTGCTGCTGAGGGGGACGAAGCACCGAAAAAGTGGAAGGTGCCGCTGTGCCCGACATCTGGCCCCAGCAGTCTAGCCGACGTCCACCCGCTGTTGCAGTCCACGCTGAACGCGCGGCCCATCTCGACGGATGTGGGGGCCGCGTCCGGGCTCAAGATGTGCTTTGCGTCGCTGTCCAAGGGCTTCTCGGCCATCGCCGTGCAGGCCTTCACGACGGCGCACCGCCTGGGCGTGCTGGGGGACCTGAAATCAGTGCTGGAGGAGCTGGCTCCGGCCAAGCTCAAGCAGGCCGAGGGTGCCATCACCGGCATGCCGCCCAAGGCCTACCGCTGGGTCAGGGAGATGGAGGAGATCAGCGACACCCACAGCGTCGACGGCGGCTTCGGACCCGAGCTCTTCGCGGGCGCCGCGGGTGTCTTTAGGGCCGTGGCTCAAGATACCGTACTGGGGCAGGAGAAGATTGAGAATAGGAAGAGGGGGCTGACGGTGGAGGATGTGGCTGAGGCCATGAGTGAGGGTATGGACAAGAAGAGGAAGAAGACGGAATGATTACAAGAGGCCGAGATGACACGTGATTCGAATTTTAGATACCGAATTAGAAAGGGTGGGAAACTCAGCGGCTCGCAGTAACACTGGTGCTCCTGTTGAGTGAGTTGGAGATATATATTTACATGTTGTGCAATATCTTATTGAGGCAATCAAGACGAAACAAGATCAATCGTAAAACATCGCTGATAAGCCCTGCTCAAGCCGAAAATGCGTCTCTCTTAAGCCTCTGGATACCTGGCTCACTTCATATCATACGAAGCGCGAGAGCGCATTGCGGGCACGCATATCGACCCATGAATCGGCCACTCCAATGTTGATCCACCTAAGCAATCATGTCGATGTCGTCATCAACAGTTGCGGTGGCGGGAGCAGCAGTTGTAGCTGCTGCAGCGGGGGTAGTAGTAGCATTATTGTTGCCGCCGCCGCCGCCGCCGCCAAAATAATCGTCCATCTCAGCATCCAGTTCCTCTTGCGTCTTCTTGGTGCGACCATCACGCCCAGTGCGCTGACCACCTTCTTCATCGCCCTCACCTCTACGGCGACCACCGCCGCCACCACCACGCTCCCTCCTGGCACCTGGTCGGCGACCATCGCGGCGATTACCGGAGGTGTATGGGCTGCCAGAGCGCGAACCGCTAGGGATATATCTGTCGATTCCCCGACGTGCCGCGTCCTCTTCGGGTGATAGGGATCGGTTCCGGCCGGACGGCATCGTTATGCGCTCCGACAATGGCCTTCCCGGTTTCACGGCATTATCAAATGGATTGCGACGTGAGCCAGCGCCGGCTGGGATTATGCTGAGGCGAATAGGTTGACCTGTACTTGACATCAGTACCATTCCTGTTACGCCTATGGCCCTCGTGGTGTGGATTACCTGCTGCATTAGCGCCATCAAACTCCTTGACGGCCAAGGTTGCGTCTTTGTGGCTTTCATAAGTCACATAAGCGACACCCTCTGACCGGCCGGAGCGATCGTAGAGAAGCTCAAGACTGATGATCGGGCCGATACGGCTGAATAGTCCCTGTCCAGCGTTGTAAGTATCTATCTGCCCACGCACTGAGACTTTCGGACGAATGTAGCCCAAACATACTTGGAGATCTTCCTCGGTCAACTCGTAATGGATATTTTCCACCCGGATCTTCGTGCCCCTTGAGCTTCTGCAAACAATTTGCGGTCAGCATTACCGTGATCGCAACCCTTGGCGCATTGCAACATTGGGTTCCAATCTCACCCTTGATCCTTATCGAGGTCATCGTCTCTTCGGCGCGAATACCTGCCCCCGCGGCGGGTGTCTAGTCGTCACTTTATCAGCAGTCGCATTCGCGGTGTATATGTCGTTGGAGACGGAACAGTACCGTTGTCGTCATATCTGTCGTGAACCCACTCACTACATAGCACCACCATTGTCAGCCCACGGTGCCCCCAAGTATCTTTGCCACATCTTCCACACATGTAGTCGCCAGGCAGAACTCACGAATCCAGGTTCCGAGATTGATCGTCTCGATAGCTCTGTTTCCGTCAACGAACAAACACGAGACAGGAAGTCGTTAGCTTGAGGAGGTAATTGGTTGCGTTTTGCCATCGACTTTTTCGTCCTTCCACGTCCGCCCTCCACATATCTTCTTGGGCTTCGAGTGCGTGGAATGGACTGGGCGAGCTTGACTAGCTGGTGACGGAGGACGAGAAAAGAGGCCTCGACGGAAAAGAATAAAAATTTTGGGGGAGAGGGCGAGGATGTTCAACCTGGCAAGAGGCAAGTTAGAAAACATCAACAGAACAGTTCAATTGCCAGCCTGCCCATCCAGCCAACTTCCAAGAGCAAGACGTATCGAGAATTCCTATCAACGTACCTTTCTGACTCCGTCGCGTGGGTAGTCCTGCCTTTCGCGCTCGCGGCGCCTATTGCCACCTCCACTGCCGCCGCCGTTGCGGGGACCGCGGGAGCCTCGGCCGCCATTCTTGGTCTGAATTGCGTTGATGTCAGCATCAAGTAGTATGTTGGGGGCCACCACATGAGGGTACTGACTTGGCGCTCGGCCAGGATCTCGTCGAGGCTGCGGTCCATTGCTGAAATTGATTTTTCCCAAAGGGATTGACTTTGACTGTTGATTCGACGATGCTTGGCCGCCAAAAAGCAATGCGATTGATAAGTGTGATTAAGATGTATGTCTAAAATTGGTGCGACCTGGACGTAGCTGGGCTGACTGTGGTGATGTCGGTCAGATGGAGGAGGATGGAGTAAAATCACGAGTAACGCGTTGCTCTAAGAGTGGGACCATTTGTGCTACAATGAGCGAGCGCCTACCTTTTCTAGTCGTGGAAGAAAGCGCCACATCGCTGAGCCGCCGAAAATATCAAGTAAATTCTGCAGCAACTGCGGCAGGAGCGCGCAGGCATGATTAGACTCAGAACTAGAAACTCTATAAAAATAAAAATAAAAATAAAAATAAAAATAAAAATAAAGAAAGCCCCTTATGCTTTACATAATTTTTTTTCGTACAGTTATTTGTAGCAGGCCATTAATCGCATAGTTTTGGGTCAAAACTTAAAATCTGACTTGGTGATGAATTCATTTCACCGATACTCGCAGGTTCCATCATTTCGTGTACCTGGCATCACATCACATCACCTTACTTCCCGGGCGCATGCAAGTTATTTATGAACGTTTTCATGGTCGTCGCGTGAGCACTACCTAGGAACAGATACATGACGTGAAAAAAGGAGATAAAAAGAGACGTGACTGAAGAAACCGCAGATCCTGCCGTATTATCTTGGCAGCAGAGTATCAAAAACACCTTCCCGCAAGAATTAAGGTGTCGACAGGGCAGAGCGGCCAAACCCTCCAGATGCAAACCACTTTTGTGTGAACGAAATAGGAAGAGACGTCAAAAAAAGCGCAGAAATTTCCCCAAAACACCCAGCAGAAACAGTTTTCCCCTCCCTTCTATCAAACTCTCAGCACTGATGCCCCGAAGCGTGTAAAGTTTTTTTTTTTTTTTTTGGTTTAGGCGCGTAATGTGATGGGTGTCGGACAGAAGTAGGGGGTTTGCGGGCGGCGGAGAGACAAGTGTATGTGTGTGTGGGTATGATTTTGATGGTGTCGATTGGCAATTCTTTTACGTATTGTTATCTTAAATCAAGTCGGCGACGTTCATAGGCATCTCCTCGATCTGCGTGCTGTAGAACTGCTCAATCTCGCGCATCATGCGCACATCATCGGCGGTGACGAAGTTGATGGCGACACCCTTTCGGCCGAAACGACCACCACGACCAATCCTGTGGATGTAGTTCTCACGGTTGGCGGGCAGGTCGTAGTTGATGACCAGCGAAACCTGCTGGACGTCGATACCACGAGCGAGCAAGTCGGTGGCAATAAGCACACGGGACGAACCCGAGCGGAACTCCTTCATGATCAGGTCACGCTGGGCCTGGTCCATGTCACCGTGCATGGCAGACACAGTAAAGTCACGGGCAGTGAGCTTGTCCGTGAGCCAGTCGACCTTTCTGCGGGTGTTGCAGAAAATGACGGCCTGGGTAATGGTGACAGTCTCGTACAAATCCGAGAGGGTGTCGAGCTTCCACTCCTCCTTCTCAACGGCAATGTAGAACTGCTTGATACCTTCCAGAGTGAGCTCGTCCTTCTTGACCAGAATGCGGACGGGGTCGCGCATGAACTTGGTCGTAACCTCCAGAACGTCCTGGGGCATGGTAGCCGACAGCAGGACAACCTGAGTCGACTGGGGGAGGAGCTGGAAGATGTCGTAGATTTGCTCGGTGAAACCACGCTATGGAGTGTATCAGCATAAGCGTTCGGACATGCCTCGCCACTGGTAATTCAGGGGTTAATATAACATACCGAAAGCATCTCATCGGCCTCGTCAAGGACGAACATCTTCATGCCGTCGGTCTTGAGGAAGCGGCGCTGGATCATGTCGTGGACACGGCCAGGGGTACCGACAACGACCTGGGGGCCGTCCTGGAGGGCCTTCATGTCATCACGAACGCTGGTGCCACCAATGCAGGCGTGGCACTCGATGTTCATGAAGTCACCAATGGCAACAACGACCTTCTGAATCTGCTGAGCAAGCTCACGAGTCGGGGCAAGAATCAGGGCCTGGCACTGCTTGACGTTGGTGTCGATCTTCTGGAGGACCGAGATCGAGAAAGTGGCGGTCTTGCCAGTACCGGACTGAGCCTGAGCAATGACATCGTGGCCTGTAAAACATGAATATTAACAGGCTGCTTAGGCGCTACCAAAGTTGGCCTGGACCAGTCTTGGACGAAACTTACCCTTGATAACGGGCATGATAGCGCGCTGCTGGATAGCAGACGGGCGCTCGAAACCGTAGGCATAGATACCTGATAGGAAGCGGTCACCCTTGTTAGCGCCAAATGTGGGAGCGAATGGGAGGGCAGGGATTTTTTTCTTTTGTTTGCCCACATACCTCGAAGCAGCTCCGACTTCAGGTTCATCTCGTCGAAAGAGTCGACTGTCTCATCGTAGTTGGACTCGATCTGCCCTGTAGCCGGCGCACATGTTGTCAGTATAATTCACTCTTGATAATTGCGCCATATAGCAGGAGCCATGAAGCCCCAAGCCCGGGTACTGCCAGCGCTAGAAGATAGCGGGTTGCGCAACTTGGCGCATTCGACCCCTCGATCGGAAAGCTCGTTGCGGTAACCGCTCCTGGAGAAGATGCTGAGATCCGACGTACCTTCGGGGACATCCTCGAGTCCCTTGTCGGCCATGGTCGCGGTGTTGGTTGCGAAGATTCCTAGATCACAAGCCCGGCTTGCGATCTAAGAATAGTGGAAGTGAAGAGTTGGCGGTTTGGTGGGGCAAACGAGGGCCGAATGTCCGCAGTTTTCGCGTACGAAAATCTGAAGAAGAATGAACAAGAAGCGAAGATAGATTCAATGATTCTCACTGTAAGGAGAATCTGAATCTGTTTTTATGTTTTTGTATTGTGATTTTGTTCTTGTTTGGTGGTGAGATGGGAAGGCCGAGCAGGAGCGAAAAAAAAAAATTCGGGATGGGGGGATTATACAACCTAGCCTGAGGCGAGGAAGGTTAGGTGGGGCCCACGAGGTAGGGCACGGGCGTCCAATCCAAACCCCGCCAACACAGCATGCTCCCCGCTGCGCGGGCAAGTTGCAGGCCTGGTTATTGCGCAAAAAATACATCAGAGCAAAACTTTTAGTGGGGCATCTGGGCCATGTAAAAACTTCTCTACGATGCACCACTATGATTGTCTTCCCCATTTCTTTCGGAAAAACCAGCCTTTGCTTCCCCTGGGCCTCTCAATTCGTAAGACGACCAAGTATAGTCTGGCGGCAAATGTGGCTCACTGAAATCGGAGAGTCACCGCAACAAAAAATTGTTTCTACACTCAGTTAGGCGGATCCTCTGGTCTTACTCCTGAGTCACTTCCTGTTGTCAACTATACACCCACCACACCAGCACATCAAGACTCATTTCGGCCCTACCAAACTGCTCAGCAAAACCGCTGTGAAATTTCAAGTTTCTGCAAATACGAGTGTTCCAAAAAAGGTGACCCAAAAGCTTGCAGCATTTTTTATCACACAGCAAAACAGAATAAACTGTGAAGCAGCAGTCAACCACTTTCCACATGCTGCCATTCAGGGCGGACGAGGCCCATATGTCTGGTGGCGAGTCTATTACTCAGAACTACACCAGTCGCGCCGCCGAAGATATTGCCGAGCACGTCTCAAACGATGCACTTGAGTCATCTATCCCCGTTCATCCTCTGGGAGTGAAGCCCTTGGGAAATCAGTACTTTGCCTCTGGCGGTAATGCACGGCGGAATATTGGGGTTTTCCAAATACTCCCTGATGAAGCATTGATGCTCTTACTTGAACAATTTGATGCACGAACTCTCAGGGTGCTGGGATACACTTGCAAATTTTTGTTCGCATTCTGCAGCTCGGATGATTTGTGGAAGACTCTATTTCTCGAGTAAGTCAGTTGGTTTGGCGCATGCATTTCAGGGTTGCCGCGGCCTTGCAAGTGCAAAGCTTTTTTTTTTTTTTCCAATTTGATTTCTGTGAAAAATTTTTATCTGCATTTTTCTGTTGTTATTATTAGCTGTATCTGTTGACAGCCATTCCCAGATCACATGAAGAGAATCCTCGCCCTTTCGAGTGGTTTGGCTCTTGGAGATCCAGCCTCCTTGGCTTGATCAAGGACAAAAATACGAAAGTAGACTGCAGCACCGTTTTCTCCGATGTTCTGCACCGTCCCTTTGTTTGCAGCCATGTGCCTTTGGCAAGGTATGCCGCTGGCATTCCCAAACAGAATCAAATCAGGAAGTTCCCAGATTTGACATATGATGATTTTGCGGACAAATGGAGCAGCACTCCATTCGTGCTCACCGACGTCGTGCCTGCTTGGCCCGTCTATAATCAATGGACCCTCGACAGCTTGTTAAGCAAATATTCCGACGTCAGTTTCAGGGCCGAGGCCGTAGACTGGCCGTTCTCGACGTACCACCAATATATGCTCGATACCAAGGATGAAAGCCCTCTGTACCTCTTCGACAAGAGATTCGCCGAAAAGATGAAACTCACCATTGGTCGGCAAGACGGCGCTGCATACTGGAAGCCTGACTGTTTCGGGCCCGACCTGTTTGAACTTCTCGGATCCGACCGTCCAGCACATCGCTGGCTCATTATCGGTCCAGAAAGGAGCGGCTCAACATTCCACAAGGATCCAAACGCAACCAGTGCATGGAACGCGGTCATTCAGGGTTCTAAATACTGGATCATGTTCCCTCCGTCAGTGCACGTGCCCGGTGTGTATGTATCCGAGGACAACAGCGAGGTAACCAGCCCTCTCAGTATTGCGGAATGGCTTTTAGAGTTCCATGCCGAGGCCCGCATGATTCCCGAGTGCGTCGAGGGAGTATGCAACGCCGGAGAGGTTCTCCATGTTCCCAGTGGCTGGTGGCATCTGGTGGTGAACTTGGAGGCTGGAATTGCCTTGACGCAGAATTTCGTCCCGAAATCTCACCTTTCGGATGCGTTAAGTTTTCTCCGAGACAGGCCGGATCAGGTTACTGGATTCAAGAGGGAAATAAAATATCCATATGAACTGTTTAGGGGTGGCCTCGAACAGAAACACCCTGAGCTGCTAGAGAAATCGTTGGAGGAGCTTGAGCAGCGTGCGCAAAGAAAGAGAAAGTGGGATGCCGCGGTCGGACCACAGGGAGAAGCAGAGGAGGATGGCGGTGGCGGTGGCTTTACATTTGGTTTTGGTGGCGGTGATGACGATGACATCCCCTAAGAAAACCGATGCAACTATCACGAGTAAATGCTGGCTCTGTCTACTCAGACATTAACCAGGGTGCAGCCAAGCACGGCATTGCTGGCAAAGTAAGTAACCGGCATGCTTGACAGCCAGTCGGCCAGCTCATAGTCGATATGGTGTTTAGGTATTTTGTAGCCAGAGCGCATGCAATGTGTCTAGTCTAGTTGACTGAGATGAGATGACAGGATTTTCCCCAGAAAACTTTGAGTACATCAAATGATGGAGAATGGATGGATAAATAAATGTCAGGTAAAATGGTGCCGTGCCGCATCCCCTTGACCAGTCGCTTGCTACTGATTTCTTGGGCTGCCATTCCCCACGGCTGCTGACTTGTCCTCTCCTCGACTTTCACTAGCAATCGTGTTGCTCGACAAATGCTAATTATCAGTTTTACATTTCAAGTCATGCTAGTAAGTACTTATGCTAGCAAGTACTAAGTACTCCGCTCGTTTACCAGGAAACCCTAAAAAAGGATCTGGACACATGGAGGAGGGATGAGAGCTCGAGTTCCGTCTGATAGCATCAGATCCGTTCAACAGCCTGGCCCCACTGATGTGTTCAGCTCAGACATTTACGTAGCAGTCATTGGCGCGCACCTCCTTTGCTCTGCTACGGGCGGGAGCAATTTCAAGTGGCTGCTGTATGGGCCGCATCCGGTTCCCCCCACCTACCTACGATTGGATCTTCCTTTACATGAGCCAGGCTCAGCCCCTGGTTGGCTACAGCCTTGGCCCCCCACATTCCAATCATCGCCCACTCTCGCCAGGGCGAGCACGAATGACCCCACGCGGAAGTTACCTGCCTGCAGAGTATAGAGCGGTTGGTTGGTGGCCTCAACAACATTGGGCCTTGTCCTTCTCTGACCGACCGACTTCAAGCAGAAAACAGCAACAGTTGACTTGAACTGAGACCAAAGGCCGGGTTCCCTTTGTCTAACGCCTAATCTAATTGTGCATTACTCTACTACAGTACCTTGCCTACTCTTCTCTTCAGCTCTCCTTGTTTTATGAAGTCATCATCACGCATTTACTTCTATTTTTTTGTCACTCAGATCGGTTGCGCCATCGCTGTCCTTCGTTGACAGAGTCGATAACCCCTTCTTGGCACAGCAACAGCAACAGCCACAGCAACAACAACGCAACACCGCCGCTTTCCCTTTTTGCTTGCTCTCAATCGATCGCTCTATCGCGCCTTGTTCTACGTATGCTAGCGTCACCTACTCCTTCCTACCGTTGTTTAGCGTCATTATTCCCTCCCTATCTTCAACTGCACCCACGGACAGTGCATAGGTAGGCTTGGTAGGTAGGTTGTACCTTAATCTGCATACAAACCAAACCTTCGCCTTAGCTTCACCCACCCACTCCTGTCTCGTGCCTCGTCCTGTACAAATCCCGCTGACAGGGGCATGCAGACAGACAGACGCACTCGCGCATACCTAGGCTTACCTGCATCTTGCCTTGCCTTGCCAACTTTCCGCTTCCCGCTTGATTCTCCCGTCCCGACTTGTCGACATAATTTGCATCTCAGCGATCGATACCTTGAATCCGGACTCATTTACGGACAGCAATAATCTCTTCCCATATTAGCCAACCCACTACCTACCTAAGGTACCTAGGTAGCTATTTATCGCATTGTAGCACGGAGCAAACAACGTAGACAGGCAACTCAATACAAGGCCAAGCCAGCCAATACAAAGCAGGGCCGCAGGCGCAATCGCTTGCCGTCCACTTACCTGGTCTGATCTGCGATCACTCAGCAGCCGCTGGCAGGTCTAAGCTGACCGCTGTCACACCCAAGATTCGGTCCTTCCCTGCTGTCGGTACAATACACCACCACCAATCGCGTCATATCAAGTCGGATGCTGCCTTATATGACCTCTCTAAGCCCGTGCCGCCCCCAACGCTTCTGCTTACCTCCGCCTCTTGATTGACACTAGAAGTCGACCGCCTACACAACGGCAATATCTGCACAACAACAGCGCGCCCCCCGAGGCATTTACCTCTATAACTTATCGCCATAATCGGCACTTCTGGCAAGATGGTGTCAGACGAGACGTACGAAATATGCCTGCCTATACTAGAAGATGAATCGTTGGATGACGAGGACAAGACGGACAAGCTCGAGGAGCTCTTGCGCAAGGAGACGTCCCTGACTGGCAACAGTCTCGAAAACGCTGTTCTCGATGCTCTTTGGCGATATCGTGATGGAGGGAATATAGCAGCATCACCACCTCCAATTAGACAGACGATCCTTCGGAGGCCATCACCAGCATCATGGCGTGCAAATTCGGGAACCCCTCTCTCGGGCTCACCCCGCCTCGGAGTTAGTCCGCTGGCGCCGCCAGGCTTCGTCCCGACCCCTTTTGGGCGCAACGTCGTGTCTTCGACGGCGTCTCCTTTCGGTTCCCCCCGCCCTTCACCCCGACTGGCTTTCGCTGCCCCTATCATCCCGAACAGCCCGAACCTGAACGCATACGAGTTCGCTACCGATGCACCTTCTCAAGAGACGTTTGGAGACATGCAAAACGACAATGTCGACTGGCTTACAAACGACGATGCGGTGAGTGTCACCTCGTCGATTGGGACGGGAAGCGCTCTCAATGCCGCTGCGCCGGAGTATGCTCCCTCGCAGCAGGTGGATATGACACCGTACGATATGCTCCGTTCGATTCTCGGTCCGTCGAGATCCGACGAAGAGATAGATGCTGCACTTGCCATGCACGGCTATGATCTCGGCGCCATCATTTCTGCTTTTATGGATACCGTGGACTCAAGCGCGATGCAGGCCGTTCATACAGAGGAAAACAAAACCAATGGACTCCTCATCGGCAAATCGATGACTCCGGATGCGCGGCCCTCCACCCCGGCTGACCAGAGGTCAGGTATCATTTGCAAATTCTTCTTGGCTCAAGGGCAGTGTTTGAGAGCCGATTGCAGGTTTTCGCATGACCTGAGCAACCATGTCTGCAAGTAAGTGATTATTTTGGGACTATGGCAAATTAAAAAGGCCAACACGCTGACCTGAAGAATCAGATATTGGGTTGCTGGGAACTGTTTGGCGGGTACCACATGTATATTCTCACATGACCCCGTCCATTTGTTGAACAAGCTCTCAATCGACGGAACCAATACTCCCCCGCCCTCGCATAAGGGTGGACTCAGTATCCAAGTCCAGGACATGAACTCTTTTCCCTCACTACGACCGGTAACCCCTGAGCACTTGGGCAGTCTTGCCTCAGGTAGCTACTTCCCATCCATGGGGGTAACTCCACCTCCCGGCTTCAAAATTCCAGGCCTTGCCGGGGAGAATCTTCGGCCTCGCTCTCGTCCAAGCAGTCGTCAGCAGCAACGCAAGGAACCAGTGCAGACTGCACCATCTCTGGACGATGCTGAGGCCTTCCCATCTCTCGGAGCCGCGTCTGCCAAAGCAACCAACAAAAAGCAGCATGGCAAACGGAGCAGTCAGGGGCATCAAAAAGAGGGCTTGATTTCCAGTTCCTTGGCAGATATCGTCAAGATGTCGCCTTCGCCCGCGCCCGAAGCGAAGCTGGTCTCTAGGAAGATGGGTCGCACTGTGAGCTCAACGAGCATACGGAACGGCGAGAACAGCGCTGCGGCGCAGTCTATCCCCAGTCCCAAGCATATTCCGTGGTTAGAGACGGGTGAGAAGGCGAACAAGGCATACCTCAAGGCCCGCCAAGATGCTATCAAGCATGGCGGGCTGAGGAACAAGTTCTTGCAGAGGTGAGGCTTCTGCTGTGCGAATACCCCGCCCCAGACATGAATCATGAAACTAACACAAAGCTACGTCAGTGCCGCTCAAGCTTGGAACCGGAACGACGCCCGCGCGGCCAAGGCTCTCAGTCTCCGTGGTCAGAGTGAGAACGATCTTATGAGGAGGGCTCATCGTGAGGCGGCACGCGAACTATACGAGGAGCGCAACAAGAACAACAACAGCGCCGGGTCTGAATTTTATGTCGACTTGCATGGGCTCCATCCTGAAGAGGCGGTCGAATATCTCGAGAAGGTGCTGCTCGAGAACGAGAAAGAAAGCAGGCCGATATATGCTATCACGGGCACCGGCCACCACAGCAAGAACGGCAAGGACAAAGTCGGCAAGGCGATCCGCGGATTCTTGAATGAGTGGCGGTATGCGTTCCGTGAATTCTCGGTCCCTGGAGACCAGCGGAACATGGGTGGGATCTTGGGCATCGACGCGAGAAGCTATGACAAGAGTCTGGCTAGGAAGTCGCAGCAGGAGCCAGTCGACATACTTGCACAAGGGAAAGAGATCGGTGAAGGCAAGGTCAAGCTTTTGGTCAGGGATACAACCAAGGAGCCACCCAAGGGGCCTGCTGGATATCGTGGACGATGATTTTCCCGACACGTATGGATATGAGCACGCCGCTTGTTGATACAGTGCTGCGGAAAGTATAGTAGATTTTTACTTAACAGACAAGGTCGGCTTATACATAGCTCACGCTAATTCGGCCTCGCTGGCCCAGAAAACAGAAGAAAAGACAAAGAACACTATCATAACTCACGTATCTCGGGGTTTTTTTTTTTGCGTTCCCATCAAGTGCATGTCGAATACTGTGTGATCCCTACATAGTGGACTAACCGTGCGTAAAACCTCTATGCCTCGACAAACCCTCGAATCGCCAAGTAGAGGCGTCCATTGTATTGAAATACGGGGTAACAAGACATTTGTAACAGACTTGAACGCCCCTGTAACTACAGTGAGTTTGATCAAAACAAAACAAAATAAATGACAAACTTGTCCTATAATATCAGCTCCACAGCATTTAGAATCAGCGATCACTAGTCACTATCATAATAGTCCCCTGAAGCTCCATATCCCTGCCCTCCGTAGTCCACTTGATCATCGTTGTCGTACTCCCCATCTTGGAAATCTTCGTCTTCGTCTTCATCGTCGTTATTGTCCAAATCGGTGGGCTCCATGTCATTTGTAGTATCGATACACTGATCATCGTCCTCCTCTTCATCGTTTGAGACATATCCTGGGTGTCCTTGGGCTTGGTTTTGGTATTGCTGGTGTGCCCCGTAGCCGTCATCATCATATGCTCCATGACCGTAATCTTTAGCATCCTGTTCTTGCCCGGCGCCTGCCAATCCTTGATTGTAAGCGCCGTTGTGAGGCGGTTGCTGCTGCTCGTAATCAGGATAGTTGCCCGGC
Organism: Pyricularia grisea; assembly: GCF_004355905.1. Taxonomy (NCBI): domain Eukaryota; kingdom Fungi; phylum Ascomycota; class Sordariomycetes; order Magnaporthales; family Pyriculariaceae; genus Pyricularia; species Pyricularia grisea. The sequence continues at coordinate 1,695,762 of NW_022156717.1, read as the reverse complement.
TGGTGGGTTGAAAGCTGAGGATGGGCGTGGTATTGCTGATGATTGTATCCGTCCTCTTCGATGTTTTTGGTCTGTGGATGGTTCCCGTGGTATTGCTGAGTCTGATATTGATAATGATAGCCCTGCGGTTGCGCCAACCCAGTCTGTTGCGAGTAGTAACCGTTCCCGTCATACAAATCAGGGTGGTCCTCTTGCTGATACTGATGACGGGATTGTTCCTCCGGGCCGCCCGTATGGTGGTGTTCTTCTCTACATGTGCCCTGGAAAATATCATGCTCTTGGTCATGCGACGACATGGAGCTCTCGGCTGCTGCATACCCTGCCACAGGCGCGTGTTCGTCGATGTGGCGAGCATCATAGTGATCGCTGCGGTTATCATCATCTGCTGCCTGCGAATAGCCGTCATCGTCCCTGTCAGACATTCTATCTTGTTGCAAGCTCAAGTCTCTGCCCTGCATATTACTTTCATGGATACCATCTCCAAATTCACTGCCATTTTGAGATCCTTCATCAGCATGAGAAACCCGGTCAATGTCAGTGCCAGCAGCATAGTCAAGATCATGATGCCGTTGAAAGCTCATGTCGTTGTGCTCGTCCTGGTCCTTGTCATCATCCGGAATTCCAGTATTATTTTGGGGCTCGTCGTCAGCGAATAGAGGGCGGTATTCCCGAGCCTTGACTTCGTCTTCGTACTTGTGCACATCACCCCGCTCCGAGCCCTCCTTATCAGAGACATTTTCTTGAATTTCGTTATCGAGCATGCTCGTAGTCTGCAGTTTGTCGTCATCTTTGTCATCGTCTCTGGCCTTGTTGGCGTGGAGCCTAAAAGATGGCATACTTTTGGCATCTTGCAAGCCATCGACATGCTCAGAAAGGCCGTTCAAGGCATCATCGTCCGGTCCATCCTCATCATCAGATGCCGGGAAGTCAGGACTAGGTGGAGAAAAGCCGCGCGATGATGGACGGCTGCTGGTGTGAGACAAGAGGGATATTCTCTCGTCTTCATCATCATTTGGATCTTCTGCCAAATTAACCGCTGGAATGGATAGTGACCTTATTGAAGGTGCCCTATCTGAGAGAGGACTGTCCGGAACTTTTAGTTCTTCATCCTCTGACTGGTCGTGCTCGTTGAGTTGAATTGACTGTGAAACAAATTGCGAACTGTCAACATCCGGGGCGAAGCGTCCCAAAGGGCTTTCGGGGGATTTCAAACTGTCGTTGTCCTCCCTGACGATGTCATGCTCCAATCCCAAGTCAATTGACCGCCTGTCAAAGTCAGGAGTAGATGGAGTAGAGGGTACCGGCGACGGGATGCTGTGCACGTCGTCATCCATGGCTGGAGCAAGTCTTTGGCCCATGACTTGAGACGAGACATGTGACTGTTTCTCAGGCTCGATGTCCGAGATTTTATGTGGCTCCCCGTGCTTTTGTACAGATCTCAGGTAGACATCATCAGCCGCGACGAAGGAGCGGTTCGTGTCATCCGCTGGCTGATATTCGTTCTCGGTTCTGTAAGTGCTGAACTCAGTCTGATACTGTGACCCGTTCGTGCTATACTCAGTCGGATATTGAGATTCCATGTAGCTCGAATATGTGCGAGAGTCGGGTGATATAGCCCTCTCAGACTGGTCCGGCTCGTTATTTTGAGACTGGATCACGTTGTACATGAGGACGGCACCGGCACCTACTGCCAGACCAGCGCCACCGGCAACCAGTGCGGGGTTGACGCCAGAACTGGAGTTGGAGTCTCTACCAGGCTGAGCTTGGTTATTAGGATGTACCTCGCGAGCTTTTTGGGGATGCTTCCAATCATTATAACCCGTCTGGCCAACCCCAGTTCTTTGGTCGAACCCAGGTTGAAATTGTTGCGAACGCTGATCACCAAAATGACTTTGGTAAGGTGACGCGAACTGGTCCTCTTGAATATATCCATACTGGCCCGGGTGCTGCTGCTGCTGCTGCTGCTGCTGCTTGTAGAACTGAGGCGCAGCGTAGGTGGCAACGTGGTGCTGGCTTGTTGGGACTTGGGAATATGAAGAATAATTCTGAGCTGCTGTTACTTGGAAAGGTGGTGCTTCGGAGGTTTGGGTGCTCTCCCTTGGTGCAAAACGGGTGGCTGAGGGCTTGGGAGAGTCCACTTTCTGTGAAAATGATGGGGTACGGTTGACTGAGGCCTTGCCCTGGACCGAAGATGGCGGCGATGGCTTGTCATTCTTTTCCTTTTCCTTTCCGGATGAAAATATGTCCGAGAACTTGGAAAAGAAGCTGCTACTCCTCCTGGCAGGCTCGGGATGGGGAGACTGCTTGTTGTCAACAGGTATCGGAGGCCGCTGGTGTGATTCTTTTGGTGCTGACTGTGCTGGCTTAGTCTGTTGAAACGTGCTTGGCTGTTGCTGCTGTTTCTGCTGTTGAAGGAGCTGAGCAGGTGGTTTCTGTCCATTGTTAGATGTCTTTATGGTAGGTCCTCCCTGCGGTGGTGTATAAGGTTTGTATTGCTGCTGCTCCTGCTTCTTGGGCACAGTGGCCGCCGGTGGTGGCTTGGGTCCTTGGGCAACAGGCTGCTGCTGTTGCTGTTTTAAGGGCACTGTCGTAGTTGGCTTGGCCGGCTGCTTCACTTGAGCCTGCTGTTGCAACTTTTGGGGCTGTCCAGTGATAGGACCTGCAGCGGGCCGTACAGCAGGTGCCGGGACTGTCTGCTTTTGCACTTGCGGGGCCATCGGCAATGATTCTGCCGGCTTTGGCTTTTGGAGTACATTCACTGTGGATGAAGCCGGCTTCGGTGGCGGCGGAGGCTTTTGAAGAAGCCCTCCTTTGGGCGGCACGGGTGGCTGCTGTTGCGTTGATTGCTGTTTTTGTACTGCCGGCTTCTGTATGCCTCCTGACTGTTGCTGTGGCTGCTTTTGGGCTGGAGTGCCAATAGACGGCTGCAAGGTAGCTGGATCCGAAGCTGGCGGTGGATTCACAGCAGGCGTAGACTCCTGCTGCTTCCTGACTGGAGCCGCAGCGGGCGGTTGTGAGGCAACTGGGTTGGGGGCTGGTGATGAACTAACGGCAACCTTGGATTGTTTTTGTGGCTGCCTCTGAGCCAGAGCACTGGCGGAGGGTTGCGAAGTAGCTGTTTTGGGGGCTGGCGCTGGGTTGACAGCAGCGGTGGGCGGCTTTTGAGCTGGTGCTGCGGCGGATTCCTGTGAGGCAGCTGGCTTGGAAGCTGGTGCTTGATTCACAGCAACTGCAGACTGTATAGGCTTTCGCTTGATAGGCCCAGATGCAGGTATCTGCGGCGCTGCGGTCGTAGGTAGTTGCGCCGCAGTTTGCCTTTGTAAGGGCTGCTCCACAGCAGCAGCTTGAGACGACGGAGTTTTTGATGGCATTGGTGAAGCTGGAGAAACAACTGCGGCTTGCTTGGCTGGCTGTGAGGACGGAGGGGCAGGGACCTGTTGTCCACCCGGCGCCTGTGCCGGGTTCACTTGCGTCGCTTGCTGCGCTGCCGCGGGTCCTCCTTCCGAAGAAATACGAGCTCGCGGCATTGGTGGCCGTGTCGTCGAGCCTATCTTCCTTTGAAGTCCTGTTGGGGACTTTGGGGAAGCGACCTTAGGAGATGCTGTTCCATTTGTTGCCAGGGGAGTAGGGCCTTGGGCATCAGCCTTAGGAGCCGTCGTCGCAGGGGCAGCAGATGTTGATGGCATGGAAGTCTTGGCAGGGGTTGGGCCAGTAGGTTTGGATGAGAGCCCCGGTGCTACAGACGTTTTGGAGAGGGCAGGTGATATTCCAGCCGGAGGAGGAGCGGGAGTACTCATGCTTGGCTTTGAAGTGGCTGCCGGACCAGGGGCTTGCTTCGGGGATACAACTGTCGCAGATGACGGTTGAGATACTGCAGGCGTCTGTCCATTGACAATGGGAGCGGAACCAAAAGAGGGCGTCTTTGCGGTAGTGGAAGGAGGAGTGTTTGTGGCCTTGGCGGACAATGGGGCTGGCTTTGCTTCCGCAACCCCCTTTGCCTCTGGTATTGGTTGAGGTGAGGGTTTTGACGCGGTGCCAGGAGGCGTCGCTTGCTTCGGTGGTGCTGGGCCTGTTTGGTTCTGAACTGTGGCAAACTTGGGAGAGTTGTTGGACTGTATCGGCAGTGCATTCTTCGAGGCAGGCTGGCTCGGCTGGGGAGCTGGCTTTGTCACATCGACTCCCTTGGCCGACGAGGCAGCGGCAACAGTCTCGGGTTTGGTGACGGCAGGCTTTGCAGGATTTACAGCCTGCGTCGCTCCCGGGGTGGCCTTCATGGGCCCGGCTACCTTGTCTCCAGCTGGGGACTTTGACAGGGGCTGTTTAGGTACTGATTCCGGAGAAACCACCTGCTTCGCAGCTAGAGGAGCAGCAGTATTAGCTTCTGGATCCTTCTTTGCAGTAGGCTCAGTTGTAGCACCACTTGTACCTGCAGTAGGCGCACTGCGTGTCTCAGTCTGGCCCTTATGTTGGGCCAAGGGCGTTGGACTCGTGCCCGCAGTCACCGTGGTCCCATTTGCAAGCTGAGGCTTCGCAGGTGTACCATTCGTCTGGGCGCTGCCGTTGACTGCGGCTCCAAGCTTCTTATCACTTTGCAGCTTGGCTGACGCCGCCGTTGCTGTTACAGCAACTTTGCCTGTACCTGCAGTATCCATCTTGGTTGTGGACTTCGAGACTCCTGCTGGCGATGGTTTGGCTCCCGAGTCTTTAGGCTTTGGTGCTGCAGACGGCGTTTGCTTATGGCGAATCGCCTGGTACTCTTTCTTCGACTCGGCCCAATCTCGATCCCACTTGGCCAGATCAGCTCCCTTGGACTTCTCGTATGCCGCAAAGAGCAAACCCGCCACGACAAGAGCCTTGTCGACGACGCTCCCTGTAGCCTTCTTGGCAGCCTCCAAGGCGATAGCGACGGTAGTGCGCTTCTCTTTGTCCTGGCACGTCACCTGCGCACCGCTGTCAAGGAGCAACTTGACCATCTTGTCGCTGACCTTTGCCGCTGCGTCCACTCCCACCCATGCATCAGACGCCTTGACTCCCAACGAGGATACGGCAAATAACAGTGCTGTAAGCTGCTTCCCGTCTGCAGCGTTGACGTCCGCAACCTTATCCTCGAGCGTCCGCTTGTCCAACAACAACTTGGCAGCAGCGAGGTTCCCGCAGCGCACTACGTGCATCAGAGGTGTTCGGCCGTCACGGTCCGCCTTGTCGACAGCGCAGGTTTTTCTGAGCACCAGGAGCTTGGCAACAGTGTAATTACCGTTCAGTATCGCGATGCTCAGGGCCGTATGGCCGCTTTCGTCGGCGGCATTTATATCTGCGCCTCCAGACTTTGCATCGAGTAGGACTGCAGCTAGTGCGTGTGATCCGACTTCGGCGGTGAGCATCAACGGCGTCTTGCCGTTGGGAAGTCGAGCATCGACCTGGGCACCGACCTTCTCGTCCAAGAGTGCTTTGGCGGCTGACCTGTGCTCGTAATGAACAGCATGATGCAGGGGCATGTGGCCTGCACTGTTTGGTGTGTTTGCCAGGTTCTTTACTGTGCTGTACTTCAGGATGGCTTTGAGGGCGTCGACGTTGCCCTGCATGGCAGCAAGATGCAACGGCGTGTTCCCGAGGTGATCTCTGTCCTGTGCATAAGATATCAGAGACTTCACCACTGGTCTATGGTTCTGCAGGGCGGCATAATGAAGCGGTGTCTGATCTCTGGAATCGACCTTGCGGGCCTGTTTGACCTTGCTCACCGCAGGTAGCGGGGTCCTCAGTCCGTACAGAGCAAACAAGTGTAGCCATCCGGCTCCTTCAAAGGCTCGGTCTGCTTGTTTTTCTTGACTATCTTTCGTCTTCTCCTCCTGCTGTGGATTAGACGAGGATGCGACCAACGGACCAAGGGCACAAGACCGTGCTAGCTCTATGAAGTCTTCCAAAAACCTGTCTCCATCACTCGATGTAAACCCGAACCACTTCAGGGATGGCTTCAATGTTCCTGCACCAGCCTCGACTACTTGGGCGTGTCGGAACCAAAAGGACTCGGCATAACCTGAGAATGCCAATTCAGGACGAACTGCCAACGTGCCGGTGGCGCGGGGATCTTGGGAACCCCTGGATCGCCACTGGATGTCACGCATGGCAATGTTGAGGAACCTCAAGCATGTATTCACCATGCTAAGATGCACAAAAGACTCCGGCGAGGGAGGGACTTTGTCTTTTTCAACCTTGTCGGCGACGACTTTTGGTGGCATGACGAGCTGTGCGAGAGAACTGTGAATGGGTCTCACAATCTTTCGGCCAGTTGCTGCCTCTGTTGTCACATTAAGCAAACCTCGAGACAGGTGTTTGACGATACCCTCCATGTCAGTTTCTCGAGCCAGGAGTTGAGTGGCTCCACCCTGCTGAGGGCTGAAGAGGACGGAAAGGTTGGTGATGTCGGAGTCTATCTTGCTGTCCATCTCTATGGCAACAAACAACTCGGGAAGCGTCAGTGGTCTTGAGGCAAACGTTGCCCACTTGATCATGTTGAGGCCCCTCGACCTGTGCTCTGGGCTAAGAGCACCAAGACTATGCTGATAGAGATCTCCGAGCTGGGGTGCTGACTCCAAGGACTTTTGTTGTATGTTCTGATGAGCTTGCTCGCATAGCAACCTCGCCCGTAGGAAGCTGCGCTGAGCCCGCTGCAAGATCAGACCTTTCTGGTCTAATGCACAAACTTGCTCAAGCTGCCGATGCACGTATGTTTCGAGGTCTTCGACATTGTTCTCTTCCATGTGAATGGATTGCCTCTGTCTCTTTTCCTTGGCAGCTAATTCCCGTGTGCTCGTGACGCAGATCTTGGAGCAAAACCGGGGAGTAATCTCGGTCGGTTTGGCCCCCGAGTTTGACGCAGGGGTTGGATACTGTAGCAGGTATTTCTGGAGATCATCCAGAAGTTCATCTGATTTCTCACAAGCATCAATACCATCCACAAAAATGATCACGTTTCTCTCTTTGAGAACAGAAGGCAGAGCTTCCCTGCTGGTGGCCTCAAGGAGCTCATCTGGCTTCCACACTGGTGTAAACCCTGGTGTCAATGCTATACGGAGACGGTGATGTCGGCGAACGAGTCGCTCCAGAGACTCTGGTTTGTGCGTCATGAGCTGATGGGCCAGTGAGCTCCAGAAGGATAGCCGCCATTGCTCTCCTGTCAGGTTTACTGCAGATGTTTCCTTGAAGGAATATCTTAGGACTAGCGTCTTTGGTTGGCTCGTAGTGATGTTCTTGAAGATCTGCTTGGCAAGAGTTGTTTTCCCAGATCCGCCTTCGCCTTGTATCACAAGAAGACCATCTGTTGAGCTATTCAGCCATTGTCGATACTGGGTGTTTTTCGACACCCGGTCCATGGTGAAGGGCAGCGAGCTTTGTGTGTCAACTTCTTTTGCCTTGCTTTGTGAAGACGCCTGCTGGCAGGCCTGTTCTAGCGATGCAAGACACTCTCGCAGTCCGGTGATTGTTTCTTCTCTCCTCTTTGGCTCTGCTTGCACCTCTTTCTTGATTGTTGACTCCGCAGTCTTCTTGGGTACGTCTGCCACATTCGGCACGACAGCTGGTGGCTCTCTCTTTGCTGTGCTGTTGGCCTCCGGCTTGCCACCTGGCTTCATTTCTTTCTTGAGCTCTTGCTGCGGCTGCTTTTTGGTTGCAGGATCTGACTCCTTGCTAGGTACTGGCTTTGGATTTGGTGGGCTCTCAGAGGGCTTTGCAACCTCGGCTATGGCGAACGCGACGTTCTTGTAATTATGATCGTTGCGAGTGTAAAACTTTACCATCGTCACATGATTGCAGCTGATCATGGGGATAATCTTCTCCCAAGGGACACTGAGTATGGCACTCTCTCGAGGAACCAGGCATCTTTCCGAACCATTCTTGTTCATGTTAACCTCCTCGTAACATGACACTAGTAAAACGTTGGACTTAATGTGGTTGCGGAAGTCTGTGGAAAGCTTTTCAAGGCCGGACGGCTCAGCCTGGAGTTTCTTGACGAGATCTGGACCAGGGGGTGATGCCGCCCTCAGGCCCCCCAAGACAAGCATGTCGGCCATGATCTGGTGGAAGTTTAAGCTCCCCGCTCCTCGGTGGGGAACACCCAAAAACATCACACTTCTTATGGAGCTGTAGACCCCAGGATACTCCTTTTCGTCGAGGTGGGCTGTGACAAGTGCCTAGGCGTGGCTTTGTGTAAGTAATATGAGTGGGACGGAAAGATTTAGAGGGTATGGAGAAGGATAAGTTGGTAATAGAATAAAATACGTACCTGCTTCACAACCAATCCCCCTATACCATGACAGACAAATAGGAGCGGTCTGTTTGCCAACCTGCCATCTCGAGCCCAGACGATGCTCTGTAGCATCAGATTTGAAAATGTCTTCAAGTCACTGCCTTTTGACTGTGTAAGCCAGGACTTGGCATCGTACCCGTAGCTGTAGACGCGAGCATCAGGTAGGTTCTCGCCAGGAAGAAAGTCTCGAAGCCACAGGGGTCCTATCATGCTGTTTTCCGCGGAGGCGGAGGCAGTCCAAGTGGCGAAGGGGTGGCCATCTAAGCCAGGTACTGCGATGATATCCAGGCCATTTGGAGACCACTCTCCGCCACCATCTTGGAATAGAGGATATAATCCCAGGAGAGGTGTATTGTGAGCCATTGTGTGTGTGTATGTCAGCCCTAGCGACTGCTTATGAAGTTCTAGGACTGAGGAAAGTTGCTCTAGCAGTAAATCGCTTGCTCTGGACAAATGGTAACTTATACAGAAGCTTTCAAGGGGGGTACGAGTCTCCTTCGAGGAGTAAGTGGTGCACCGGGGCTGTTGAATTGGTACAAGTATGTATGGTCTTTTTTGACGTTCCAATAAAGTTGGGACCAAAGCCCGACGTACTTGAGAATAAACCAACAAGTAGCTTGATCGGCAGATAATAATTATGATATGAGTCTTGCAACCCCGCTTGCTTGATGCATATGATAGGGCCTTCCGAGTAAATGATGAGCATAGGCAGGCTGCAGATGGAAGCGAAGTGTTCAAACAAAACTGAAGCAACCTCGAAGATGATTCAGGCATAAGCAGACGGTCAATGAGGGGACACGTCGAAGATAAAGCACCAGGAAATATGAGAAGGAAAAGCCAGTTGCGGACGAGGTAATCCATACAGATGCAAGACAACTCCAAGGCAGGAAACAGGGGTCCAAAAATGTTGATCCAGATAATTCCCGAGACATTTGGGCATGGCACCCTGGGGAATTTGGCGCCAACAGCATCAGCAATGAACGGGTCCGATACAGTTGTATCGTTGCATGCTTGGCTCAGAAACGGGCTTCATAGCGAACCATGATACAACAACTGATTGTATCATATACTAAAATCTCTTGGGAGTATTGATAGCGAGAGGACCGTACGGTGGCCATCTCATTCTTGATTTTATTCTTTTGTGTTCTGAATTTAAATCAAAGAATCAAAGCCATTGTCGCAAAACAGCTTTCACAACTTGACGATTCACTCTCGTGAGGCTGCTGTAGCTGAGAGAGGTCATAACAGCAACAGCGTGCCCACATTTTGTAAATGTTGTTGGTCGCTGCTTGCATGAACCGACAGCAACGTGATTAGGGGCTGGGCACACAATGACCCATCTCGCACTCAAAAGTGGCCCCCATATCTGTTTCGGAGATGTACCCGTGTGATGACCCAAGAACCACGACTCCAAAGTTGTGATGCCAAGTGTGCTTTTAAAAGTGGATTTCGGTAAGGCTGGCCTAACAAGAATCGAGTAGCAATGGCTTAACGCGATATTGACTGGGGGCAGGGGGTTGATTGCTGGGCGCCCTCATGAGTGGACCACAAGCTCCAAACAAGAAGTTGTTGTTGGTCCATCTAAGCGCTTGACCACACCTTGTTTCTGCGCTTACCGGGGATGCAATATCTCATCCGAGGCCGCCGAGCAAAGAGTTGGGTTGGGTTGCTTTGGCCCGGCCTGGCCATTGACCCCTTGACAGACCAAGAACGACAGTTGTACAGCACCGCGAACCCCCAACACCAACGCATCCCGGGGCTTGTTAGCCCCTGCATCTGCGCCGGCCAGACCTGGTCGATTTGCATAGCCTAGCTGCCGAATGGTTCGAGTTGAGTGTGGGAATCAGAGGCCCGAGTTTAGTTGATGTCTTGGAGAACACCTGGGATTCACCTTCATACCATACTTGATAGATTGCGTGGGAGGTCAAGCATCTTAACTCGGAGGATCATGCATCATCATGGTATTTTTGTCATTTGGTATGCCCTAAGACCGGTATCAGGACACCAGTTCAAAAAAAAANAAAAAAAAAAAAAGGAGAAGAAAAAAAGAGGGGGCAACTCAAAAACGAGGCAACTCAAAAGTCGTAAAGTATTGTGTCGCATGTTTGGTGGCTTCGTGTTACCAAGCAAGCTGGAGCACAAGGCGATCGAGAAGATACCGCAGAGCACCACATTCCATAATTGAGTACCAAATTTCCAAATTTGTGAATGTGGAGAGTGGGCCAACATTCCGCCAATCAATACCTATAGGTAGGAAGGGGACGGGGGAGCTGCTTGGCTTGTGAGGCTTAGTACCTGATTGCTGGTTGATCGTGAATGATTATTAGAGCATCGCACAATGTACGGTAGCAGATTGGATTTATCTGCTTAATCCATCCCCGGATTACTGATCCCGCTCGGAGTTGACAGTTTTTTTTTTTTTCCCTCAAGGTGCCAATGGAAGCTAATGCACGTCCTAATTGAGACACTCGTAGATATCGATGATCACTACACAGGACCTCTTGCCTAACGATCATCATAGAAGTCTTATGATGTAGAACTAAAAACAGATTGAAATCGTCGAACTTCTCTTTACCGACCCGTTCCACAAGAGCAAGCAATGGAATGGTCGCTGTCTGTGGATACTCAGATTCAGGTTTGCCATAGAAGCAAAAGCGGACTTGACTTCCTTTCCAGGGGAAAGAACAAGCTGCCCCAAACGCTTGGCTTTTTGACGTCATCAGCAATCCACCACCAGTGCCGACGCGCTGGATTCCTCCGCCAGCCAAGTACCAAGAAATCTCCAAGCTCTCTTGAGCTGTACCGAGGCTTTTTGGACTCAAGCAAAGTTGCGATATTGGTGGCACAGGAAGCACTGGAAGCACTTATACGAAAGAAAAAAAACTCAACCAAATCATAACCAATTGATTGACAGTTATGGTTGGGAAACGCGGCATCTTCAACAGCCAGGCTCAACCGCTGCTCAAGGCACAAAAACATGGCGACACTAACATCCAGAGCCACGGCACGCCGCGCCAGCGCCGAGTCGAACGCGATCTCGAAAACGGTAACGAGTATTACAGCTACAACAACTCGCCTCTTGCCCGCCGCCGGCCAAACATATGGCGCTTTCAAGATGCAGCCCAGACGGTCATAGACGATAATCGCCGTGCTCAGCTGCAGAAGGAACTGCTGCACGGCATTGACCGCATGGCCTTTGAGAAGTCCCGCAAGTCACAGGAAGAGATTTCTCAAATCAAAAATAAGGGGGTGCGTGCGTACTACGAGGAACAGAACGAGCGCATCAACGACTGGCTCGAGATTGACGCCGTGGTCATGGCTATCGCCGACGACGTACTCGAGTCAATGGATCCCGACCCGGACCGTGACGGACACATGGAGCGGCAGGGCGGCCTGCATAATGTGCACGGGCGCATCAACGAGCTCCTGCCACTCGAGGTTCAGCAGAAGCGTGCCAAGGAGAAGAAGAAGGCCACCTGGGCTATCAACATCAACGTGCTTGCCAACATACTTCTGGTGTTTGCCAAGATCGTTGCCGTCTTCACAACCGGCTCCTTGTCCCTACTTGCCTCCTTGGTGGACTCGGTGCTCGATTTACTTTGCACTGTCATCATTTGGACGACGACCAAGGTCGTTGGGTGGCGTCTCGACTCGCTTCAGAAACGTTTCCCGGTTGGACGTCGCCGACTCGAACCTTTGGGGATCGTGGTTTTTTCCATAATCATGGTGCTGTCGTTCATGCAAATCCTCAAAGAGTCGGTCGAAAAGCTGTTGCCCCTGGAGGGCCACGTCGAAGACCTCGGTTCCACTGCTGTCGGCTCGATGTTGGCCACTATTATCCTCAAGGGACTGATAGGACTTGGTTGCCTGCCCATAAAAACGACCCAAGTTCAAGCTCTAGTCCAGGACTGCAAGACCGACGTCATCTTCAACACGATCTCCCTGTTGTTTCCCTTCATTGGAGCCAAGGCCCACATTTGGTGGCTCGATGTAAGTAAAATAGCTCATCAGGGGAAGCCTTTTACCACACAAGCTAACGCCAAGACAGCCTGCTGGGGCCGCTATTCTGTCTCTCTATATCATATACGACTGGGGTAAGACGTGTTTTGAAAACATTATTCGCCTGTCGGGTGAAATTGCCGACCGCCACACATACCAAAAGCTCATGTATATGGCATACCGCTTCTCGCCTGTGGTCATTGGCGTCAAGAATATTGTTGCGTATCACTGCGGTGATGGAGTCTGGGCAGAGTTCGACTTGCTGCTAGACGAGAACACGAGTCTGCGCAGGAGTCACGACATCGCGGAAACGTTGCAATACTGCGCCGAGGGCCTAGAGGAGATCGATAGATGCTTTGTAACCACCGACTATTCCTCTTCTGGTCCTGCCGGGCACGGACATGCCATTGAGTCTAGCTAGGACTTGATTTGTGTTGCTGTGTTGAAGCCAAAGATTGAGGTTGGGATCATAGTAGATGCATTGTGTACAAGGAAGGGAAGATCAGAAACAGTTTGATTTGGGGTACATGTAGATGATATTAAAATATTAAATTGCAGATTGAGTCATAAAATCGAAATGGAAATGGACTTGACGTAAGTATTTCGTAACACGTGATTGAACGCTGTCCGATGTTGGGCTAGCTCCAGGTGCCTTGAATCGGTGACATAAGCTAAGCCTCAGGCCCGACAAGGGTACGGAGTATGGGATTGTTCTCCTGGGACCCCTAAGCGACAAGGCGGGTAACACCGCCATCGTCAGTGCTGATCATCTTTTCGCCTGAGCCAGTTGAGGTTGGGCAACAATCTAATGTGCTTGCTTACTACTTGGGATTTTACCTTACCTTACCTAACCTGCCTCCTTTTAACGCCCACCTACCCACCTACCTTAGTATATTCCCTCTGTTTAACAAGCAAGCAAAGCTTTGTGGCTGATTTTCACCTTGTTTCACATCATCTCAAGTCAGAGAGGTTTGACATCTATCGCAAATTCGCAATACATCCTAGCGCCAAACAGTCGAAACCCTGGTAAACTTAAAATCCTAAAATATCACGAACACGGTTCAGCTTCAATGGCACAACGCAGGCCATAGTCTACGTACCTACCTATCTATCAACATTCCAACCTCGAACTACGGCCTGACGCCTTTAGACGAGAACTCGACCTCCCTTACAAGCCAGTTCCGAGACATCCCTTTTCCAACCCCAGCATGCCGCCAAATCATGCCCTGGCGGCCGAAGCCCTCTCCATGTCCTCCCCAACCGACTCCGACCGCACATCATCTCCAGATTCTGCAAGAGGCACTTCATGGGCGCCGCGACCGGGCAGGATAACACCATCGCGCCGCCTGTCCTCGCGTGTCGGACACTACACGGCCCCACCGACATCCACGCCGGACAGCTTCCCGGCTCGCATCCTCCAACACCTCGAGACCATTAGCCGACAGGCCTGGATTCTCTTCCTACGGCTGCCCAGGATCCAACAAGCTGCCGTCGTAGTGGCCGTCGTCACCGTCCCGATCGTCTCGATCCTCTTCCTCATATACAGCCATGCAATCTTCACCTGGCTTGGGCCCATCGCCAAGGCCTGGCGGAACCTGCCGGGCGGGTGGTTGATCATTTGGTTCATGGCCTTCTTCAGCGCCTTCCCGCCGCTCTTTGGCTACAGCACCGCCATGACGCTGTCGGGCATGGTGTATGGGTTCCCGCTGGGTTGGCCTATCGCCGCATCGGCCACCGTGGTGGGGTCAACATGCGCCTTTATTGCAAGCAGGGGTGTCTTGAGCAGATATGTGCACAACCTCGTTGGTAAGGACAGGAGGTTCGTCGCGCTCGGTCAGGTGCTCAGGAGGGATGGGCTGCTGGTTCTCACGGGGGTGCGGTTCTGTCCGCTGCCGTACAGCCTGAGTAACGGGTTCTTGGCGACGATTCCGAGCATTACGACCGCAAACTTTGCGATGGCTACGGCTTTTGTCAGGTTAGTCTTGCGTTCCCTATTCTGGCGGCTTGCTATTTGAGTCCCTAGATTCCATAAAGGCCAGTATTCTAACATGCGCTTAAACACATCACAGCCCCAAACTCCTCATCCACGTATTCATCGGCCACCGTTTAGGCCTCCTCATCGAGGAAGGCGATACCATGTCTACCAGCGACAAGCTCATTAACTACGCGGGGATGGCTGCGGGAGGCCTAGTCGGCACGATCGTGGGCCTGGTGGTGTACCGGCGCACGATGGCGCGGGCGGCGGAGCTGGCGAGGCAGGAGAACGGAGGTGAGGACGGCATGGGCGGGGATGATTACGTCGATGGCGACGCCGAGAACTCGAGGCTCATGTCTGCCGTGCTGGACGAAACAGATGCGGCGGCGCTTATGGACGACGACGATATATCGCTGTGGGGGGATCACGATTATGAACCGGACCAAAGACGGGTCTCGGATGAGGATGCCGAGACGCGAGGAAATGGGGTCAAGACGGCCAACGGGGCTACCGACGGCAGGTGACCGGATAGAATTGTTGTCGTTTGAGTATATTTACCATTGCAGTATAGAGAGCGTGGAATTTGCTAATATTGACACGATTTGCTACATATCTAGTGTATACATATGCATTGGAGTTTTGGGTTACAGAAGGTTTCTTTAATTGGCTGCGGGTTCCGGGTTTTTGAACCCAACTGTTTTGTACCCAGGTACCTACAGGTATCTTGGGTGTCTGCTGTCGCTGCGCATCTAGCCGACGTGGGAAGCTATAATCATGAGCACCCATAATCATGGACATCAGACTTCAGTATTGTCAGTGCAAATTTTCGATCCTATGATCCTGAGCTTCGAGTTGGAAAACCAATTCAGACTGTTTTTAAAAGGGGGGTTAACAAAACAGCTCCGTCAACAACCGTCTCGCTTGGTTTTCGGCATTGAATGCTCAGACGGTTGCTTCTTTGCGGTAAGTAAGGGCAGCTTTAGCTATCTAGTGCGGGGATAGTTGCAGCATCCAATACCCCGATAATATCCGCCCGTATCTCGTTTAACCTTAAACGTCCTCTACCATTACCTCAACAAACATCATCAACAGTACCCTATTTATTTTGTATCTCCTGCCACATTCTCCAAGATTCAATGGAATTTACCAAGATAATCCCTCCAGCAAAGCTGCTCAAATGCAAATCGCATGTAGCTCCAGGCATGTTAAACTTTAACGCAATGTCATTGATCCTTGACTACCTAACTTATCCACCATACTAATCTCAAGCCAGCACGAATCACACAGGTCAATACTTGATCACTCAATTCTCGTTCGAGGTGCCACTTGACTATAAAGTCACAGATGGGCCCAAACTTATGCTATATGCCTCTAGCGTTACCAAGAATGACCGTCCAATCGTTCACCAGACCTACCACCCGCAACAGCGGCCATGGATGGTCTACAACGAGGGCGGGCCAGGCTACGGGAACTCGGAGCCCGAGTCCATGCCCCTCACCAAGGCCGCGCTAAGCCGTGGCTATCAGGTCCTGTATCTGGACTATCGTGGAACAGGGCTCAGCACCCCCGTCACAGCACGACTCCTGGAGAGTAAAGGAGATGCGCAGAAGCAGGCCGACTATCTGAAGCTATTCCGCCAGGACAATATTGTGCGGGATCTCGAGGCGGTCAGAAAAGCGCTCACGGTCGACTATCCCGAGGAGTTACGCCAGTGGAGCATCTTTGGCCATTCTTTTGGCGGCTTCGTTTCCTTGACCTACTTGAGCTTCTTCCCCGAGTCGCTGCGCGAGGTCTTTATCAGCGGCGGCCTGGCGCCCATAGGACGGACCGCGGATGAGGTCTACGAGGCCACGTACCGCAAGCTCGTCGAGCGCAACAAGGCCTACTTTAACAAGTTCCCCGAGGACAAGCAGCTGCTGGCCGAGATCGCGGCCTTTCTCGCGAGCAACCCTGGCGCCTCGGTCCAGCTGCCTGCCGGCGGCACCCTCACGTTCCCGCGCCTGCTGACGATGGGCCTAAACTTCGGGTCGCACGGCGGCTTGGACGCGGTGCACTCGCTCCTGGTCCGCATCACGTCAGACCTGGGCCAGGTCGGCTACATCTCGTACCCGACGCTCGCCCTGATCGAAAAGGCACTGCCGTTCGACGTGGCGCCCATCTACGCCATCCTGCACGAGGCCATATACTGCGACGGCAACTCGTCCAACTGGGCGGCGCAGCGGCTGGGCGAGGCCGCGGAAGGGTTCGCATGGCTTTCCAGCGCCAGCGACCCCGTGGCCTTTACGCAGCAGGTAGCCGGTGCCAGCGGCACGGGTGTGGATCAGCAGCCCCTCTTCCGCTTCTCGGGCGAGATGATCTACAAGATGCACTTTGAAACGCACCCGGAACTGAGGCGCATGCGAGAGGCCGCCGACATACTGGCCCGTTTCGACGGCTGGGACAAGCTGTACGACGAGGCGCAGCTGGCGAGGAACGAAGTGCCCGTCTACGCCACGAGCTACGTCGAAGACATGTACGTCGACAGTGGGTTCGCTAGGGAGACGGCCGCCAAGGTCAGGGGGACCAAGGTGTTTGAGACGAATGTACTGTACCACAATGCCATCAGGGCGCGGTCCGACGAGGTGTTTGCGCAGTTGTGGAGATTGCGCGACGACCCTATTGATTAGCCGTATTTGTGAAGCATGCGCTAATACGAGTCCCCTTATTACTATTGACAAGTCTACTGCGTCAAAACTACTTGATCGTGAAAGTCTTGTGCTCCACCCTCGGTTTTCCAGTGAATGTATTTGCAGGTGAGGGAGCCATTTGTGCTCAAACAGCAACCAACAAAACGACATGCCATGCATCTGGGTGAAAATGGGTTTTATCCATCAAAGTTCCTTTCCTGTTGTGTTACTCATCATACAGATATGCCCTATCCTTTACGAAGCAGTCTTTCATCTCTGGGCTTCTCAGATGAACCAAGATCCGACATAACACCATCCATGTCTTGTTTGTAGGATAGAGGCCTATTGTCGGACCGCTCATTCACCAAGCCAGCATGTCGTGACTTTTTTATGCAATTGACGTTCTATACGAGCTCAAAATTTCCCGGTTCACTGAAGACTTCCTTCGCACCCCAATACACAATTTATTTTCCCAACACGGCTTCGCTAAGTAACAAAAATTCAAATACCAAGAGACGCTACCCATTAAGCAATGGTTTAATAATTTTCTGAGATTGCTCCTGCCTGCGGCATATATACAAAAGGATGCGTACGTGTAACGCTTTGGCCGGCGCTTAGGGCTATCTGTATATTGCTAGATAGTTTATTGCAGAACGTGACTCTCATCAATAATCCAGCTGTTTTTGGTGCGTTCACTTGCGACCACAACTCTGTTACCGGATCACAGGGGAGGATTGATACACCGCCCATGCTCTTTGAATCTTCCGCTCCGATTCACGATCTAACTGTTCTGCACGGGATATCCTATTGCAATCGCGGTATCCTGACTGTTTTTGCACGCAGCGTCGGCAAGCTGAAGCTGGACTGTAGCAGCCTTGTGACCAACTGTCCTCTTACCCACCATACGCATCCCTATGCATGTCCCATAGTCGTACGCCAAACCGACCTGAGCCATGGCGAAAATGGTGATTGCAGTCAGGAAACGCATTTTTCTTAGAACAGAAAGAACCAGCGCACTTGGTTTAAGTGGTTGAACTTGGTCAGCGTATGCTCGTCCAACATTTTTGGAATAATCAGAACCTTGGTGCTATTAAGGTTCATGGTGTATATTTGCAACACTTGAAAATGTCTTTATAAGACTTACCTGAATTATAAGAAAGCAAACAAAGAAAAAAGAGCAAAATGAACACGAGAAGAGAAGAAAAAAACAATCGAACAACGCTAATACCAAGTTGAGATGGCCAAATGCAAACTTGCACAGAGGGCTATTAGCGAGAGGCGGTTGTCTGTTAATAAATACACAAACTGTCTGTTCCTTTGTAGACCTTCGCAAAGGTAGACTTTATACTGTTTGAGAACACAGTGGATTATTCAAGCGATCAAGGATATTTTTGGGGCATCGCTTGAAGCACTAAGGCCTGCATTGGCTTGAAACATGCTAGACAGTCTACGCAATATTTACTAATATAAATCTCAATGCGGTACTATTTCGTGTATCATAGCTTGCCTTGAAAAAAAAAATCCGTATAACTCGAACCTTAAATCCATATACAATTTTCACCGACGTCGCGACCTGACCTGGTGTGACGCGCCCGCTTTCAGAATGGAACATAGCAGGTCTTCAAGCTCCCTGTAGGTTGTGAAGGCGGGGTTTATATATAATATTAAGCTTCTGTAAAGCTGTCTCAAACAAGTGTGTGGGGGATAAAGAAAGCTTCCCGGCTGCATTCTGTCAGCTCGTGGTGGTCACAGTAATGGTGAATATTTAGGTAAATATTACAACGGGTATAGCATGGCGCTGATATTCTTTGCGACTTGGTTCCAATACGGCATTAAAAAACTAACTAGGCACATACTTATTTAGGATACTCCAATCAATGTCGCCCATGCGTGCCGAGTATATAATTAGAATTATACCGCCAAGGTGGTAGTATCACTACGTAAGGATGGTCTGGTCTATATTTGGGCGTTGATGTGTTCTTTTTTTCCCTGTTTTGTTCTTGTCTTTTATAGCATGTGTTTGTTTTTGCCTAACATGTTAGTCGATTTTCCTCCATCATGCCTTGCCAACGCGTTATTGCTATAATTGTAATACAGCCCTTTTTAATCGGTATGCGGAATGTTTGACCTTTGGCAAAGCATGGAGCGCGCAGTCGCTTTCCCCAACAAGGCAATACGGTAACAACATTTCCCCTAACCGTGCCCATGACGCACAAATCCCGTGTAGTTCAATTCTTATGTAGCGTTACAGGCGAAAACACCAAAAAGTTATAACACAACCTCATCCATCATCCATATATATCTCAACAAACAAAAGGCAAAAAAGAGAGCCGCTTGTTACGGGAATTGAGCCCGACGTGGGGGTCGAACCCACAGCCTTGAGATGATCCCAGATGATATATCATCCTGTTTGTAAGAGTCTCACGCTCTACCGATTGAGCTAGCCGGGCGACTCTTTTGCTTGCTGAGTTGTGCTGACGTAATTAACAAGATGTATTATACGGCAGACTTCTTTTCGAATGTGGGTAGACTGAGATCAAAATGGATCTTGCCATCAGGGTTAGTGTAATGTGCGGGCCTTATCCACACCGAAGGCCGGAATGACTGACTGGCATGCGTGATGCTATGCGACTCTGGACTGGGCAAGACTGGGGTACCATTGCTACCATGGTATTGCTCGAGTCGTGCACGCCTGTTGGTAGCCAAGTGACCACTCAACTTCCATAAACGTTCGGAACATGATACATGTGTGCAGGGCAGTTATTTTTCTCCTCCATGTCGACGACGCTCACTGCGTGCACAGAATCAATCGACCGGGGAGGACCTTGCATGGGCGAAGTGCTGCGGATTCTGCAATAAACCTGAGCAGATGTTGCTCAGTTATATTGTGTATCGGGGCTCTCTGATTGAGGCCAGGTTCGAATATGTTCGGAGCTGTTGGTCATTGCTGTTCATTCTGCAGACGCTCCAATCTCTCGCTTCTTCCATCCATGTGGTGAAACGATCTATAGAGAACTCCTTGATACAGGAAGAGCTTCACCATCTCGAAATGCCTAGATTTCTTGTAGGCACTTTCTGGTCTCCACGCGGTGATTTAAACCGGAGGTGACACAAATATTGCTCCTGGGTTCGGGTGGTCCGGATTTTATCCAACGTGAGTCAAACCGCGAGCATCTCGTGTAGATTCGGGTTTTCAAAGCCCAGTGACTCAAGCGCAAAGTGGTGCTTTTCACTGTGTGCGCCTTCCATTTTAGCCTCGGATCGTCTCAACATGTGCGTGTCGACGGCTTGAGCTCGTATAACCTTGTTGCGAGCAACTTGGCTGGCGAATCGAATCTAGATAATCACCACCAAATATTGCACTTGGGGACGATGCCCAGAATGTTATGCTCAAGCGTGGCCACACGAGGGAACATGTGGGGAACCGAGGAGTCTTAGGTTGATAAGTTCCTACACGGGTTGGGCTGTCAGTACGTACCTAAGTAGTAAACATGTACAGTGACCAGGTCTGCGGCTTTGAAGGAAGTGCAACTGGAGGCGAGAAGAACGTGAAGAAGACAAGTGGGAAAGATTTTACTATGGGCAACTTAAGGCAACTTAAGGGCCTTGGCTTAAGAAAATGCCGCAACCCGGAAGGCTTGTGGTTATAAATCAGTGTGTTGATCTCCGAGAAGCAAGGAGAGGGACGGCTGGCGCTGACATTTCGTATTTTGAATTCAAGCCGAAGTGCCCAACGATACAAAGTTGAGAAGATCAATATGGCCAGCAGTAACAAATAACATGTGCTGTGTACCTAGTTTTTCCAGGGTTGTCACAAATCGTCGCAAAAAATTGTTACGGTTAGAAAAGAAGCAAACGGCCAATAATATGTAGTCCGGACCTTTTTTCACCAAAAATTAGAAGCAGGTTGGTTATTCATTCACAGTGAAAGTCAATCAATCAATCAATTCCAAACAGGCTATGTGTTCTCAGATCAGACAGAGATTGACAAAAAACGCAAAAGATAACTCGGATACGGGGAATCGAACCCCGGGCACGACGGTAACTCGCAGTTGAGAGCGTCGTATGTTAGCCACTACACCATATCCGATTGTAATCTTTGGATATTCGTTAAAGTCATCAATGTTACTATGAGGCTACGGCAAAATATATGAAAGAAGCTTGAGGATCCTGCTTACAATTGCAATATCGAGAACCAAAAGGTTTATTTCAGTATAACTAGCGAGATAGATTGCAAACAAAGTTATTGATATCAATGTTATACAGAATAATTTACCACCATTATTTAATGCGGCTGGCGGAAACTTTTCCTTGCTTCCTATTCGGGGTCCACCGTCACTGTGTGCAGCACCGCCAATGAGCTCCGACGGACATCGGAGCTTAGGTTGGGTTTGACGCACAACCAAGATCTGACAGGCTGCAGACACATGCCTCGCATCTGAGGCGAAGTCAAAGGGTTCCGCATAACCAACCGTAGGTGTCATGTACATACTTACCTTAGGAAGTGAACAGATGCGAAACTACTTATTTCCCAAGAATAGGTAGGAATCTTCAGAACGAGACCTCCGACATGGTCCGGCGAGTAAGGCAAGGGAGCTTCAGTGGGGCGGCAAAACCCCACCTTGCGACTAGGCATAAAAGCTGTTCACGCAGTTACCGCCCGTCACAAATTTTTGTTTTTGCGCTTGGTCTTGCTCCTCATTAATCCATCCATCAGCCGAAACGTGTAGAGACAAGAGAGCTGGAACATGATTCCCGGCCATCGCGGCTCTTGTAGTTGGAATGAGCTCCCACGATTTGACACACACTCTAATCGAGTCTTTTAACGCTCTCGCCGATGAAGTTCAGGATTTAATCGACAGAAAAACTATTTTAGAGCACAAGCTGCGCTACGCTCGGGAACAGGTACGTGGTTTTATTTTATTTTTTGGGGTTTACTTTTTTTTTATTCGATCGCGCGCTCTCTACCCTTTGCCGCCGATTCCGAAAATCCCGACTTCCGTGATGATCCTTTTAGCTCTAGATCTTGAGCCGCTTGCAAATCGCACAGCACAACGATAGACAACATAACCACTTTCTGACCTTTGGTCGTCTTACATTCTTTTTGCACCTCGCATCGCATTTCTTCAACAGGCAGTAATTTGCTAACAAGTGAACCATATTCATTCAGTACCAATATCTTGCCGACAAATATGCCCCAGCCGAGAAGGCCGTCTCGGAGACTTTGGCCAAACTGCAGCTCCCTCCAGAAACAAGCCATCCGGCATTAGCAAATACAACCCTTGTACCGCTACCGAGACGTGGCGACAGGTCCAATAACGCTCAGATAGCTCTCTTCATCCGGGAAGGAAGAAAGGTGGCGAGCAAACTCTCGATTATGACAGACCCTAGCAAGGGCAGTTTTTCAAGTAGCAAAGACGCCGTATCCACCGGCGTGACCACAATCTCGGCGGCCATGTTGGAGCAGGATTTCACCGTGGAAGGGAAAAAGGGTCAGCTGCAATGTCCCTTCTCGGCTGCACCATCTACTGTTGCCAAAGACAATAAAACTCAGGGTGATGAGGCTACCGGCCTGGACCGACCAGATTCTAGTGGAAACGTCCAGGACCCGACCCCACACGCATCTGCCGATCCCATCTGCGCCGCCATGTTAGAAGAAACGACTTCACAACAGCCGCCTCCCAGTGCTGGTGCAAACAAGTGTCCGATCCGTTTTCTGGATCAGCACTCGACAGAGGAGATCGCCCATTACGTAGAGACCCATAAGCACGAGATGCCGCGAAGCCATGAGGTCTGCATCCAGAGGTACCAGCGAAACGAGGAGCAGATAAGAAAGCTCGACGCAAAGTACGGCAGCCTCGTGGGCATGATTGGTGATCTCAGTCAAATACACAAACCAATGCTGCCAAATGGGGAAATGCAAGAGGATATCGATCGTGCCTCGAATGAAAGAGTAGAGAATTGGGCCGCCGAAGTCAGCGCCAACGATCCAGATGCCCCTCCCGAACAGTTCGTTGTCTCTTTGGTAAAAGAAGGGACCGCGGACAGGGCCAATGCCGACGACGATGATCGTGAGAGCCACTTTGACCGGGTTTTGAAGGAAGTCCGCGTGGGCGAATCACCCTCACGCCCGTGGGGCATCTCGGTCCCAATCATGGACGATACCACCTTGCAGAACCTCGAGAGCGAGAGGCCCGTCAGCCCGCCGCCCGCGCCTGTCCATATGCCTCCAGGGGCGCCGGGAACACCACCGCATCCCATGGCGGCTAGGGCTGGTGCGGGTAAATGTCCATTTGACCACACCAAACTCAAAGGTATGGGCCGGGGCGACATGTCTGTTATGATGTCGTCCCCATGTCCTCCCAGGACCGATCGATCAAATTTACGGGAGAGTCGCCGGCGATTGTCGGACAGTGCTACTGGAGCAGGTTTTGACTCCCGTAACCATCCTCATTCGTCTTCTTCCACGATACCGCAAAAGCAGCAGCAGCACCCCAAGACCACCCAAGCATCACGCCAGCAACCCACTTTCATCAACCAATCGGCACATTTGCCCAAGGAGATACATCAGACCCCCCAGATGGTTTTCACTGGGCCGGTCTTCATCGGATATCCCATCGAGCAGGCCATCCAGTTTATGCAACATTTCCAGAACGGCGGCCAACAATAACATCGTCTTTTCATCTTCCATATTTTCCTTGCCAGCAATGCTGGTTGTTTTCTATTTGTAATGAGTTTTTGGGTCGGAGCGTTGGCGTTAACAGGTGTTTTTTTTTTCCTTTTTTTTTGGCTTCTTTTTCTATGGGAGGTTATCAGGACTCGGTATTCCCCAACAGTAAACAGGCTCAGAATGAATAATTAGGAATGTGGGAAGCCCACACAATCGCGAGTGGTCCTAGTAGTTTTTTTCATGTCTATCTGCATAATTGCCTCTCCCCTTCACAACCTACAAAGGCACTTTGGGTGCCAGGCTTTGCCACAAAGCACACCTTTCCCTGAGGTACTCCAGCTCTAGCTCCCCGAACCCTTGAGAGTCAATGTGGAACTCCTTCCCAGACGTGAGCGGCGGAACGCCAGGGATGCTCGAATTTGTGAGCTTTCTGGCGTTTGGATCCCTGTTCTGTAGGAAGGACGCCAGGGCACCCGTGTACCCCTCAAAATGGAAGCGATCTGTCTGTTGTACTGGGTTGATTGTATTCCACTGGCGGCTGCCTTTTAGCTACTTGAACTTGCGGTCGGCCCGTCTGACATGGTGTTTGCGGGGAAGACTCACCCAATAGACGTCACTCGCGTGCTTGGCCGGGCTGATGGAGTACTCACCCAACCAGCCCTGACGGCTAGAGTTGGCGAACCACAAGGCCGGACAGGCCAGCACCACATCACGATATATCAGCCCGGCGCGGACCGAAGAATTACTGTACTCGGTAATAGCCTCCGAGCTGCCAACTTCAGGATATGCGGACTCCACCGCTGCGAGATCTCCGGGAGATAGGTTGGGTAGGAACCCCGGCAGCCACGAGTCGAAAGACAGATTACCAGCCGGCGGGACAAAGTCCTCGCCCTCATGCGTATTGTACATTGCGAAGCCAGCCGAAATCCCCGACTTACCAGAAGCCGCCAGACTGCTCAGCGGCCGACGCAGGAACCGCCCGTCCATCACCGGCGCCCACGTGAACGTCGAAGTCGTGTAGACGTGGCTGTCGGCGACCAGCAGCGCAGCCTGGCGGATCGCCTGGACGTCGGCCGTCTTCAGGCACGCCAGGCGCGTGTCCACCTCCCCAGCTGCGGAAGGAGCACGACCGCACCCGACCTCCTCGGCGACCTTGTCAAAGATCCACTGCGCCTCCGGGCTGTCGTAGCGGTAGACCTTGGGCCAAAATGGCGAATTCGCCAGCGCGGCGCGGAACGGCCGCGGCGCATCCGAATCCTCCTCCTGTCCCGCAACGGCGAGGACCTGGGCCAAGACGCTGCCGCCACCGGCGGACTGGCCCTGGATGGTGATGCCGTCCGGGTCGCCGCCAAAGTGGCGCACGTGGCTGCGCGCCCACTCGATGGCTGCGCGCTGGTCTAGCAGGCCTGGGTTCAGGTCCGACTCGGGCCAGTCGTCGGCGACCTGCCGTCCTGGGAGGAAGCCAAAGGCGTTGGTGCGGTAGTTTGGGTAGATTACGACCGTGTCGCCGCCCGTCAGGTTGTGGATCGGGTACAGCGACGGCGGCGGCGTAAAGGTTGCCGAGCCTCGGATGAAGCCGCCGCCGTAGAAGGCGATGATGACGGGGCGGAGGGGCTGTGCGGGCGTCCAGGGCCTTGTGTACAGGCCTAGGTAGAGGCAGTCTTCTGAGCCGTTTGTCTGTTGATGCCGTCAGTTTGTATGTCTATCTATGAGAGGGTGTTACCTTTTTGTCCAATTTTTCTCTTACTGTTCTCTGAGGGCACATGTCGAACGCCTCGCTGGAATTGTATATACCACCGCATTTGTACGACTTTGGTGGTTGAGGGCCACGGAAACGCAGGTCACCGACTGGGGGCGCGGCAAAGGGTATCTTTTGCCAGTAAGATATGTTGTAGTCGGGAGAGTAGGCCCCTTGGAAGGAGCCATAGTCGAGTGCCACCTTCAGCTCCTGGATGGTTGGACTTTTGGGGGCAGCTGTGACAGTTGCAGTCCAGAGCATGGACATTGCCGCTGTCATCATTATAGTCGGGATTCTATCCATGTTATATAAATCGAGCGAGGTTGCTCAAGGCCACTATAGTTAACAGCGAGTCTTGTTAATGAGGGGAAAAAAAAAACCTCTTCTACAGTCAGAACTGCACAACTCCCAAAGAGAAACTATTTTGGCCCACTTCAGTAGAACTCCATGTTTTCCACGATTTTGCCGTCTATATAGACGTTTTACCCGCTTCCGGGGGAGTGGATGATCGACAGGGATAAAAAGGGTGAAAGCTCGGGGTTGGATTGCAGCGAGCTGCATGTTTCCCCTCATCTTTAATTGTTGCTAACCTGTCTACAGAACCCATGCATGCTGCGGGGATTAATGTAACCCCAAACTTGTTGACGAACTTCCAATGTGCCATTGCACCTCATTATTGTTGTTCAAGGCTAGCCTGGTGAATCATTCTAGGGGAGGTGATGGGGTTTGAGACGCAACGGTACTGGGGTTAGGGTTGAATATGAAATATCAACACACACCCTTTCACCCTTATAGATTCCATATTGTATCATAACATCAGACAAGATGATACTTACGAGCTTCAGTCGTTCAAAAGCGGTCCATTGCGGAATGATGAGAATCGCGCCACGTGAAATGAAAACACGAAATATGATTGTACTCTGTCTCTCTCTCTCTCTCTATCCGCTCTTCATGGGTTCCTTTGGTAAGTATAGTCATCATACGTCTGTCGAGAAAGATTGGCATACACTTGCTTTGAATACCCAGAAGATTACAAAGCTCTCACACTCGGCCAGGTCTGACCGTAGTGAGTGCACCTGCTAAACAACGGTCGACGATGCACTCACGCACATCCCTAAATGCAGCGACCTTTATCTATTGCTCTTCCTCCATAAGCTCTTCCTGCATCTCCCGTTCTGCTCCAACAACTACCGCGTCAGCAACCATGGAAGTGTATCTATATGGAGCAAAGGGAGTATAAACTTACGCCACAGTCTATTTGCAGATTCTGTTATAGCCCTCGCCTTGATCAGAAGCTTCTCCTTCACCTGTCTGTCATCCTGGGCGTTCAAGCGGATCTTGTTCGACTGAGCCTGCATGAGGATCGGGACTAGTTGTTCCGGGTCGGCATTGGCCACTGATGCAACTGACTTGAAGCCATTGTCCCAGAATACACGGCTGTATATGGCGGTGCCACGAGGATCAGCTACTGTACTCTTAGAATAGTGATCGAGGCAGTAAACTTACGCTGTACGGCTTTTGATAAAAGTAATCTTGGCAAGCGATAGCAAGTCAGACTTCGCCCCTGCCTTGAGGCGATCCGAGAAGTGGTCCAACACGGAAGCCATAGCACTGTCCAGAGTGACTGTCAGCTTATCAAGTACCTCAAAGAGGACTCTTGTAAAATACAGTCAGGACTGGCTTACCCCCAACCCATATGCTCGCAAAACTTGATCATCCCCGCCGCAAAGCCTTGACAGTTTTGCGCCAAGTTCTGTACTGTGCCTCTGGGCACATCGTACTTTCTCGCAACAACATGAACAGGCATCTCGTTGCAGAGATCTCGCAGTTGCAGAGCCATGTAAAAGCGACGGTAGACGCGGGCCAAGTCTTTCTCCTCATCTGTCACTTGTCTGAGTTGACCGCCTTGCACCCTGTTTTTTATATATTCTTGGTCAGCTCTGGTAGCGTCAAAGTCAGGAGGTGAATAGATCGAATGGGGACTTACATTCTGTTGATGACCGTGGGCTTCAACCCCAAAAGCTTCAACACTCGAAGTCCACTCTCATCGAGGCCCTCCATCTCGTTCCAAAACACACGCCAGTTGATCTCTGAAGCAAAGTCATGGACTGGGGTGAAGGTATAGAGCACATGCAGATCGCCATCCATGACAAACGCCTGTAGTGCTTTTTTGAGCTCATTGTGAATAAAAGTACCATCTTCTGGGTCCAAGGCCCCTGCAACAATGGCCTTGCCGAGCTGGGTCGCTTCATATGTCTGAAAGTCTCCCATGGTGATGAACTTGAGTTTTTCTAGGCTCGCAAGACTTGTCTCAACATGTGCCTCGATATCTTCTACATCCGCCGAGTGGTAAAGCAAGGTTTTGTGAATATACTCATCTAGTGAAGAGCGGCTAGTGGCCAACCGTATTGCTATCACTTCGAGAAGAGCTCTATGTTTTGTTACTTTTTGCGTGCATAATGGTTGGTGTCAGGAAATAAAGTGTACAAGAGACGCACCTTTGAATTCTTTGCCGATCCGTAGTCAAAGAACTCGAAATATGGGGTAGCTCTGCATGCATTAGACCCAAGACATTATCCAAGTCTGAAGACTGGCAGCAAAGATATGTCTCGCCAACTTCGTCTTTACCCTTCCGGCCGGCCCTTCCTCGCATTTGCCGACTAGCATATGCTTGTTAGCTTTTTGAGTATGGCTACATGCAACATAGATGAACCCAGAGTTACATACAGCATCGAGGGGCCGACAAGATCTCTTCCCATGCGTGCACTATGAAGAATGACCCTTCGTGCAGGAAGGTTGATGCCTGCTGCTAGACTGGCAGTAGCGACGCATATCTTCAAGATACCATTATCATATGCCTTTGCAACTAGGTCACGCTCTTCCGAGGTCAACCCGGCCTGGATGAATCAGGGTCTGGTTAACAACAAGGACACGACAAAGTTATAGAACGCCCGTGTTAGAAACTCACATCTGTATATTGTCAGTAATGGACTTGAGATCACGGAATAGCAACGCAGTCTAAAAGGTATTGGTCTTACGATGAAAAGCCACTCCGTAGGGAATAGTCTGTGACAGAATAGGGTCTAGCCCACAGTTCAGACTGGCCAGGTCCGCCAAAAGGTCTTTCCTCCTGTCCAAAATCGAGGGATCAATGTCGTTGATAGATGGCATTGTTCGGCTGATCAAAATCGCGTTGGACTCGCATATAGCTCGACTGCTAGAGAAAATGAGCACTCCATACCCTAACATTGCTGTCTCGTTGGCCAGAGCCACCACTGCATTGAGGACCGGACTTGAGAGCTCCTTGTGGGAAGAACTCGCAACCTCACGCATGGGATGGCTGGGCTTTTGTGATACCGGAGCAGTACCATTAATTTGACAGGCGGTCCTGAGAAGATTGCTCGTAGTCGCAGCAGAATATACTTTGCCATCGTACACCAAGTGTTCTTCTATAGGAACTGGACGGTATCCGGTTTCGTAGTGGTGTCCACCCAGCCAAGTGGAGAGCAGTTTTGCATTCTAGTTTTATTAGAGTCGATGCCTCACTTTATGGACGATCGGATTGGACTCACAGTTAAGGTTGCACTCATGCCAATAATCTGAATTGGATGATCAAGGCAAAGAAGCTTTGTGGATAGAAGCTCAAATAAATAGCCCCTGTGGTCATCATCAATCATGTGTAGCTCATCCAGAACTGCAACCCTAAGTTGATTGATTGAGCAGTCGTCAATTGCTGTGTTGACAAGTGCATTTGCCTTGTAATTACAGTCAGAACAAGCGGTTACTTCATCAATCGTGCCACAAAAGAATAAATCAACAGTGGCTTACTTTCTCCAAAGTGCACACACCAATATCAAAATCGGCCCATCTCGGCTTGATGTTGATTCCGCCGAAAAATCCAACAACACGGATAGTATCCTCGTCAGCACGTCTACGCCAAATGGTTTCCTTGCCATTATTCCTGACATGTGCATCTGGGCTCTCACGAACCATGCCCTGGACCACCTGACGAAGCCAAGCGACTTTCTCCTGGACAAGAGCAACATATGGCAGTACCAGCAACGCCTTCGCGCCCGGTTCTGCAACAACTTGTTTGAGCATAAGAACATCAGCAACGAGCGACTTGCCACCACCCGTTGGCGCTGTGTAAACCAAGTTTTTCTGGCCTCGGAGTAGGCCTGGCCCGAGCAAGCATTGTTTTTGCCAGGGATAGATGGAATGGATGCCGAGGGAAGCAAAGTTCTGTACCAACTGGTTTGGTAGGGCATAGGCCGGATGAGAGAGCGAAAGCAAAGGATCTGCTGTAAGTGTAGGCGTCGCCTGGAATTGACGACGTTGTGAATACTCGGATATGGTATCTTTGATGCCATTTTCCAGTGTAGTTATTTTACTCGCAGTGAGCCGAGGCGACTCCCGGGGCAAAGCCGGAACCTGCCGAGGGCGGGCATTGTTCTGACCCTGGTTTGACGGCGGAGGTGGCCTTGACGACCCTGAATGACCAGCCGTATTAGTCTGATCGTAGTTGCGCTTGTGGCCTGCAACAGTGACAGTGGCTTGATAAGTTTGTTGACGTTCCTTGGCGGCCTCGAAGGTTGTTTTGTGCCAAACGCCAAGATTGTTTGACATCCTTGTTCGAAGCGCAAAACACCGTCGGTTCACGCTCTCCACGATTCGGAGAGTTTTTACGGGAAAGCAACGCAATCAAAAATTTATCTCGAAATCATCTCAAGGTCGTCGATAACCTGAACCATTCTCCATGTCGATATGAAGATGCATACATGCCATTGTTGTGACGCGACTTGAAAAGGTGGCGGTCA
Source organism: Pyricularia grisea (assembly GCF_004355905.1). Classification (NCBI taxonomy): domain Eukaryota; kingdom Fungi; phylum Ascomycota; class Sordariomycetes; order Magnaporthales; family Pyriculariaceae; genus Pyricularia; species Pyricularia grisea. The sequence goes on along the minus strand of NW_022156717.1, from coordinate 1,665,595 downwards.
TTGACACCACACCAACCAGGCGCCCAGTCACGTGAATCACCCCACCCATCTGTCCATCCCAGCCCCTCTAGGGAGGAACCCTGGTCATTTGATCTTGACATCGATGCAGCCGGATACCGTTTCCCCCTGCGCACAGACAGGGGTCTGGGCACGTCGCTCACTCCGGCGGCAGGTTGCCTGCCGGCGTACGATGAGATGGATGGGGTCGGGTTATCACGATCCCGTCTTATATCAACCGTTACTCAGTTTTGTTGGTTTTTTTTTTTTTTTTTAAATCATCTAAACTTTTCTCTGATTTCAAATATTAATATGTAGCGTTTTCAATTTTGTGACCATGCCAATGTTTCCTAGTTGACCGTATTCACCCACCCTCTTGGTCGAAAACTACAATTCGCTAGGCCTTGTCTTGCGTCGATCGTCCTCATGCAAGACCCACTTCCACGTTGAGTTTAACTTCCCGACCAAGCCTGGCGTGTCATCTTTGACGCTGGCTGGCCGGTGGCGGATTTTGTAGCTTAGTACAGCAGGGGCAAGCGCAAGATTGCTTCCAATCTGGAATTCTATGGTACGACAACGCGGAAACACTGCTGCATGACAGAATACCTGTAGGCAAACTTTTTTATTATGTGTTGTTGCTCAGCCGACGAACAACAATTCTTACAAACCATACATAAAAGCTCAAGAATTGATATTACGCGAACGACAGCAACAGACATATGAAATTTGACCAAGGGTGGTTCTCGGTATGCGCCTGGCGATTCAGTGTCGTCTAGAACGCCAGAAGCCAGCCACATCTTGCTCGAACAAGCTGATCGTGTCCTACCACCAACGATTTCGATGCGACCAGAGTTCCAAAAGAGTAGTTTGTTAGAAATAAAGAGATCCGGATATGAACGCCGGCCCTGACTGATGTTTCTAGTGACTGCACTCGATAATTTCTTCTTCTTATTCTGCAGTTGGCGTTTTGTTTTCATTGTACCCAGGTACTCAATTAACGATCTCAAGGAGTGAAAGTTGTCGGGGGGCCTCGCGTCATGGGGGCGGGAGGAAGTCTGCAGACTTGAGTGGAAATAAATGAGGGCGGTCCGGTCCCACCCTCCCGTCACGTCACCACCTCAAGTCGAAAGGCGGTTCAGAGCATGCACGTCGTGCCTCCCGCATATAAAAAGTTGGAAGCCGAGGGGATGAGGGGGATGCCGTACATAAGGTATAATCTTAAAAACAAAAACAATAAAAAATAAAAGTAAAAAAACCTCCTAATTTGTCTCATTTGGGAAACCCGAATATCACCCTGATCGCCCTGTCCAATCCATTATTTCGCCGTCGCATTGTAATGTCAGGTATCACCGGTAGCAGGTTATATTTGGCCCCAAGCCAGTAAGTGCACCACACAACAGGCACAGAAACCGTGGGGCCATAAAAGGATACCAGACCAACCCATTATAACTTGAAACAAAAGTCAACACAAGGATGCTGCCGATCGAGAGTGCGTCATTTGGCTGTCTTTGCTAGGAGACGTGCATCTGCACGCACCACAGAAAGGGCTTTGCCCAAACATACCGGCGGGCGATGGACTGATTATGGAATTCGCCAGAGGAATGACTGCTCGCTGCTGCCTTGAATCGATGCCGTAGCCAAGATTTCCCGCTTTTGCATCTTCAGAGTCACATAACCACAGCATGTAAAGTGTAAACGATCCACTGCAGCTTGCCCACCGTGACTCGATGCCTCAAATCACCTAAACAATGATGGCAAAAACCTCACTCGACCGGGAATGGGGCTGGGGACAGTTCGTAGAATAAAAAAGGACGAACAGGCGAGACTGGATCCTCCTGACATCGTGACCCAGGCGAGTGGGGGGGAATTGCGTGGGATCGCACACGTTGTTGCGTACGACTTGTTTCCGTGGTTTGGCGCACAATCCATTCGTTCCATGCCCGAAAATGGATTTTGTTTGTGCAACCGATTTCTTTTGTGCTTTAATAAATGCTTATCGCTGCTACTTTGGTCTGTAGCCTCACTCGTCAGCCAACCTTAGTAAAGCACCATCCCAAACTGTTTTGACACATAGATAATTAATTCGAGTTTATTTTCTAGGATAAGTTGGGGATCCATGACATTTGATTCTGGCACAAGAGGATTTTCTCCGCAACCCGTTGACCGCCCCATTCATTGTTACCAAAAAAAAACCACCAAAAAAAACACCCCCCAAAAACCAACAGATCAACTGGAGATACAGTAGAAGACACGGTTATTACTTGCGTTGCACGAGAGGAGAGAAGGAAAGAAGAAAAGGTACCGACCTACCAGGTAAGCAACTAAGGTACCTAGACTAACTGGTCTGGCATGGCATGGTTGGTACGGTTCGCAGTAAATTGTTTGTGCTGGGCATTTAAAAGTGGGACTCCAGTAAGATACGTGCAGGAAATAAATGGAGGGACGAGGGCCGGAGGCGAGATGACATGTCAACAACGTGCAAGTTCTCCAAAACGAGCAGACGAACTCTAATTGGAGGACCTACCAGGAAAACTGCAGAGCACGACGAAGAACTCGGCGTAAACTCAAAGCTTGTCTTCCTGGCCTATTTGTAGTCAGGAAAGTAGCATATCACTACAAAATAAAATCATTTTGGTGTCCAAATCTCAATTGTGTGATGGGTCTCACTTGTCTCCGGGAGCCGATGGTATGTCTTGTCCTTATACGACGACTTTTCTCCCTTGGTTAGTTAGGTACTTAAGGCTGCTGCAGCTTGCAGCCTAGGTAAGCAGGATGATCCGTACCTGCTGCTTAGGTATGATAAAGTGTGGGTGGTTGCCTCCAGCCGGGTCGTTGTTCTGTTGCACCGCTAAAGTATTCTGACGGTAGGAGAAAGGCTGATGGCTTAGCAGCCGTGCCACGCTTAAATTCCTTGGGTCGTTTAGTTCAACACAGCCGGCCTCCACATCGGGGGACATGATGGAATCCAATCATCATTACTTGGAAAGCCTTCAATCGGTTGGTGATACTTACCTATTTTGAAAAAAAACAAAACGACGAAAAATTAAAAAATAGGGTTCTCCGTACTGGAGAAAATAAAAATAAAATAAAAGCAAAGACAAAAATAGGATACAAGGCAAAGAGGGGAAAGGTGATCCAAGCAGCGAATATCCAAGTGATGGAGTTGGTCAACAAAGCACAGCAATAGATTCAGCTTGACTAGATATGTGGACAGGTGCAATGCGCCGCACAATCGGGCAGGGCAATGTATCTCTGGGGTAGCCACCCATGATGCAGGGTCTGGGCTTTGGGCAGTTTTTGCTGGCTGTACAAGGGGATACGCCGAGAGGCATCCCTGCTGGCTACTTTGACGATACTACGCACCGCAGAGCCTGCAAAAAAAGCTGTAGCTGGCGGTTCCATACACCGGACCCATATATTCGAAGCTAGCTCACTAAATCGATTGGACAAGGATGTGGGGTCCCACCCAGGGACTGATGTAGGAAGTGCAAAAAAAAAAAAAGGACGAGCCTTGCGGGCGCCGCCAGCCCTTGTTGCTTTCTGCGTGCCGGGCAAGCCAGCCAGCCAGTACGGGACGTCCCCAGTTGGGTTTGGTCTTCCATGTCTCTTTCTTGTCTTGGGGGCGTGTGGTCCCGTCCATCATATCCGCCTTTCTGGGACATGCATCCATTGACCATCTTTCTCTAATTCCTTTCTTCGCAGCACTCCATCTCTTTCCTCATTTTCCACTTTTCCACCTTCCAAGAGGTCAGTTGTTGTGCACTCACTCTCGTCCCACGCACCCCCCCGACGAGGGAACATTTTTTGCTTCCCTCTCGGCAGCAAGCCAGCCAGCCAGCCAGCCAGCCAGGTCCCTTCTCTCTACATGATCGGATTACCAGCCCGGTTTGGGTTCCCAGCGCCACAACGCTTGTAACTCGCGCGAAGGGCTGGTCTTCAAACTCGATTCCTCATAACATTTGCTCGTGCAGATCTAACTCACCGGGCATCTCGGGGGGACACGCAAACCCGCCCACTTCCTAACTTCTTTGTCAATCGCCCATATATCTCTCCTTTTTTCCTATTCCATTTCCCCCCACACATTTCAAACCTTGCACCTTTCTCACCCATTTCGACATAAACTGGGTCCGACTTTCTTTCCTTGCCTCCTTGTTATCCAACCTTGGGTTTTTGGAACCTTCGATTTCCATCTGTACCCATCAATCTCTTCTGGCATGCATCATCCGCCACACGCTCACCTGAATCTGGGAGTTTCATCACTGTCCACGTCGCACATCGCGGCCTGCCCAGAGCAGTTGTATTCTGCTTCTAGCGGCTGCGCCGCCTGCCTTTCCTTCCCATAGTTGTTTCTCTGCATTGGAAGGCGAAACTTGATCAACCCGGCCTCTGGGTCTCACTCGGGACCATATAAACAGCGCCCGCGTCCAGCAGATTTGCCTGGTCGTCATGGCTCAAAAGGGTTCAGGTGGCTCAGATGCCGCAGCACCTAATACTACGACGACGTCGGCTACCAAAGGCACCGCTGAGAGCAAGCAATCTTCTAATGCATCCTCATCTGGTCCATCGACGTCGTCTTCTTCATCTGCATCGGTTTTGCCCAAAATGTCAGATCCCGGTCCACCGCAGGCCTTAGGAAGTCCAGCGTCAGAATCGACGACCAAGTCGAGTTCGACTGCCAAGGACGCGACAGCCGGCACAACGGCATCTCCTTATGGCACGCGATCCCGCAACAGGGGCGGTAATTCTCGTCCCAATTACGCAGAGGACAAAGATATGGATATGGACATTTTTGAGCAGTTGCATCCTCAGAAGCGAGATGACGACAGCAAGAAGACGTCGCGCCAAATCGCATCGTCGTCAGCCACCAACACTGGCGATACACACAACACGCCTCCACCAGCACCTCGCACCACAAACGGGTCGTCATCCAGAAAGCCGCTGCCCATGGACAACAAGCAATCCCAGGCGGCAGCCGCCAAAGAGTCACTGTCAAATGCTAACCAGGCAACCGGTGCTGGATCGACTGGATCCACCCAGACCACGTCGAAAAAGCGAAAAGCTGCATCACAAACCACCAGTAATCAGCCACCAGCGACGGAATCTACGCACGTGCCAACCAACGCCAAGAAGCCCAGTAATAATAATCACAACAGCAACGCTGTATCGAGCCACGGCGCCGACAAGGGATATGCTGCTACTAATTTGCTCACTTTCGAAAACTGTGGCGCGCGGCCCAAGGATGGCAAATTGATTGCTGACGATGGCACATATCTTGAAGTCAACGGTATATTTATTTCTATATATTTTTCTCGCTTTCGCTTTCTTTTATTCTATTGGGGGCCTGTTTTTTTTTTTTCGATTCATTTTACTTTTTTTGCCCATCTTGATTTCTCCTTTTGAGTTTTAGTTTTGATCCGCTAACATGACTGCCCTCAGACCATGTCTACCTGGTTTGCGAGCCCCCAGGCGAACCCTATTATCTCGCCAGGATTATGGAGTTTTTGCACGCAAAGAACGACCCTTCGCAACCGGTAGATGCTTTGCGTGTGAATTGGTACTACCGCCCAAAAGATATTGCACGTAAGGTGAACGATACTAGGGCGGTTTTTGCGACCATGCACTCGGACATTAGCCCTTTGACTTCGCTCCGCGGAAAATGCACAATCAAGCACAAGGCGGAGATAAAGGGCAAGCTCGAAGAGTATCGCAAAAATCCGGATTGTTTCTGGTTCGAGAAGCTCTACGACAGGTACATACAAAAAAACTACGAGGTGATCCCGACTTTTCAGATCATCAACGTGCCCGAGAAGGTCAAGAAGGTCCTTGATGAGAGGTGGAAATACATCCTGGTTGAACAGGGCCGGGGCAAGGAGCTCACCAGCGCCGTCAAGACGTGCAGGAGGTGCTCTGGCTATTGCGCAAGGTACGTGGTGTGGACCCCACTAAAATTAAAATTCCGCAACTCTTCGCCGCGACTGGGAACTGGACCTCCACTACTGTGCACACACGCGCAGTGTTGCAGCGGCGCCCGGCTGAGTTGGCGTGCCCCTTTCTGATTGATCAACCATTGATTGGATTGGGACTTATTGATTGATTGACTGACTTGCGCATGGGGCCGCCCCACCCACAGTAACGATTCTGTCGACTGCGCTGTGTGTGAACACACGTACCACATGAACTGTGTGCGACCACCCCTGCTCAAGAAGCCATCACGTGGCTTTGCCTGGTCCTGTGCCGCCTGCAGTAGAGCACAGGAGCGCAAGCTGGAGGCTCGCAACACGCCAAATGTCAGCCTGGATCCGAGTGCAGACGCCGAGGAGGAGGAGTTTTTCGATGAGGAAGAGGAGGACGCTGGTCTCGATACCGGCCGCACTAGTCCCGCCGATGGCGCAAACGATATGCACATCCCTGCAACCGAGGAGCAGATGTATCACGCCAGCCTCTGGCCATATCGCTATTTGGGAATCCACTGCAAGGTGGAGGATGCTCTCGATTACGACGACCGAATATATCCCCGTGCATCGACTCGTGTTGGTCCAAGACATCAGGCGACGGTGCTCGACTGGCCCGGCCGACCGGTCCAATACGTCAAAGCTCCCGAGATCGAAATAAAAAAGACAGGTCGCAAAGATGGGAAGTTGAACAAGGAAGCGCAAGCTGCCCTCGAGGCCGAAAAAGTCGCCAAGGCCAAACGTCCCAAGTGGATCCAGGATGAACCCCCTGGCTATGTTCCCCGTGGTGAGGATTACCCCAATGACGATCCTCGAAATACCGCTCAACTTCACTGGAGACCTCCCGAGCTTGACCTCCCAGAGGAATCAGCACAGGAAGAGGTGCCTCTTACCGAAGCGGAGATCGACAAGTACATGGAGCAAGCTAAGGCATTGGCGCTGGATCTTGGCCTCCCAGAGCACTCTACGAATTTGCTGGATCAGGCACTCCGACTTCTTTACGAACACGGTTACGACGTGGATCGTGCACTGGAAGAGCTCCCCAAGCTTAGTAAGGAGGCTTTCGACGAACCACAGCTCACACCCGCTGAGCTCAAAAAGTTCGAGGAGGGCATTTCCAAGTTCGGTTCAGAGCTTTACAGCGTAAAGAAACATGTCAAGACGGTCAAACCAGGGACACTTGTTCGTTTCTACTACACATGGAAAAAGACGGAGCGCGGAAAGCAGGTGTGGGGCAACTACTCTGGCCGCAAGAGCAAGAAGGAGGCCAAGGAAGCCAAGAAAGCGGAGACAGCCTCCCAAAATAAGATGCAGGACGACGTCGCAGACGATCACGATGACTCGGCTTTCGACGCAGCCAAGGCGGCGGAAAAGAAACGGTCTTTCATTTGTAAATTCTGCAACACCAAGAACTCGCGACAGTGGAGACGCGCCCCAAATGCATCAGGCGCTCTGGTCACAGAGAGCGGGGGCAAAGGTGCCAACAAGGACAAGGGCGTTCAGTATGTTGTGGCATTGTGTCGAAGATGTGCTGAGCTCTGGCGCCGCTATGCCATTCAGTGGGAGGATGTCGACCAGCTCTATAGCAAGGTGGCACAGGCCGGTGGCCGAGCGTGGAAGAAGAAGATAGACGAGGAGCTACTCAAGGAGATCGTCGCCGCTGAGCAGAGAAGCAAGAACACGCCCAGCAGTAGTGGCGCGGCCACGCCGCCATCGAACAACACGCCTGCCCCTGCTTCCACTCAGCCAGCAGCTTCGGGTCAGGAGCCCGCGCGGAAGAAACAGAAGACAACGCAGCCTCCTCAAGACAAGGATGTCGAAATGACCGGTACGGAGCCTGTTAGTACGACGACAACGGCGCCCGCGTCCAAGAAAAAGGACAAGGCCAACTTGGAAAAGGAGAAAGAGAAGGAAAAGGAGAAGGAAAAAGAGCCTGTCAAAGAAAAGAAGGAAGCGCCAGCTCCTCCCCCTGTTCCGGAGATACCCAAGCCGCGAACGATGCCTTGCGATATCTGTCGGCAGCTGGAACCTCTGGGCGACCAGCATCTCAGCTGCAAAGAATGTCGCATGACGGTGCATCGGAACTGTTATGGCGTCGTCGACAACCGCAACCCTGGGAAGTGGGTGTGTGACATGTGCATTAACGACAGAAGTCCGCATGTCTCCATTGTCAGTGGTCCTAACTCAACCAGCATTCTTCCCCCATTGCGTCCCCTCCCATTCCGCCCTCGCCTCTTTGGTTATCCGAATGGCTTTTGAGGATGGTGAAAGAGCTTTATATACTAACTATCAGCCTTGCTCTACGCCAGCATTACAAATGTGTCTTGTGTCCTGTTGAGTATACCGAGCACGATTTTGTGGAACCGCCAAAGATCTCTCATAAAAAGAAGACAGAAAAGGATCGCGAGCGCGAGCGCCAAGAACGCGAGGCCGCGGTCAATGCCGCAGAATATTATCGGAAACGACAGGAAGAGCTGAACCGCCCAGTCAATCCTCGGGAGCCTCTCAAACGAACAGCCGACAACAATTGGGTACATATTACTTGTGCGGTTTGGACGCCCGAGGTCAAGTTTGGCAATGCCAAAGCTCTCGAGCCCAGCGAAGGCATCCCTTCTATCCCGAGATCCAGATACTCGGAAGTTTGCGAGATCTGCAAATCAACGGATGGCGCCTGCATAAACTGCCCTCAGTGCAAGGCATCAGTGCATGTCGAGTGTGCCCACCAGTCAGACGACTACGTCCTAGGCTTCGAGATCACTCCCGTCAAGGGATCACGCCGCGATCAACACAATATTGTGACTATTGGTGGTGAGAGCGGCTCCATGAGCGCGTCTGTTTGGTGCAAACTTCATGCCCCGAAGAAGACAGTGGTGCATCAAATGCACGATGTTGTCGACGAAGCGGGAACAAATGCTCTGCAACTCTACGTGCAGAACTTCAAGAAGGCAGATCTTACTCTTACTGGCTGCGCACGAAAGGCCAATTTGATTAGCACTGCTGCGCGCATGTCCAACCCGATAGTCACGACAACTGCGGCGGTGAATCGCAGAGCATCGACAACGACGGCCCCGACAACCGCCCCTTCGGCAATGCACATCCACAGCCTCCTCAACGGGGACAGCCCTGGAGATCCCCACGACCTAGCTGTCCCAGGTGGCAAGATATGTATAACATGCGGAGTTGATGTCAGCCCTCGATGGTATCCCATCAGCGACACTCATGAGCGGGAACTTGCAAACGGTCACTACGGTACTCTCGGCACCGAGGCGCAGAAGTTTGCCGAGCAGCGACATTTCCAGTGTCACAAATGCAAGAAGCTCAACAAGCAACCCAAGTCTCACGTGCCACCACCGCCGCCACCGCCACAAGACCCTCCGCCGGTTGCTGCAAACACCATCAGTGCCCCAGGACCTGAAGCAACAGCGCATTCGGCAGCTGTTATGACCAACGGCATAGATCACGGTTCCAACGGTGCCGACGCGGTTCGTCGAGGCACGCCGCCTCTGACGAGCCCTCGCCAGCCAGAGCACGATCATATATCGGGGAGGCCTAGCCCGTACCTATGGCAATCCGGACTTCAGGCTCCGCATCCGACCGGTTTGGTGCATCCTACGGTCCCCATACAGGGACCGCCACCGCCGATGCAGGCGCCCCCTCTGCAACCGCCGCCGATTGCTCCGCCACCAATGGCACGGAGTATGTCCGGCCGCGGTCAAACCGGTGTACAGCCTCCCGGGCCGGTACCGCCACCCCAAGCATACCAACCCCTACCGCCGCCGCCGCCTCCCCCTCATTCGGCAGCATCTGGCCCATACGGCGATTGGCATCGGACGACTCACCACGGTCCCCCAATAAATGGCGGTCCTCCGTCACGCGCATCACGAATTTCCCCGATCATACCGCCGTTGGCACCGCCAGCTCTACGTCCACCTTCTCTTCATCACTCGCCTCATGCTTCCCACGCGCACCTGACCAACGGCCACATGGTCAACGGCGCGGGTGCACCAGGAAGACGATTGAGCGGGCCGCCGCCGCCGCCATCGCGGGAGGGTCAGGGCCCATACTTGGGAAGTTATCATTCTCCCACCCCATACCATAGCTCAGCGCCGCACCAAAGCAACGGGACAATGGTGCCGCCTCGCATAGATCATGCGTTTGCGTCAGTTCTCAACCCTCCAAGAGCATATGGAAACAGCGGAAGCGTGCAGCCACCTGCCCATATGAGCCCAGCTGTGACGAGAGACGCTCCCCTCTCTAGGGAAGGGCCACTTCTTTCTCAGCCGCCGCCACCCGCCAGAGCGCCTGAGCCGAGACCTGCGACAGGTGCCAGCGCCAGCCCTTCGTTGCGAAATCTACTGTCTTGACGTGTGACTACGGTGGGACATGTATAGTGATGCACTGGGTGGACAGAATAATGAGATGGTTAGTCGGCGTCTAGACGTATGTATTATCGAGAACAAGCAACGTCAAGAACTACAAAACGGCTGTTTGTACTACGTTGGACTGGGGGCTGGGATAGTAATTGGTGGAGTCTGATTCAACAGGGTATTTTTTTTTCACTTTTCCTCTACTAGCGTTTTCTGTAATTTTTATTTTATTTTCTTTCGCATCGAGTTGGGAGCGGGTGTACTTTTTTATTCCTACTTCTCTTTCTTAGCGAAGAGATCCATTTCAACACCAAAAGCGTCATGGGATGTCTGAGCCGTGGCTGTCGCATCAGATTCACCCAATAGTTGGGGGGGTGTTGTAGGAGAAAATAAAATAGTTCAGACGTCAAGACATGTTCCCGCATGCGCTCAAGTGATTCCGAATGCGATTCATCGGGAATCCGACTAGGGAGGCCCTATGATTTAATATTGCAAGGTTTTGACGGATCCAGTCACAAATGGTGCAATTCCCTGGCGAGATGTCCAACATCCGGACCGGGCAGTGACCATTGCAATTTACTGTTCTGTTGCCACTGACGGTATTGTATTATATATTTGATTTTTTGTGTCATTTTGTCAATAATATTCGACTTCAAACAGTCGATTTCACTGTTTCGAGCTGACTCAAGCAAAGCATCTGAGCCAAACACGACCCCCAAATTTAGGGCGAAGCGGTCGGTCTACGTGCTACCGCCACCGGTCGACTATGCACTACTGCTGTCTAGAACTAGACCAATGACCAATTCTGGGACTAAATTAGCACCGGGCCATGTATAACATGGGACGGAATTGTTCAGCACCGGCAACGGATGGGGGGGGGGGGGGGGGGGGGGGGGGGGGTTATGATGATGACTGGCCCTTTGATTTGTATGTACTAGTCTAGGTATAGTATTTTCAATGTGAGTGGCAGCGGTTGTATGGGAACTGTCGTGGGAGGTAGTTGCTAGATGGTTCTAGAGCCCTGAAAATTAATTCTAGGCTTTATTATTTTGGGAAATAAGATGCTACGGCAAGTAACAGTACATTGGTCAAATTCGGGTTTTGCATGTTGCAGGGTAAGCCAGGAAAAATCGGTCTCCGATGATTCCGAACCAATACGCGAACAAGAAAAAGAAGATTTTGTTTTCTTTCCTCTGGAGGCAGTGAATTGGTCAACAAAAGTGTGTTCAAATCCAAATGATTATACTCTATATCTTAGTTTGGAGCATGACACGGACTAGCGATAGCAAGATGAACTTTTTTTTTCCCCTTTTCATATAAAACGGGCATGACGCCAACCACGCCCATCCCGGTTTGTAAATCGAACAGGGAGATTGCGTGGGAGATCTCTCGAGTCACGGGTGGCGAAAGGTCCCTGATTTTTTTTTTCTTCACTCTCGGACGATTTATCCTGTCGCGTTCAACCCGCCCATCAGGGCAAAACTTGGAGAATCCAGGTTTGTTTATCTGGGCGGGGCAGGGGTTCAGAGAGAAAGGGGTTTTTATTTTCTTTCTCTTTTTCCTGTCTCCTTTTCCTTGTTCTTTAGCACAAGCTTGAAAACACCGTACTATCTTAACGTGCAGTTGATCGCAAAACAAGAAGAATAAATAAAACAGATTTGGCCTTGTTGGGGCTGACCGCCATGTGATTCCCCATCCCATACTCGGCGTGGCTTGTTGGAATGTGGGCCACAGCTAAATGCGTGTACGAAGTACCTATTTGACTAGCTGCCTTTCTGCGTACCTTATCTGCGTCATACAGTACAGTCAATGAAAAAGTACCTAGCAACTGGTTCTAAAACTAGTTCTTTCTAGGTGCCAAAGGGGGCTTGTACAGCAGTACTGCTGATAGTTTGAAAATTACACACGCTTGGTACGGTAGGTAGATGCGGGTTTATCCAGACTAGGTAGTAACAAAACTACTCGATGCATTCGCAAAGTCAGTCAAGCATAATTATTACTACTCGTAGTATGTTACTACTCTGACTGCCTTACCTGCCAAGCTGCCCAACTCGAACAAGACGAAGTGGGCAGGGCTGACCAATCACGGACCCGGTTTATAAACACAGCGCTTTGGTGGGTGGCCCCGCATGTGTTAGCAGAGTTACCGCGAAGTCTCTAGAAAAATCTCCCCGCATAGGCCGGGCGCTGATGTAGCTGTGCTAACAGCTGCGGCCCCACAAGTCCAAAAGATTCCATCGCTTTCCATCGGAGGGGCTGACTTTATGGCCAAAGGGCGGACCTTCCGATTTGTGAGGCAAAGGCATTGACCGGATTGGAGGGAAACCAAGACTGAAAAATCCTATCAGCCTCCCTTTTGCGTCAGCGGTGCTAGGTGACAAATTACTTCTACGTTGCTTGCCAGTTTAACGCATCACCATCCTAATTCTTTTTGGAGCATCGCGACTATCTCCTACTGAGGAAAAAGCCACCAACTGAAGACACAAAGTTCGACAGCCATCGGAAACTATTGTAAAGCAGCAAGCCACAAGGGAAAAACAAAAAAAAGCCCCTAGAGTCAAGTACTGAGAGAAAGAGGTACGTGCTAAAGCCACCAGGACCAGCCAAGCGCAGTTGAGTTGTCGGCTACGGTGTGGTTGTTATTTTTTTCCCACCTACCCACTCCAAGGCGACCAACCATCAAACCCCCACCACCATCACCAAGACTGGATCATCTTTCTGCAGAACAACAATTTTGTCCTGCGAGTTGACTTGAAGTTGTTTGTTTGCGATTTCGCGTCACAAAACCACATTCGCATTTTTATCTTCTTGGATTTTTTTTTTCGCGAGCATCAGCTTACGTTACCGGTCTTTCTTTTTTCATCTTGACAGACAGATAAAAGTGACTCGTAAACTCGAATACACTCGACCAGAACAACATTTGAGATCACACAGTCGGAGACGCATCTACGAACTACCACGTTCCACGAAGTCAAAGCTCTGACCGACGAGTCTCAGCAGCCCTCATCTCGAGGCGCAAGCCCATAAACAACATCTTCTTCGCCTTGTCTTCGACACTAGGTTTTCACTTGTTGCATCACGAACAACATGGTCAAAGAAACCAAGCTCTACGAAACCCTGGGTGTATGTTTACTGTCCTCCAGTACCTCACTGCGCCGATACAATAGCAGCCACCCGTTGAAGACACATCGCTAAAACTTTGCTTCAGGTTGCACCCGATGCCACAGAACAACAGCTCAAGAAGGCATACAAGGTGAATGCACTCAAGTTCCACCCAGGTAAGGCAAAACCCCCGCCGCACTAAGCTTCCACTTGATCTAGTGGTCTTGTCTGCTGACACGCTAGGGCAGACAAGAACGCCAACAATCCCGAGGCCGAGCAAAAGTTCAAGGAGGTTTCACACGCGTATGAGATTCTCAGCGATCCGCAGAAGAGGCAAGTCTACGACCAATATGGCGAGGCTGGCTTGGACGGTAGCGGCGGTGGCGGTGGCATGGCGGCTGAGGACCTGTTTGCCCAATTCTTTGGTGGCGGCGGCTTTGGCGGCGGCCTAGGCGGCATGTTCGGAGGAGGAGCACAACGTGGACCGCCAAAGGCCCGCACCATCCACCACACCCACAAGGTCTCGCTCGAGGACATCTTCCGCGGCAAGATCTCCAAGCTCGCCCTGCAGCGGTCCATTCTCTGCCCCAAGTGTGACGGTCGTGGAGGCAAGGAGGGTGCCGTCAGGCGCTGCCACGGCTGCGATGGTCACGGTATGAAGACCATGATGCGCCAGATGGGTCCCATGATCCAGCGCTTCCAGACTGCCTGCCCCGACTGTAACGGTGAGGGAGAGATCATCAACCCCAAGGACAGGTGCAAGGGTTGCAACGGCAAGAAGACCATTGTGGACCGGAAAGTGCTCCACGTGCACGTCGACCGTGGTGTTAGGAGCGGCACACGTATCGAGTTCAAGGGCGAGGGTGACCAAGCACCCGGGCTGGAGGCCGGCGACGTCGTGTTTGAGATTGAGCAGAAGCCGCACGCGCGGTTTACCCGAAAGGAGGACGACCTTCTTTACAATGCCGACATCGAGCTTGTCACCGCCTTGGCTGGTGGCACCATCTTCGTCGAGCACCTGGACGACAGGTGGCTCAGCATTGAGATCCTGCCCGGAGAGGCCATTGCACCAGGTAACCTATGCTTGATAACAGTCACGGGATGAAAATGATGAAAATCGTACGGTTTACTGACTCGTCAAAACAAAACAGGGGCTGTCAAGATGGTACGTGGCCAGGGTATGCCTTCACCCCGTCACCACGACATGGGCAACCTTTACATCCAGTTCAACGTCAAGTTCCCCGAGAAGAACTGGACTCAGGACCCGGCAGCATTCGAGGCCCTCACCAAGTTGCTGCCAGCGCCGTCTTTGCAGACCATTCCTCCGCCGGACGCTATGACGGAGCCTGTCGACTTGGAAGATCCCGATGGACAGGCTGGTGCCAGGGCTTTCGGTTCCGGCCCCATGTCGGACGAAGAAGACGAGGATGGACACCCTCACGGTGCTGAGCGTGTCCAGTGTGCATCACAGTAAGCACATGGGCGTGGGTAACGGTTGATACTCGCTGGAAGTAGTCGAGGAGTTTTGAGCTCCTAATGAAATGGTCTTATTACCCCATGATCGCTTGAGGGCTCATCATCAATCAATGTTGCTACAAGCTATGGGTAAATGACAGTCGGGTAGCCGGTATTACGGCAGATGGATTGCAAACGAGACCATAATAATGATGATGGGGAAGGGGGCATAGGGAGTGTCAACTCCAGGCGGAGTTAGGATGTTTATGGAGCTATGAGATATACGAGAGGCGCGGGAAACTTTGCTTAGATATGCCCTCCAGGTGGAAGAGGTTATATCCGTAAGCTTCTTTTTTTTTTTTTTTTGCATGGAATCAAGAGACCCTGTATTTTTTCTTAGTTCTTGGGTTTCTTTTTTCTTTTTTTCCCTTTTTTTCCCACCGGAACCTTACTTGCCCCATGTCTCCTCCAACGGATTTCATTTTTCGTTTTTTTTTCTTGACTTCTCTACCGTCCACACATCATTCACCATCATGATTTTTTGGCCGGCGGCGTTTAGAGGGCAAATTAGAACGAGAAGGCATACGAGGGCACTTAGCCATGCCTTCATTTCTTCATTTTTTTATTTTCGTTTTGTTGTTTTGCAACCCCTCTTGTTTGCTTGACATATTTGCGAAATTTGGATTATGGCCACTTGCTTCTGTGTCTTTTGTAACGCGGGCGAACTGTTTATCGCTTTGCTTCACGGTATAATACACGTGTATTCGAAATCTTGACATGAAATGCCCACAAGCCTGGCTTTTTTTTTTTTTACAGCGATCGTTTAAATCACGCTGCGCTGTACAATGACATGATCGTCCAATCCTCTACGTGACTTGCAATCCAGGCGGGGAAAAGAAGTACTGTACTCGAGCTTATGAAAAACACTGTAAACTGATGGCGGTAATGCCAAATTGGGATATTTGATTGACAGAAAATTGTACAAAGAGAGATCCCCGAAACATCTCCAACCCCCCAAACCCCCTGATTCCCATCACAAAATGAACCCGCTAGGAATAATAGAGGAAATGCGAAGAAAAAAAAATTAGCTCCGAAGATAGTATGAGCCACGTCTGACGGCCGGTACTCAGCATAGGTGAGCCAGAAGAATAAAAGAAATAAAAAAAGTACAAGACAAATAGAAATAGCCCCCCAAATATGTACCGTGCAACCCAGCGTTACTCTTTTTTTTATTCTCATTTACACATTTCAAGCTTCATCATCAGGCAGCTCATCAATAACCCGCTCTACCAAGGTGATCAACTCATCGACATCGGGCCTCTCGCTCGGCTCGACAGCCAAACACTTCCTGACGACCTCGCGGATGGGTTCGCTAATTCTGGTGTCGTCATCCGCCCCGGTGCCGCCGGCAGCGTTGCTACCGGTCGAGGCCTTGCCCTTGCCCTTGGCGCCCTCGTCGGGGAAGCGCCAGTCGCCCGACAGGACGCAGATGCTGAGGCTGCCGCCCGTCTCGTCGGACCGGGCCTCGAAAGGCGACTTGCCGACCAGGCAGGCGTAGAGCGTGCAGCCCATGCTCCAGATGTCGACCTTGGTGTCGATTACGGTGCCCGTCTTGACGTCGAAGAGCTCCGGGGCCCGGTAAGGCATCGTGCTGTGCTCGGCGGCCGTGTCCTGCGTCGCGATGGCGAGGGATCGGGATGTTATCGCCAATGGAGACTCAGCGATGCTGCCCAGGTCCATCAGGATAGGGGATTGGCCGTCGTCGGATATCATTATGTTGCCTGCGTGTTGGGGGGTGGGGGTTTTGCTAAGGTTAGCTTGAAGTGTAATGGCCAGCGGACTCGATGCCAACAAAAATGAGGGGAATCACTCACCAGGCTTGATATCACGATGCGCATACGACTTGGTAACCCCGCCTTGCACACCGTGGCTCGACGCGCCGCGGTCGTCCTCACCCACCATCAGGGGCCGCTGCTGCGCGCTCTCGTCGTCCTCATCCGCGCCCGTCTCCCTCGTCCTCGCCCTTCCGTTCTCCTCCTTGGCCTTGCCTTTACCTTTTGCCTTGGCCTTTCCTTTACCCTTCTTCTTCCCACCGCCCGCCGCCGCTGGCGCAGATGCATTGGTGCTCGGAACCTCCATCCTCTCTACCTGGCGGGGCTCATCACCACCGCCGCCGCCGCCGCCGCCGCCATTGTAAACGTGCATGTCCCTGAGGGCCCTGCAGACGCCCAGGAAGAGCTCCATCAGCCGCCTCTCGGGGAAGCGCGTGTGGTTGACGAGGTTCGCGTTGATCATGTCCTGCAGGTTGCCGCGGCGGTAGTAGGGGAGCAGGACGTAGACGGTCTTGCTGCTCTCGTCGCCGCCGCGGTCTGTCGAGATGCTGTAGTCGACGCTGTGGATTATGCCGTCGCTGTGGTCAAAGAGCTTGTACGCCTCCACCTCGCGCATTGCCTGCGTCACCGACTCGGCCCCGAACGGACATCGGATCTTCTTGAGCGCCAGGAGCTCGCTCGTCGTCGTGTCCTGCACGAGGTATACGTAGGAGAAGCCGCCCTGGTTTGTTTGGTTTTGTTTTCTTGTTAGTGGGATTTCCTAGAGGCGTCAGGCTTGCTTTGTTACTGCGCACAGCTTCTCCCAGTGTTGAGGGTTGATTGCTTGCCATTCACAGAAGAGACAATGGCTACTATTCGAGAGGGTTGCCCGGTAAAATAGATAATCGCGATAAACGTACCTCGCCCAACAACCTCAGGATCTTGAAACTCCTTCCATTAATCTTGAGCGTTGGCGACCCAGGAAAGCAATTGAGGCAATTGCCCAATGAGTAAATCAGATCCTGTAATATCTGCGCCATGGCTTGTATATCTCTTTTGTTTTGCAACGATCTTGCCTGGAAATGCCGGTTTTTGGCGTTTTTTTTTTTTTTTTGTCCCCGATGCTTTTCTCAATTTGACTTTTTCTGTCGCGACAGTGTTGGTTCGTGTTCTGTGTATGTACGTAGCAATTGCTCCCAGAGATCGATCCTTCTTGTCACACTGGAACACAAAGTATAAAAACAAAACAAAATAAAATAAAATAAATAAACCGTCGGATTTTTGGGCCAGAGTTGTTTTTTTGTTCGTTGTTGCAACTCTAGCAGACACTTTCTCTTTTTTTGAGAAAAGAAGATTCGGTCGGGGTTAGCTTTCGTCAGAGCTCCCGCGCGACTCTCTCACATTCAAATCCTCAATTCTCACTCTGTACACACACACCACGGTACAACACAGCCTCAAGAACGTGTCTTGTATGCCGTCCGCCAAGACCCGAGCTTTCACAGCTACAGACCCTGGTCCCAGTTGGTGATTGCGTACCTGTATGGGTCCCAGTGTTCGCCATGTATTTTCTGATTGGTCATACCTGGGACCCTCCCAAGCCTCCCCAGCTTGGACCCTTGCATGGCCAACTGGTCCTTCGGGTTTCCTCCTACTTTGTACTGTACGACGCACCTGACCCGTTATAGTGGGGAGCTCATAACGGACTTGTCAAAGCTCTCGCCCGTCGATTACTAACTACCTCCTCCTGTACACACTCTCAATACTAAAATATCTGCCATTTTTACTAGACTACCTAGTTGAACACAATCTGTGGTAAACTGATACATACACCCGAATCAATCGCTATATACAACAAAGAGTCAACAGCTTCACAGCTCCAGTCGGAAAGTAGCTACCTCAAAGGCCCTGAGCTCAATCTCAAACTTGCCATCCTTAAACTCAACCTCGTCTCCGTCATCTTCAAGAATGTTCACCTTGCGCACCTTCTTGACATCCCAACTGGTCTCTACCGCGCCCCGCGCTTTTCCTCCCAGGCTGTCGTAGATGCGCAAAATCACACTGCGTCCCTTGCGGGCTGGGAGCAAGCCAACACTGACATCCTCGTCGTCCTCACCACGCTTGACCGTGTCCAGGACCAATGACGGATTACCAGTGACCTTGATGGGACACGATGCCAGCATTGTCGCCACCTCATCCGCCGGCTTCGACAGCACCGTCAGCTTGTTGTTGAACTCGATCGCTCGGTGCACTGTCGTGTGACCCAGTCCACCTTCGTGTGGAAGAATTGCCCAGCGTATGTGGTGCTTGCCCATGTCTGCATGTGCGTCGGGCGCCTTGGGTGCCCTCAACAGCGATAATCGCATCAGGTTTCCAACTGTCGCAAACCCGTACTTGCTATCATTCAGAATCGACACGCCGTAGCCGTTCTCTGACAGATCTGCGAAGCGGTGGCAGCACACCTCAAACTTGGCCATATCCCAGGTAGTGTTGTAGTGCGTTGGGCGCTTGATGATTCCAAACTGCGTCTCGTACGAGGCCTCTGTGTTTCGGACGTCGACGGGGAACTCAACCTTCAAGAACTTCATAGTCTCGTGCCAGTCAACCTCGCTATGCACCTCCACGTGCGACTGCTGTCCTTGAATGGCAGCAGAAAGACTGATGGTTGTTTTGATAGAGCTGTTGTCGCTGATCTTGGTCTTGGTCACCACGCTAACACGATGAGCCTTGTCCTCGGCAATCTCGGTTGTTCCACTAGTGAGCTCCTTGCGGCTGTCAAGGTGGTAAACCTCAACGTCCCATGCTTGCCAGTATAGCGGCTTGTCGTCGAAAATGACAAACTGGTTGGCCTTGCCTCCCTTGGGGATGACCTCACGACCGACCCGACGGTCGTACATCGAGGTGATAACACCGTTCTTAACCTTGATCTTGAGGTCGTCATTTTCCATGATAAACACGCCATCATCCTCCTGGCTGACCGAAACCTGCTTCTTCTCAGAGGTCTTGAAGGGATGCACACGCAAGACGTTTCCGGAACCACAAGCAACGGCGCCCTCATTCTCGTTAATGTCTATGATCTCCTTGCGATGCCACGGCAGGGTGTTTAGAGCAACGGCACTTTGAACGCTCGTAGCCTGGACATCGGACAAGCCAAGAACATCGTAAATCTCCTTTCGTACACGAGCCGCAGTGTCGAACAGTTTTGCGTATAGCTATTTTGTGAAAAGACTTTAGTATGATCTTTTTTCTCAAAGGAATATAAAAAAAAGGCTTGGTTGGAAAAGCATTACTAACCTCATCAGAATCATCGTAGCACATCTCAATGGAACTGCCGGGCAAGCAGTCGTGGAATTGGCATAGCAATGTCCACTCCCACATGTCATCAATTTCCTTCTTCGGGTACTTGTACTTATTGTCCTTGATCGTCGCAATGGTAGCAAGGAACTCAAGATCCCGCAGAACAGTCTCCGACTTGCGGTTGTTCAGCTTATTATTGGCCTGGGTGGTGTACGTGCCACGGTGCAGCTCAAAGTACAGCTCGCCGTACCACGTCACAAACTCGTCTGCCTTGTTCTGAAGCTTGTCAAAGAAGTCGTCGACCGTGTTGCCCAGGTGGAGTCTGGGCAAAAGT
Source organism: Pyricularia grisea (assembly GCF_004355905.1). Classification (NCBI taxonomy): domain Eukaryota; kingdom Fungi; phylum Ascomycota; class Sordariomycetes; order Magnaporthales; family Pyriculariaceae; genus Pyricularia; species Pyricularia grisea. The sequence continues at coordinate 1,645,284 of NW_022156717.1, read as the reverse complement.
CCAACCTTGTCGCTAATACCGCGGCAACGGCGTAGCTTCTCGAGCTGTTGCCAGGTAGGACCACCACCTCCGTCGCCATGGCCGAAGATGAGAAGTGAAGTCTCGTCCTGGTTCATCGACTTGTGTTGGGTAATGCTCCTCTTGACATCACCAAAGTTGGCTTCGGATGTGTACGTCTCTGAAGGTGGCATATGACAAATAACCTGGGATCCATCCAAAGCAACCCAGTTGAAAGTGGTATGGGGGAACTTGTTGATGTTGTTCCAGCTTAACTTTTGCGTCAGAAAACGGTTCATGCCAGCAAGACGACAGATCTGGGGCAGCTGGCTTGAGTATCCAAAAGTGTCTGGAAGCCAAAATGTCTGACACCGCTTCCCAAAGTTACCCTCGAAGAACCGTTGACCGTAAAGGAACTGGCGCACGAGTGACTCTCCGCTAGGCATGTTCGTATCATGTTCAACCCAGCTTCCACCGATCGGGTGGAAACGACCCTCCTTGATCTTTTTCTTGATGCGGTCAAACACGTAAGGATAGTCCTCCTTGAGCCACTTGTATTGCTGCGCCTGCGAAACAGCGAAGTGCAACTCTGGGTACCGATCCATCAGGTCGCACTGATTGGACCAGGACCTGGCGGTTTTGCGCCTTGTTTCGGCCCAAGGCCAAAGCCAGCAGGTATCGATATGGCAGTGGCCGATGCCGTAGACGAGAGCCTCCTTGTCACTGTCATACACCTTGTGCGAGTTGACGTCGCCCAGATACTCACGTGCAATTTTGCGAGATTTCAGGATCGAATCCTTGTTGCCGAACTCAAAGGCCTCCATCATGTCTGTAGCGACCTTGAGCGCTTTGTGCTGCTCCCACGAATCCTGGGGAAATTCCCTCGCTGCATCACCAATGATCCAGTGATCGACAATCAGCTGGCGAGCCTCGGGGTTAATAGCGACTATCTCGGCTTTTCCGAGCCGGAAGTATTTGTTAGGGTCTGGGGGTTGGATCGAATCTCCAGGCGCCACGCCGAACATGCCGTTGCACGCCATCTCAATGTATATAATGTGCTCCTTGCCATCGCGGAAGGAGTCGGGGATGACCCACTCCTCGCGCTGCTGCTCGCTCAGGCCCTGGATCGGGTTGCCCTCCTCGGTCCATACCATGCCCTCGTTGCCTGCGTTCCAATGAAACTCGAGGAGATCCGCCTTGAGCATGTGTTCAGGGATCTTGAGCTGAATCTTGAACCAATGCGTCGACCATGCCGGACCGAACCAGGCGCCGACGTCGGTAGGCTCGAACTCGTGGGACGTCGCCTCGTCGAACTTGGGGCGGGTTTGGCCAGGAGCGTCCCAGACCGAAAGCTTGACGTGGGGTGCGCCTTTGGCGACGGCCTCCTGAAGCATGCTGCAGGCCACAGAGTCAGCATATGCTCGACAGATGGTCGTAGACAAGAGCAAGCCATGGTTTATAGTGGCGACTCCTTACTTACCCTACAACATTCTGAACAGAATATTGGCCTCCATCCTTGAATTGGTTAAGACGCTCCTTGTAGATGTTCTCAATCCATTTGCCAACAGGTTTAGGCGCCTGTAAGGGGTACGACTTGAGGCCGCCGGCGGCGGACTTGCTCTCGCCGCCCATGATGAATCGATATGTAGGTCTCCGCTCGCGGAGCGTACAATGTTAAGAATCTGCTTTGCCGCTGGTGTTGCTACTGTTGTGTCACTGTCGTATAAGAAGGACAAGGTCGGTTAACGGTCAACGTCCGACAAATTCATCAATTGCTTGTGGAAGCAACAGCAAGCGCGTGCACCGAGGTTAACAAGGAGTCGTGAGGTAGCTGTACCTGTAAAGCAGCCAGCTAGCTTTGAGCTGGGACGTTGATCCAAATTACAATGAGCCGGCCTTCGCTGCAAGTGAAGGTAGGCAAGCTCTAATGTTCAAGAATACAATAAAATGGAGAGAAAGTAGGCGTAGACCTACTTGGTTAGAGCTACAGAAGGGAAAAAATTAAAAAAATCAAAAGCAGAGAATTGATGGAATGGAATGGAATGGATGGGGTAGAAGGATGATGGATGACGAATTGACAACGCTAAAACCTTTTTGCTTTCGAGGTCAGCTGTACCTCTTCTCTCTTTTTCGAGCTATCATTGAGGAGGAGCTCCGCCCCCGCACGGCGGCAAGTTACCTTGCTTTACTATGTATGGAGCTCCAAAGCAAAGCGGGCGTCTGAGCGGGGGAAGCCCCTGCAGGGTTACTCCTACCGGTAGGGGGAAGTTCAGGCCCCGACCAAGCCCGATTGGCGGTCATGGCGCTGGGCAGGTGCGGGGTATAATGGTTTACTTTGTACTATGTAAGTGCTAGAGTGGAGACGTTTGCTTTCATTCTCGTATGTTAGTAGAGACCGAAATTTTTGGCTCAGGTTTCTTCTCCTCTTCTTCGATTTTATTGGAAGCTCCGATCATGTATCCTTTTTTTAAGATTGGTATTTCTACAGCGATATCCTTGTTGACGAAAACACAGTTCACCAGAATCGAGACGCGGTAACTGCGCGGTCAAACGTGCAGACGGCGAAACAGCTCCGGTTTGTTCTGGTTTGGGTTCAGGTGGAGACTAATAGATACCAAGGTGGCGTTTGAGCTTGTCTAAAGATGGGATCAACTTCCCAAGAACTCCAAGACCCGATCAGGGCTACTTTGACCACGACTCCGACCCTGCTTTTGTCTTCGTCCCGTTACCTAGATTCGGGCTCATATTAGGTAATTTGTATATTCCACTTACCCGGGATGTCCTCGGACGATCCTTTCAAACCGAATTGTTATTTACCGAATAACTTGCAAATGGTATGCTGTCATACAACTGTTAGGCCTAGCAAGAGCAGCAGCTGAGTGTTTTTATTTTTATTTTTATTTTTTAATTTACGTGGTGACCACCTTCGCAACTCTATGCGCACAATAGAAAAAAAAAACGATATTTACTGAGATTTCCAAGATACGGCCATAATTGCGCACCTGATATAATCACCTGCATTCCGTTGCTCAAGTGACGCTGCCGTACTGTACTGCGGCTGCAAGTATAGGTTACACTGCACCGAAACAGTACAACCACAACCTGCATTCAGGGCATTGTTAACCACATCCACAAAAAGGAAGTTCTTGGGAGGTCCACAAGTCTACTTGGAGAGAAACAAAAAGGGTATGAAATATGTAAACCACCGGAAACGCTCACTAAGTCACGGAAAACCAGATGCCATAGTACCAAAATGAAAACCGCCCAATATCCAACCATTAAACTCCGTTCAACATGCAGTTCCCATACAGACTATCCCATGGCTTTAGAACCCCCCATGCCTCTCATGCAGCTCTTATGAGGTGTGACTGCTACTACTCTCCAGAGCTTACTTTGAGGCAACCTCACCAGTGAGATCCTCCATATCGTCATCGTCATCATCATCGTATTCATACGAATAGTCATCCTCGTCTTCGTCGTCGTCGTCCTGCTCTGCAACACCCCTTAAGTCCCCGACATCCTCGCCGCCTGGCCTCCACCGCCTCACCTCCTCATAGTCGCTCCCACTATCGCTCTCATCCTCGTCCGCCGCGAAATCCAAGGCGCCCAGCAAGGGTACTTCGATCCTTGCTAATTGACTCTTGATCATTCCGTCCGCGACGGCAAACAGTTTGTCGTCACCGTCAGTGGTACTGGGCTCCGCGTCTATCGAGAAGCCGAGCTCGTCTGTATCGATTGGCTTATCCAAGGCAGCAGTATTGGGCGAGGGCAGGACGTCCTTGGGCAATTGGCCGATCCATTTGTCGACCGTGGCCTCAACCCGTTTCTTCTTGCTCACCCCGGCCGGGGTCGGTGCCGTCGCCGCCGAGCGCTCAGAAAGACCCCTCCGGAACTGACGCTTCTCCCTCTTGCGGCGCCGCTGGATCCGGTCGCGCACGTACCAGGCCACGACAAGCATGGCGGCCTGTGTCATCTCCTGGCACTTGGCCCGCTGTAGGTTGGCCCAGGCTTGACACTTTTGATGCTGGTAGTTGGCGATGGCCTGTGACCGCTGCTGATAATATGCTGCGATGCGTGAGATCAGGGCAAGGTATCGCGGATCCATGTTAGGGGTCGATGAAGTCGTGGCCGCGTTTGTGGGGGTGGCGCTACTGCTGCTTCCGAGGTTTGGACAGTGACTTGATGCTGATGAGGGTTGTGTGGAATCCGTGGACGGTGTGACACATGTGGCAGATGTTTTGATTTGTGGTTCGGTGTTCTTGATCTTCGAGTCCATTGCCGCCGGTACCTGTCTGTTCAGAGTAGTCGGCTTCGTCGAGAGCTGGGGTGTCTTGATTGCAAAATCCAAACAGTCCGGCGGAGGAGTTATGGGTATCTGTGGTTTGAAGGGCAGTGAGGTGCCTGTCAAAGGTTCAGAAGTGGCAGCCATACTATCTCCAACAAGTGGCCAAGATCGGGTTTTCCGAAAGGGGGTCTCTCGGTCTAGTCGCTGGATGTACTTGTGGTTATTGTTGTGTGCCGCCCACTTGTGCGTGTGTATAATCAAGAAGTAGCCTCAAGAAGCCAACGATTTGGATGGCGGTAGGTGTGCTTATTTTATCCAAAAGCGTACAAACTGTAACATGGAGGTATCGTTATGTATATCAGGAAGAAAACCCCAAAAGGGGTGTGAGATCTGGGCAAGGAAGGACAAAGAGAGATTTATAACTTGGTGTGTAGCAAGTAGCACTCGCTACTTACGACAGGATGTCAGCGAGTCGATAAGACAGGAGAGCAAAATGGGACGGCATGACACCAGCATGGTCATATCGGTGAGGTAGGGCATGCAGACAAGGGGCACCCGATCCGAGGGGGTGGGACGGACAAGCGCCGAATCAACCAAAGAGCATGTCATGACAGCTAGTTGGGCCCTTGGATCTGGCATTTTTCCTGGCTTGTCACCAGTGTATTGGTGAGGTTGTTGTGCGAATGGGCGTGGATGACTGGGCGGAGTCGTCAGAAAATCGTTCGAGAATCGGTTGCAGACGTGCCAGAAATGGGGCCACTGCATTGTCGACAACCTCACTAGCCCCCACAATCTCTGGCTTGCGCCTTCCCTCAATGCTTGGCGGGGTCTAGAGAATAACCGGCGGTAACAGCAGCAGAATTTTCAGTACCGTGGTTCATGGCAAAGGAAACAAACAAGACCCCAAAAAAGAAAGGAGCTGAGTGGATGAAGCCACTTTGTCGTCATTCCATCGGCCCAACTGCATTCCAATTCGGTGATTTGGACAATACCTTGGGTACCTTCCTACGTATGTAAGCCCGACTAATGGAACATACCCGCTTAGTGAAGTCACTCTGGTCAGTTTGTCAGTTTATTTTGCTTTTCTTTTTTTATTTCTTTCACCATTAATCTGTCGCATATGAGCGAAGGCAAATATGCACCCGTACTTTGGCCGCCGGACGCTTTCATATCCCTTTTCTACCGATCGGTAAGTGGGTGCTCCAGCAATGTCGATCAGAGTGGTGGTACCAGTTTAATCGTTCGTCAATGGTCGACAGACAACGCGACAACAAGTGATTCAATATATTTCACCACGTGCTACAGACATCACGCACATCGACGTGGGTATCCCCAGATTATCATTAGTTTGGACAGTCGACGGTAACTTCGAATGAGGGGCTACTTACCATCGCAGCTATGAAATAATCAAGCATCAGCATCTACGTGGTAGGTCAATATCCGGGGATAGAACGCGACCAGGACTAGACGGACACCAAGACCAAGGGGGGAAAAGCAAAGGCACAAGCGTGGAGTAAACCCACACCACACAAACTCTACGACCTAGCCAATCAATTCCACCCCACCCAATTAACCGTTCAGAACCAATAAAATCCCTTCACTCAAAACTTCCATTGACAAACAGAAAAAAAAAAAACTATACATCAAATGAGCTGATTCCCGCCATTAGCCGTTGGCGTCCCCAACCCAGAAAACAGCCCATGTTGATGCTCCAGTCGCGTAGTTCCCCCTGCCAGGCGGCCTACTTGCGCATTAGCAACCGTTGTGTCCTCCTCGGCCCGTCCTCCGGATCTGTGAAAAGGCTCGATCTCCCACCTACTGCCGATGCAGAGGGGTTGGAGACCGGTGATACTCACGGCGCCTCACGCCACACCTGGCCACATCGCAAACCGTCACTACGACCTAGGCACTTGCGCCTGCACCTACCTAGCACAGTCGGCGATGATGGCTCCATGAGTGCCAGTCGTGTGCTTTCAGGGTTATGCTCTCTTGGTCCCGTGGGCAGGTCGCCCATCTCCTTGCCTGCTTCGATATTTCACCAGCAACAAAGCTATAGGTATCAGCAACTCAGGGGGGTCAAGACAAGGACGACTGTGAAGCTTGATGATCTTCCGACTGTCACATGTGCCAAGACCAAGAAAAAGGTTAAGCCAGAGCAGTCGGCAAATCCCAAGTCTGCCAGTAGACGGACCGTCATCAAGCTTGAAGACTTGCCTCAGGGAGTAATAGAGGATGCGGAGTCACTCCCGCCGCCTGAAGATGAAGGCCCAACGTACCCTACCGTAATTCAGCAGGCGCGTCGGAACATGAACAGGTTTGACAACTGCGTACTGCTAACCCGCGTTGGTGGTTTCTATGAGCTTTACTTTGAACATGCCCAGGAAATAGGTCCGCAGTTGAACTTAAAAGTAGCCACGAAAAAGACTGCCGCGGGCAATGTTGCCATGGTACATTTATCTCCTACCTGCCTTTGAAGCTAAGTAAACAAGGGGATGGGATTTGCTTGTTGGTTGAATGTTTCTGATGTTTGGTGCATGGAACCTAGGCCGGGTTTCCCTTTTTCCAGCTCGACAGGTTCCTCAAGGTCCTAGTCCAAGACCTTAACCGATATGTAGCAATCGCCGAGGAGTTTCCGAATGATGCTGGCGACAAAGTCAAGTCTGGGGGCCTCATGCATGACCGTCGTGTTGCCCGCGTCATCACTCCTGGGACCTTGATCGATGAGAATTTCATGGACCCCTATTCAAACAATTATGTCATGTCCATTCACCTGCCAGAGCCGCCCGCAATCACCCTGCCTGCAGCTGAGAATATCTCAGCCGCCGCCGCCGCAGAATTACCTACTGTACCTCAACCCTTGATGGAAAACATCCCCAATTCCCCTATTGGGCTCGCCTGGCTAGACCTATCCACCGGCCACTTCATCACCCAATCCACAACCCTCGGCTCCCTTACTTCAGTCCTCTCCCGCATTGGCCCAAAAGAGATTGTCCTTGATAGGACCATCGCGCCTCATGCGTCTGAAGAGCTACTCGCTCTGCTGGCGGAAGAAAGACGACTGTCGACGCATGCCGAGCGGCCAGAGGATTGGACGCCTGCCGACTGGGCTCCGATGCTCGAGTCCGAAATGCAGCCACAGTCCATGGAGGCATTTACGGCTGAGGAGGTGCAGGCCAGCAACCTGCTGCTCCACTACGTCAAGGACCGCCTGCAAAATATCAACATCAAGCTCCAGCCGCCCCGCCGCCATCAGTCCATGGAGGTCATGTCCATTGACAAAAATAGCATGCGCTCGCTCGAGATCAAGAGTACCATCCGCGACGGCGCCCTTCGCGGCAGTCTGCTGCATGCCGTCCGCCGCACAGTGACGAGGGGCGGGGCCAGGCTGCTCGACGAGTGGCTGAGCGCTCCCTCTACCTCGCTAGACGTCATTACCGCCAGGCAGGACCTCGTCTCGCGTTTCCTGCAGGACGAAACGTTGCGCGACAGCGTTGTGCTGCTTCTGAGGAGATGCGCCGACTCGCATCGTCTCGTTCAGAAATTTGCCCTCGGCCGCGGTGATCCCGACGACCTCCTCGACTTGTCACGCACTATTGGCGCCTCGAACGATATCGTCTCGCTTCTAAAAAGCGCCGTCGCGACGTCCACTGGGCAAGGAAGCTCGGCCCCTGAATCGGGCAGCGATTGCCTAGATGACTTGGTCAACCGCATCAGCTTATCCCAGCCTCTCGCACTCGCCAAAATGATTCGCAAGGCAGTTGATGAGGAAGGCTTGGTACAGCGCCATCAGCTTGAGGAGGAGGCGGCCGGCAAAATGTTGGAGCTGGCAGGGCAGGTTGTCACGGCCGCGGGCACAGCGGACCTCGCCAACGTGCTGCCCAAGTCAGTTCCCACAGCAACCGCCAACAAGCGCCGCGCCGCACCGACGACGTCCATCCGCGAATACTACAGCGCCGATAACGATGCCTGGATCATGAAGTCCAGCGCCAGCAACGCGCTATCGAGACTTCATGCTGAACTATCAGGCCTACTGGATGAGCGCGCTGAGCTCCAAGAATCCCTCCAAGCTCGCCTCCAAGCTTCGACCCTCACCCTCAAGTGGACCCCAAACCTCGGTCATATCTGCCATGTCAAGGGCAAGGACGCCCGTGCGGCACTAGACGGCGTAAGGTCCCTATCCTCCTCCCGCAGCACCCGCTCCTTCCATCATACCGAATGGACCGACCTAGGCGCCCGCCTCGACAAGGTCCGCATCGCCATCCGAGCCGAGGAGCAGCGCGTCTTCCACCTCCTCCGCCGCGCCGTTGTCAAGGCCCTCGTGCCGCTTCGACGCAACGCCGCCGTACTCGACGAGCTCGACGTCGCCACCGGCATGGCTCGTCTCGCGCACGAGCGGGGCTGGATCCGCCCGGTAGTGAACCACGGCACCGCCCACGCCGTCCTCGGCGGCCGCCACCCGACCGTCGAGGCCGGACTCGCCGAACGGGGTCGCTCCTTCACCGGCAACGACTGCTTTGTCGGCTCGCCGGGCCACGGCCGTGTTTGGGTCGTCACCGGCCCCAACATGGCGGGAAAGTCGACTTTTTTGCGGCAAAACGCCCTCATCACCGTCCTCGCTCAGGTCGGCTGCTTCGTGCCGGCCGACCACGCCGAGCTCGGTATCGTCGACGCCCTCTTCAGCCGCGTCGGGTCCGCCGACGACCTCTACCGCGACCAGAGCACCTTTATGGTCGAGATGCTCGAGACGGCCCAGATCCTCCGCAGCGCCACGCCCAGGAGCTTTGTCGTCATGGACGAGATTGGCCGCGGCACAACGCCCGAGGACGGCACCGCCGTTGCCTTTGCGTGCGTCGAACACCTGGTCAAGGTCAATCGGTGCAGGGCCCTGTTTGCTACACATTTCCATGCCGTTGCAGACCTCGTCGTCGCGAAGGCTATGCATGCGGCCGAGGGTAGCACAGAGGGCGTCGAAATGTATTGCACTGACGTTGAGGAGGATGCGGGCGGGGGATTCATCTACGTGCACAAGCTAAGCAAGGGTGTCAACAGGCAGAGCCATGCACTTAAGGTCGCACGCCTGGCTGGTCTGCCCGATGCCGCTATCAACGTCGCCAAGGATGTGTTGCAGAAAAGATTTCAAGTTCCTACGAGTTGATGGTTTGGGAACTATTTACCCGGTCAAATACAAGCAGCGATCTGTACATTTAGACCTGTACATTTGAAACCCACCTGTATAGTATTTAATAACTTCACGTGACATTTTTCTTTGCGGCATCTCATGTCTTACAGCCTACGTGCACATGATATTGTCCTTATTTCGGAATGGGTATTTGTGGTATAAGCATCTGGATAAACACTTTGAAGATGTTAGCTTCAGGCCTCTATCAAGAATAGATATTTGTATAAAATTTGAAAGTGAGGCATGTCTCATAGGGTGGTGATGGGTTGTCATCAAATGAGTTTTCAGGGTTAAAAAGCTCTTGACAGTTTTTATAATCATAGACACTGCTGAGGGAAGTGGGTAAAATAAACAAGCGAGAATGATTTGAGCTTACCTATTCTGGTAGATGATACTCTGCTGAGGCACAGCACATGAAAGCTATCATCATATCACGTCATCAGAGACAGACCGTTGGCCATTACTTCATTTCATTTCGTGTAGATAGGTGAACTGTTTTCGTCCACATGAGCTAGGTTTCCACACTGGCCAGGAATGGCTGGCCTTGACAAGTCGAATCATGGCGTCGTAAAGGCGTTTAGTCGAAGAGACCGAAGCCCATGTCCTCGTCGGACTGCTCCTCCTCAGACTCCTCCTTCTTGGCCTCAGCGGCCGGGGCGTCGCCACCGCCGGTACCGGCGGCAGGGGCCGACGAGGCGTAGGCGTCAGGGTTGGCAATGCGGTCCTTGAGCTCCTCGACGGCGGGGAAGCTGTACTCGGTCTCGAGGGCAATGGACAGGATGTTCTTGTACGAGTTGACAAGCGAGTGGATGACGGAGGGCCAGGTGGGGAAGTTGAGGGCCAGCGAGACGGCGGCGATGGTGGCGATGGCCGAGCTGAACGTCTTGAGGAGCTGCTCCTCGCCAATGTCCAGGACGCTGGAGGGGAAGCAGTTGCCCTGGTCGTAGACCTGCTCGATGGTAAGACCGTAGGTGAAGGGCGAGATGTTAAGCATGTTCAGCAGGGTAGCCTCGGAGGCTCCGACCTTGCCACCAGCCTCAACGAGCTTGAGGTCCGTGGTGATTTCAATGGTACCACGGGCAATCTTGGTGGGGACACCGAGGGCCTGGAAGAAAGAGGTCTTTCCAGGCTCCATACCGGTGTTTCCGGCAGGAATCCAGACATCGTCGGGGGCGACAGCACCGGCACGGGCGGGGGCCCTGACACGGTTCTCGAGGATCTTGTCGCGGATCTCCTTCAGGTCGCTGTTGGTGAAGACGAAACCAACGTTGCCCTTGACGAAAGGCAGGAGACGCTCGTACTCCGGAGACTCGGAGATGAAGGTCTTGAGGGCACGACGAACCTGTGGAGAAAGGAAAAAAAGTTTTTGTTAGCATGTTTAGAGCTTCCAATGTTTGTATCGCCCGCAGACGCAGAAAACTACTTACCATGGTGTTCTTGCCCATCAGGACAACGGCCTGGCCACGGAGCGACGAGCGAATCTCGTGCATCTGCTGAGAGCTGACATTGTCGACGCCGACGATGAAGATGGACTTGTACTCCTCGAGCAAGCCCTTGAGCTTGTCGAAGTAGCCAGCCTTGTTACCGGTCTTGCCCCCCATATCTTCTTTTTTTTATGAAGGCAGGATGTTTAAGGGCGAAGAGGACTTGTGTTGTTTGAAGAGGAGGAGCAGAAAAGTTGCTGATCCTTCGTGATGTTTTTTTTTTGGTACTGGAGAGGTGTGAAAAGTTCAACCGTTGCTTCCCCTCTGCGATTTTAGTTTTGGTGTGCGCACAAACGTAGGGCAGGCCCAATATGGACTAGCGCAATCGTTTGCAGAGATGTGGGGCGTTTTTGAAAGCGGGTGGGGGTCTGATATTTCTGATGTATAGATGAGGTTGAGTCATGTGATATCAAATTTGGTTGGTGCTGAGGAGGAAATTCGAGGTCATCGCGAAGAGGTTTGAGTGTAGCGGGTTGAAATACTCGCACTAATTGTACCTAACTGTTTCTTTATCAGTTCTGGTCCTCGTATCTACCAACAAAATGCAGCTGCCTTTCCAGCGAATTTTGGTCTGCGGAGAGGTCCTCTTCTGCGCTCAAGGCGGGACCATCCACGCTTTCAATACCAAGGACCACTCATATCTGGGAAAATGGGATCATCCTGATTCTGCAAAAGAGGCAGAAGCTCAGAAGAACTTTCCAGCGCAGGAGACTCCCAAGCAAGCACCTGAGGATGCCAATGATGCAGAGGAGGCCATCGAGGAAGGACCACCCTCAAAACGGGTAAAGCTGGACCCCAAAGCCAGCACTTTGGCTGATACTGCTGCAACCGGGTCGCCAGCTTCAGAGAATGGGACAGGAGCAGAGAGCACGAACGGGAAAGGAAAGGGTAGGCCCAAAAAGGGATCGAGAATGGCCGCCCCTATACCATCTGATCTTCCCTGGATTGCTATCCTAGTTGCGACAAGCGATGGTCGGCATCTGGTCGCAGTGTCAGGCCATGACAAGACCATCTGGACGTTCTCGCACGACGGTTCAGGGAACCTGGTGGAGCTGAGCAAGCGCTCGATGCCAAAGCGGCCATGTGCCGTGGCGATAACCGCCGATAACCAGACAATCATCTCGGGCGACAAGTTCGGTGATGTTTTTGCCCTGCCGCTCATCGAGTCCGACACACCCATTGCTGTAACTACTCTCGTTTCCCGCTCGGAGAAGAGGAAGGCCTCCTTCAAACCCGAGGCAGACGAGACGACCGTCCACTCGATGCGGAACCTGCGCGCCCTGGCGAACCAGAAACTACACCTGGAACAGCACAAGAAGAACCCGGCCGAAGCCGAAGATGCAGATGCCAGCGGGCCGGCGTTCGACCATGCCCTTCTCCTTGGCCATGTATCGATGCTGACTGCACTTGCCCTGAGCAGTCGTCCGTCCCCTTCCGATCCCAGCATCATCAGGCCTTACATCATCACGGGCGACCGGGACGAACACATTCGTGTCTCGCGTGGCATTCCGCAGTCCCACGTGATTGAGAACTTCTGCCTCGGTCACGAGAACTTCGTCAGCGACTTGTGCATACCGACCGTACAGCCGGAGCGTCTCTTGATCTCGGGAGGTGGCGACGCTGATCTTTTCCTGTGGGACTGGCCGAGCGGCAAGGTACTGGATAGGCAGAACCTGCTTCAGCATGTGCAGTCGTATGATAGCGCGGCAACAACCTTGGCAGTTTCAAAGATTATTTCGTTTGACAAGCTCCAGGGTGAAATGCAGACACATCACATGGTGGCTGTGATTTGCGAACGGCAAGTGAATTCTTCTTTTTCCGTCATTTGTAACGATCAAAGTGATATCTTTACATGAGCTTGGCTGACATTAAAATGCATACAGAGTACCTGCTATCTTCCTATATGAGATCAACGAAAGTGGCAGTTTATCTCATAAACAGACTGTTTTCCTCCCGGCAAACCCGCTTGATGTTGGCAGCAAAGACGGTGATCTAATCATCGCGTTGGACACGACTTCCGAAACCTCCCGGGTATCTTCGGAATATGGAGATATTATGGGAGCCAACACTTGTCTTGTACATCTTGGTGAAGAGGGGCAATGGTTGGTCAAATCATTTTCTGTGCAACCTGATCGAAGCCTCATGCGCGATATTACGAAAGATGACCTCCACAGGGCATTATATCCAATCGAGAGCTTGAGGAAAGCTCCCATCGAGGAACGGGAAGAAGAACCTGAGACTACGGAGAAAACGGACTAGTGCAGCTACTACATGCTCTAGCGGTTTTGTGTCCTGATGCGCAGCGCCTTCGCTTTGTCGCGTCGAGGCCAACAAAGAATACAAAAATTCGATGCCATCATGTGTTACCCCTGCCAAAATAGTTTCCCAAATTCTGAGACACGAAGTTCCTGCTCAGTCAGTAGACGGCAACCCTGGCCTTTTCCAGACACACTGCATCTTGTCAAAAACTATGCCAAACTCGTGCACCTCCACCTCGCTGGCCTCGAGGAACCCAAATGTCTTGTACAGTCTCCTCGCGGCACCCAGCTCCCGTATCGTGTTAAGCCTGACCTCTTTGAAGCCGACCTCGTCCACAAACGCCATCGCGGCCGCGAGAAGTTTCCTCCCGGCCCCGCTGCCGCGGACAGAGTCGTCGACGATGAAGGATCGCAGGTGCGCGACGCCCGGCAGGCCCAGATCCTCACCGTCGATGAAGATGACGCCCACGATCCGGCCGGTCTGGGAGTCGACCGCGGTCCAGGCTTGGTTTTGCGGCCGATCCAGCCGCTTCAACAAATCAGCCAGCGATGCGGACAGGTCGGCCTCGAACTGCATGCCCCAGCCGTGGTGTGTGGAGAAGAATGCCGTGTTCATGTCCATGGCGCGTGCGAGCAGCCCCGGACGGTAGCCGGCGTGGATGGTGACGGCAGCTGGCTGCGGTGCAGGTTGCGCGGTTGCAGCAGCTGTGCTTGCCGCCGTGGCCGCTGCGGCTGCCTGAGCCGCCTCCTGACGCATCCGCAAGGCGTACAGGGTCGTTGCGTACAGCTGCAGACCGCTCACGATGGTGGCTGCCGCGGCCGGGTCGACCGTCTCGGCGGCGGTCAGGGCAGTCTGGACCTGGCCGGTCGCCATGTCATCGATGGAAGCCAGTACGGCGCGGCCCCTGCTCGTCACTTGACGGCTCGCCACATCGGCACCCTCCAGAACCGGCTCCACCAGACCGGCGTCTACGAGTTCGCTCACGGTCCGGGCAAGAGTGTGCTCGTCGAGGCGGAGGACATGGCGTAGGTCGGCATCAGTGGCCACGCCCCTCTCGGCGATCTCTATCAGGCAGTGTATTGCTGCCGGCGAGAGGCTGGTGTCTGCATACGTTGAGCGGAAGAAACCCCACTCGCGCGCTAGCTGGCGGGAGGCGGCCCTGATTTGAGGTATGTATGGGTCTGGGTTTGGGGTTTGGGGCTGGGCTACGGTGCAGTACATGTTTTGGGTTTTGGGTAGGGTGTAAAGTACTTATTTGTGCTATATTGGCAGCAAAGGTACAACTATTAGTAGGTACCTAGTTGGACAGGATGGGGTATTGGGTTAATTATCTGGTTGATCAGATGGATGTCACTAAGATTTTGGTCTCCTAGATAGGACCACCTGGACTACAAAATGGACGAAATGATCAGCCCGTACAAGGGAGGATGAAAGCCAAGAACGGTATCGGATTCGGCGAAACCCCTCATCTGGGGAGTGACGGGAGTGACTCTTACTATCGACACACCAGGTACGTCGGTATACGGAAAACTGTAATGCTCCGAGTGCCGCACGCAATAACAACTACGGGCCCTCGGCTAAAAAAATAAATAAAAAATATAAAAAAATGTATGGCCCCAGACACTCGGTTAGCATGCAGGTGTAGCTAGTAAGGCTGACGTTGACCAAGCAAGACCGAATGCGTTATCGACTGTTTGTTGTTAGCACCCGTGCAAATAAATAAATTAAAACTTGGCCTGGTTTGGTCTTGAAACGAATATGTCCCTTGCCGAGGATTTGTTGGTTGTGATTGATAGACCGGCCTTGCTGATATAGGCTGAAAATCCTTGGATCGATTGATTGCAGGGACAGATTGCGCATTGCTTCTTGACGGAATGGCAATGGGGCCTCGGCAGGGACTGATAAAGAATAGAAAAGACACGTCGAAGAACGGATGAAAATGCATATCAAGACGGGAGCGGAGCTAAAAAGAGGAGGGAAAAAAATGCTATTCATGGGACAAGGAATAATGAGTTCAGCATCAAATAAGCATTAACATTCTTTTGAGACACGCACTAAGCTCGGAGAAATGGAGTAAATCCAAGCTTCCGGTGAGGTATGCACAGATTAAAAGGATCGAAGGATTACAAGGCATCGATTCACCAGCCTATCAAAATACCTGATTGGCAAACTGAGACGATAGACGGCTTTGAAAATGATATGATTTGAGGGTACTTCAAATAAAATAATCAAATCAGATGAGACAAAATTCGAAGGCGAAGGCGGAGGCCGCGCGTATTTACCGTGTCCCATACGACCTCCTCCCAGAGTAGGCCAATGCATGCCAAGATTTTCAGGCAGAGGCTGAGCGGTCGGACGAGGGGGGTTCGTACCGAGCGGTTGTAAGAAGCCAAGAGCTTAGCACATAAATACCAGCCGCAGCCAGTAAATGTCTTTTTTGCTGACGACCTTGATTTGTACCTTGCATGTCCACCGCCCCACGCACTTGGGGAAAAGCAGTAAGTAGTTCTAGGTCTAGTCTAGTTGTTGGTTGGTTTGAAGAGTTGGAAGGAATATCGGCAAGTTGCCTATTTTGTAAAATTGGATCCAGGCTACGGTGCAAACATATACCACGAAGTACTGGTAGGTAGAAATACTCAGAAATAGGAAATAGACCTATCTCCAAACAATATGCTAGCCGCTTACCTAGTTGGATTGGTGACTCGTAGATACATGGGCGACGCGTAGTTGCATAGGGGCAAGGTAAACAAATACGAAGATGGCTTTTATAATTAACCCGATGAGCCGTCGGACATGGCTGATATAGTTGCACCGTAGCTCCGAGCTTTGCAAAAATGCTAGGCTTGAGTAATGCTAAAAGCACCCAAGTAACTGATAACCTATGTCGCAGTAGTAGTAACGAATATAACACTAACACACACACACTATGGCGTTGAAATTGTATTTCGCGGCACTACTACATAGTAAAGGTAGGTCAGTATTCCAGAGAAGGACGGATAATGGCTTATGGATTGATTTGAATTACCTTTTACCGTAAATAGGTAAGCTATGTATGTTACCAGGCTGTCGGTTCCAATGGGCCCAAACAGATAAAATGTGAATCGGCGTAAATCAACAACTCCGCACCCCACCTCCACTGGGCTGGCACAGTATGTACTACTTCGTAGATAGAGAGCCCAGGCCTAGGCAGGCTGGGATAGGCACGACACACTTCGTCATCGAATTCATCCGCAGCCTTGATTCCGACTGCTACTTGTGTACTTTTGCTTCTCATAAATTAACGTAGGTAGTATCCGGTTAGGTAGGTATGTATATTGAACATCTATAAAGTAAAACCATCCTAGACTCGACCACGACTCCGCTCCCCTCAACCATAATCCACTCCTTTCCCACCAAAGAACACACCTTATTTTTTAAAACAATTGCATTCCTATTCTAAGTCTAGTTCCTTTTCTCCGGGAATAACAAAAAAAAAACACCCGCAACTTTAACATCCTGAAACGAGACGCACGACACGCGTTCCAACACTTTGAAATTCCCCTCTGTGAAACTTACCTGCTTGAGCGATCGCGAGGCCTCAAGCTCCATCTCAACTTCGATCGACAATCTGCTCAACTTTACCTGACAAAAGCCACGTGGGAAGAGCTATTAACCTGAGCGAATGGCATAAAACAATCTCCATACATTGGAGCATTGATTACCTCGTTATTTGAGAGAATTGCGATACAGTCAAGATCCACGTCTGCGACCCAGTGCATCACGGGTTCGCTACCGACATAACAATTTCCCCCTCGGTCCATTCTCTGCCCTGTGAACATTTACTCTCCCTTTGTTTGTTTTTCACCGCATCTTCCGTTCATTTAAAAATAACTGTTCTCGGCATCGTAAACATCATTAGAAATCATTAGCATCATCGTCCAGGCATACTAGCCCAAGATGCTAGGATCCAAATTCAAGCCCATCACCATCATCGCGGTCGTGGGGGCGTACATCCTCACTCTGCGACAGGAAAAATGGTCTATACTTTGCTTCCTTCAATGCTTCATCAGCACATGGCTCGCCGCCTTCTCATGCTGGGGCCTGTGGGCAACCCAGCTCTACCCTAGATTCTTCTCTCCGCTGCGTCACCTGCCCGAGCCGAAGGGCAATTCGTTCTGGAACGGCCAGTTCAAGAAGATTCGTGCCGAGGCCGCTGGTGCGCCCATGCTCGAGTGGTAAGTGTACCCTGAATCACTGGGGGACGGGGTGAAAACCACAAAAGTCCCACCGCTTCCCAACGTAGCTAAAACATGTCCTACAAACTCCAATAGGGTACATACGGTCCCCAACGAGGGCCTGATTAAATACAAGGGCTTGTTCAACCGCGAGCGCCTCCTTCCCACCAGCCCCAAGGCCCTCGCCGAGATCCTGGTAACCAAGAACTATGACTTCGCCAAGCCGGAGCAGATGCGAACCACCATCGGGCGCATCCTCGGCATCGGCATCCTCCTGGCCGAGGGCGACGAGCACAAGGCCCAGCGCCGCAATCTCAACCCGGCCTTTGCTTTCCGTCACCTCAAGGACCTGTACCCCATCTTCTGGGCCAAATCGCGCGAGGCAGTCCAGGCCATGACCACCAAGGTCCTGCAGGACTCTGACCCCGCGCGCAAGGGTACCAACGGCACCGCTCCCCAATTCATGCCGATGGGAGACGATGTTGCCAACGCCCAGCTGCCTCCTGGCACAGCATTCATGGAGGTCGGCCAATGGGCTTCGCGCGCCACGCTAGACATCATCGGCGTCGCCGGCCTTGGGCGCGACTTTGGAGCCATCCGGGACCCAAACAGCCAGCTGAACTCCACCTACCACTACCTCTTCAAGCCGTCCCGCCAGGCGCAGGTCCTCGGTCTTCTGAACGAGGTCCTCCCTGGCTGGATCATCACGCGGCTGCCCGTGCGTCGCAACAATGACATACACCAGGCCGCAACGTACATCCGCAGCGTGTGTCGGGACATGGTGAGGGAGCAAAAGGAAAAGCTCGCGGCTGCAAAGGAAGACGAAAAGGGGTCGCAGGAGAAAGACATACTCAGCGTCGCCCTCCGCAGCGGCGGCTTCACCGACGAGAACCTGGTCGACCAGCTCATGACCTTCCTCGCCGCCGGCCACGAGACGACCGCCACCGCCATGACCTGGGCAGTCTACATGCTCTCGCGCTACCCCGAGGTGCAGGACAGGCTTAGGGAGGAAGTCAGGAGCCGGCTCCCGTCGCCAGAGTCGGGCGAGGACGTCACGAGCGCCGACATCGACAGCATGCCCTACCTCAACGCCGTCTGCAACGAGATCCTGCGCTACTACGGCCCCGTTCCCCTGACCATCAGGGATACGGCCCGGGACACGACCATCCTGGGCAACTTTGTGCCAAAGGGCACGCGCGTCTTCATCGGCATCTGGGCCATCAACAAGTCCAAGGAGCTCTGGGGTCCCGACGCCGACCAGTTCAGACCCGAGAGGTGGCTGGACGACGACGACGACAACGACAAGACGACGGCAAACGGCGACAACGCCGACGGCTCCGAGCCGGACAACCAAAAGAGCAGCGCGAAAAGGGCCGCGTCCGGTGGCGCTTCCAGCAACTACGCCTTCATGACCTTCCTGCACGGCCCGCGCAGCTGCATCGGGAGCGGCTTCGCCAAGGCCGAGTTCGCGGTCCTGCTGGCCGCCTGGATCGGGCGTTTCGAGTTCAGGCTGCGGTACGAGGAGGAGAAGGACGAGGCCAACGTCGAGATAAAGGGTGGTGTTACGTCGAGGCCCGCCAAGGGCATGCACGTCAAGGCCACGGTCGTAGAGGGGTGGTAACTTTGCAACTGTTGTTTTTGCTTTGCTCTTCATGATTTTTGTTAAGTAACAGCTAAGAGATATATGACTGATATGACCCCAGGATTATGTAATGAGATGGCATCAGAATCAAAAGGCCTCATTTCCCATGCATATTGCGAGTGAAATGCGGATCATCAAGCGTCGGTTCGATTCTGCTGTAAAAAAAAGTATCATGATATTGATTATCTCGACGAGAATACCATATAACAAGTGTGCTGCTATATACCAAATCAACAACTCCACCCAGAGACCAAAGATCACTTCCTGGCCCTCTTCCTCTGCGCCTTTTCGCGCTCGTAAGCGTTTGCCTCGCGACCCTCCTCGCTCTGGATCTCGGCGACGAGCCTCTTGAACTTCTTCTCGTACGCCTCGTCCTTGACCTTCTTGATGCGGAGCTTCTCCCGCGCCATGAAGTTGGCGTCCTTGCGCAGCTCCCGCATGGCACCCTTGCGCTCCTTCTTGTGCTCGGCCCGCAGCTTGGCCAGCTCGGCCCGCTCCCGGTCCGGGTCGTAGTGCTTGTTGGGGTCGAACGAGTCCTCGAACTTGGGCACGTAAGTCCGGATCGCCATGGGCTTGTGGTGGTGCAGCTCCAGCGGCCGCCGCGACAGCCGGGCGCTGTTGAGGCTGGCGACGAGGTGCTTCTGCAGGCGCGTGGCTTCCTTGACGACGGAGGGCGGCAGGTGGGGTTTGCAGGCTTTGGAAGTCAGATGTGACAGGACCTTGGTTGCTGGCTCAAAGGTCTCGAAGAATGCCGACTTCCCGCTCCACAAATCAGCAGCGGACGAAAGTATCTTGAGTGAGGTATCCAGGATGGCAGCCTTCAGGCAGTTTGGAGACTTTGTACTGGAGGGTGAGCAGTCATGGCAGTCCAGCTTTCCTACTGTCTCCCCCTGGCCATCCTTCATCCTGATCTCTGGTGGAGGGCGATGGACCGGGAAGAAGCCCAGTTTCTCAGCACACTCAACTGGAGCCAGAGCCAGTATCGTGTTAAGGATAAAATTCATCACCTCTGGAACATAACGCTTAGAAAATGCTTGGTACTGTAGCGACAGAATTGCAAGGTAAAGACCTGTAGCATAGTTCGCAAGCGTTTTCGGCACGCTTTGGCCCAGATACCTCGCCATGGTGAGCATTGCAGGGGTTACCACACGGTGGAAGTGATCCGACGTAGGGTAGATGGAGCCGATGGCAGTCATGATCATCAAGTCTCCTTTGACGAGTGCAAGTGGTCGTTCGTTTCCAACTGCTTGTAGATGCAGACGGAATTCCCGTGAAATCTCCAAGGGGTATGTCTTTGCGAGCGAGTGGACATGTCTGATAAGTCCCTCTATCGACGCAGACGGACCATCCGAGTTGCCCAGATGTGCAATGTGTTGAACGAGAATTCTGGAGAAGACGCCCAGGCGTTCCTTGTTACCAACAGCCAGCTTGGAGTGATACAGCGCTCGGATGCGCTGGATGACCGTCGTGAGTTTCGCCACAGGCACTCCTTTTGTTATCTCCAGAAGCTCGGCATGTGTTTGAGGGCATGGGAATGTGAAAGGAACTCCGTCGCTGTCGTCTTTAGCGTCTCCGTTCGTGGCTGTGAAATCGGGGTTTTTGCTTTCCGTCTCTGTCAACAGTCCCTTTGTGAACTCGTCTTCAGATTCGTCGCCATCCGGTCCAGCCTCGCTGCCCGAGCTTTCGGCATCAGACTCGTCATCCTCATCAGAGTCCTCCGGTTCGATATCGGAACCACTAGCGACCAGATCATCGTCTATTATGAAATCATCTTCATCATCAAAGCCTAGCTCGGTCGCTGTTGGTCGCATCTTGATGCCCTTTCCCAGCTGAAACTCGTCATCCTCTTCTGACTCGCCGTCGCCGCTGTCGTTGTCGGAAGATTCTTCTTCCTCTTCCTCTTCCTCATCGCTGACCTCTTCACCGCGCATGCGCTTCAACCGCTTCTCCTCCAGCTCCTTCAATCGAGCCGACTCTTCTGCGGCCTTTTCTTCGTCGGTCTTGGTGCGTGAAGATGGCTGTGCTCTCTTGTCTTGCACCAGTTGCTTCACTCTCACATCGTACGCCTTGTCAAACTTGTCTTTCTCCATACCGGCGACAAGCTTGGGCTGCTCGGCCTCGGCTCCAGGGCGTTCTGGTTTTGCGCTGGTCGAGTACAGAAGATTTCGCAGATCCGCAAATTCGCCATCAATCTTTTCCCTGAGATCCTCGTCTGCCTCTTTAATCTGTTGCCTTTCGTATTTGTGCGCCTTGGACTTTTCAATGATCTCCTTGTAGATCTCCTGCTTTGTCTTTTTCCTTTCTGGAAGCTCCTCTCCGTTCTCTTCATCCGAGTTGTCATCCTCACCCCGCATCCGCTTTAGTCGCGAGACGTTGATTTTGGCGATTTCAGATTCAGTTTCGGAAGGTAGATCGGCCTCGTCAAAGTCGTCCTCGTCGTCAAACGTCAGGGACTTGCCCATGTGCGTCAGGGTAACCTCGTCGCCATCATCCTCCAGATCGAAGATAGAGCCCTTTTTGTGGCTACGCTGCTTCTCCATGGCGAACCGCTGCAATGCCCTCTCCTCGGGCGCCATGGAAGGGTCGTTCTCGCCTATTCGTCGATCCATAATACCGCCCACCTTGTTCCTTCGTTGCATCTCCGTGAGTAGAGTTTCGCGCCTCTGTAAAGCTCCTTCGTTAGCTACTGCTTATATACATGCCCGAGTCAACATATAGTTCGGAAAACATACCCTTTCTTCACCAATAGATTTCGCCACGCCAGGCCTCCCCTTGATTCGCGAGGTTGAAGTGTTGGCTTTGGTGGTCACCTCGAACTTGGGGCCCCTGGCATTAGTGTGGAACTGGAACGGGTTGAACTGTTCCCTGATGCCCTCCAGAGCAACGGATCGCTTGAGGCGCTTTTCCTTTGTTGCCTGTGCATCTTGAGCGCTCTGCTTCTTCTGCTTTTTTGACTTTTGCGGGCCGACGATTCCCTGCTCTCGCAACGAGGCCTTTAACCTCTTGAGCTGGGAACCAGCCATTTTATAAAAGCGGATTCCTCAAAGATTTCCAATGAGGAAAAAGGAAATTAGAAAAATGTGAGAAAATTTGTTGTGATAATTGTGTCAAACCAGCCCAACTTTGTAGTGAAGCTCGCCGCAGACTTCCCCCATACAAAAACTCTCCCGCCATTCGCAACTTTCCCGAAATTTTTTGGTCCCTCAGTTCTTTATCTTATCGGTAAAGGGTGGGGCTAATACACGTCGGACAGGGATGGCCACTTTCAATTCCCGCATCATCAGCGCGACAGTTGTTTTCAACGGCTAACCAAGAGGACTTAGCCTCAATCGGACGTTCAATCATCTGTTTACAAGCTCGTTCAGTATGAATTCAACGTCTATTGTCATTTAACCATTTCCTTTGTCGCTTCACAAGATGGGCTACTGTCGTCCTCGAAGATTTGCAATTCCCTTTAGGCTTCATCACGCATTATGACCTTCCTCAGAGACCTTATTCGCGATGAGCGCATCATCGGCGCCGGCATCGGCCTGCTCGCAACCGCAACCGTCGGAATAGTTTACTTCTTCCTCGAGGCTGTGCAGGAATCAAACGAGGTTACCTTACCGCCACCAAAAGCTACATATATCACACAGGAGACTGAAGACTCGCTCCAGCCAGAGACACTCGAGAGCTTATTGGGTCATTACAACTATGCGATCCGGGAGGTGGCCTCCAAGATCGTGTGCGACAGGGCACTGAACGATCCGGCGACCGTCGATTTTTTGCTATGGGGCATCACGCGGCCCGACTACGATGAGCGCTTCAGGAGCCTGCGGACTTTGGCGCTGATCACCGACCAGGCACACCTCAGCATTCTGCACACACCAAAGGCATACTCGGCGCTCGTGAGATCGCTCGAGTTCTGCGCGCTCGAGTTCCCATGCGAGCGGATGCTTGATCCGTACCACGACGACTACTACCTCCGTGACATGGCCGAGAAGTTTTGCCTCATGTTTGTGGCGCAGTTGATAAAAAAGTACGACCCGGAGCTCCTCATCAAGGCTCGGTTCGTGGAGAAGTGGCTCGCACGCCAGCCGTGGGGCGAGGGCGAGGAGGAGCGGCAGCAAAACTTCTCGCAGTACGTGTCGCGACGGCTGAACAGGATCAGCGAGGTCTGTAGGCTCGTAAAGGAGTCTTATGCAGGACGCAAGGCACTGCAGGACGCGGGCTTGATCACTAAGGAGGAGGCGGCGGGTTCCGAGGCGGACGAGTGTGGACATCACCACGAGGCGGCCAGGTTGAGTTTGGTGCTAAGCATAACGGGCGAGGCTATAGACCTGCGCGAGGTCGAAACTTACCAGCCCAGGGTTCTAGAACAGAGCGCGGAGGAGCAGAGGCTGAGACGACAGCATCGAGAGGCCATGGTACTCAATGACGGAACGAGGCCGCTTGAAAGGGGCGATATCATTGAGAGAGGCCACGACTGAGGACTGTTGATAGCCGGGGTCACAGTTACCGGCCTTGTACTATACTTGATAGAGAAATGCACTCTTATTAAGAACAAGGGGTTCTTGTCCTAATTTCTCCTCGAGGCCCACAAACTTTGTAGTAGATTTGGTAGCTGTGACCCGGCCCGAGCATACCATGTCCATGCCCTATGGAAAGATCGAGAAGCAAGAAAGAATCGACACGACCAAGATGACCTGTCGATTTCATATACCTAGACGCTGTTAATACATGCAAATATCGACAGGGCGTTACAGCTATTTTTCCATTAACCGACGATACAAAGTCTAGGCCCTATCTGGCCGTTGGACCGGGAAATGAAAGCGGAGTGGTGCCACTATCAGGCAGGAACATGTGGGGCTGTCATAATTCTTTAGCTTTGACAACCTGCATAGTCAGGTACACAAATGGAACGTCCCTTTTATGCATGATCAAAAAGTCTGAGCAAGGTTGGCCGGCTATGTTTTAAATTGTTTGATAAATGGTACTGAATTGAGTTTCGTCCCAGTTTGTGCAAGGCAGGGAGATCCAAGCTCCTTATTTTTCATTCAAGGCAACCAATTCATCAACTGGACGAACTCGTATCAAAAACCGAATATAACGATATGCGGCGTACCGTAAAATCTGGCTCAGTTGAATTTGACATGATAGGGTCAGCGGCGCGGCGAAGAGAACCAAGACAAACAGGGATTCGTTTCTTGGAGGGGGCCACACGTCACTATAAGCGGAGGTCTTATTGGCTGGCCGTTGGGCGTCGTCTGCGTTGCGGAGGTAACTGAAAGTGCTGACCGACATTGGCAAGCGGCGGTGGCAGGTTCGAAACTGTTTACTTTTTTTTCTGGAGGGGCTGGAATGTTGCTTGCATGTAACCCTCTTTTGATTGCGGTTGCGTCACGCGCCTAGCGATCGGACTGGCTAGCATTGAACATTGGACAAATATCCAGACCTGCAATATAAATAACATGAACCTTCAGCAGGATTGGATCTAAGGAAATATAATGAATGCTATATTAGGCAGTGAGTAACGTAGCTTATATTATAGCTTGGAGGGAAATGCTCGTAAAACGCGACTAGTCTAGAGGGGTTGGTTGGGCTTGGTTGACGCCTTGACAGGTTGTCAATGGAATTTGATCCATAGTCGCATCGCATCGTCTTGCCGCCAGATAAAATTTATGTACGGTATGATTGATGCGCCTCGCCAACCCCTCAAGCCCACCGCTTCTTGGAGCCGGGCAAGTTTGGTTTGATGCGACGTACCGGTACGGAGTAAACAATTCCCGTTAGATCAAAACAAAAAAAAAGATACATTGCTCCATTCGTACCATTCGCATTGATCAACCCCCTAAAAAAGAGACGTTCTCGATTTTCTCTCTTCACCCCATCCTCATCTTGACAAAGACAAAAAAAAAAAAAAAAAAAGGTCTAAACTGCACCCAAGACGAAGACTACCTTGTGCCAATCTCTATCTTAGGTACCCGTCCGGTGACAGCCACGCGACACTAGACTAGTGGTTGCCAGTCAGGAACACCCGGAGCACGCCCCAGTACAAGCCAATCTACTGTACGCGAACTCGACGAACGGCAGGGATAACGGACGATAGGAGGTCGAAGACCACAACTTTGCCCTCAAGAACTACCTAGACCTAAGTCTGCTATCAGTCCCTCTCTATGGTAGACTTTGTATTCTCCATCTTCAATTTCTGGACGCATACTGTCTACCGTCGAGCTCTGGACCACAGGAAGCTACAGCAACAACATAGCGCCATCATCCGGGAATAAAACCAAAGGGGCCCAAAGACCAGGTTGACCAATACTCTGACTATTATCCACAAAATAAACTAAGCTTGATATCGACAATTCGAGACTAGAGGAGCAAAGAATTATTTTTGGTCTGGAATCTTCCTCTTGCTTTTGTTTTCTTTTGTGGTGCGACCGCGGGTGGGGGTTTCGTCCATCAGAGTTGTGTGGTGTGCGCGTCAACAAATGAGCCCGCGCCGCCCGGGGGAACGTTGCTTCTCCAGGCCGAAGACGTCTGATGTCCTACACAATGACAGCTCCAGCGGGTGCTCTTGGCCAACCACAATCCGCCAGCGCAAACAACCACTACACCACCACCACTCCCACCGGTACTCCGACAACAGCGCAATTTCACAACCTCAGCAATAGCGGCGGCAAGTCCCTGCCTCGTCCGCCGCGCAAATCAAACCTTTACGGCCTGGCGACCGCATCCAGCCCGAACCTTAGCACATCCTATTCGCGTCTCGCCGCCCCACAGCACGGCCTGTCGAGAAAGGCTTCCCAACAGGCCTTGACACCAAACTCCCTCGCCGCCATCCCCGATGATTCCGAATCGTACGCCATCGGAACCGTCCTGAACGACTCTGACGCGATGCTGCCGCCGCCGCCGCCCCTGACCCCGGGCAGGCCGTCCGGCGATGGCCACATTGCCATCGGCGATACCGTCGATGTGCCTGGAAATATGCATGGTACTGTTCGCTTTGTTGGTAATGTCGATGGTCGCAAGGGAATATTTGCTGGCGTCGAGCTGCATCCTGAGTTTGCAGCACGGGGCAAGAACAACGGCGATGTCGATGGGTAAGAATTTTTTCCCGCTCATCTCTGTTCGGACTGCTAAGATTTCCCTCCCACCTGCACCTTCCCGTCTACCCGCTGATCTACCCTTCCCTTACTGTTCCGTAGTCGCACGTACCTTGCCTGCGGGCAGTCAGACATTTTTCATCTATCAAGGTACCTACCTACTACTTTGTGGAAACTTACTAACCGCATTTGAATCTTTTATAGTGTATCGTATTTCACGACCACGAAACCAGGAGCCGGGATATTTCTGCCTCTCACTAAAGCCGTCAAGCGAGACCTGGCACCGTCTTCAAATGGGTCATATCCCATCACACCAATGAATCCCCCATCCGGTCTCAAGGTCGGGAATCAAAACTCAACAAATTACACACCGCCAACACCGTCGCTTCCAAAATTAAACCAATCTACTGGTCCCGGCCGCGCACCCAGCCCTCTTGGAAAAAGACCAAGCAGGCCTTCACTGGCACGTCCAGAGTCACCCATCCGGCGCCTGCAGATGACGCCCAACCCCCGCCCGGCCATCGCAACCCCAGGCTCCAAGGTGCCGTCGAGATATGGCAGTCCCACCAGCAAATTCTCGCAGAGCGTCCGTGGAACTGCCCCGGATCCCGCCAAGAGGGCATTAAAAACCGCCCGCGATGCCGGCATCGGGCCGCGGAGCGCATCTGCTCTCGGAAACCGTGCACCTTCGGCTGCGGGCTTCACAGACGACGAGGCCGCGCCGATTGGTCTCGGCCGAAGTGGTACCAACGGCAGCATGGGTTCCGTCTCGTCTTTCCAAGCCAAGCTGCAAAGGCCAGCATCACGCGCCAATGGGAGAGCTAGTCCTCACCGTCGTAATGGGAGCGATGAGCTGGAAAGGCTTCGATTGGAGCTGGCCGATCGGGACCGACAGCTCAAGGAGCAGGTGCAATTGGTGGTCGAGATGGAGACCAGCCTCACTGAGCTGCAAACCTTCATCTCTAAACAAGGATCACAACAGCAGCCGCCTGCCAGGCGGGGCAGCACTGATGATGACAAGGATGTCCAACAACTCCGGGCATTGCTCCGAGAAAAGAACGAAAAGATCGCGATGCTCACGGCTGAGTTTGATGCACACAGGGCCGACTTCAGGAGCACTATTGATACACTGGAGATGGCGAGTACCGAGACGGAAAGGGTGTATGAGAAGAAACTTGAGGAGGTGATGCAGGAGCTGCAAGACTATCAAGAGCGCACTACTGACGTCAATGCCGTTGCAAGACAACTCAAGCAGTTGGAGGAGCTCGTCCAGGAGCTCGAGGAAGGGTTGGAAGACGCACGAAGAGGAGAGGCCGAAGCCCGTGGCGAAGTTGAGTTCCTCAGGGGTGAGGTGGAGAGGACGCGGTCGGAACTGCGCCGCGAGCGCGAGAAGGCCGCAGCAGGATCAAATGGAGCAGGAGCTGCAAATGGGGGCGGGGGTTCCGTCTCCAAGGAACTGGAGCAGAAGGAGGACGAGATTAGAGGTCTCAAAGCCATCATTCACTCCTTGAGTCGAGACTCGATCCCAGGCATGCCAGGGGATGATGCGGGCAAGACGCCAACGTCGGCCCATGGCGGATCACGGGGTCACCTCTCTGACGACTCAGCTGGCGACCGGTTGGCCCGCGAGAGATTGGAGCGCGAAGTTGCCGAGCTCCGAGCCTTGTTGGATTCTAAGAACAGCCGTGAAGAGGAGATCATGCGCGAGCTTGACACACTGCGTAAGGCTGGCGGTGGCGGCAGCCCCGTGCTCAGCAAGAACCGAGTTAGTGTTGCGACTATCGTGCCCACGGGCCAGAGCAACGATAGGTCATCAGTGCGAGATTCGAGGGACACAGTGATCCTTGCTGGAGATGATCAGCAACAACAGGGTGGTCACCAGCCCAAGGCCAACGAGCCGCGCTCCCCACCGCGGGTCAAGACGCACGTGCGAGTGGCGACGCTCGACACCATGCCCGAGAGCGACGCCTACTCCACCGCAACGGACACTAGCACCCTCTACTGCGAGCTGTGCGAGACGGCCGGGCATGGAATCCTTAACTGCACAAACATGTTTGGCGGCAACGGCGCCGCAGCCGGCGGCAACGACAGCGTCAAGACCCCATCGCCCACGTTGACCAAGAACGGCGAGCTCAGCCTGACGGTGCCGCACGACTCGGCCGACGCACCCGCGCCGCTGACACCCGTCAAGACCAAGACACCTCCCTCCGTGCCTGCCGTGGACGCCGCACAAGCCCATCCAAGCCT
Organism: Pyricularia grisea; assembly: GCF_004355905.1. NCBI lineage: Eukaryota > Fungi > Ascomycota > Sordariomycetes > Magnaporthales > Pyriculariaceae > Pyricularia > Pyricularia grisea. The sequence goes on along the minus strand of NW_022156717.1, from coordinate 1,616,892 downwards.
CATGGAGTCGGGACCCGTCGCCGGCAAGGAGAGCGGAGTCATCGATGCGGAGAAATGGTGTGCGCTCTGCGAGCGGGATGGGCATGACAGCGTCGACTGTCCATTTGAGGACGTTGCGTTCTGAGGAGGGCAATACACAAAACAAAAAGCCGTGCAAATATGCAGACTTTGCACATCCCATGCTGAAAGGTTCTTAGTTCTGTGGGACTTGAGTAACTTTTGTTCCGTCTTCTGTGCTTACCACCCGATGCTCTTCGAGGCAACCTTGTGTTCTTATAAGTTATTCTTCTGTTCTCGTTTATCCCCTTGTCATGACCCATGATACCACTTTTTCTTTCTTGTTTGGGCTTTTTTGTTCCTTACAGTTATTGCACGGGGGAAAAACCTGGGAGGGCCTCGCCGAGAAAGGCGAGGAAAGATGCGGTGCATTGCCATGACGAAATGAGGATTCTTGTATACATAATTTAATTTAATTTTACAGCCACCACTCGGAAGGATTGTGTCCCTCGATCTTTTGCTGCTGTGATAATTGCACACCAGGTGAGATATTGGTGCTTTGCGATCTGATCATCAGTCCGCCAACCCTTTGGGGCATTCGGAGTGAATTGCCAGTGTCCAGCTGGCCTGAACACTCATCAAGCACAAATAGTATTTATATTAGGGGACGAGATGTTTGAACAAGCCTCAGTTGTTCACTATAGTCAACCGAAGTGGGAGGTTTACCATAGCTCGTTGCACCGTTGAACCAGGATTTGCCAGCCATAATTACACCACCGGGCAAGTATGATCCCAAGGCAAGATGGCCGAGTTGGTTATGGCGTAGGATTAAGGTGTTTAATCCATGTTTCCTATGGAGAAATCCGCGTGGGTTCAAGTCCCACTCTTGTCAAGACTTTTTGCTTTTTTGTTAACCGAATCTTCCCCCACTATATATATCTGTATTTGGGGGTCGATTTTTAGAAGGGGACTACTATGTTTGACTTGGCAAGGCAAGAATTCAAGCAGTTTTGGAAGGATTTGGGCAGGGGTATCGTTAAGTTTTGTGAAGAGTAAAAGAAAAACTAGTCTACCTAGTTTTCAACTTGTGGCGCTTCGTCTTCTCTCGCCTCTTCGTTCACCATGTCTGGCTCACCATCACCCTCAACGCCGTCTCCCATTTCCACGCCATTAGTCACATTTACCCCATTAGTCTCTCCCTCCATCTTCTGCCTTTGCGAATTTAGCGTGTTGCGATAGACCAAAATGCGCGCATCCTTCCCTGCGCTCACCATGGTGTCCCCTACAACGTCCACCCAGAAGCAGACGCCGTCGTGGGCCGCAATCTTTTGTACGACCTCCTTGCTCTTGACATCCCACAGGACGACATGTCCATCCTCGCTGGCGCTGGCGACAAAGGCCTGCTGCCTCGACTGGCGTTGTTTCCGGCGCGGGTGTCTGTCTTGCTCGTCTTCGTCTTGGTCGCCGTCCTCGCCGTTTTGCTGCTCGTCTTCAATCTCCTCCTCACCATCCTGCACGACGCCAAAGCAGCCGCCAATGCTGAAGCCCGTGTTAACGTGACCCTGGTACGTCTTTTTGACCTTGCTCGGATGTGCAATGTAGTCCCACAGGCGGATGCAGCTGTCGAGGTTGAAGGCCAGGATGTAGCGGCCGTTGGGAGAGAAGCACACGTTGGTGACTGCGGGGTTGTCCTCGTGGACCAGGGTGCGTAGGCATTGTCCGGTTGCCGTGTCCCAGATGCGACTGTGTAGACCGATGTCACGATTAGCATATACAATCCCCCATAATGATGAACATAAACTGTATGACCTTGAGGTGTTTTTGGGGTCTTACATAAGCCCGTCGGTTGAGCAACTGACGACGAGCGTGCCGTCGCGACAAAAGTCTATGCCGCTTACCGGGTCACTGTGCGCCGGAAGACTCCGCATCAGTCGACCGGCCCGGACGTCCCATAGGAATACAGCCTCGTCGTAGCTACCACTGGCCAGTATGTTGCCCTTGGGCGAGAACGCCAGGCAGTAGACGTAGTTGTGATGGCCCAGCAGCGGGCGCCTGGTTCCTCGCGCGGGGCCCCCTCCACCGCCGACGCCGATCCCCGACGCGCCCGAGATCCTGGTGCCGCCGTGGGTTCGGCCGCGCTCGGCATCATCATCACCGTCCTCGGTTCCGACGGCGTGCGCGGGTTCTGCCGTGATGCGATCCCACAGGCGGATGGCCTTGTCGTCGGATCCGGTAGCGAGGGTGCCCGAGTCCGGGCTCCAGGCCAGGCACGACACGCCGGCCATGTGACCGACCAGGGTGTCGATGTGCGCGCCCGTCTCGGCGTCCCATATGCGGGCGGTACCGTCTGCAGAGGCGGACGCGATCCAGCGCCCGTTGGGTGAGATGCGCACCTGCGCTATGGGCTGCGAGTGGCCGCGCAGCTCGAGCCGGCGCTTGTAGCGCACGCGCACCCGCTCCGGGGGTTTGCTTTCGGCTGCTGGGGTCGGGGAGGAGCCGGTGGAGCGGTAGCGGGTGCGAGAGCGAGAGCGAGAGCGCGATTCGGAGCGTGAACGTGATCGAGACCGAGAGCGGGAGGAACTGTCGCGCCTGGACCGGGAGCGGCGCCTGTCAGATGAGCGGGAGGTGGACCGGGAGCGGGAGTGAGACCGCGACCGCGATCGCGATGTCGGTCTTGATCTCGACCGAGAGCGGGGTGACTGCGTTCTAGAGTATGACCGCTTCTCTCGAGACCGCCTGGCGTCGTCATCTTCTTTAGGACTGCCTGACCGAGATCTGCTATCGGGCCTGCCTGTACGTATCGATAGCTCTTGGTGCGAGGCGCTGGTTTCGGGAGATGGAGCACCGTCTGCTTCTTCGTTGCTGGCATCACCGACCACCCTCCGCCGTTTTGATGGCGGTTCGGCGGGGTTCGCGTCGAGGGCAGGCGAAGCGCTGGGGCTGGCCATTGTTTCGTTATGTTGCTTGTTGAGCTGTCTCTCGGCCTCTCTATCTACCGGTACGGGAGGAGATAGTGTAGTAGTAAAAATATGGTTTCTAAAAGTCAATCTGCACACCCTGCATCAGGTTGAGAGTTCAGAGAATTTATTCACAAACATGGTTGCATATACCTCAACAAAGGTGTCTCTTTGCTATTGTGTTTGATGATGATGTATGCAAGGGAGCATCAAGTTCTGCCCCTCCACACCGACAGAGAGCTTGTACCTTCTTGAAAGCTCGCCCAGGCACCCTTGGAACGGAAGCTCCGACTTTGTGTGTCTGTCTGTGTACCCAGTATGTAATCTATTAATGATGTTACCACGAGAGCAATTTTTATCTCTTTGGATTAAATTTTTATGTCATTTACATACAGTATGTACTGTATATTAAATTACCATATGCAGGACAGGGATTATGGATCATGTCACCAGCTCCTAGGCCTTTCCTTCCTTCCCGATCGCGTCGGAATTTTATGGTACGGTCAGAGATGTAATGTCGCGTTTGCATCAATAAACTGGCGGGGCTTCCACTGGACCACCAAAAGTTTTCGGTACGGCTTCTCATTGGCCAATTGTTCCCTTGCGATGCCACTACTTAATTTCCTCTCGAGCCCATCTTGCCGTACAACGACCCTGGCCAAGGAAAGACTACAACCAAGGAGAATGTTAACCCCCTGGCAAAAAACACGAAGGAATCTTACTTTACGTAGTACATCCTATTGCCAACCGACGATCTTTGTTTCCCTTATTGCGACCGGTGCACAAAGTTGTGCGCAAATCTCTTTTTTTCTTCTTCTGTTTTTTTTGCTACGCAAGTACGTGGCGTCGAAACGGTCTGCTTGTATCTTCCAACGAGATATGCATTCAATGCTCCCCCAAGTTTGAGCGAGGCGCAGCAGAAAGGCAAAAAGTCGAGACATCGGTAGCGATGTTGAGATGGCACAGATCTCTCTCGCCAGCGTTTCGAGGCTGTTTATTTTGTTTACTTTCCACACGAGTATCCATATTTACAGGCCGGCCTGACAGAGTTTATTCACTACGACGTTGAATGCCTGACTGACTCCTCAGCTCCGCGATGGTCGGTCATCATAGAAAAGATGGGTTAGTGTGGTCTTGTGACCCTTGTCGTTCCGTTCGTTACTACGATGATGATAATGCCATCTCCAAGAACTGTGCCTTTTCTGCCCTTGTCATCTTCAAACCCCTGATCTAATTATGATTTAATCCTTTGGCTGCCTTTTTTTTTTTTTTGCTGTCCGTGCAAAGAACAAAAAGATACCCTTTACATTTCGTCAGCTTTTATTTACTACTCGGCAAGGCCAGTCCTTCGCTCGCTTGCTCCCCTAATAGAATGTGGATAGAGCGTCTTTTCACACCAGACCTCTCAATCCCTACGACATAGACCTCGACGACGATGGACCTCCTTCCAACAGAAATTAACATTGTCACTCTCAACTGCTGGGGCCTACGCTTCATCTCCAAGTGGAGAAGCGAGCGTATCCTTGAAATTGGCCGTCGCTTATCGGTCACCGCGCCAGGCATCGTGGCACTCCAAGAGGTTTGTTGCGCCTAGTCTACTGCTGTAGAACGTCCAGCGTTTGTTCGGCCTGGCCCTTATGGATACTAAAAACTTGATTCTAACAAGTCAAGTAGGTATGGAGTGAGGATGACTATGAAATCCTCCGTCGCGAGACCCGGGCGGTACTCCCGTACGGTAAACAGTACCATGCCGGTGTGTTTGGCTCTGGCCTAGTTATCCTCTCACGATGGCCTTTGGAAGAGAGCTCAATGTTCCAGTTTCCCCTCAACGGCAGGCCAACTGCCTTCTTCAGGGGGGACTGGTACGCTGGTAAAGGTGTTGCCCACGCAAGGATCCGGTACGGGCCGATGAAGAGTCAGGTCATCGAGGTCTTCAACGTACATGTAAGTGCGTCTTATAATCTAGGAGTAAGCATACGGCTTTCGTCCTGAGACTGGCGGCATGTTGGACTGACAATATACGCCATGAACCTCTAGACACATGCAGCGTACGAAACAGAAGCAAAAGATTCCTACGCAGCACACCGCGCATCCCAGGCCTGGTTCTTCGCCAAGCTCCTTCGCAGCGCCTCGGAACGCGGCCATCTCGTCGTCGGCCTGGGTGACCTTAATGCGCCGCCCTTCTCCTTACCACACCGACTTGTAACCGCACAAGCGCCGGTCCGCGACGCCTGGCGCGTCCTATACCACAGCCACCTAGACGACGAGATCACCGAGGATCCGAACCGCCACCGGAGGCAACCACCCACAGCCGACTTCAACCTTCGCCAGAACGGAGTCACCTCGGACAGCGTGTTCAACACGTGGCGCTGGGACAGTAAACGGCAGAAGCGGCTGGGTCCGCCCATGGGGGGAAAGGTGATCACGCGCAAGGCCAGCCGCCACTTGAGCCTTGTCGAGGTAAGCGACCTGCGGCCCGAGCAGCCCATGAGGACGGCCCGGTGGCAGGAGGACAATGGGGTGCCTTCGGATGCGCCCGACCCAAAGGGAAAGAGGATAGACTACGTCTTTGCCGGCACGGGGGATCCGGCACTTATAGGAGGCGTGTGGACGGTTAGGAATGCCAAGGTCGGCATGGTAGAGCGCCATTCGGAGCTGGGCTGTTCCCTGAGCGATCATTTTTCCGTCGAGGTAACGCTCAAGTTCCACCCGACCATGATGCCAACTGGACCGGAACCTCCCACGCCGAGGAATATACCTTTACCACCTCCAGACGAGTCGGAAAAGCTCGGAACTGTACCCCCTACTCCTCGCACTCCTCTATCCCCAGTGGCCAACAAAAGAATCACACCCAGGGCGTCGGCAATGTCGTTCCAGGCAGCCGTCAAGGAGAAGATGAGAGAGCAGGAGAAGACGCGGCAGGACGCCGAAGTCGCGACGAGCACGGACGGAGCCACCATCCTGGTCGAGAGAGGCACGTACCTGTCGAGCCCGGCCCCGTCCCTCTCCGACGTCAACGACGAAGACGGCGACGGCGACGACCAGTACGAGCACCACGAACAGCAGCAGCAGCAGCTCGCCCGCACAAACACCCTCGCCGGGTCCGTCATGACAATGGGCGGCGCCCGCCGCGAGTCCACCCACGGCGCGGCATCGTCATCCCAGGCCGTCCCGCCCGCGCTCTACGACGAGGTCCTGGCTCTCACCAGGGCCTGCGCCAGCAGGGAGGAGAAGCAGCAGCTGTGGCGCGTGTTCCACTTCTTCGCCGGCGCCCTGGTGTGGGTCACCTGTCTGGTCGCCGTCTGGTTCGTCCCTCCCGGCTTGAGCTACGTCACCTTCATCCTCGTCCTGGTCGGCGGCCTGGGCCTGGCCGCGGGGACGGTCGACGGCTTGATTGCGCTGCTGTTTCTGTCGTCGGAGCTCAGGTCGTTGAGGGAACTCGAGTGGGAGGTGATGAATGCGCGCTCAGCGGCGGCAGCGGTCGTCGTACCTAACACGGCCACAAGGGCTGCTGCCGCTGCAGCTGGCGTCGGGAGGTTGACGGACAGGAGCCATGCAATATCCACGACGACGGCCACTACTTCTATAAATAAAAATTGGTAGACGAGAGGGATTGAAAAAATCGTCCTAGGTAGACGGTGCTTTTTTATTCCCCCTATTTGAGCTGGGTTAAAATTTGGAGGATCCTAATAACGATACACCATAACGATATGACTAATAGAATATTTCTTTTGTTTGAGCCTCTTTACCCCCTTTTTTTTGGTGCCTCTCTCCTTGACGCTTTCTTCCTTGATCCCAACCATGTCTTCGGAAGGCCAATGGCCAAACAAGCTGACCCCCTCTCCCCTCGTTCGGTCTACAACCTGTTGTCACTTCATACCACCCACCCTAGAAAAATACATTTCTACATACGCACAATCCCGGGCCATTCGACACAAGATGACAAAAGTCGGCAACACCCGGCTCAGGGTATGTCTCCATGTCCAAGGAGACTTCTTCTATCATCGCCATCGTCGCCATCATAGCCACTATCGTATCTTTCGAAAAGATTTTGCCCAAGCGCCCTTGCAGCCTTTCGAGCCTCGGCCTCTGCCTCTGCCGCCGAGATCATTTCCTGTAACGCTTCAGGCCTCATGCGCCGCCACGTGTAGCCCAGGAATGCATTCCTCTTCCTCAGTTCGAGCACGATTCCCTTGGTCTGCCTGTCTCGCAGCAGTCTGTCTCGTGGCCGTTTCTTCTCTTTGCGCCCGAATATGCGCACGAACCTGCGCAGGATCTCGCGCTGCTCGACCGTCAGGTCTGGAAGGGATTCGATGCGCAGGTCGATGTTTCGCAACCTCAGCGCGTCGTACGGCACCTGCACCCAGTGACGCGCCGCCTTTTGGATGCAGCGTCGGAACCCGCGCAGCCATGCCGCAATCTCCGCCTCCCGGACTTGCTGTCGCGTCAGCGCCGTGACCACCCCGCCGTTGTAGTTTCGTGACGTACGCGGGCTGTCCACGGGGCTGTCCACCGCCGCGTGTATAATGGAAGTAGCGCCGTTGATGGTATCAGCCGTGCTTGTGGTCATGGCGGCTGTGCCGATAACAGTCGTCTCGGCCTCGCCGTCTCCAGGTGTGGAGGGTTCCGTGTCGGACCAGTCGCTAATGGGATCTTCGTCATCGTCAAAGTACTTGGTGTCATCGGCACTGCGAATTTGCGGCACAAATGGCGGCGGGAGCTTGTGTAGATGTTCCCATGGAATGTTGCGAAACCATCGATGCGCCTTGATGTCCTCGGCATCGTAGGGGAACACAAAACGCCCGGCCAGATCCCTGCTGCCAATACTACCAACGCCAGCGCCTGTAAACTCCGAGCCCCCAGCACCAGATGTCCCAGCAGCAGCAGCAATGTCCTTGAAGATATACCGCCGCGAGCACAGCCGGTGCTGCTTATCGGTGATCAGGCTCATCATCAGCTGCTGGCAACGTGGACTGACTTCGGGCTGCAACGGAAACGCGAAGGTGGAATGGTGGTTTACAATGTTCTGCTTGGTCTGGTGGCGGCCCTCGTCGCTCAGGAAAGGCGTGTGGCCATAGATGCACTCATACAGGATCACACCGACGCTCCACCAGTCGCATCGCCCGTCGTACTTCTCGCCTCGCACAACTTCGGGTGCCATGTACTGGCTAGTGCCGACCACACTGGTCGCCCAAGTACGGTTACCGCAACGGTTGCGCCACGCCAGCAGCGGCTCTCTTGATCCGCTGTTGGTGCCAACCGTCTTGTTGCAGTGGCCGTCAAAGCTAGCCTCCTCCCCTGGCGCCGGATCCTTGCGCTCGTGCTTCTCCATCCCATTCATGATGCTGCTGGCCCACTTCATCGTCATGCGCACGCTCTGTCCCTCGCGCTGGTCCTGCTCGTCGCCCTCGACGCTGATTCCTAGCCTCCGCAGCATTGAGTACCGGTGGTTGTTGTAGTAGGCCGTGTCGTGGCTCCAGTGGCCATCAAAAGCCAGTCCAAAATCACTGATGCGCAGGTGGCCCGATGCACTGATGAGGAAGTTGTCGGGCTTGACGTCGCGGTGAATGCAACGTAGCGCGTGCGCCGCCTCGACGCACAGCACCATTTCCGCCGCGTAGAAGCGCGCCACCTGCTCCGTCAGAGTCGTCTCACGTATCAGGAGACCCAGGAAGTCGCCCCCGGGCATGTACTCCATCACAAGGTACAGGTTGGCCGCGTCCTGAAAGCTCGCAATTAGCGGTACGATCCACGTCGAACCCTCTGACGCCACGAGGAAGTCCCGCTCAGCCCGTAAGTGACCCTCTTGGCTTGTGCGCAACATTGTGCTCTTGCGGATGACCTTCATGGCATACACAGCCGGACCTGGAGTTCTACAGTATGGCTGTTGTAGTGGCTGTTGGGCCTCTCGTCGGTCCCGCACCAGGCGGACAACACCAAAGCTACCCTTGCCCAGGATCTTGAGGACGTCATAGTCGTTTTCGCAGATATCGGGAGTACCCGTGAAGCTGCTGCCTTTGGGCGAATTGAGGGCGCGAATGGAGCGAGCCTTCATAACCCGCATCTCACGCAGGTAATCGGATTCGGCGCGGCAGAAGCCGTCAAAATATGACTGGCGCCGGACTGCATAGTCCTCGGGGCTCATTACCTGCGCATCGCGGTTCAGATCGCCTTTGAGCACTTGCAGGCGTATGTCACGAGGGGTTGGGTGTGACAGAAGCTTGTCATAGAACGTTTCCAGGTAGATCTTGGCTGCTGCGGCCTTCTCGACCGTGGCGATGGTGGGTGCAGTGGCTGCAGTATCCTCTAGTGACTTTGTTTCCTGAATTGGTGCCAGAGGCCCCTCGGGGCTGCAGCGTGTCATAGGAACGCGGCGCCTCGCAGGGGCGATACTCTTCCTGCAAATGGGGTCATCGGGTCTGTCAGGGATGTCGGCAACATCCTTCTCCTTGGACTGGGCGGCAGCCTCTTTGTCTTTAGACTTGGTTGAGCCTGAGAATTTAGAATCGAGCGAGGTCATGCCGGTTGAAATGGTGTTTGGTGCAGAGAAAAGCTGCGAGCTGCGGACTGCAGGCTTGCTATCAGTGGCACTGATATTGCTGTTGCTGGCCGCGTTCAGTGCTGACGACGAGACTGGCAAAAACACGCCGGCTGGTTCAGACGATGCCACAGCTACCGTGGATGCGGTCCCGATAGCTTCAAGAGATAGTCGAGCCTTGTGCTTGGAGCGGTGCATAACCGTATGTTCTATCGCGGGCTTAAAGATGGACGATGAAACCTTCTTGACAATACTCATGGGGCTGCCCCGCGGCGGAGATGGGCGTTGGGACGTCGTCGTGCCGTGTGGGCTCGCGGGCCGTTCTAATACAGATATACTGGAACCTGAGGACGACACAAATTAGTGAGTTTGCCGATCACGTTAGCATTGCCTAGTATTATGTTATCCTCTTGGAGAACTTATGAGCGCGAAGACTAGCTCATCTATCGTACTTCTGTTGGTCAGCGCCCTGAGAGCCAAGCTGACCTTGGACTCTCTGCGCGGCAACTTGGTCTGTAATGACGACCCGCTGCTGCTGTTGCCCGCCTGCGACGCAGAGTAGTAATATTCACCCTGTACCTGATCTGGCTGTGATTCTCGGGTTTTGTCATCCTGCTCCAATAACATTGTATCAGAGCCACCCAGGACTTTGCCTGCGGCTCTTCCCCTTAACATCATGTTTTATGATATGCTGAGGAACGGGGTTTGTGGTTTCTTGTCGTGAACTGAACGAAGTGAATATCCAAATCTAAAAAAAAAAAAAAAAAAAAAAAGAAAGCGAACGGAACAAGCCTAGAGTGATATGCTGAAACTGTGATTTTGGATGATATCAAAATAAAACAGAATGAAAGAGAAAAGACTGAAGACTTTTGTGGAATAGTGAAGCATGGGAATAAAAGCCTAAGCAATTTGGGGACGACATCTAGTGTCTATTGAATGTCAGATCAGAGCAGCTGAAAAGAACGTTCTGTCTTCCAGATTCCACTTCATAGGGCCAAGGATCTTTCAGAGCAGCAATTCGTCAAAGCCCTTCCAGCAGCAAAGACACAAGATCGCATAGGCGGAAAGCGCCTTTCAAGTTCTACCTTCTCTGTCAGTTTTCTCTTTCTTGGGAAGGTGCCATGCTTCATCTGAGGCATTTATCCACAGATCAGGTTCCTACCTTACCTACCTTATGTACCTAGGTACCTTTCCTTACCTAAGTTATGCCATACTCTTAAGTGACTGAGATTAAAGGAAGCCTGCACCTGTATTCCACGCAAGTGTTCATAGGCCAGGACTTCTTCGGCATACCTACCTACCTACCTGCCTACCTACCTACCTACCTAGGTATCTACTCTCAAAGTGCCTTGGGGACCCCCTATTTTACGAGGCAAAGGGGTTCCAACCTGGATGACCGGTACTAAAGGATGAGAGCACACACCACAAGCATGGTCAAAGCTGGACTAACCCACGAACTAATACTTAACTAATGACACGGTCAAAGTGAATGGAAGGCAAAATGAAAAAGCATAATAAGTCTTGGCACCTACACACGCACGCAAGATTCTATCAGGACAATCAAGACAGCAACAACAGTTTGTGTTAATAGAAAAGACAAGTTTTATGAATTTTTATTTTTATTTTCTCAAACTAAACATAAAAGAAAGGAAATCTTCACGATGTGTCATGGTAGTTATTAGTCGGTTTTCTCATCTGAGTGGAAAGGTTTTGCCGATATAAACCAAGTTTGCCGAAACGCCTTCCGAAAACCCAGATCCTTTTTTAGACAAGTTATTTTTTCATATTTTTACTTATTTCTTTTCCAAGTCCTCCTTTGATCCTGCTCTGTACCGAGCATTTACTTGATCTCGAGAAGCTTGACGTCGAAAACAAGTGTGCTGTTTCCGGGAATGCCGGGAACGCCCGCGCTTCCGTAGGCGTGCGAGGCCGGGATGGTCAGGCGGCGCTCTCCACCGACAGCCATGCCGGCGACACCAATGTCCCAGCCCTTAATGACCTCACCCTTACCAAGCTTGAAGCTGAAAGGAGGGCCCTTCTTGTTGGCTGTAAAAAGGAGAAAAATACTGTCAGTGAATGCTCATCCATAAATGAAAACTGTGAGGCATAGTAAACTGAGACATAACTCACCATCAAACACCTTGCCGTTTGTGAGCTTGCCAATGTAGCGCATGCTGACCTTGTCACCCGACTTGGCAACACGGCCCTGGCCAAGCTTGCGGTCATCGATAGTAATGCCCTGGACGGTCTTGACACCGAGCGAGGCCTTGCCGTTGGCCTTGGGCTTCTCGGCAGAGCCAGTGGGACCCTGCTCCAGGTTCTTGGCGAACTGGACCTTCTTGTCACCCTTGGCGGGGGTGGCCTTCTCCTTGGCCTCGGCCTCGACAGCCTCGCCCTTGTTGTTCTTGAGCTTCTTTTGCTGCTTCTTGCTTAGCTTGCTTTCGGCCTCCTGGGCAATCATAGCATCGAGACCCTCGGCCTCCTCGTCCTCAGCGGGGCGCTTCTTGCCCTTCTTGCTGTCCTTGGCCTTGACCAGTTTGGGGGCCTCCTCCTCGTCTGTGTCGATCTCCTCGACGCGCATAGCACCGTCGATCTCGTCAAGGTCGTCGCTTGAGACAGACTCGCCATCGCCGAGAGCATCCTCCATGTCGGGGGTGAGGTCGTACTCGTCGTCGCTGTCATCCTCATCATCACTGTCGTCCTCCTCGACATCGGGGATGACGTAGTTTCCGGTGAGGTGGATCGAGTGTGTGCCGCTGACGACGAAGTAAGCCCTCTCACCCTCTCCGATAACAATGTCAAGAGGCTGCTGGAAGTTCTATACGGGACAATCAGGTTAGCAACAGGGTCTCATAGTTGGATGTCTCCGCAAAATAAAATACTAACCCTCTCAAGGTCGAGCGTGCACAAAACGTGCTCCTCCATGTCGACACCCATGTCCGAGTCGTCATCATCTTCCTCGTCCTCGGAGTCCTCATCGTCGTCCTTGGTGGCAGGAGCCTTGCCCTTCTTCGACTTCTTAGACTTGGAGCCGGCGTCGGCCATCTCCTCGTCCGAGTCCTCCTCGTTGGCGGCAGCGAGAAGCTTCTTAAGCGCAGCCTCTTGGCGAGCCTTCTTGGACTTGGACGGGTCGGATGGGCCACCGTTGGCCTCCTCCTCCTCCTCATCATCCTCGGAGTCGTCGCCGCCGTCGGCGAGGAGCTGCTGCAGGTAGTCGTCATCCTCGTCGCTGTCCTCATCCATGTCGGGGTTGACGGTCTCCTTGACGAGCTTCAGTGTTGAGCGGGGCACACGAGGGACCTTGCCGTCCTCATCAGCCTCGGGCTCCTCAGTAGGGTCGATGGCGGCCATTGTGATGCGGATCTGGTGGGCGCGTTAGAAAATCTAGACCCGTGAAAAGGACGATCAAGCGTTGCTGTGCCGTAGCGAACGCTCCAAGATAGAAAGCTCAATGGCGCCGCGAGCGGGCACAGCTTCAAGAATCATACTTACAGTAGCAGGGAAATCAATGGCAGCGGGCATCGGCTCATCGCCGGCCGGGACGCGAAGTCCGTACAAAGCGGCGGGTAGAAGAGGCATTTTGACTGGACTTTATTTGAAAATGTCGCTTGATTCGACTAAATAAACGAGCTCTTCAAATGGAAAGATTCGCAGGCAGTGAGTTGGCACAAAAAATGTTTGAAAATTAAATGGTAAGATGCCAATGTACAATGTAACGAAGAAAAAAAATTTGTTCTCAAGTGGTGATCGCGAAGTTCCTCTGCGCTTCTCCAGAATTTTTTTTTTTTTTTTTCCTGCTACAAAGCTCAGCCGACCGAAGGCGATGTAACCCCACTGATAAGGTCTTATCGTTAACTTCACCAGGCAACCGGCGGGACTTTTATGCATGGAAGCGGGGTCCTTGCCGTCGTGGAGACCAGGGACATGACAGGGGTGCAGCTAGCAGTAGCGGTAAAGGTTCTTGGTGAAGGTACGTACCTAGTGTACCTACTATTAGGCGGGCGGATCTCGTCTTCAAAAATTTTCGCGATAAGTACCTTGTAAATTGTAGGTACCTAAGGTACTTTATAGGTTCGTCTATACACTGTCCTCTACATAAAGAATGCGGTCTTTTTCGAGTTCGTTGCTTGACAATAATTAAGTAGGCACTATTGGGAATCGTCGACAAGCAATGATGCGTGGAACAGGTCAAGTCTAGAGAATAAATGGTCAAAACCCAGTTGATTAATACACGTCTATGTGCAAATCAGTGTTCGTCCATTGACAAGAGACAACATTGGACGAGTCAGTGAGGCACACCTTCGAGAATCATCAAAAACGTTCCATTCTTAGATCCATGCTCTGCGCTATGTAGTATGCAAACACTTTTCAACAACTCCTAAACACCACACAAACACATTTACACACGCGAACCAGTTATTTCTTTCCCGTAATCTGGCTCCACGCATCCTCAAACAGCGTCGGCCTCGGCTTGCAATCGTCTGGCTTGAGGTTCAGCGCCCTCACAATCTTGGAAGCGCCTGTGCCCACGCTCATGGTCTGACCCATGATGATGCACTCGCTGACACCCTCGATCTTGTCCGTCTTCATACCCGCTGCTGCGGCGAACAGGTGATCCGGCGTCTTCTCGAAAGACGCCAGCTGCAATACCGAGTCACGCATCTTGCTCAGACCGAAACGTGTGATTCCAAGCACGTCGCCCTTATAAGTCATGACATCGGCCAGCAACTGCATGTGCCGAGGGTCGATACCCATGTCTCCCATGACGGATCCAATTTCGGTGGCGATGGTAGAACGCGCCGCCTCGATGCCCAAAATGTCACGGGCTTCCATGACGTTGTTGGATATCACCTGGGTGCCGATGACACCTTCAGTGGTCATGCATTCCCGCAAACCGTACCCTTCCACCAGCACCTTGTGCTCGTTCTTCTCCGATGTCTGAATGATTGCTCGCGCCGCCTCGGGATAACCTGAAATTGGGACTGTAGGCAGCACCCGGCGGAGGTGATTGACGCGCAGTAGCAGGTCAGGACTGTCTTCCGTTGTCGTTCGACTCCTCGCTGCCTTTTTGGCGGCAGCTGTATCAGCCCACGTGTTGCGAACCACAATCTCGACGCTGTCGCTGCTCAATCTCAAATCATCGGGCTCAATCTTGAGCTTCTTGTGTTTGCATATGGCTTCAGCAATTTCTGGCAGGCCAATGCCCAGGTGCATGTCCTGCAGAGCTCCCATGTCAATTTGTAGCACCACCGAGCCGGTGTCTGCCTTCCATTCGTCTTCGATGAACCTGAGAACATCCGAGACGTACGTCTTCTCAATACGACCCTTGACGACGCGGGCAGCCTCGATTTGCTTATTGTTCTGTAGCGGGCACGTAATAACGGGCGTGCTGATAAGCTTGGAGGCGTTGATAATTTCCTTGATACGAGGTACACCCTGAGTAATACTCATTCCTGCGACACCGGCGAAATGGAATGTCTTCAGCGTCATCTGCGTACCGGGTTCTCCGATAGACTGCGCCCCTACCGCACCCACAGCGTGCCCCGGCTCCGTCTTGGCTCGCTCGTGTTTCTCCTGGCAGAGCCTCAGGAACTTGATCAGCGTGGTGTGAGATATCTTGGCGACACGATTCACTTGGGCGACTCGTTGCATATCCGCCTTGGAATCATCGGCTGTTCTATCGTCAACCCCTCCAGGGGATAGACCAATCCGCTTCCGGATCCTCTCCAGCCTATTGGCACGGCCCTCCACATAACTATACACGGTCTTCCAGAAACCTCTTGCACTTTCGTGCTCGTCGATGCTGAGATCCCTCTGGTCCTCGTAGTCAAGAATTTTGCTTCGGTCAACCAGATCTCGCCGCACATAGCGTTGGCGCTGAGTTTCAATGACTTGATCGCAGACTTGCAGAACCTCCCAAGGCAACAGTGACTTCTCCTCGTTGTCCCAACTCAGCGTTTCGGCATGTGTCCATGTCCGATCGAAATGCACCGGCACCGCCGAACCCTCCATGTCCACCGGGTCCAGCTTGTCGGCACCGAACTGGAATTGGACAATACCTCCACCAGACGTCCTGACAGTGTCATCGTACTGAGTCGACAAGTCTTCGAGCGACTTCATCAATCGCCTTGACATGTATCCAGTCTCGGCAGTCTTGACAGCGGTATCGACCAGACCTTCACGACCCGAGATAGCGTGGAAGAGGAACTCGGTGGGAAGCAGACCAGAGTAGAAGCTATTTGCCACGAAACCCTTTGAAGGGGGTTGGCGAGAGTTCTTGTGGAAATGCGGCAAACTGCGGTCTTGGAAACCATCAGGCACACGCTGGCCTCCAATAATTTGCTGACCGACCAGAGCCACCATCTGCGCGACGTTAATTTCGGAACCTTTGGAACCGGACTTGGCCATGACCAGAGGAGCGTTGTTGCGACTGAGTGTTTCGACACACTTGGCACCAGCCAACTGTCGAACCTTACTCAGAAGACCCGAGATTGAGTTTTCCAGTGTCTGCTCCAAATCACAACCGGCAGCCTTTTGCAGCTTTCCTGCCTTGAATGTCTCAATCAGCTCGTCGCACTGTCGGTTCGCGTTTGCAACGAGCACTTCTTTCTCGGCACGCAATTCCATGGTTGGAAACACGTCGCCGACGCCGATGGAGAAGCCCCTGTTTCCGAGAGTTCTGGCACAGAGCTTTGCAAGCCTGCTCATGACGATCACAGCATGGTCCGGACCGAAATCACGAAGAATGACGTAGAAAATCGAGTCCTTCTTTCCACCACCCACAATTGACTTGTCCATCTTGCCGCACATAACCTCCGAGTTTCTAATCACCAACCAACCGTCGTTAGGGCACATGTCGGGACATTCGCCCGGACGAGGCTTGTATTCACGACACTTTGCGTCCAGGTTGATTTTGACAGGAGAGTCCTTGTTTGGCCTCAACATCATGCTGAAGACTTGTTTTCCAGTCCATAATGCTCGGGGCTTCAAGATTGCGGGAGGTGGCAGGTCCAGGTAATCCTTGCCATCCATCAACATGTGTTGGCACACGTAGGTAAAAGTCTTGCGATCGTAGAAGACGTCCTTGAGGCTAATAAGGTAGGCCGCCGTGATGAAATCTTGGGTGGCTGCAATGATGGGCTCTCCGTTTTTTGGCGTAGCCAGGTTATATTTGACGCCCATGAGGGTCATGGCCTCTGTACGAGCTTCTTCAGTCTGTGGCACGTGAAGATTCATCTCGTCTCCGTCGAAATCTGCGTTGTAAGGGGTGCAAGCACACTCGTTGAGACGGAACGTTCTCCAAGGCCGGACCTTGACAAAGTGGCTCATGATACTGAGCTTGTGAAGAGAAGGCTGTCGGTTGAAGAGGACAATGTCGCCGTCTTCGATATGCCGTTCTACTACGTCTCCGTACCTCAAGCGATAGGCAACGTCGTTGCGGTCACCGAACTTGAGGTTCATCTTGTATTCACCATCACCGTCTTGTTTGACAACGGCATTGGCTCCAGGCCAAACTGTGGGCCCATTGCGGACGCACTCCCTCAGCTTCTCGATATTAATATGGTTGACACGTTCGGGATAAGTAAGATTCTTTGCCACGAGGATCGGAATCGCAACCTGGTCGATTGCTAAGTTGGGGTCAGGCCCAATGACTGTACGCCCAGAGAAGTCCACACGCTTTCCAGACAAGTTTCCTCGGAAACGTCCCTGCTTTCCTTTCAATCGCTGGCAGAAGCCTCGAGTCATCTTTCCGAATCCAGGCTGTCCAAGACCAGGCACCTCACTGTTGACGTAGATGGCAATTTGCAACTGCAGAAACTCCCACTGCTCCATGATGGTCTGAATTGGGTGACCTTTGCTTAAAGCACCACGGATCAGACCTGCGATATGGACAATCTCAGCCAGCTTGGTTGTGATATCGTCCTCATTACTGGAGGTATCTTGCTGCACTGAAGGTCGGATACAGATTGGCGGAGCCGGCAGATATTGCCACAGAAACATCTCGGGCCTGCCTTCTGACGGATCCAGCCCCAGAAGCTCGCAGTCAGTCGGACTAATCATCTTGAAGAGTGTCAAGACTTTCAAGGGGTTCAGATCCTCCATGGCTTTTCGGAGGTGCTTGTCAAGTTCGGGAACCGATTTCTTGGCATAGTTGAACGAGTTGTCAAAGACTATCTTGCTAACTGGCGGCTGTTTCCTAAGGGCGTTTGACTTGTTGAATGTAACGAACTTGTCGTGCGCGAGCTTCAGAACGCCAATCTTCCGGATGGTACCGTTGACCGAGTCACAGTACGGGCATATCTTGACCTTCCTGCATTGCTCATTGATTTTCTTGCAGATTCCGGTTCTTCGCAGATTGTCAATGCCAGGTCGCCTCAATTCAGACAAGAACTTCCGCCTCTCCGGTTCGGTCAAGAGTACACGCGCGCAGTCCTTGCAGATATTTTGGAGAATCATTTGTATAAACCGAAGATAGCCGATGTGGAAGGCTGGGAGGGGCAGCCGGACATGGCCGAAGTGGCCATTGCAGTTCTGCAATTGCTGAGCGCACGTCTGGCATTCGGCCGTCTTGCTCGAGGTACCAAGTCGGTGGTCAAGAGGGCCATGACGCGACGGCGTCCTGTTGTTTTCGACATCGTAGAGCTGCTTTTCCGAGATTTCGAGCACACCCTGGTTGACGATATCCTGATTCGACTGGATGCCGAATTTGATTTCCTTGAATCGCTTTGGGACCTTGTCAACGAATTGCTCCTTTACGGGCAGTGAGGGTGGTGCTTCGGCCACCATCGCGGCGGCTTGCTTCTAGATGCGGTTGCTTTCTTAAATGGATGGGGTCAACCGCGTCGCCGAGGAGAAAAAAAAAATTGGCGATTGTTTTCGACTTGTCAGAGTTGGAGTCATTTGTACCCCACCAATATGCAGGCGCGCGATCGCAAGCTGATAGCTTAGGTACTTCGTAGCGCGCGACAAGTGGGGCCAACACCCTTGAATTCACATGCATGGTGCTTCTGTCTTTTGCTCATTCAACAAAGCCATGATAGGGATGTACAAAGGAATAGATACCTAGGTACCTAACCTACCTACCTAGGTACTGAGATATGAGGTATTATCATATGGACGGCGTATGCCAAATATGGTATAGGTATCAAGGCGAAAAGCAAGGAAGTTACGGAACATGTGGCTTGAGGAGGTACGGATATATACAACCCGCCCTAATTTATCTCAAAAGCGATGCCTAGTGGGAATAGGTACCTTTCTGTCTCCTAATCAAAGGCCAGTACGAAATGTCACCCAACATGGAGGGACGTTGAGGATGTTGAGGATCATCTAGCCGATTGGACACCATCCGGTTCGAGTAGCTCCGGTTCAAAGATGACACTTGTGACGCACGTCAAAATAGCAACTAGCAACTCTGGTTTATTTTGAATTTCTGATTATTTTTTCTAACCGCACATGTACAAGAGCGCAAGAAAAGCTAGCAATCGGAGAATGAAAAACAATTTTTGAGAATACAAAAGAAATCTTTGTGCAAAGAGTTTTGTAATTTCCGGTAGAGATAGTTGTACAGTAAAGTCGAGTCGAACGGAAGACCGAAGAAGAAGCACATGGGCAAGATGGCCTACACCCCCTGCCCCAAGCTCCATAAAAAACCACCGCCCCGGCATTGCGAGCAGTGCAGTAGGCGGGGCAGCTGACGACACAGCATGTGGTTGAATTAACCTGAGTGCTACGTATGTACCTACATGTATGTAAACAAGATGATGGTCCGGACAAATCCGCCGCACTAAGACAGCAGACCCTTAACATCAGCACAGTACCAAGCCGTTTTGACCGTTCAAAACAAACAAGCTATATTTGCCTGGTATGTAGCGTCGGTTTCACGCTCATCCGTTTTGATGTCGGCTGCAGCTCACCGCCCAACGCTACATTGCATTACAGAAGGTTCAGTACTCAAACCGCCGAGAACGTTCGGGACGGTCCCACACTGTCTTCCCAGGAACTACCTTGCAAGGGGTGTTAAAGAACAAGAGACCACTATAGCTTCCTCACATTACACCTTGCCGAACCTCGAACTTACACTCCTCAAGCACAACTCAAAGCTGCTGGCTTTCCGGTGCATCTCTAACCGCTCGACAACAAGACGGTTCTCGACAACAGCCCGATTCACAACAACGCACTATTTCCATCATCATCAAACCGCTCCCCTCAGTCATTGGGCAGCAAGAGCTCCGCGGAGGCCCGCCGGCCCAGCAGGCCATAGCGACGCCATGGCGCCCGCGGGGTCTGCTGAGAAAAAGGCAGACAAGAGCTACTTCTCTTCTGCCGTCGACTCTATGAACCCTTGGGGTGGTAGTCGAAGTACTACTCCAACACCCAAGGATCCTGTTCCTTCCACGCCGCCGCCTCCTTCCGCCGCCAGCAATCCCGGAGATCATAGCATCAACTATGTCTACGGCCAGAGCATTAAGAGATATCCACCTGACTGTCCACCTCTGAACGTCAAATGGTTCCATGCAGTCGATGTGAGCACAATATCGACGAGCCCGACCTCGTGTCATCATGGCGGTGTCTAATAGGCTTCTGTGTACCAGATACCCAAGCGTAAACCCAAGTTCTTGCGTTCCAAGAAACCGATCGAAGATCCAAAGCCACCTCCAGCACCAAAGAAGCTCGTCCCCTTTGCGCCCGAGGATTCGCGGTCCATAGAGGCAACATATCAAACGATACTCGAAGACTTGGAGAAGAGGAGGGGCTCCACGGCCAAACCACAACCAACTAAGCTCAGTCGTAGGCCACAAGTAAGTAGTGACAATTCAACGCCAAAGCCCACAGACCACCACATTGTCTATGTTCAGGAGGACTTTCTCTTCCAAGTCGATATCGAGGACCGAGAGCTGGCACCTGTGTATTGGCTGGGCCCAATCTATGACGTGAGAAGAGGCACTTGGTTCTATCAGGAAGGGTCGACGCTGCGGCCATGCGAGGAGAACCTGGCGGCGCAGCTGGAGGAGGGCTACCTAAAGGCTAAGCCATGGACATATCCACCTCGCAACCGAAGCAACTCGGGCACGCAAAACGTAACGCCAAAGGGGTCCAATGACAATCTCAGAGCCGCTGCGGCTGGACAGGCAGAGGCTGCTTCAAAGCCCGCCGCCCCCACCGCGCCGCAGGCACAACATCAACCGCAGAGTCATCGTTTGTTTGGAACGTATATGAACAGTGTTGCGACCTACCAAGACTCCACAGTGGCATGGTTGACTTCCGATAGTGTTCTGTCGTGGGTAACATCGACGGTTTACGAAAGGTTTGCCGGCGGTGGTTACATGAGCGGCGTCAAGCTAGTTCGCGGTTATACCGAGCCCAACAAAACGAAAGAAAAAGAAAGTCCAGATGGAAGAGGTGAAGTGAAAGCTGACGTGAAGGAGGGAAGGTGGCCTACCACACCTCCTGCCGACATAAAAGAGCTCAAGCTTGATGAGAAGCAACAGAAGCTGCTCAAGAGGAGATCTGCACCTCCTAGCACCAAGTCTCCAATCAAGGAGCCTGGGGATAATCGAGACAAGGAGTTGTTGACATCGTTGATGGGAAGCGCTGATAAGACAGGCGATCAAGAGGAGGAAGACGTGCGAAAGAAGCAAGAGAAACAGATGCAGAACGACTACAACACTCAGGCTGGTGAAAACCAAGGGCGAGATATCGACCACCTGTTTCTTGTGACGCACGGAATTGGACAACTCTTGGGATTGAGGTGGGTGGACTCATTCAATAACTGCATTTCAGAAGCTTCACTAACCCCAACTTCCCTGTGCGCAGAATGGAGAGTGTCAACTTCGTGCACGATGTCAACATTCTTCGCAAGACCATGAAGGGTGTCTACTCCAACTCTGCAGATCTCAAAGCATTAAACTCAGATAACGGGGATGGTCCAGGCAATTGTCGTATTCAGGTTCTACCCGTCTGCTGGCGACATCTCCTAGACTTCCCAAAGAAGCGAGAAAAGAAACGTGAGCATGACTTGGGAGAGACCTATACCGAGGAGGATGAGTGTAAGTCCCCATGGCAGTAGTCCACATTAGGTTAGTTCGTTGACTAACTCGGACGAAAAAAAGACCCCTCGCTGGAAGACATCACTGTAGAAGGAGTTGCCTTTGCCAGGTCGCTTATTTCCGATCTTGCCTTGGACGTTCTGCTCTATCAGAGTGCCTACCGGGAGCAAATCGCACATATTGTACAAGAGGAGTCTAACAGGGTGTACAATCTCTTTATGGAGAGGAACCCAGGCTTCAAAGGAAAAGTCCACATTATCGGGCATTCTCTCGGCTCCGCTATAATGTTTGACATTCTCTGCCGGCAAAAAGAGGATTCCAAGACAAGCGAGCGTAACCCGCTTCGTATCTGGCCATCGCATGGCCGACCCGAAGTGTCCAAGGACCCAAGAGAGCTCAAGTTTGATTTTCAAGTGGAAGACCTTTACTGTATAGGCTCTCCCATCGGGTTGTTTCAAATGCTCAAGGGCCGAACCATCGCAGCCCGGCACATGTCCGACTCGTTTCCATCTCAGAGCCCCTTGGACCCGGACACGATGGACGACCCATTCTTCTCTGCCGATCCCACCCAGCGCGTGTCAACCATCACCGGCCTGCCGTTCTCCATCTCATCTCCGAAGGTCAAGCAGCTCTTCAACGTCTTTCACCCGTCGGACCCCATCGCCTACCGCATGGAGCCGCTTATCACGCCCGCCATGTCCAGCCTCAAGTCACAAGTCCTACCGTACACTAAGAAGGGCATATTTGGCAGTGTGGCTCCCCAAGGTATCACTGGAATCGGCGTCAAGGTAGGGCAGAGCGTCTCGGGGCTCTGGTCGTCACTTAGCGCCGGCATCGCGAGCAACATCCTCAACCGCAGTCTCGGCCTGACGCAGGAGGACGTGGCCAACATGCAGCAGCAGCAGCAGAATCCGACGCCGTCGTCGGGCGCCGCGGGCACAAACATTTCGTCGGCGACGGGCGTCCTCTCGGACGCGTCGGTGCAGTCGGAGAAGTCTGCTGAGCGCAAGCGCCAGCTCGCCAGGAACAACAGTGGCCTCAGCCCGCTGAGCGGCAACGACGCGACGCTCATTGACGACGAGCTCGAGACGCTCTTTTCCAACTTTGAGAATGGGAGGGTCAAGAACAAGGAAAAGTTCAGCGAGGAGGAGGACAAAGCCAGGAGGCTGCGCAAGGAGGAGATGAAGGTACGAGCGCTGAACCGGAACGGCAGGGTGGACTACAGTATTCAGGAGTAAGTTCTTTTTCTACACTCAGGTTATTGTTTTGCGTGTTCATTTCGAGTGACTGAGAGGATGCTAACGTAACGCTATAAAGGAGCGCGTTGGATTTCAATCCCATCAACACTATCGCGTCTCATATGGCGTATTGGAGCGACGAAGATGTTGCGCACTTCATCATGTCCCAGGTTTTGTCAAACAGGAGTGGGACCGGCAGGAGATAGTATCGGCAAGAGGTAGGACCGGGAACAGGCCGGTCATATCTTGGGGGAAGAACCATTTACCAGTTGACATGTTTTGAGAATAGACTTGCGATATTTCGGGATCGCGTACTGTTGGGCTTAATGAAATCACACATTAGGAATAGTCCCTATTGCGCATGCAGCCTTATCGTATTTTGGGAGCATATCTTTTGCGTCGTGCACCATCAGTCGAGCAAGAATAAGGGCAGGTTCCTCTTTGCCAGAATATTCATGGCATCTGAAACGGTGCCGTTCTTGACATGGCATTTCTGAGCCCCCTGAACCCTCCCGCGTTGCTTAGCACAACCGAGTCTGTGGCGCGATCCCAGAAAATGGCCCCATGCTGAACGTCTCAAGCGAACATGCCCGCCTCGATAAAACTGATCCACCTAGGTCCGGCCTGAAACGCATACTCCTCGGCCGTCCTTCCCTGGGAGTCCTTGAGCGCCCTGATGTCATCCATCGGACTAGCGAGCGTGGGCCGCTGCAACTGAAGGTTGACCGCGACCTCGAGGGCGTCGGGCGGGAAGCTGTCCGTGGCGAGGCCAGACGCGAGGTACAAGAGCAGCAGTGCAACCTGGGGCTGGTCCTTCTCGACGGCAATGTGCAGGGCGCTCTTGTTGCCGTTGAGCGGATCCTGATACCTCAACATCTGATCCTTTGGCAGCCTCGGGACGTCGTCTTCGTCATCGCTGTCCGGGTGATCAAAGTCGTGCAGTATCGAGAGGATGCCCTCGACGTTGTTCTCGGCGCACATCTCGTGGAAGGCGTGCGCGGGGCGGGCCTCGGGGTGCATGGTCAGGTAGGCCTCCTCGGTGACGTCGGGAAGGATGTTGTAGTCGTCCTGGACGCCGCCCTCACTCTGGTAGCGGGTGACAATGGCGACGTCCTGGGACGAGGGGAAGATGGTATTGGTCACAGAGGGACCCGGTGCGTTTGTGGCAAGGTGGTTACCGCAGGATGGGCATTTCAGGGATATGACGACATCTGAGGATGAGTCTAGGAAGCATTGCCTGAGTGGTTTGGTGGCAGGTGTGATGTTGTTTGTGTGTGTGTGTGAGCAAAGATATAAGAATAGTCTGAATTGTAAGAGAGTGAGATGAGATGGCGGTTGGAGACTGGTGCTTACCAGTGGTAATGGCATCCACAAGGGAGCAAAAGGTCGTCTGGGACGGGGGCGGCATTCTCATCCTCGTCGATGCCTAGCACCAAGGGTTCTTTACAGCTGACGCAAACAGACATGTTTGACGTTTTGCGGGAGCCTGATATGAAATTCTTTGTGTCAGAAGACAATTAAATACTTGAGTGGGTGAGATGCTGTGACATGATATGAGAATGCGTTTCTTCTGTCTTTGGAGAAAAGTTGATCATATGCAATATCATTTCTAGCGCTCGACAGGTCTTGAAATTAACAGATACAAATAGCCATCCTGGTTCATTTCTTGTAGTATTGCCTACAAGACAATATCACGATTGTATCTGAAGGTAAGATAGGGATGAAACTGTGGAGAAGTATACCCCGTCTAAGCCTTGACTGAAAGAGACTAGGGAGATAAAAAAAAAAAAAAAAAAAAAACTGGTAAATTTTGCCGTCTGAGCAAATCCAAGAGCCGCGGTCGATCTTTTGCCAAACTCGAAGAAGTCGGCGGGTGCTAACACGAAACAGGATGAAAGTTCAACTACAGAGTTGGGCAGCAACATTTGGAATTCTCTTTTTCATTTGGCAGGGGTTGCGTGTTGCACAATCAAACCACAAAAATGAGATATAAACTTACGCGTGTACTGTCACAGCTTTTAGGTATATAAATGAAGCGAGATTACCAGCAGGAAATTTGTACTTTCTAGTACCGTAAACCAGACGAATGTCTTGGGCTTGGCTTGTAAGGGTTTTTGTGATCCGGATACAGGAGATCAGAAGACTTGAATTACTTTGCTGTCATTGAAATGGAGGCCAAAGAAAGTAAAAAAAAAAAAAAATTTATGTCGTGCAGCCTCACTACTGCATGGCCCAAGCTTTGGTAGGCCACCAAAAGTGGATCCTGAGCATATCAGTCAGGCACACGGTAGCACCCGTTGACGCTGCAGATTGTAACATGGTTGGTTTGGTCCTGCAGAATCGATAATCGCCTGGAGTGCCGAGAATTGAATTAACCTTACTGAGAAAAACCAATGATACAAATACCGCTGAGCCAGCCAGTTGGTGTGTTATGTTATGTTTGTGACTGTGATGAGCTGGATGGGCATCAGGGTCTAATTTTTCCTTGGGCGCCGCCCCGAGTCAACTCAATGGGCATCCAAAATGGGGCCATCAATGCCGTGGTGCAAACACGCTGAAGCCCAATGTGGTTTGATTCTTTGAGAACCCAACTTGTGGCTAAGCTCTTACCTACCTTGGTACCCGAGTTACCTATGGATGGCAGGCAAGCAGCAAGCACCTTTAAAAAAAAACCAGACGAAGACTGGGAAGAATTTGCACCAGCTAGAGCTTTGGTCATTACCAATAGCCGATGTACAGTATAAAAGAACAAAGGCCTACCGACCTTCCGGACCATGTCTACCTTACGCCCGGTAAGCTCGGATGGCAGGGATTAGTAACAAATATACATAGGTACCTAGGTAGATACCAGGCAGGTAGCAGCCCTTCGTCTTGGCGCGAATCAATGCATGTATTTTGTCGTCAGCTCGTTAGGGCAGGCTGCAACGAAATGTGAAAAGTATTTGGAGGCCTAGAGTACCAGATGAGAGATTGGTGCGGAAAAACAAGCAAAGCACGCAGTGTAAATTTTCAGCGTACAAATTTCATTGTCCAGAATAGAGTCAAAAGCCTGCCTACCCAGCCGCGGCCAGTTCCTTGGCATGCGTGGGCACCTTACGCAATAGTGTGGCTGTGGAACATTACATCACCCCGCCCCCACCCAGCCAACAGACCTTGCGCAGCCCAACCAGAAGACGTACCTTGATCTGGGAGGCTCACCTACCCGTGATGACAGGCGATTTTGTGAACAAGCCCCTAACATTGTCATTTATTACTTCACCCCCAAAGACACTGCTTTTCGCAATATCACTTTTCGTGGGAGAGTAACCTTAAAGTTTAAGGCGTGTACCAGTGGTCTCTCAAGCAATCGAACCCCCCTCTTATCCAAAGCCTGCCAATCTCCCCACATCCCCGGATCGCTTGATCCTAAAAGCAACAGTCATGAACGTTCTCAAACTCCAGAGGTGTGTTTAAGAGCGCAATCCTATCACAGTGTCCGTATGAATCTTTGCGCTTACTTATCCGTTGTCTTCGTAATACAGGAAGTTTCCCGAGTTCCAACAAAACGAGATCTTCGAGCTCTCCAACTCGTTCGCAAAGCTTGATGTCGACGACAAAGGATACCTCGACGAGGCCACAGCGATCAAAGCTACCCAGCAGAGTGAACGCCAGCCCTACGATGTCGTGCGCCAGGCCCTCAAGGAAGTCGATTTGGACTCGTCGCGACGAGTAGAGCTTGAAGATTACGTCGGCCTGATCGCAAAGCTGCGCCAGTCCTCGCCTGCGCAAAAACGACTTTCTGGCGGAGGCGGCGCGGCGCCTCTCGCCCCGTCGGGTGTCGTCTCGCAGAGGACCGGAGGGCACGCCTCGAAACCGAGCGTTAGCGGCAAGATTCAGGTGCAAGGCTCCAATGCCAACATCACGCATACCATCAACGAGGATGAGCGCACAGAGTTTACCCGCCACATCAATGCCGTTCTTGCCGGCGATCCCGATATTGGCAACCGCCTCCCCTTCCCTACCGATACCTTTGAAATGTTCGACGAGTGCAAGGACGGTCTTGTGCTGGCCAAGTTGATCAACGACAGCGTGCCCGACACCATTGACGAGCGTGTGCTGAACCGCCCTGGAAAGAAGACCAAGAACCTCAACCACTTCCAGATGACCGAGAACAACAACATCGTCATTGAGTCTGCCAAGGGTATTGGTTGCTCAGTAGTCAACATTGGTAGCGGAGACATCATTGAGGTCCGCGAGCATTTGATTCTGGGTCTTATTTGGCAGGTTATCCGGAGAGGTTTGCTGGGCAAGATTGATATCAAGCTGCACCCCGAGCTCTACAGGCTGTTGGAGGAGGATGAGACGCTTGAGCAATTCCTGAGGCTGCCTCCTGAGCAGATTCTGCTGCGCTGGTTCAACTACCACTTGAAGGCGGCCAACTGGCCAAGGAGGGTCAACAACTTTTCTAGCGACATCAAAGATGCCGAGAATTACACTGTGCTTTTGGCCCAGATTGGTTCCGAATATGGCTGCGATAGGTCGCCTCTGCAGACCCAAGATCACCTCCAACGTGCCGAGCAGGTCCTCCAGAACGCTGACCGAATGGGCTGCCGCAAGTTCCTGACGCCTACATCTCTTGTTGCCGGAAACCCGAAGCTGAACCTTGCCTTCGTTGCAAATCTGTTCAACACGCACCCTTGCCTAGACCCCATCACCGAGGAGGAGAAACTGGAAGTGGAGGACTTCGACGCTGAAGGCGAGCGTGAGGCTCGTGTCTTTACTCTGTGGCTCAACAGCTTGGATGTGCAGCCTGCTGTCGTTTCCTTCTTCGACGACCTGCGGGACGGAACCATCCTCCTGCAAGCTTATGACAAGGTCATCAAGGGCTCGGTAAACTGGAGGCACGTCAACAAGCCCCCGGCGCATGGTGGTGAGATGTCACACTTCAAGGCGATTGAGAACACCAACTACGCCATTGAGCTTGGAAAGCAAAACGGGTTCTCTTTGGTCGGAATCCAAGGTGCAGATATCACCGACGGACAAAAGACTCTGACGCTGGGTCTGGTCTGGCAACTGATGCGCAAGGACATCACCTTGACCCTGTCGGCGCTGGCTCAAAGGCTCGGCAAGCGCGAGATCACCGACACTGAGATGGTTAGGTGGGCCAACGAGATGTCCAAGAAGGGCGGCCGTAACTCGTCCATCCGGTCATTCAAGGACCAGGCAATTGGCACTGGTATCTTCCTGTTGGATGTGCTCAACGGCATGAAGAGCAGCTACGTAGATTACGACCTGGTTACACCTGGCCAGACGGATGACGATGCATACCTCAATGCAAAGCTATCCATCAGCATTGCGAGAAAGATGGGCGCGACAATCTGGCTGGTGCCCGAGGATATTTGCCAGGTCCGGAGTCGCTTGGTTACGACGTTTATTGGTAAGTTGTGATTATTATTTTGATGCATCATGATGTCGCTTTTGTTGTTATATAATGACATACTAATGCTTTTCATTTGCCATATAGGTTCTCTGATGGCCACGCATGAAAAGATGGCTTAAGTTTGCGGTGGGGCCAGTGGCTCGATTTCATGACATGATGGCGCCAGGGGTTCAAATCGGTTGGGGATGCTCGCGTGAGCTAGACAGGCTACCTCAGCTACACCACACCTACACCGAATATATGGCCTGTCTCAAGCGGTAGATTAGACCGAAGAGGGCCTTGAGGTGGGAAGAAAAGAGAAGGAAAAAAAAAGGAGAAAAAAAAAGCTGGATGAGTTTGGTTGAGACTGTGTTCCTTTCGGAATGTAAATGAAACAACTTTCAATGATATCTACCGTTAGCTGCTTTTTTCGAGTCGTTTTTGGTTCGGATGGTACAGTAGATCAAGCTCGGACCATTGAGTCGTAAGAACTCACGTCCGTTGTATTGTGAGCTTGAGCTTGCCAATGATTGCTGTGCCATCTACCCCTGCACTAGCTAGCTAGGGAGGTACCTTGTCTACCCTGGCTAGCTTACGAGTACTTTGGACTGGCGGCATCGCCTGATTTTCCTGTGGCAGAAAGAAAATAGCCGCGACCATTTTGACATCTATTGCATACAGCTGTAATGTCATAAGAGAGCAGTTTTGATGTTATTCCACATGTATAGATAGGTTTTCTTTATTTAATAAAGCCGCCCTCATTCATCCAACTGAGGTCGTTGAGATCGTATTCCACTGGGCTTGCCTGGGGTAGAACCCCTAGCAGGGGTATACCAGCTGGGATTAGAATTTTGCGGGGGAATCTCGGGCTTGAACTTGTGCTTTTCAGTTGAACCTGAAGTCAAAAAATCCGGGGCAATGGGGAAAACGAGACTCCCTTGCTTCTTTGATTTGTAGTGTCTTCCGGGGAAACCGGACTTGATATCTAGAACTTATGGATCAATTGTCGACACTTTCAGCTTCTCATACATATGTAGTCAAACCCTTGGTCTCAACAATGCTCGGGCTGTCAAAGCATCATTAGTACGAACTATACCTCAAGCTACTCCCGGCTATTGCGTGGTAAATGTTTGGTTGCCAGGTTATTTGGCGTGCTCCCGCTCCTACCTTCCATGTTTTGAGACAGGTATTGCCAAGCTGGGGGGGGCTAACCAATCATGCCACCTTCTCCGCACGCATTGATGCCTCAGGCAAATGAGCTTCCTGTGAACTGCCCGAGGCAAACCCAATTCCCTTTTGTTTCCTCCAAGCAGCTCTCCTTTCACTCACACCATTCAAAAGCTCTCACATACCATCCATCTGCAGCCTTCTCCTTTTTTTTCCAAACTGTTCATTTCGTTCCATATCAATTCCATCAAAACATTCACAATGTTCGCGGCCAACAGACTCAGCGGAGCCATCGCTCGAACCAGCAAGCCCCAGACGACCCGTCTGATGTCCACTATCCGGGGTAAGATCCACTCCAGGGCGTTCAATTGACCCTCTATCTCTCGGGAACGCCGACCGGGCCACTCTGGGGAGAACCCACAAGTGGGCAGGAAGGCCAACGACGAGCATCGAAGAAAGATAAGAAAAAAACTCGCTTGTCGTGATCGATCCCGCTAATCCAATTGAGTTACTTTTCCAATCGATACAGCCCCGGCACGCATTCAGAGCTCAATCATCAGCAGCACCCGCCAGCCCATCGCCAAGCATGGCCTGTTGATGAACAGCGCCCGCGGCAACATCAACTCGGTTATCGCACGCAATGCCATGCAATCGCGTGGCGTCGTCGCCGAGACGGCCGCTGCTGCCATGATTGCTGCCGCCAAGGCTCAAGGTGCCGGTCTTGCCACCATTGGTCTGGCCGGTGCTGGTGTTGGTATCGGAACAGTTTTCGGTGCCCTCATCCAGGGTGTCGCTCGCAACCCAGCTCTGCGTGGTAAGTAATAGACACTGACTTAATTGAGGCTTTCGGGGAGATCTTCAATTCATAAACTGGGGCGATGGGGTCACGATCCCGCAATTGATTCACGACGCTAACGGATGGCGCTTGCACCCTTGTCTTACAGGTCAGCTTTTCAGCTACGCCATTCTGGGTTTCGCTTTCTCGGAAGCCACTGGTCTTTTCGCCCTCATGGTTGCTTTCCTGCTCATGTACGTCTACTAGAGCTTCGGCACCTTGGACATTTCAAGAAGAGGCAGGCATTTCGTCGATGCTCGAGGATCTCGAAAAGGCCCACAGACTGTCGTCACCGCCGATTCGAGATGGGTCCAGCCTAAAAAGTTTGGAATCTGGGGAGATCCTTGTAAAATATTTCGGGAGGGAAGTGGAGTTTAGATGTGGACGAAGCCTTAGATTACGGGTTCGTTTGATGGCTCGTGCTCTACCGTTAGGGGCTGGGCATTATTAAACTCGAAAAGAAATAAACGCTCGGCAAGCAATGGACAATTTCCTTGCGTCTTCCAGAAGCATTTTTTTTTTTCGTCTGTTCCACTGATATCAAGAGATCTATCCAAGCTTTCTTTTCGTACGAATGATGTTCTTAATACAGCCACCGGTGGTCAAAGGGAGACATGGCTCAACTCGAAAGATCAACGGTCCTAACCCTGAAAAATTTTACCTCTCATTTCGATTATCTGTGCGATGACGTCCCACGATCCGGCAAAATTGGCCCTTGCCTTTTCTGGCCAATTCTTGGCAAATCTTTAGATTCGTTTACAAGCGAAAACGTTTCGCTAGGCTTTTTTAGAATTCATCACCAACCCTGACAGTCGTTTCACCTTAGTCGTTCAAGCTCGCAGAGATCGTTCCCATGACAGGA
Organism: Pyricularia grisea; assembly: GCF_004355905.1. NCBI lineage: Eukaryota > Fungi > Ascomycota > Sordariomycetes > Magnaporthales > Pyriculariaceae > Pyricularia > Pyricularia grisea. The sequence goes on along the minus strand of NW_022156717.1, from coordinate 1,585,853 downwards.
ACAATCCGGGGGAAACCTTCGGCACAACCCGTTTACATGGGTCTACAGTCTACAGAAGCAGATGCGACTCAGTAACTTTGGTCACACCGGTCACCGGTACAATGCCACGGCACGTTGACTTACTCGGTACCTCCGGATATCATCAGGCTGAACACTTGTTGCTGCCGCCCGCGTGTGTCGTGGTCGCTGTCGGATTGCAGGAGTCACTTTCGGAAATTCGTGTTTTGTTGGCCATTGTCGACCTGTAGAGTAACTTCAGCTGCCTTTTCTGCACGTTGGGTCTGGCTTTGGAAAACTGTGCTGTGCAGGTCGACAGTATCTCGCTACTATGTGATGCATGCAAGCTTTCTCGGATACTCAGGCGCATCCCGTGGGCATCTAGCTGCAAGAAATGTCAACTCTCCATGATTAGCCGCTCTACCAGCTGGGTGACTTGGTCCAATAACTGGAGGACATGCACAAAAACGAACAGGGGCAGTTGATGGCTGATCCGTTCAAGCTGTGTAACAAAAGGAGACGAGAATATCAACGAATATGCAGCTGGTTTTGACTTGAAGAGGAAATTGAGTAACTTGCACAACGCCAACGAAAAGGGTCAAGAATCGGATATAGTCTGAGCAGGTCTGGTTCTGGCCTCTCCGTGCCACCTGAAAATCGGGATATGCACCTTTCATCGCTTTTGGGTTAAACAGCAACCTACCTGCGTGGGGGTCAGTGACGCCAGGGGATGCCTTGCTGGCGCATCATCGATTTCGAATATCCCATCCATAGGTACATACGCTCCTTGTTGGCCTTAGCATTACAAGGTTACTCCAGATAATGCAGAAGCTTGTACAACTTTATGTCAACCCGAAACCAGTAAGGCTACGGTACCAGTGCGTTGGTTTGCGGCGGTGATGGGCCGCCGTTTGCAGCCAATAACGTCAGGTAACTTAGCGCTCATGCAAATGAGGGCCTTACGATAACAGGAGAACGAACAACATGCATTGTACCTCTTTCCCTTGGGGGCAGGCTGCGTGTGGGAGAAGAGTATTTGATGATGACAGCATGACGACAGGTGGGCGAGCTCGCATTGGTTAATACCGAATTGGTTGCAGACTGATGGCTGGGCCGGTGCTTTCTATTTTTATCAGGAACGTCGTTGCTGGGTTTCCCCGAAAAGGTGCCAACAGGAACTGCAAGGATCTAGATTCGGTACTGGATACTCCCTCAATTCATAGTAGTACTGGATTGATGCCCGATATATCACTGCACGCTGAATTTCAGTTGCTGGTCTGGATCTGTGTAAACTTGATTCCTTCAAGCACAAAGACCCATACAGATAGCAAATTCCTCTCATTGTTTGCTCCTATATTCTTTCCTATACAAATTCTTTTTCCCCTGAGCACAGCAGCAACATGCAACCGACCAGCCGCCAGCTCGAACTTGATCCAGAGTTGCCCATCAACGACTATGCCTACGGCCATGAGATACTCGAGACCTTCGAGACTTGTCTGACCGCTCCAGATGCCCCCGACAACCGATCCCAGACCCTGGCAGTTGAGCTTCGACGCACCTGCGCCGAGGCGCCGGGAGGCACCGACCAGAGGGGCAATATCATCAATAGCAGGGAGCTACTCGCCACCATCTACAATCTTCTGCCCTGGTTCATCGAAGATTTTCCTCACAATGACGAGAAGCATGACGTCTTGGCCAATACGATGGCTATCTTGTATCGGACTAATGACTATGTCCGTCAGGGGGAGGAGAACCCTTGCAATTGGGAGGGGCTTCCGGGCTTTTCCACCGTGGTGAGAGAGTGGTACGAAAATGACGGTAAAGGCCCTCGTCCACCCACTCCCATTCGCTACTACCTAACCAAACACTATCCTGTATACATGGATCGCGTATGCAACTCGAAAAGGGAGCGAGAGTCTTATGATGATGAATGTCTACTAAAACCAAACCGATATTAGACATGACCGAGTGCAAAGCCAGCGGAGGCGGATACCCAGACGAGGAAGACCTCTCGCATTGGCGTAACTGGATCGCGTTCCTCGCCCGGCTCGCCGTCAGGGGCGTCGAGAGTCCGTTCTACGGTTTATGGATCATCAGGAAGACCCTGGAGGGAGGCGTCAAGACGGAGGACCAGACGACGCCCATCGTCAAGGGCGACTCCCTGCTCGCTCGGCTCTGTGGCGTCCACGACTGGCTCGAAATTGCGGGACCGACCATCCTGCACCTACTCGCCAGTGTGGGTAACGGGAACGTCATGGACGAGACGATGGAGCGCGCTTACGAGCCTGGGAGGCTTTGTGGCGACGCCGTCCCCGCGTTTGGTGTGCAGAGGTGGAACTTTTGGAAGCAGAGGCTTGTGGAGATCTCGGGCTCCCAGCTTGATGACTTGGAGCTGCCTGAGGAGCATGCAGTCCCGCTGTGTCATGAGACTCTCGCAATCATGGGGAGGCTTGAACAGGCGGCTGGAAATGTTTAAGGAAACGACTCGTCAAAGGATTAAACGTGACTTGGAGTCGGAGACAACTGGAGTGTCGATATTCTTCCAGTATCTGCAATGGGAATGGCAGGTAATGAAGATGTCTGCCTATTTCCTTCTATATTGTTTGGGCCTGCTGGTACAAATACTTGGCCTTGCACATACGGGCACTATGAAACTTCAATGTTCAGGGGGAAACCTCAATGTCAACACGACAGTAGATCTGGACTGGGACGTGATTTGATATTCTCGACATAGATCAGTGGATAATTTGCCTTTGATTATATTGCCTCGATCAGCCCAATTGCAAAACTGGGACCTGAAAACCATAAAGAATGCTGCATATACAGAAGCTATGCCTTGTTATCAAGCAAAGAAACCCATACCCAGGCGCCGTTGAATTTTCACAAACAAACAAAAAGAAAAGTGGAATAGCACCCAGCACATGACCTTGTCACTCAAGCAAATGATACAGTCTCAGTAAAAGCCAGGTCGCTTTTGGGGCTTCGGGCATGGGGCTGCTGGTACATAGGGCCTGAGGCTGAAATCGTGATCTCCCCGACCAGTAGTTGGCAATTTGCTGTCGTGCTGCATGACTTGGAAGTCCTGCTTGTGGCCTTCCGTATACACTGCCCTGACGGATCCAGGGGGGCCACTCTTCCATGGCCTGCTCTGCCCGGGAACCAGTGGCGTGTGGACAATGGGCTTAGCGGCTGGGGGTGTAGTCTTGTTCCCTTTCCCTTTACTCTTGGGCGGAGGAGGAATATTGATGGGCAGTTGCTCCTTGTTTTGGAAAGGACCGGGGTAGCGTTTCTTGTTTCCAGGACTGTACTTTTTGGTTTGCTTGACTTGGCTCCTTGCCTCGTGTGCGTACATCCACGTCTGAGCATCAGGAATTTGATCCGACCATGGCTCGCCTTCCAGATCGTACTGTGCAAAGAATCAAGGCATGGATGTTAGCAGAGCCTTTTTTTTTACAACGGTGAAGCAGTCTTTCCTTCCCCTTTCTTCGGCAGCCGACTTACGTAGGAAGAGAAGGTTGGCCTCGTCGGTGCACATTCCCATTCCGGATTAGGAGGAGGAGCCTGGATGCTGTGAAAGGTTCCTTTCAAGCGCGGGTCCTACGGATTAACGGCAGAAAATTGGTCATAGTCGGTGGTAACCCAAGCTGTCGGGTCGGTGTCCCGGCGCGCCATCTTGCTGGTTTTGCTGCCCATGATGATAGTAATGGTTCCGAGCTTAGGAGAGAATACAGATGATGAGGCTCAGTAAAAGAGAGTTTAGAAATGACAATATTCGGCCAATCCAAGCTGTATGCGTCAAAATATCAAGAGAGATAAAGAGTGATAGATAGACAGGATGTCTGTGTAAGCGGGACAATAAGGAAATAGACGCAGCCAGGCGCTGAGACAAAATAAAACTCATGAGAATGGAGACTGAAGACTTTCTTACGGCTAGAGAGCAAGCCTTTGTGAGCTCTTATACCATTGTCGTGCCCTGCCCAGGGCCATCAAGAAGAGCATCCCAAATAGTCTTGCAGCGTATTCCCCTTAGGCGTTGGCATACGCGCTAAGTCTGCAGATTCATGAACATGGTTTTCTGGTTTCACTGAGAACCGAAATAACTGTGGATTCTTGCGGTCTATCAAAAGGGCTATATGCAGACAGAAGTGCGGAAGGGTCGTATTTCATGGTCAAAATGGATACGGTCGTATATTTCGCGTGTTGGTTTGCGGGGGGTTCAGTTGCTGTGGGCGTCATGGCTGATCGTCCAATCAGGTGTTACAAATTAGCGCCTTGTGACGGGGATAAGGTCGAACGCCTCATGTTGGGCGCTTGCATCACTGCCAAGCACTGCAACTCTTCACAGTCCCCTTAAGGTGTATCATCTTAAACGCGCGACTCTGGGACCGAAATATCAATGTTTACCAACAGCAAGCCCAGAATACCGACCCAAAGAGACACTATTCACGAAAGGAGGATTACTCAACCAAACTTCTACAGATAAAACGGCGCGCATCCAGAAGTGGACACTGGGTACCTTATCTAGGTACCTACCTCCCTTACCTACCACCTACATAAGAAGCAGACTCTGGGCCATTCGCATCAGCTCTGCTTGCGCACAAACTTTTTTTATTTTTTTTTTTTTACTTCGCCATCCTTCTGTAATCCTTTGCAATGCCAGAAGCCTCAGAGCCCAAAACAATGGACGCCAACACCACTGAGCTCATAGACAATCTTTCCCTCGATTTGTGGGATGATGCTTCGAGCGAAGCTTTCGAGTCCGATTCAGAACCTGAATCAGACTGGGAGATGGGGCCGGAGCTGCTTCATGTTTTCAAGACATCCCTCAAGCTGCCGCTCAATAAATCAGATAAGGCAGCAAAGATTGCCAACGGGATTCGACAATATTTTGCTGCACTGACTAAAGAAAGGGCCGGCTGTCTTTCATTCGACCTGTGGTCCGTACTTGATAAAATCACGTCCCAGATTCCCCACGACAGCGAGCTCCATGATGTCCTTGCCGATGCCTTCAAGATAATAGAGCAAGAAGGCGGTCCGGTATGGTTGGACGCAGACGGCAAATCCCCGTTCCTGTGGTCTTGGGATCAACTACCGGGCCTGGGGATTTACACTAGAGAGTTTTTCGACACACGTAAGTCGATCACCAAGCTCCCCAACTCTACCGTCTACCTTATTAACGCAAGATGCAGCGCAAAACGACTGGTCTAGCAGTCAGATGGCGCAAAGGCGAAACTATGGCAGTTTTCTGGCCAGTTTGGAGAAAAGAAACATTGTTGGCAGCCTCATGACCGTCTGGGAGTTTCTGGAGGCTTTGGAGGGTGGAAAGGGACCCTCGAAAGAAGGCAACGAGGCCCTCCGAGGACCTGCTATGCAGACCAATCTTTGTATGGTGCGAGACAGGATCGTGATTTCCGGACAGGAGATCTTCAACCACCTTCGGCATATGGCTGCGCAAGACGCCCCTGAGTACATGATCATCCCCTACCAGCCTGGTGTATTGTGCGACGGGCAGACAAACTCTTACTTCAGCCTTAGCCGGTGGCTGTTCTGGAAGCAAAGGCTCAGTCAAATCCGCGACGAGCAACTGAATGAGCTTGGTCTGGTTGAGGATGAGGTAGTACCCATCATTAATGAAACACTCGACAGGATGGAGGCCATCGAGAGCGGTGCCGGTCCTATCGAAGGCGACAACTGGCCAAAGTTGCTGGACCACAACAAGGATGACGCTAAAAACGACGGCAAGCAGAAGAGAGATGTGGAAGGAAAGCAAGACAACGAAAAGAATGTAAGGTTCGAGGAAGAGACGCACGCCGACCAGAAAGCTGTGAGCGGAGGCTGGTTCTTCAGTTGCGTCGTTTCTTGAAGCATCTGTCTCGTTGATTTCGCTGGAGTTTGGAGTTTTGTGTATAATTATCTGGTTCGCTTTGGGTCATGCAATGATGAAGCTCTGATGTTTAAGGACTTGATGGGGAAATGTCATCTTTGCATTGGCAAAGCGCATATCTCGACGATATTCACATCTGGTAAAGGTCTGTCTGTATTAAGTCAACAAGCATACGGTGCAAGGTATACTTAGTAACTGAGTAGCACCACCAATTTATTAATGTGGTCGCCTTGAGATTGCTCCCATAAATATCTGCAGTACTCAAGATACAATACGCCGCGTTGGAACTAACGACGGGAAGCAGGGGCCAGCCTGTCTGCTTGAAATAGAGACTACTCCAACCACTAATTAGCGGCTCTCGGACCATTAGTTCAAGGCTTTTCTTTTCTTTTCTTTTCCTTTTTTTTTTTTTTTAATGAAAAAAAAGAGAAAGAAACGAACAGAAAAACCAAAAAAAAAACCCATTGTTGAACTGGGAGGTTATGACAATGGGTATCAAGTCAAGTAAACAGTTTGCTGCCTATATATTCTTCAGTCAATTTGATTTAGATACTTCACGACAACCCGGTTACATAGGTAGGTACCTACCTAGTATTGATCGAGATAGCCTGAAGGTTCACAATCCCATGTCCTGAGAAAAAGATGACGTTACACATGCGCCCAACTCTGCTTTTCTCCGCCTTTACGTGGTGACTAAGCGTAGTAGCCCAAAATTTCTCCACTTGCGCACAGGCCCAACCGCCAGAGATCGCTCTTGCTTCTCTCACCTTCTGCCTCTCCGACCTCCAAACCAACATACACCGTCGACCATTTTTGACCATTGGATTTTATCGTCCGCAAATCCTGACATTTCGTGGCCAAAGATAGGCTCGCAAAAGACATTTGTGTCAAAATAATAGTTCTTTGTTGATTTGTACCCACTTCAACTTTTTTTTGGGCGAAAGGCGCGTCCTTGCAATCTTCTTTTTTTGCAACTGGTTCTATTCATTGATCTATCAGCCATGTCTCGAGGCGGCACTACCCTCTACGTAACTGGCTTTAGCCACGGTACTCGCGCTCGCGACCTGGCCTACGAGTTCGAACGGTACGTCATTTGATAAAAACCGACGACGACTAGAATCATTTCGATCGAGACTCGGGAAGAAAAGACATCACGATTCCTCCTCCACTCTTCGTCGCTCCGTCCCTCTTCGCTGCCAGCATCCTTTCCGTCGAGACCATCGCATCGCATCGCATCGTCCTCTCCTCCGCATTCTATTGCCGTCACATACTGCCTCCTCATGAGCTATTGCTCATACGCCAGCCATTGCACGGTCGAGCGGTCGATGCCGAATGGCGCAACGTGGTGCTTGGAGACTGTACAGACACGAAGACGTGTCGCGTGTTCATTATGTAGCAACAGGATACTCGAATCCCCGGCAGGATCATACAAAATACTAACATTATGTGTGTTCAGCTATGGCCGCCTTGTCCGATGCGACATTCCGGCACCTCGATCTGCGTCTAGCAGGCTGTAAGTGTCACTGTTCGCTTGTTTTTGTCGACAATCGCTAATGATATTAATAGTTTCGCATTTGTCGAGTATGAAGATCGCCGTGACGCTGATGAGGCATACCACGACATGCACAACAAGCGCCTCGGCCGTGATGACATTTTGAAAATCGAAGTAAGCTCCAGCTTCTCCTCGGTTCCAGCTCACATGCAAAAAAGCTGACACGCGACTCAGTGGGCCCGCACCCCTCCCTCAGCGTCCTGGCGCTTTGAGTCGGGCCGCGACCGTGACCGCGGCAGTGACCGTGGCGACCGCTCTCGCCGCTCTCCTCGACGCGGCCGATCTCCCTCGCCTCCCCGCCGCCGCGATTACTCCCCTAGGAAGGATGATCGCCGTGACAGGGACAGAGACCGTGACCGCGACTACGACAGGGACTCTCGCCGCGACCGCGACCGCTCTCGCAGCCCCGATACCCGGTATGTTGTAGAGAAATCAAGTCCAATATCAACGATAATCTACTAACGAAATCTCACTATTCAGTGACCGTGACCGGGAGATGAAGGATGTGGACCGCGACGACCGTGACCGCCGCGAGAACGGTACCAATGGCGAGGACCGCAAGCCCGCTGCCGACAGTCCCCCTCCAGCTCGCGACGAAGACCTTGACGTCGCCGAGTAGATACATTTCCCAAAAAACGGCGTAGCACCATGTCATATCCCCCGTCTCTCATATTATTTCTCCAGTTGGGGGCAAGTTAGGCTCATTGTCTCTTGTTTCTGATTTTCTCCGGGTTTACTCACTTGATCGCTCCTTATTGGCGTTTCACAAAAATCACTTGTGTTTAGTTTCGAGCCGCCGGCCGATCCGTTGTCGAATATTACTTTTCATAGACAGACGAGCGATACGTAACCGGGAAAACACGCGAATCGATCGAACGGAACAGAACGGAATCCACGAACGAGTGCGTCTAGTGATACCAGCGAGCCTTTTTCACCACTTGCATCAATTCCCCGATCCAGTAATTAGTCCGCTTTTTTAGTTAGCAACGACTGCCATTTAGTAGTACTCCGTGTTTCTGACGCTCTTGATTAACCGTGGTCGCGTGGAGACTATTTTATTGTTTTTGAAATGCATATATTTACAGTGTTGACAACAGCCAATGCGAATCATATACGATCCTTTTCTGGAGAGGTAAGTAATTTTGGCGAGATTCCACCTGTTCAGACGCAATTATCAGAGATCTCTACAGGCTCCCAGGAAAATAAGGAGAGAAGGACAATCCTGATGTGAGGGGGCATAGCCACAGTACCGGACTTTGCCATGTAGAACACTACAGACGTTTCAGTCCAAAGCACTGTAGGCAGGCAGCTTCTCTGCAGCTGTGACATGTGTCAAATGTACCAAGCTCGTTACGCAGAGTTCTGACCGGTTTGGTCAGCATCGCTATGAGCAAGAAACTCTAGATCAAAGCGACTGATTGCCCTGCTTGGTCGTTCACGGGCCAATTCCTGGAGAGTATGGGATGAGATTCTCGCTTTTTTTATTTTTATTTTTTTATTTAGTAATGAGTTTCACCAGTCGGGGACAGCCTTCTGACAACAAGAAATCTGGTTTGTCGTATCTGTCTCATATCTCGCGGTGCACTGTGAGCAACGGCGATTAACGGCTCAAAAGCTACCGTGCGAGGAAAGACGCCGAACTAGCATATGGGTGGTAATTACCCGCAAATCGGTTGTAAAGCCGAGCCGTGAGCAAATCTCCAATTCGTGTACCGAAGAAAAAAGAAGAAGAAAAAAGCATCAGATATTGTCTGATAGATGTGCCGCCGGGATACCGATGATCACGAAACAGAACAGTCCACTGTAGAACTGATGGTGTCCTTTACTAAAAAGTGAATTGTAGCCGAGAGTAGTGAGCTTGCAAGGAGGCAGGTAATGAACCATCCATATCCAAGCGGGCGCATCTTGGCTGCGCCAATTGTGTCCATTGAGAGCTTACTGGTTGGGTAACAGCCCAGCCGACCCTTTCCACTCTCAAGTCTCGAGACCGAGTTTTCGTCATTCGCCCTCCAAGCCTCTGACTGACCTGACATAACCCAGCGCCATGGGACTATTGAGTGGGATTCTCAACCAAACATAGAACGCGGGTCCTTGACGACGTAATTTTACCTAAAATCATTCTATTTTTTTCTCCCTCGAATAATTATATACAAAACCTGTCTTGCCCACTCTACAGCGTTAGTCGAGCTAAATTTAAGAAGGAGAAGACCCCCTTGGGCCCACTATGTTTTTCCCGCATCGGCAGAGGTAGCAATCACAGAAGCACCCATCCTCGGAAAGCATCGAAATCTGGTCCAAGAAAACCCGAGCACCCGAGCATTGCCCAAAAAACAACCACCTCCCAACAAGCCAAACAGATCAATGCTGAGGCGGTCTTGGATCAATCTAATGTGCTCGACGACAGCATTGGACTGCAAACGATATTCTTGAGCGCGGCAGGCTGTTGGTACCCCCGTTCTCCTCAGCCTCGGCTTGGGCTTTGCGATCCGACCTGGTATTTTGCTTTGTCGCGAGGCTGTGCGGTCGAGGGACCCGACTGCTTTCAACATAGCCCTTATAGGGTCGAGTAGAAACCGCGTTGTATAGTAACATCACATCTCTGGCATGTCATCTGTAAGTTGCTCGTCCTGACTGTATAATATTTCTCGTATGGGGTGGTCGCGTGAGAGCTGGAGGAAGATAGTGTTGAGCTAGAGAACGGGAAGCTAGGGACAGGCCGAACCACCAAGGCCCTCAGGTTGCTGCCAGGACTCAAGAGAAGAGACTAATGTAGGGAACACATAGCAGAAAATGTCGAGCACAAGCGCCGCCACGTCATCCCTCCCGTCTCCGCCTCAGACCTCTAACAGCACAATGTCGTCGCCTCCTCCGACATCGCCTGTCCCGGTGGCCGCCGCACCGGCCGCCGCCACGATACCCAATGATACCTTGTCACAGTTGCGGAGCTTCATATCACAGCCCGTGACGGCAGCCTTCTGCGCCGGCGGTATCGCGGGCGCCGTGTCACGGACGGTAGTGTCGCCGCTTGAGCGGCTCAAGATCCTCTTCCAGATCCAGAGCGCCGGGCGCGAAGAGTACAAGCTATCGGTTGGCAAGGCGCTCAAGAAGATGTGGCAGGAGGAAGGATGGCGGGGTTTCATGCGCGGAAACGGCACCAACTGCATACGGATCGTGCCGTACTCGGCCGTGCAGTTCGGCTCTTACGGCTTCTACAAGCGGACACTGTTTGAGTCCAGCCCCGGTGCGGACCTGACACCGCTCGAACGGCTCATCTGCGGCGGCATCGCGGGTATCACATCGGTGACTTTTACTTACCCACTCGACATTGTGCGGACGCGACTCTCGATCCAGTCGGCGTCGTTTGCCGATCTCGGAGACAAGCCCAAGGAGCTCCCGGGGATGATGGCCACCATGGTGCGCATGTACCGCGACGAGGGAGGGATCATGGCGCTGTACCGCGGCATCGTGCCCACCGTCACAGGCGTGGCGCCGTACGTTGGTCTCAACTTCATGACCTATGAGTTTGTGCGCACGCACCTGACGCCCGAGGGGGAGAAGAACCCCAGTGCGGCGAGGAAGCTGCTCGCAGGTGCCATCTCGGGAGCTGTCGCTCAGACATGCACATATCCATTGTAAGTGTTTTTTGTGTTGGTGGTCAGCTGTATGGTGCTACATGCTAATCATACGTTTCTGCGACTTCCCAGCGACGTATTGAGGAGACGGTTCCAAATCAACACCATGTCTGGCATGGGATACCAGTACAAGTCAATCCCAGACGCCGTCAAAGTGATTTTAATGCAAGAGGGCATCAAGGGGCTATACAAGGGCATCGTACCGAACCTGCTCAAGGTGGCGCCGAGTATGGCGTCAAGTTGGTTAAGTTTTGAGGTCTTTAGGGACTTTTTCGTGTCCCTTGACCCCAAGGAGAGGGCCATGTGAAAATGCTCGGCAAATCTTCAACGTCTTCAGAATATAGCCCATGGACATCAGAGCTGTGTGGATCCAGAGAACCTACAAACTCGTGCAGACGCCTATAAGATACCGACTGTTTACATATACAACCTTGCCGAACCTAGTGGCGGAACTAAAACTCTTCGTACTGAGATCGAAGACACAACACAAACTAAAGTATACGGATGGAGGAGAGGAGCGGCCATGGCATTAATATGCACTGGTCCCTACAGGAGACAGCCCAAGGAATAATATGTGATCAAGTCGCCATCTTTGCTCGTTCGGACAGGAGACGGACGTCCGAGCTTGAGTCACGATTGGGGACAAGGGGATAAGAGCCGGGAGATATTGCATCACTACGTATATATACATAGAACAAGAGAGTGCGAAAGAGCATTGAAAGGGGCCTGCCTGCTCAAAAAGGGATAACTAAAATTTGTCTGCCATTTAATTTGTATGAATTTCATTTGTGGTCAAGTTAAGAATATAGACATTGTAGAATGAGGTTCCGACTTATTGGAAGCCTTCCTAGGGCCTAATTTGACGGCGGCAATTGGGACCTGACCAAGAGGAACGGCTTCATGATCAAATTGCGTCTTAACTCGTTAGATCCCTGCAGCACCGGAGCGCCCTGCCTGATTGTGCATTGTTGCAGACTTGCACTTGCAGTGTGGGTACCGATTCGACATATCCTTGGTGCCTTAGGATTAAGGCACAATAGCCAAAGACACAAACGGGAAAGAGCTGCCCTAATTCTGCCCAGCCGAATTTCACCGCCCCCGCCGTGCGAGAATTGCCCCACAGCGCACCACCACAACGAAATTCCCATTGGCATCGTGGGCCGTTGCAACTTTTTTTTTTTTGTGCTTCCCTCACTAACTAACCAGCAGCAAATCTACCGCCCACCCGTCCTCGTAGATCAGCGACATCGCGAGACGCCGACAAGATGGGTACGTGAAAAAGACGAGAAACACTTGTTTGTTTTGTTTTGGGGAGGGAGATCATGACGGCTCTTCTTCACTGAAAGCCTACGTGTGCGAGTGGAAATATTGCATCCCGCGATATTTCTGCGACCCTTTTTCTTTGTGCGCCGGTCCTCGGGTTCTTGAAGAGTTTGATGAAGAAATTCACATATACTCTAACGGATCCGAGGTCGTCTGAGCTGCCAAAATACAAAAAGCATACACGGATCGTTAGGCTGACGGTTGGGATTGTCCTCTCGTGAATAGGTATCGATCTCAAGAAGCACCACGTGCGCAGCACGCACCGCAAGGCCCCCAAGAGCGACAATGTCTACCTGAAGCTCTTGGTGAAGCTTTACCGCTTCCTGGCCCGTAAGTCAAAATAACCCGACCCTACTCTATGAAAGCATCAATTGCCCGGATAAGAGAAGAATAAAAGTCTGACACCCGATATCTTTATCCACCATACAGGCAGGACCGACTCCAGCTTCAACAAGGTTGTCCTCCGCCGCCTCTTTATGTCGCGCACCAACCGCCCTCCCGTCTCCCTGTCGCGCATCGCAGGCAACCTGAAGAACGGCAACGAGAAGAAGACCGTTGTCGTTGTCGGCACCGTCACCGACGACAACCGCCTGGTTGAGTGCCCCAAGACCCAGGTCGCTGCCCTGCGCTTCACTGCCACCGCCCGTGCCCGCATCATTGCCGCCGGCGGCCAGGCCATCACCCTCGACCAGCTGGCTCTTGAGAAGCCCACTGGTGCCAACACCCTCCTCCTCCGTGGCCCCAAGAACGCCCGCGAGGCTGTCAAGCACTTCGGCTTCGGTCCCCACAAGCACAAGGTACGATCCACTGGATATTGTGGCATTTTGAATATGCAGTTGAAATCAAGCATACTAACAACCTCTGCAGAAGCCTTACGTCCAGTCCAAGGGCCGCAAGTTCGAGAAGGCCCGTGGTCGCAGACGATCGCGTGGTTTCAAGGTCTAAATGGCCTTGCTCACCTCTTTCGGGGTCTCTTTTTGTTTTTATTCAATGGGCTTGTTACTGCTGGCTGTTCTCGTGGGTTGACGCAAGAAAACGATATCCATGTTGTCTCTTACGGTCGTCTTTGGGGACTCTTTAGTCAGTACTCTCAAACAACAGGAGTTTGCATGGGTTTCGGCGTGGAAATGGGCAACAAAAGAATATTCATGAGCTTTCGGAATGCAAATATGAAATTGAGATGCCCTGAGGCCCTTGAATCTTATACTATTTGTGTGTATGGTTTGTGTTGTATGTGCCAGTGAATGATCTGTGTAGGGAGCATTGTGATGTTTTTTGTTTGTATGGTCTATTATTTTTTTTTTTTTTTTTGTTGATGTGCATCGATCTCTCTACTACCTCTTCTTCGTCTCGGCAATCTCCTTCACGACCTGGGCAGTCGCCTTGACGATGAGCTCATGCTCATGCGAGTGTATCCTCTGCTCGAGCTCCTCCAATGTCTCTCCCTCTCTGCATTCAATTTCCTGAACCATAATCGGGGCTCCCCGGTCGACCTGGGCAATGACATAGTGTATCATAATGCCCGTCTTGCCACCCTCGAGCTTCCCATCCTTGAAGTCCTGATACGCGCGGTCAATGGCGTTGGCGCCGTCGTACTTGCCAGGCAGGGCCGGGTGGAGGTTGATGCACTTGACTCCGGCGGCCTCGAGCGGGCGCAAAAACGCCTCGGAGAAGACGTGCATCCAACCGGCGAGCACGACCAGGTCCGGCTCGTCCTTGAGCACGAGCGCGGCCAGCGCGGCGTCGTAGTCCTCCCGGGCCTGGCGCTTCACCTCGGGGTCCTTCTCGCCCGCCTTTTGGAACCCATTCCCGACCAGGTTGAAGTACTCGGTCGGGATTCCGGCGTCCGAGGCGCGCGTCAGCGCGTAGGCGTTCTTGCGGTTCGCAACCAGCCGCACGATGGTCGCGGGCGAGATGGCGTGCGTCTTTTGCACCGCGTCGATCAGGGCTTGGAAGTTGGAGCCGTTGCCTGAGGCGAGGACGGATATCCTGATTGGTGATGACATTCTTTTTGGTTGTTTTTGTTATTTTAACCCCCCTTTTCTCTTATTGGGACCTGGGTGTTTTTGGTGAGAAATAATTGTAGGACGCGGTGGGTAAGACGAGATTTATGAGTTCCGTGGTAAGTGGGAAGATGAGGGAGAAAAAAAAAGTGAGGGATGATGAGGGGTATGAGGTTGATTCAGTGGTATGAGCGAAGCCCCGGGCGACAACTTTACAATGGTAGATTCTAACGGCTCCTTTGAGACTACCGGTGATGATTTTGAATGATTGTTGTAATTTACAAGAGTAAAATACAAAGAGAAAAAATTTATCCAAAATATGTCCGTCGTCATAAGCAACCAAAGTACTTTGAGGACTCATACTGAGTCTTTCACAAGCTTTCTACGAAGTATCTCTTTTACACAAGTGATCGGTACCTCTGCAAGTCTTCTAGTTATTTTTCATAGATCTTCTATTGTATGGCGGCATCAATTTTAGTCATGTACCTTGGGGAGCTTTCTTGTGAACAAACATCCATCAAAAATACAAACCAAAAAAAGTTACCTGCCGGCTTTCAATAAATTTTCGGTTTCAACTGGAAAAACCGGCATGACCCCGCCATTACACATTCGAGCTTTAGCAGCTCACTCTGGACGGTATATAAATAGCACACAACAGCCTCCAAACGGAAGCCAATGCCTTTATGCCATTTAACCCACCATGGCAATCAAGTCAATTCTCCGTCAGACTTTATACATCCTCTCTCTCTTACCCATAACAAAGTCTCACACGGCGGTTATCTTGGATTCTTTATAGCTTCAGACACTTTTGACAACTAGAGCTCCAACCAATCACCTTACACGAGACGTCATAAACCCCCTGTCGTAGTGGAACCTTCCGGCCCCGGGGTTTTAGTGGAGCTCGGCGCGCCGGTTAGCACGCACGTCCCTCTCAAGCACGGCGGTCGTGCATTGGAGCTCCAATAATTTTTTTTGGGCAGGCTTTAACAGTAGAGCGGCCGATTTTGGCAACGAAACCATTCGGGGGACGGCGCTCCCCAAAAATTGAAACGACCTCGCAACCCGAAACAAGGTCACCCTCATAGCTTCTCCGACATAATGATAACGCGGAGATCACCAACCTGCCTGGGCTGCCTTCGGAGGGCCCTTGCCCCCAGTATAAATGGCAGCAGCAGCAACAACGCCTCCGTGGCCCTCACGCAGGTCCGTGGAAAGACCAAGGCGGCGCGAGAAAAGGACGAAGAGGGCGGCGTCGTCGTCCGGCTGCTCCAGAACGTTCCCGAATATGGACCTAAAAGTCGGTACACTCATTCAATTGCCATGCAATCGGCACAAGGAGGGAAGGGAAAAGAACATCTTTTGCAGGCATCAGGAGAGAGAGAGAGAAATGGCAAAAAAACAGAGAGAAGCTGACCAGTGAAACATGGTGTACCCAACAAAACAGACACCATCCTCCGTGCCCCAAGAGGTCGCGTCCGAAACGTTTGGTACCCGGGCGGCAAGGTCGAGTACATGACGCCCCAGCGCTTCACTGAGTTGGGCGTCGACCAGTCCGTCATCGTCGAACGAGACCCCATGTTCGGCCTGGAGGTCGAGAAGCCGGTCGAGAAGAAGAAGGTCGCCAAGGCCAAGACTGCCAATGACAAGGTGGTCAAGATCGAGCCGCCCAAGGTAAACTTTTTTCCGGGCTGTTTTTACTCTCATAAACCTTTGCGAGGCCCTCCATCACAACCGCTCCGCAACAAGACAATAGAACAAAAAAAAAAAAAAAAAAAAAGCTAACCACAATCTACTCCAAACAAACAGCCTCAAGAAGCCACCGCCCTCCTGAACAACCTGCTACCCACGGCCCTGATCTTTGAGCGCGCCGCGGTCCCCGCGGGCAGCAAGACCAGACAAGACAGCCCCCCGGCGGAGCCCAACGTGTACCGATCCCCGCTGGTGGCGCGCAACGCGAGCGTGTCGCACGAGTCTGCCGCCAACGCGCCGCCGCAGCCCATCGCCATCTTTGGCTCCGTCAGCACCGCCGACGTGGCCGCCCACGTCAAGGAGCTGCTCTCAGCCCACCGCATCGCGTCGCTCATCGCCATCGAGGCCAAGCACGTCAACATCGTGGGCGCACTGCTCGACGACGGCGAGGTCATCCGCGCCGACAACCCCGCAACCGCCGCCGTCGCCGCCGTCGAGGGCGACAAGGTCAAGCAGCTGGGCAGGTGGGAGATCGCCATCGAGGTCCCAGGCGGCGCCAAGGCTGGCGTCAGACCCATCAGGAGGATTTTGGAAGTTGTGGATATGGGGGACAAGACTTTCCTATAAATTTGTCCCAACTGAAAACGAATAACAATAAAAAAAGAAGAAACCGACTAGGTGCTCAAGATGGGAGAGGGAGAGAGCTGCCTGTTGTCTGTATCATATCATGTTTGCTTAGATGGGGAGGTTTAAACGCCCCCTGTTGTACTGTACAATCTACATGTTGCATAGAAAATTCGAGCATCTTTATCTGTGGAATTCCTTTTTCGCTTGTCCAACTTGGGCAAATAAGTTCACTGGTGATAAATGTCATGAAACCTCCAAATATCCTTGCTTGAAAAAAGGCTGGCTAGCTACCAAACAAATTGCCCTGGAAATTACCAGTACTCCTCCCATAGGAACGCCAGGTGATGCAAAAACAAAGCCCAGCGCCTTTGCTAAAAGACGAGCCATGATTTATCCATCTCTGTAAGTGTATGTATCCTGAGAAGAAAAAAAAGACAAGAAAAGGATACAAAAAACAAATCAACAAAAAAAAACTAAACCCAATATGTCGAACACATATACAACACGAGCAAAGCTTACAATCCGCCTCAGTGGTATACCCTAGTAACTCACTTGCTTGCAACCTTAAAGGTCAAGGTTCCACATATGATCCCATACAACGCTTCTCTTGGTTGGACTCTCCCGTTGTATCGGCTGCTGCTGCTCGAACCGATTCTATATAAGGGGGAAAGCAGAAGACGCAGATGAACAGAAAATCAGCAGGCCAGGTCAGGTAGGGCCAAGGAGGGAATCTATCGCGCCACCGCTACTGTCGTTGCGTACCTCGACTCGTTGCTGCTGCGGCTCCGGGAGTGCAGCAGGACGAACATCCTGGTCCATACCGTGTGCAAGGTGTGGTTTAGGGCTCGTGGGCCCGGATGGTGAGCCGGCGCCGTCGCCCGGTGCCGTTGTAGCCACGGCGCGAAGGCTGTTGGTCTCGCTACCTTGAGCGTTACGGTTCAGCGCCCCGGCGAATGGCAAAGGTCGACGGGTTGATGAAGTGCTGGACCGCCGACTCTCAAGGCTCTTGGAAAGGCTCTTGCTTGCGCCATCGGCCGCTGTTGGCTTGGCCCCACCGAGTACTGCTAGTCCGCCTGGTGTGGACCTGGGCTGGGTCTGCATGTCCCCCTTGGCCTCGACCTTGGTGCTAGCTACGGTTGTCTTGCCAAGTCCTGGGGTGCTTGGAGCCCCCGGCTTATCCTCTTGCGCGTCGATAAGGTACCACCGCAAACCGTCCGATAGATCAAATGGATTGTCGTTATCATCCTCGACACCACCGCTAGTTCCGTTTATACTCTCCGTCGTGTCGAGACTCTTGGAGAGATCAACCACCTTTTCCTGAACGCGAGTGATGCGAGCGACAAGCCATTCCCTGTTGCTCAGGCGATGGTGCTCCTGCTCGCGTAGGAAGTAATGCGGAAACCCGATGTTGAAGGCGGCCCAGGCACCGTTTGTCTGATTCCTAGTCGGGAGGAACAAGGCGAGGTCACCCTCCTTGAAGTTGCGGAATGCAATCTTATCGTGGGCATCCTTGTGTAAGGCATGAGTCTTTTCTCTGTAACCGCGCACGTCACGCTGCAACTTCCTGGCGATATGCTCCACGTCCTTAACGCGACGGTATACCGTATCTGCGAAAGCGTCGACGTCAAAAGCGCCGAGGCTCGACATGAACTTGCCGTATTTCTCCGTTTCGCCTTCTGCATCAGTGGCATTCATCCAGTAAAGAAGCTCCACGTCCGCCGGTTCGCTCATTATGCGCGACTTGGCATCAGCAGTAGATGAGGCTGCCAGGTTCATCGTTGATCGCTCTGCCCGTGGTATTTTCTGTATCGTCATGACCCCGTTCTCGCGCGAGGCTGAAAAGCCAAGACGCTCAAGCAAACGCACTAACCGCTCGTTCTGCGAGTAAAGGCGTTGGCTGATATCCTTGGTGCGCTCGTTTCGAGTCTCGGTCCGTAGTGTCAAGGCTGTCAGCTTGGTCTGCGAATCCTGTAGACGCTCCTGGAATAACCTCAGCTCTTCTTCTAAACTGCCAACTTGTGACTGCTTGGAGGCGAGATCCTCGGTTAACCGGACAATCTTCTTCTCTTCCTCCTCGAGACGTGTTCGCAGACTCTCGGAACCAGTCTCTCCCTGGGCAATCTGGGTTCTGAGCTCATCGAGCTGCTTGCGACCATCCGCTAGCTCGCCCTCAAGTGCGTTAACCCTGGCCTTGTGCTCATCACATTGTTCTCTGAGGTGCATAGAGGTTGTCTCCTCCTTGGTCAACTTCTCAAGTGCGATTGCCTGCTGAGCTCTAAGGTCCTTCGCAACATCCTGTGCCAGTGAGAGATTCGAGCGCAATATTGAGATATCAGCATCCAAATTCTGAGCCTTGGCCAGAGACTCTGCTGCATTGTTTAATACAGCATCCGCAAGGTCGTTGATATCCTCTGGAATAGCGGCGCCCTTGACAAACGTTGTATGAAGCTCTCTGAGAGCCCGTAGCGTTACTTCTGCAGCCTCGTTTGTAGTCTTGAGCTTTTTGTTCAACTGCCCAAGTTCGTCCTGAGACGCCTGGATTTGCGCCTGTAGCACCTCATTACTCTCTCGCTGCAGTCGCGTCTCGTTGCGCAAGAAGTCGACCTGGCCTTGCGCCTTCAGAGCATCGTCACTCTTCTCCTTGGCTAAGCTCTCCAGTTGAGCCTCTAGTGACTGAACCTTTTCGTCATACGAGGTCTTTTCATGCTCGCGGGACTCATCAATGTTGTGGAACTCGTCTTCGGTCTCTTCTAGCCTGGCCTTGAGGTTACGTATCTCCTCGTCAAGAGCCTTGCGTTCCACCAAAAACTCACGTTTCTGAGCCTCCATATTCTCAAGAAGATCCTTCTTGGTAGCATTCACCTCTTCCATCTGAGTCTTCATGTCGTTGGTCTGCGTGGTGCGGTCAGCAGCGTCCCTTTCGAGTGCCGCATTGCGTTCTTTTTCTTCCTGTAACTCCTTCTCAAGCTGAGCTACTCGTTGCACAAGTTGGTTCCCCACTTCGTCTGACTGTCGACGATCGCCAATAGGTCCGGGAGATCCGACAGATTGTGCAGACCCGCTCCGCTCCGGGAGTTGTTGACTCGGATTCTGGAAGAGGTTTCCCAAAGTCGGCCTCGAGGCTTGGCCTTGTCTGTGTAGCAAGTCCTCCAACCTCCTGACTCTGCTTTCAGCCGTCCTGAGCTTAGTCTCGAGCTTTGTCTTATCGTCCTGCAGAGATCTCAGAAGCTCATCATCTCCCCGAATCATCAAGCCGCTGCGGCCAAGTGCCGAGTCGTGAACGCTGCCATTTTTGAACGCCTTGAGACGCTTGAACTGTTGTTTGGTCGGGTTGCTGAGCTCTGTGATGATTTTGCTGACATCCCCAATAATGCTTGCATCCGCCCTTTGACGTTGCAGCAGCTCGAGAAAGTCCTCTAGGTCCTTTCTGGATGTGCTTGGCCACAGCTCATCCTCACCCAGCAGATTTACCTCTAGTCCGGGCACGTTGTTATCAGTACTCAAAGACTCGGGGCCATAACTAGTGTCCCCGATAGTCTTGTACCATTTTCTCCGCCGCTTGGCCTCCTCATCCTGGAAGAGTGCCATCTCGTTCGCGAGCGTTGTTGAATCCGTCTTTACCTTGTCAAACCACTCCTTGCGGCGTATGGCTTCGGCGGTAAAAGCTGCGTACATATATGGCACTTGATGTATCAAGCGCAGATAGTCGAATGTGGCCAGCTCTTCATCTTCAGCGATTGCATTGATCAAAGACTTGACCTGCATATCAAGCTTACTGACATCTGCTATGCTGCGCATAAACTCTGCTTGCTCAAGCGCCAACGCGTTCCGGGCCTTGATTGCATAGCGTAGCATTCCGTCCATCTCAAGTGCGCGTTTGTGTAGACTTGGCAGGTGTTTCTCCGTATGCGTTTGTGCAATCTTGGATGCCTGAAGCAAATCTCTGGTCGAGGTCGTGTAGTCCATGGTCGTGCGATAATCATTCTCAACTTTGCCAGCGAGTGCCTGAATATCCTGAAGGAGCTGAGTGGCGTCCTGGGAGTGGCCCATAACCGACCTGCTGATAACCCGCCGAAACTCTGCCTCAAGCTCCTCAAAGTTCTGCATAAGACGTCCCTCGGCCTTCTCCAAATCCGCTATCCTCGCGTTGAACTTGCGCAGGACAGTCGGCGCCCGGCGGCCTTCTTTACGCGCGCAGTCCAGATCGACCAGGTCTTCCAAGGTCGCCTGTTTTGATGGGCGACCTTTGGCCCCAGTTACGTCCTTCCCTGTCATAAGGCGGACCATGGCCGCCGATACTGGTATGCTGCGTGCGAGGCCGAGATTCTGCTCCCACTTGGTGACTAGCTCGTTGTAGCCTGTCTGCTCGGTGGCTGCCCATTTCCTAAGATCCTCGTACTTGTTCTCAGTGGCGCGCACAACGGATTCGAGATTGGCCACTGCAGCATCCAAGCAGGATAGCATGTTATCCATGGCCTCGTATTGGTCATGAGCTGCCTTTTCCATGCCTTCGCAGTCTTCTGACAACCTATGCGACCAGACGCGCCTCTCCCTGAATAGGTCCTGCCATGACTCAAGCGAACGCGTGTCGATTATGTCGTTTGGAGGGTTCGTGATGGCGTAGGGGTTCGGCAAGTCTATCTCCAGCTTGATAGGAAAAGGGGACCCGGGGGTTCCAGTCTGTGTCATCCGACTGTCATATACAAATATCTCTTTCTGTATAGCATGTCAGCAATAATGAATTTTCCGCATCTGACGTACCAAAGATGGTAGAATACTGCCGGACGTACCTCCATCTGGATTGCTTGAGGCCTAAGAGCCTTGCCTGGAGGCACAAGGGCGATGATGCAGTTCTGTGGTATCGAGGTCGACCGGGACACGGCGGAACGGAACTCATCGAGCCTGTAGGTAGTTAGTCACTGCAATCACAAAAACAACACCTCGATGCTTGCACGGGTATGATCCTACGTTGTAAGGCGCGAAGTGTCTATCTGCAGGCGTTGGCCCGAGTGGGCTATCAACACCTGGGTCGCCATCGCATATCATGCCAGTACATGTCCTTCTCGCTAGCGCTTGCGATGCGAGAGGCTTCTGGTGGGGAGCCGACGGCGTGCGGTGGCTGCAGAGTAGCGCAGGTGTTTGGCGGCGGTGGGATACGGCCAGGCAGGAATCGATGGATCTCTAGTATGTGATGAACCGACGAACGTGCAGACAAAGGAGGTGACTACGGGTTTGGCGGAAGGGAGTGGAAGCAAAGCGGGCAGGAAAAACGAGAAGCCAAGTCACGATGATGCATAGGTGAGGCAGGTAGGTCAATCGGAGTAAATGCGGATGGGTTTCGTTAGCGGGCGGTTAGATGGATAACACAACTGCGGCGCGGGCTTGCACGGTCGCGAAATGACTGATTAGACCGAGGGTCGATAGGATGGTCGGTCGTCTAGGAAATAGAAATTGCTTTGATGTTGTACGCGATGAGCTACCTTAGCCAGAATCAAGATCGTTGGTGAGAAAGTACGTGGAATATTCAGACAGAGTCATGCCTGGGATTGGATACGGATGGAAGCAGGGTAAAGAAGGCACTTCAGGTGAGGTCGGTGCCTATGACGACCCTTGCGTGAACGACGAACCTCGATGGCTGCGGTAGGCACCCATTCAGGGTGCTACCCAAGCTAAGGTTCCTGGATGGCGTTGCGATAAGGAAAGGATAAGGCGTAACGACCCACCCACATGACTGAAGTACTACGTGACGTTCCTGGCCCAAGGGTTTCCACCCGCATGAAAGGTCGTGTGTGCGATATGATAGCTAGGACCACAGCCAATTGAGACATTGGTATAGTCAAATCGGTGAACAAAGACCAAGTGCTCCCCTGTCAAAATGCTGCGAGATTATTCTACATGTAGATTTTTCTTTTTTCATGGATCCGGAGCGCGAAGAACCTGTAAAGCTATATTTATCAAAGGGCTACATGCTTTGTGCCCTTGAGCCCAACAACAGTGGCTGTCACCACCACCAAAGCCGATCGGCATGGTCCTGTGAATGTTGGGCAGATGAACCATAGCCCGTTTGTCAGGCACGGGCTAAGTCCGCCTGTGACTGCTCTTCCTTCAATGTGGGACATAGATATCCGCCGATCGCGAGATGTCTTTGCTTTATCATTGCAGGTGGTCATTCACGAAAAGTCATCCCAAACAGAAATATCAGGATAGTGATAAGGGTGTGGCGGCGCCATTTCATCCTTCAAGATTACCTATAACTAGCTACCCTGTCTCTCAAAATGGCTGAAGCCATCAGCAAAACCCTAAACGAAACAAATCCGTAATTAATTGCAGGTCGACTTGGGGAATACCACGTAATTAGTGCGCACTAAAACTGTACAAGAACAAGGCAGGATCTTCCAGAAGCATGCTGGAAGTGCTGCAGGGTGTCCTGTCCACGACTCAAGAACATACCGATTCCACGCTGTCGGGTCAGGCACTGTGTTGAATCGCACGAAGGAAATGATTTGAAACAAAATCACTCCGAAAATTGATTGCTGCCCGCATCGTCTACGATGGTCCGTGCATAGTTTGTTCCTCTCCATGTCGCTCGACACGAAGGATGGACGAGAACGCGTTTGGAAAGAGGGGTTGTCCGTAAGGGTCTATAGAAAATTATTAGGAATAATTGCCATATAAACAGGGCACAGCTGCAATGACATCAATTCCGCCAACAGAAGATGCACAAATGCAAGATGCGCCTGTCGACGACGACGCGATACAACCAATCCTCTCTGCCGACGAAGAGCGCGTCTTGAAGCTATTCGATCGCCTCCAGGAGTTACAGCTACAGATCGCGCTTGTCAAGGCGCGCAATGCCTACAAGCCAAGTATGCAATACCTTGCGCCGCGCAAATTTCTAGCCTGGTGATTTGTACTTCAAATCATATTTTTGGATGTCAGCTCACATCCAGTTTGGTGAACCACGATAGCATCCAACCCTGAATCAGACACTCCCGAAGCTGTCAAGGCAGCTCAGGCTCGCCTGCTCGACGCCCGCGCCAGCTACATGCTACGGAACCAGGTAGTCGAGAGCGTTGTTTCGGCTACGCCAATCCTCCATGCCGTCCATGGCGCGACAAACACGAATCTAATTGAGCAGTACGCTAATACCTCCGTGATACCGCTGTCCCGAGAGAGAGAGAGAGAGAGAGAGAGAGAGAGAGAGAGAGAGACGTTGGTGGCGATATACAAATACTCACATCAAATCGAAACATACAGAGATCTCGAAGACACTATCAAAGCACGTGATGCTACCTCCACCGCCGTTGCGAATCAGACTACCGTACTACACGAGACCCTCGACAAGCTCACGACTGTCGAGGCCGAGAGCCTGGCGATGTCGCGCAAGAACATCGAGCTCGCGGCCGAGATGCTAGAGCTGGCAGAGGAGCACGAGGCAAGGAGGAAGGGAGTTCCCGCGGACGAGGACCCAGAAACGGCGGCCGAGATTGAGCGGCTCGAGGGCCAGTTGCAGGCGAGCCGGCGGCGCTGGCGCATCATGAAAGCGACTGCAAGCGCAGTTGTTGTAGGCAGTGGTGTGGACTGGGTAGGAGATCCGGTCTTGAGAGACGTCGTCCTAGATTCTGAGTGACGAGGGAGCAAAAGAACCTCGAAGCGGCCAAAGCGAATAACGCTGGTCGAAGCGATGAAACCGCAGACCCAACACCGCAATTAACATGGCCTTGGCAAGCAGCAAGACAGAGCGCAACTGAGCTGGCACCGTGCCTCAGGTCAAGGTGGTATTCGATCCAAGACGTCATTGCACAGTGATTATTGGAATAGTTGCAATTTTGCATACGCGGGCGTTTGTTTTGCACGAATTTTGCTTCCCGGCAAGCTAGCGGATTGCGACAATGGGGGATGGGCGTCCAAAGCTGGTATACTTTGCACTGGCGGAGACGTGACAGGAAATCAGGAACCCGGTTGCATGATTCCCATCAAAAGTCGATGTGACTTGTGAACTGGACCCCTCTTTCGAGTGACCTGACCGCATGATGATAAGCTCCTTGTCAAAAAAAGCTCTAGTTCCAGGTCCAGGACCTTACCGGGAAACGACCTTATACTTTCATACTGCGAGTAACCTTGTACGGTAAGGCAGTCCCCTTCTTAGGTTTTCAATAACACGAAACATAGTCCCGATAGATAGTAACCATGTGAACAAGTAATTTTTGAGTTCCTACATAATCACGCTTCAAGTTTCCCATTCAGAATTTGAGATGCTTGAGGCGTCTACAGACCTTCAAAGCAGTCGAATCGCAAGAGAATTAGAAAAACTTAAAAGCCGTCAAACTGGATACCTACCTTATGCTTGCCCAGAATTGTGTAAATGATGAAAGCTACTTCGTGGCTACGCATTATTGACCAGGCCAGCCGTGTGAATATTGAAATCTAAATTTGGACCTACGAGGCAGGCATAAGCAGATCCGGACTGACAAAATGCTGAGCAACGAAGGGGGATTTGGGAGTGCGGGCTGGAGTAGCACTTGGTTTTGTATGACGCTAAGGCGCTGTGCTGATTTGGGTGAGAAGTGGGCAAGGGGCTGCAGGCCTCACGCGGAACGGACTGACTCCCCCAAATTCAACCCATTCTGTCCATTCCATCACAAGCCCGCGCTCCCGCCCAATCAATGACGACTGTGGATTAAAACGAGACCAGGTGGGGCTGTGCCAGAATTTCACATTTACCAGCACGACGCCATTTATTTTGCCCAGCGTACTTTTCTTTCTCCACATTTGTTCTCATCAATGCTCACAAGTGGCCACACAAGTGGGGACTCGTCTTGACTTTCTTACTTTGTGTCAAGGCGTGTACGGTTTTTTTTCTTACGGAGTACCTCGCCTCGCACCACACCCACCACCACGACCCGCGTCCCTATCGCCCGAGTTTCTGACATGGCTGGATGAATCTTCGGCTCCCTGGCATGAATTGATCATATTTGCGGTTGATATGACGCCTATGGTATGGGTGTCAAAATTGGAGTACGGGAACCCCTGGCCGAGGAGGAGCATGTACCTACCAATAATATGACAGACTCCCATTTACCAAGGTCTCTACCTACCGGTACAGTAACCTTACTTGCTTACGTACGGGGCTAAACAAGTTGTGTTGTGGGGAGAGGATACCCCGGCTTCCGATGTACCGGTACGCGGCGAAACACACAGTGATGTACAGTAACAATAGTCTGTCCTCGTCCTCTGCACAAGTACCTCCACACCAAGACAACAAGCGCGAGTTGTCTGGACTTGGGATTTGCTTGGGACAGGAACTCTCACGCATTCCTTGTTGGGCTGCAAACTCTGTTGCCTTGCCAATATCCAATACTTGAGAGTGGCTCAAATCCATCGAGTCAGTAAGAAACGGTACGGTATTACACGGAGCACGTGAGCTGAAGCCGATCTATGTCTCCGTACATGTACATCGCGCATAAAGATACCTTAGGTAGCATAGCATAGTTATTCCAGGGCTTCCAGTGTTTGACTACAACCCACCCCAATGGCTCAACATACCAGGTGGCCGTAAACTGACATGATTGGGGCGCACTTGTTTTCTAATGCAAGCGTTGATGCGCTTATGTCGAACAATTGAGGGAACCAGAAATGAGAACAGGGGCAGAATGCGGGAGGGGGTTATAATTCGAGTTCTGCTTGGCTCTCAAACACGGCTGTACACACTACACAGGTAATAAAAGAACTTTGGTCAGCCGAGAAAGTCTGCGAATGAAATTCAGCGCCCTCAACCCTCCCGTCTCACATAGCGGCGGATACTTCCCCAACGGGCTGTGAGTGAGTTGCATTTCCCGCTTGCTTCTATTGCGGGCTCGAGCCGCCGCAAAACCGTAAGAGGAGTGATTAAAATCACCTAGGAGGATTGCCGGGATGGGATGGCCTCCACAGCAACGACGGACTTCTGATTGACATTGATGGAATGGATGGCAGGCAAGGCAGGGTGATAGGCAGAAGCAAGCAAATGGTGAGCGGGTGGGCAATCGAGTCCCCGCTACTGGCTCTCCTAGGCAAAGTGCCAAAAGTCTCGTTTGAAAAAAATGAGGGGGAGATCAAAAGAAGTGGTGGCCCGAGAGCCAGGGATGTACCCGTACTTAGAACGTAGCGGTACATTGTGTGTCCGTTCTACTTGCCTGAGTAAAGTGAGCGGGCAAAAGCCGGCGTTGCCTTGGTGTCGCAGCACCGTGCAAATCCTTGAGTGAGGGTAAGGTACCTTGCCTTTGACCGTCAAATCGCCCCCATTCCTATTCTGTACTTACTGATTTGGAGAAAGAAGCCACCGCAGGTACCTGACCTTTTCCCCCCAGTGACACAATGTAGGCAAGTCAAGGTGCACCTACAGTAAGTACCTATTGTGCAACAAGAATGACCTATATGTAAAGTAATGAAAGCATACCTCGGTTCAAGTAGTGTGTTAAACTGGAGGTAAATACTATTTTTAAAAAAAAAAAAAAAAAAAAAAAAAAAAAAAAAAAAAGGAAAAAAAAAAGGAAAGAAGTCTCGTAATTTGCATCTAGTAGGATTTGCATGCTCTA
Organism: Pyricularia grisea; assembly: GCF_004355905.1. NCBI lineage: Eukaryota > Fungi > Ascomycota > Sordariomycetes > Magnaporthales > Pyriculariaceae > Pyricularia > Pyricularia grisea. The sequence continues at coordinate 1,558,569 of NW_022156717.1, read as the reverse complement.
GCCATTGGCTATAAATCGTGCATCGATGTGTTGCGCCGTCTTGGTTGTACTGTAAGTACCTGGCTTTCAGACAAAAGAGGGAAAGTACGAGAGGGAAATCGAATTGAATTGGCACGGGAGGGAAGGGAAGGGAGTGCGAGAGACGGAGACTCAAGCTCGAACCAGCCAGCCCCCAGCCAGCTGCCCCTCCCTCTTTGGTGGCCTGCTTGCCAGGTGCGTGTGGGCGCGCGCGCGCGCGCGCTCTTCTCTTGCTTTGGTGTGGGCGAGGGTACCAGCGCGAGGCAAGCTCCCCTCCCAAATTGGCCCAGTCCCTCACAATCAGCCGGCCCATAGTAAAAAGGCGCTCCCTCTAACCTCCCCCCATACAATTTTCCTCTGCCTCTCACTCTTTCTACACAGCCAAATCTCCCATACAAAATCCGCACCCAATTCTCATCGCAACGCAGTGAGTACCTCCAAATCCGCCTGCACACCCACCAAAACACAAGTACCTCCTTACTTCCACTCTATCCATCACCGCAATCATCGCAGCAGCCAGCCAGCCCAATTACCCTCTGCACCTATTCATACAAGCCGCGCATTGAGCATCATTGGAACGCCCGTTGCCCGCGCATCGTTACCAGCACAGCGGTGCGTTCCTTTGAGGCCTTCCGCGTCGTCGCCGTTGCCAAAAGTCCAAAATTTCAACGGATTTCACAACCGCTTCGGTCGCATGCAGAGCTTCTAAACCACCTGCACCTACCTTCGTCTTGTTCTTCCTGCACCTCAACTTCACAACCCCTACAACGTGACAAAGCAACGGGCCCATCAGCAACTCCATCAATACCCGCCATTCGGCATCATCATCATCAACAACAACTGACCGGACAACCAAACAGACAATTGCGCAATTAATCACCACATTTCGACTTTTCTCGAAAACCATCCAAGGTACGTAACTTGGGCTCAGTCAATCGATTCCGAGCTTCGATTCTCCATTTATATCCTCCATCGGCTTCAATTGCGATTGCGACAACGTCCACTTCCCTCTGAGCTCAATTCACTGCCAGGCGACAGACGCGTCAAGCTCCGTCACTCCAAATCACCTTCACCTCACGACGCGTCAATCAGGCACCAAAGCACATCCCACTTTCCACCAACTTGCACCCACCCACTTTATCACAACTAACATTGTCACCAAAATCCACCACCTACCACGAACCCCATTCTCATCAATCATACATTTTGACAGACTGAATCTAACATTTCAATTTTTAAAGCCATTCACCATGCCTAAGGCCGCTACTAAGAAGAGCGCCAAGCCTGAGAAGCGCCGCGCGAAGAAGGACCCCATGGCTCCCAAGCGTGGTCTTTCCGCATACATGTTCTTCGCCAACGAGCAGCGTGACAACGTCAGGGAGGAGAACCCCGGTGTCACATTCGGCCAAGTTGGCAAGATCCTCGGTGAGCGCTGGAAGGCTCTCAGCGACAAGCAGAGGGCGCCATATGACGCCAAGGCTGCTGCCGACAAGAAGAGATACGAGGACGAGAAGGCTGCTTACCAGGTTAGTTCCCTTTGACTTTGATCGGTTGACTTGAGAAACGCGAAATACTAACCCCTTGCTTTAGGCTGGCGGCGACGAGGATGAGTCCTCTTGATTCTCGCCTGATCGTTTGCCTGCGCGTACCATTCTCCAGGGCTGAAAGACCATTGAGATGATCAAATCATGTCTCCAGCTCGTCAGATCACGAACCACGATTCTGATCGGGCGGAATGCCACAGGCGCGCTATTTTCTTTCATGTCACTTTGGGTTTGGTCAGGTCAGGTGTTGAGTGTTAGCCACGGACTGGGTTCTCTTTTTTCGGCATTTGTTATCGTAGCTTTTTTCGATCTGTTCTACTTTTTTTTTCTCTTGATGAAGGGGGGAAGACCCCTATGGCCGGAGGGGAATGGGGTTAAGGGAAAGGATTCCCACTTCATCGGGCTTGGACGATGGTATTATGATTTGTTTTTCCAGAGATACCACACCATCATCTTACTCCACCGTCAGGAAGTGAGAATAAGACTTTGGGAAAACGGCAGCCCAAGCCATCACACAAACTTCGATGAGCTGTATCATTAGATAAAAAGGCGACGCCCAACGGCTTTCCCTTGCTAAATACAGTGAAGCCGTTTCTGAGCAATGAACTTTTAATCTCAATTGAATCACTTAGTTTCCTCAGAATACCAAGCAAGACAAGATACAAAGTCTTTTATTGGCCTTTGGCCCCGTCACAGAGCCTAGCGTGGCAAGTGGTTTCTTGAATACTCTCTTAGGTCAGCACTAAAGACCCTCCTGTGGCATCATTAGAAAGCAAAATGAGTCTGCACGTCGTCATTTGTAACGAAGAATAAATTCGACTAGAAAAGTCCTGGAGCCCTGTCCGACCCATGTATCTATCTGTACATGCCAAAAGTGGGTATCTAAAAACTAATAAACTGACATATCACATTCCGCTAATGTGTACCATATAGTCAGGAAGGCTTTAAGTGAACAACAGCACGCTGGTAATTTCTACACACTGCACAAAATACAAAATCGATATAAAAAGAATAGCCCAACACGCCTCTTTCATAGCGCAGTAGGAACTTGGCGAGGCGGCGGACTGTCGCCAGGCAATTCGTGGATTACGGGGGGATGGTCCAGCTCTGCCGGAGCCGCATGGGGTCTGTATGGAGAGTAGGCTGATTTTGCGCGTGGCGTTAGTAGTCATGACAAAGCATAAAACTACAAAAACAGTATGACTTGATCAAAACAAGAGAAATGATGCCAATGGAATAAAGCTCATGGGACAACACATACCTTGTTGCATAGGCGTCATCGATTGCGGTGTGCCATGCATACTACTATGGGTAGATTGAGGGTACCAGCCCTGTTTTTGTGGTTGTTGCTGCTGCTGATCCACGCTAAATGGTGTGTTGGGGTCCGCCGGGCTGCCGTACGAAGCCGACAGATGCGTCTGGTACGGGCTGGTGGGCGGATACGTGGCCCCGGGCGCGGGCGCGTCACCGCCGGGGTTCGACGCGGGCGTTTTGGAGGCCTTCCTGCGCCGCAGTAGAAGAATCACAGCGGCTCCGATAAGACTGAGGAATGCGACGCCGCCCACGACGCCGCCGACGATGGCACCCTTGTTGGTACTGGAGGATGAGGTCGGCGCTGGCTGCTGCTGCTGCTGCTCTGGATCCCCCGGTCGGTCGCCGTCGCTGGGACTGGTCGGGCCGGACCCATACCCGGTCGTCGCGTTTGCGGGCTGCGTGCTCGTCGGTGTTTTTTTGCTGGTCGTGCTGGTCGTCGTCGTTTTGGGCGGCGGACTGTTGTACAGAATCCCCGTGCCCGGGCTCGCTTGGCAGTCGAGCAGGGTTATGATCTTGCCTGGCTCCGTGCTCGTGGAGAACTGGAGTGTGAAGCAAAACCCGTTGCTGGACTCGGAGCTATTCGTAGGTAGACGGGTTCAGCTTTGGGCACAGGGAACGAAACAAGAGAGAAAAAAAAAAAGAAAAAAAAAAGGCATGCGGGCAAGAAGAAGCCAGAAAGCAGAGAGGGCTACAACTCACCAGCACCGCGTCGCAGGGTCGGTAACGCCTTTACAGGCCCCTCCTACAGACGCCTTGTAATCTATACACGTCTTTGCGCGAAACTTGCATGACCCGTCCTTTTGACAGCAGCCCAGATGCGTGCCATCGTGCTTGCAAGATGCACCATCGCCCGGGCACGAAAATGCAACTCCGTTGGGCAAGAAACCGCACTCATTGGACTTCAGCGTCGCGGCCTGCCGCTTGAAGATGTCCATGCTTCCGAACCTGGGCCCAGTTGTCGGTCGCGGGGAGAAGCCACTCATCGCGGCATCGGCATGCTTCTCGACAACTAAATTCACATTCAAGCCGGCCGTCTCGCGAGGCTGCCATGCGGAAGCCGGAATCGTCATGTGGAGCGGATACTGACCCTCGGGAACCGGGAGGGCGCGCCCAGCGGTAACAATGGTCGCCGCCGCCGCTATGATGGGGCTTGTGGATAGGAAGAGTGCCAGCATGGGCAGTAGTCCCTCTGGGAGAAGCATTGCTGCTCTCGGGTTGTATCTGGTGCCTCGAGCCATTGGGGGTGGACGTTGGGGTTATGGATGTGTCGACTTGATGTTGTTAACCTCAAGGTATGATGGTTCACAACATGGCCAAAATTCAAAATCACGACAAGGAAGGAAACAAGTCGTACAAGCAGTGGCAAAACGGAAGAGGATATGAGCTACACTAGTAATCTCACTATAGTCTCCGCTCATTGTCATGGTTTTTGGAGCATCCGAGCACGAGCATTGGTTAATCGGGCAAGTAGGGATCGAGGCGCGTCGTTCCACGAATTGGAGGATTTGCATAGGACTTCCTGTGTGGGTTTAGGGCCATAAGGTAGGTATGCAGGGTCCCGAGCTGTGAGCCCCTTTGACCCCTTTGGCCCCTCTCTCATTCGATCATCACTAGCTACCGTATACTAGGCCCTGGTCAAGTCAAGGCAAGAAGAGAATGGCTGTGGGTGATGAATTTTGACGGCGGAAATGAGGAGGGGTTTTGAAGTGGGCGTGTGTTTATTCGAAGGGACAGAAGCAATTTGTGGCTGTTCCAGGCGGTTGCGCGCTAATAATCAAGGCAAAGCGCTGCTGGTACAGGACCGCCTTAAACAGTCCGATATTGGGTTAGGACGATCCAGGAATAGGCAAACCTGCTATAGCAACCAAAAAAAAAAAAGAGTTAAGAGAGGAAGAAACGCCACGGCTCGGTACACACTGCTCCGTCGGTGCCTGGTGGCGCAGGGGTTGTTGTCAGATGAGTGATGAGATGGTAGAAATTTGGCTGCTGCCTGCCAGTTGAGTTTAGTTTCGGACAAAGTCCTGGTCTAGGCAGGATTAGTCCCCGCATAGTTTTAAAAACTCAAAAGAATATGCACTTGTCAGAATGAAAATGTGCAAGGCAAACGCCACCCGTGTTGTGGTCGAAATTGACATCGAAGAAGAGGCGCTTCGAATGGGATGAATAAGATTGTTCGGTTGTGATGACAACCTGCGCCGGTTGACGGACAAAAAAAAAACCATGGTGAATTGGTGACATTGCGGTGATCAATCCGAATGACCCATAAAACCCCAAGGGATTTTGATTCTGCCATCCAATCCAATCCAATCCAAAATGTTATCCGTCCAAGCCGTCAACCTAACCTGATGTTGGCCAAAAAACAACAAATGTAAAAGACGTACTGTACGTGCCTCGGTAGGGACTTACACATCCATACATGCAAAAGAAAAAACAAAGAAATCAGACCGGAGCAATCCGAAAAGATGAGACAGACGTCGCGAGTCATGACACGCGCTTGTGCATGTACCACAGACCAGACATCAAAAGAAAGAAGCTACCCTACCTCCCCTGGAACTGAGCTCACCTAAGCTGGCCAAGTTCCAGCTTCCGTCTCATGTGCACCTAATCCGAGTTAACCATATCAATCCAAGATGTCTGGACAACGAGACAAACGTGGTCCCTTGCCTCGAAATGAGAGTAGTTCCCGGCTGTATAAGTCTTACAAGCTCTTACGTTCGTTCTGCCAAGAAGCGGTTAGCTTCTTTTGGATAAGACGTCCTATTTGTATCGGACTCTGTCGAAGTACCCCAGGTCAGTGACGTTCGGTATCCAGCTCCTTGCCTCGGCGATTCCGAGTCGCGGTTCTTGTGCCCTACTTCCTGTTTGCCTTGGCGACCGAGGCTCTCGGCAGTGGAAAGGTAGATGTGCAGCGCTCGCGTCCACCAAGGAGAGAGAGTCGCACGATCGTGTATGGTGCATTTTGACCATGGTGATGCATAGCCTCAGCTGAATCATTTTGCCCTTGGAAGCATGCATGGGGCTTCGACCTCTTCACGAAGACCCTGAGAAAGCATACCCTCAGCCAAGGCTCAGGAATAATAGTGAAGTGTCGGGATCCGTCTATTCAACCTCTGTCATCCGTGTCTGCACGGCAGTTTCGGCACTATTGGCACGGTCGAGCCCCTATACCCCGTTAGCAATTGCGACACGGTAGATGGTCCAGTCGATCTCACTATGCAATCTTTTGGGGTGTCGGGTTTGGTTCAGCGGGCATGATGGCTACGGATTGCGTGTTTGCAATCTGGGGACAATATTTGAATTGGCTGACGCTATCCGATTTTAGGACGCATGGTTGCTGTTGTGGCACTATAGGTAAAAAAAAAAAAAAAAAAAAAAAAAAAAAAAAAAAAAAAAAAAAAAAAAGACAGAGCACAAAAGCATGCAACCCCACCAATCAACAAAACCACACCCTCAAGTCTGGGTTGGATCCGTATGGACAATAGAATCCTCTTCTATCCTGCAATTGATGAGTTTGCAGCTTGCCGTGCCCTTTGTATCCGCTGAAGCAATTCTATCGCCTACGGATTTCTCCCAGCCCGCCCGTCTCCAAGCCAAGTGGCAATGACAAAAGTTCCCGATTGGGATCCATGGCAGGCAGGCACGTTCAAAGACTGAACAGGCATCAGCATTGATGACGCCTCAGATCGTTTGATACCGAGTGGCAAAGTGCTAGTTCTAGCTATTGCTCCGCGACTTCACACCCATCTCAGCACGTCGGATTCTAAGCTCGACCGACCATCTTATGTTGTGTGTACACACAAAATCACAGTCAACCATGCTCACATTCAGACTTCTTGATTTCCCGTTCGAGTCGTTCACGAGATACTGTTGGACGTAATTTGATCTCGCACTTTTGCCCGTGCGCTACGTCTCCGGCTCGTCTCGCGCTTCTCGCAACAGCTATTACTCGGGCCGTATTTGCCTCTGGCGTCCTGGACGACAATCCTTCCCTGCCTCAAACTGAGACCTACCATTGCTACCATCCAGAAAAGTTCCCTGTCTGTCTGGAAATGGAATTCTGGTCGCGCACAATGATCTACAGCGGCCTTTCGCGAAGCCAGCCGCCAACATCCAATTTGCAACGCCTATACCGCGTTGCTGAGACTATCGTGCATTATGGCAAATAACAAATTTGACTAGAACCAGAGGCAGAAGAGGGCTGTAACTGTCTCGTCGTTGGCTGTTTCACCCAGCTTTGTCGCTTGCCCATTGCGTTGCAGGGCCATGATATTCCCGACTCTCGCGAGTACTGCACTGGCGAGCCAGCCTATAATCCACCAGACACACCAGACCGAGTTCTCAAAGTCACATTGCTCGCCGCTGCAGCCTATTTGGACGAAGCTATAACTGGTCCACAAATTGCTTGAGGAGAAGAAGTCGTGTGAGGATTGATACCGGCTTATCGACAGCGCGCCTATGTTCGCTGCAGCTTTCACGGGTAATACGCGCACCGTATCGTTTCTTATGTCAACTAGTCCTGATACTACCTCGTGAAACATTGACCGCGGGAAATCAACTGGATAGTCTCAACTTCGTACTGGAGCAGTGGCAGGAGCCAGCCACGTCATCTGACGAATTGATCCGGTTCTATAACATGCACCAGATATTACCTCTTGCTATGGATCTCACAACCAGTTTCAACTGCTTCCGCCGTTGCTACAAATACCAACCAATTGCACATGCGGGCCATGGCTGTTGTACGGTATATTTGCGTTATGAAATTGGCAGAGCTGTGGAACTGGGCGATATCGACACTTACGTCTACATGATGGCATCGTACCGTCGCACCCCGAGGGGCTGATAAGTGGCCAAAAGATTCGTTCCCGACAGTCCTTGTACTTGTGCATGTTGCCTCTGCGACTTGCTGTACTTGTCGAGAGAAGCGAAGCAGTTAAGTTCTTGCTTTATGCCGGCGCCGATGTCGTTCGACGGAGCAAGCAGTCTGCTTCTAGGGGCTTTACCCGATATTCTCCAACTGTTTTGAATTATGCTATTCAAGGCGGGTCAGTGAGCTGCTTGAACTTGATCCTGGACGCATACATGACAGAATAAGTCAGCTCGGCGTCAGCTCGGCAGGGTTCTGGGCCCATGAACTCCGAGGTGGCCCAAAGCTCGCGGTTGAGTGAAGGAACGATGAGGCGGTTTTACGTCTGATCCAGTTCAGCCGTGACCTAGGTTTGGATGTTGAACTTGTTACCTCTGAAGCCCAAGAGAAAGCATACAGCATGGGCCTAGAATCAATGACTAATATATTGCGCACTCAATATATTTGAAGAACAGCAACCAGCTCTACAACCCGATGTAAGTCTCCTGATCCTTTTGGCGAAGGCCAGAGAGTGTCTTGCAATGAAGTAAACTCACGTCATTCAACAGAATAAAAAAGACTGGATGTAAAAAATCACAGGCGGTCCACGCCCAAAACCTGGATGGGTTAAACAAGAAGTATCGGCTCGAAAAGTGCCTGTGACGATATCCAGGTATATTCGTGTCTGGACCAGTAATTCATTCTACAAAGGCAGGCATGAAAAGCAGCGAACATGAAAGCGGTGAAAAAAAAACTCCTCCCGGGCATGATGGCTGCAGCATATGCCAATGCAGCTATTGGAGAGAAGCATCCCAAACACGCTAGTCGTGAGAGCCTGGTATCAAAAACGATACAGGACAGCGGAGGACTCGAGATCAATATAGAGGAAACGGCAAACAAGGCTTACTCTGACACAGGCATGAACAAGATCACGCCCCTGATTCTTTCGCATCAGGGATCCGCTCAGGACCCAACTGACGGCTACTTCAAGAAAATGATAGCCACGTCGCACTTGCAGAGTACTGCGTACGGAGGTACATCATGAAGGATTACTCATGCCCGTTCAACAAGGGAATGATCAGGGAGGTCAAGAAGATAAAAGTCAATAACAGTGGTTCGGGTTCCGACCCAAACGCTCTAGTCGAACTGGGCCGCCCTCCAAGCTCATCGCCACCAAAGTCGCCCAAGGTATGACATAACCACGGTTGCCAAGGAGAAAATGGTTGGGCTCCATAGAATGCTCATGTTTATGGTTTTCACAGTGCTTGTTTAGCTAGCAGTACTATTTCTGCGAGCTGTCCATGGCCGAGGAAGATTGCATCAGGCTTCTCTGGCCAACAGGTAACTAGGTTACCAGATTTTACTCTTAATCGGATTATTCCCCATGTCTGTTTGTTTTTTGTATTATTTCGCAGGTCTTTTAGTTCAGCGGCTGCCTTGTTTTGCTGTGGATTCCTTCTTTTGTTCGTCATGGACACTTTCGATCACTGATCAGTACCCAAGCGGGTTACCTTTTGATGTGGTACATTGGGCCACCCGTCTTCCCAGCTTATCAAAACGCCCTTCTGCATGTTGGCAGTGGTGCACTCACAGGTACTAACTTGAAAATCCGGCCTCCAGAGTCCATACGACGGAAATCAGCTAGAACTATTGTGGTAGCAAGTACATGCTATCTGCATTCCCACTGGCGGAGCAAATTTAAATCGAAATCGAAGATGAGAATTTTCGCTTTGCACATGGTACCTTTGCAACTTTTACGTTCGTTGGAGCTGAGTCCCAATTCCGGTACCACACGAGCTTGTTTTCGATCGGGGCTAGATCCCACCGAAGCTGAAGAGTGTGCAGTACAACCTAAGAGTGGACATTGAGGTTGATTTCTTACAATAAAGAGAAAAAAAGAAAGATTTACTCAACAGTCTCCTCGCATTTCAATTTATTCATTCCATCACGACTATCTCAGACCCGCTCGGTTCCCAACAAGAACATGCAGGCCTTCAGGTTTCCGAGTGGGACAAACAATCTTGGCAAGTGTCCTCATTGAACGAACTTCTGTGGAAAATCAGAGACCAATTGCCGTCTGCAAACAATATCTTGTGCATTGGGGGAAAAAAGCGAGAGCGGGACTTGCATGCAGCTGACCGAGGCCAATGACGAGCTTCTGCATCTTGCGTTTTTGCTATCCATGCCAGCGGATTTAGAGCTACGATGGCGGTCAGTTTTCATGTACCCCATTGTCTAGCGGCCAAGTACTCCAAGCTTCAAGCATCAAAGCTCTGGCTTATCGAAGAGTTAACTTATGTTAGTGCGGATGCCATGTGTGAACCCGTTCTCCTTGGCGCGGTCCAACAGTCAATGTCTCTGGAGCCGTCGATTACTAGTATCCTACTGGTCTCACGAACTTGAATCATCAGGAAAGGCCACTCAAAAGTCAGCTCGCCACGTCGACAAGAGGCCCCAAAAAATCCGGGGTTGGGCAGCCAGGCATGAGCGAACGCATGTTTGCTGCATGCGTCGCTTGGGAGTCTACTCCGTAACTTTATTCCAGCCAGTCATATTGAATTGGCAATCTTCGGGGTTAATTCCCTTCCGAAAACGACGCACCTGCGCTTCAACTCCGCTACCTATCTATCCGTATTTCGTACCTATCTAATTTGTACCTACCTACCTTACCTACCATTCAATGGATCTGGGGAACTAGCGCTACTTGTGCGGGGGAACTACTTCCAGATTGAGGAATCGAAAGGCTCTCTTGCTTGAATTGTTTTACTTCTCATGTGCTCTTATCCGCTTTATACATCACCAAGACCCCTCTATCTCGAGGATACCTAACCCCCCGTCTTTTTTTTTTTTTTTTTTTTTTTTTTTTTTTCTGTCCCTTATTTCCCCTTTTGAGTGGGAGTATTGAATACTCTACCTACCTACTTCGTACACCCTCAATTCCCCGCCGCCTACATCTGGCACAGAATCACCCCACCAGTGACATGTGTGGCTCCTAAGGTCTAGGTGGGAGAAGAGTCTGGGGATTCGGCCGGTAACGCGAAGCAGAACAGGGAATATAGGCCGCTCGACCCATACTTCTTTTTTGCGGCTCTGCTGGTTTGAAATAAGAAGCAGAGGATAAAGCCATCATGTGCGCATTGGTTGTCTGGTGCTTCTAGGCCAGTGGAGCTCGCTTCTCACTATACTCATTCGATGAGCCACTTCACCGTCATGTCAGGGGCTACAGCATGTATCATCACAATTGGCAATTTTGGTATCAGCCTCAGCCATTACCACCAGTACTCGTACAACCTCACCCACCTCTACAGCCACTAATACCAGTATTCCCGCCGCCACAACCACCGCAGCCGTTGCTAATACCAATAGCGCCACCGCCGCCTCAGCGGCTTCCCTTACCTCCTCCTCCTCCACCTCCACGTCCCGCTCCACTACCTCCTCAATCCGTCATGGGTGACTATATCGTCACCAAAGCCAGCCCGGTGCACCTCCTTGGAGGGTGTAACCGCGAAGCGCAGCGGGCTCATCTCTTGGCGGACATGCTCGAATCGCTCCGCCAAGCCGTCCCGGAATCTCTGCATACCCATATGGCAGCCGTGGGGATCGAGTTGCGCCAAACCTGCCGTCTGCTACGGGAGCTGACTGAAAGATCACACGTCCATCAGAGGCGGGTCCCAGTGGCTCTTGACTACGTCCAGGTTCTGCTCCCTTGCCTCATGCGGACCCTGGCGGACATGTGGCAGTATATTGAGGACAAGGCGATGTCGAGGGAGATGCGCTGGCGCAAGATGTACAGCGACTTGACCAAGGAAGGTGACATGCCGTTGCACCAGCGCTTCTTGACATTTAATAGCTTTCTACACCTTTTGAACCAAATGGTTGCAGGGTATGTTATGTCTTGAGGTTTTTGTTTGGGCCAGTAGCGAGGTGACTATGGGAGTTGTTTCTTTACTGACAGGAATTCAAGCACACCGTTTTTTGATTTACATGCCTTGAATCGGTTTCAAGAGAAGATCCTAAGCCTCCGAGTTAAAATGGGTATTAGTATGTTGTGACCGGCGAGGATCCTCTCCACAATGTAGCTGACACTAGCATCAAACTAGAACAACTTCCAGCTCGCATCGGTCCCCCTCCTGAGCAGGCTCTCGTACAAATCTCTGTTCGTGGACAGGTATGGTTGTCAAAAGACTACAGTGTAACCAAGGCAAGTTCCAAGGCTGCCTTCTAATGCTTTCACAGACGACAAATCACTGGGCCACACAGGTATACAAGCAGTCTCTTGCATCACGCACCCCCTTGGAAGGGAAAAAGCGCGAGTACGTCTTGATCCAAACCAACACAGAACAAACATAGTATGGCACTGATAAAAACATATGACCCCATCGCAGATCTGTTGTACATACCAGATCCACTCACGCAAGCGAGCTTTCTTTTCCTCCGGGTACCGAGCTCTTGTTTAGAAGGTTGGCCATCCTCCCCTTTTTCAATGGCCGCAATTCCCACCTTGAAACCGCTCGGGCATTCTTTCTAAGTCCCACTTGATAGGGTGTTTGACAACGAAAATGTCTCCATGTCCTTCTATCTCATGCCGACCTACAACCCCGCGAAGCCGACCAAGAGAGCCCCTTTCATCGTCGGCTGCCATTACCGCGACGGCTGCCCCAAGAGCTCAAGGCAAGGGGTCCATGAGCTGTGCATCAAGAGATCCGGTGGTCGAGGTCTGATACTCACCGGTTGGGATGACAGGAAAAATCGGCCGCAGCCATGGGCGGCGCTTGCTTTCAACACATGGGAAGGTAAGACAACAAAGATGATTCTTCCGCATCGTTTTTGGTTGCTGGGAAGTATCCCCAACGCAGCCTGGAAAACTCTGAATGGAAGCTCAGTACCCTCTTACACAACAAGCACCAGCTAACAGAGTGTCCGAGACACAGAGCTGGTACTATTTTACTGCTCTTTCCTTTCACTGAAAGTCTCCAGCCCACTCATGATGAGCCTCCAGCCTGATGAGTGGAATCTTGATGGCGAGCATCGGATGTTTCAAGCGTGAGTCCTCTCGGGAGTCTTTATTTTACTAAACCTCTGGGTAGAAGCATGGAAAATTCGTTTACTTCAAACATAGAGAGTAGAAGCTAACAAATGTTTTGTAGTATGATAATCGAGGACGGAGTTGAACACTCCCTCCAAGTGCTTGAAGATATGAATTGTGGAGGCCTGCGGCTCCTTAGTGAAATCTCAAATGGCGACCAGCAATACCGACCCGTCTGGACTGCGTTTGGTATGAGCAAATCTCGTTTTTTTTTTTTTTTTTTTTTTTTTTTTTTTTTTTTTTTTTTTTTTTTTTTTTTGAAAAGCATACCACATCATTTTTCACACCCCGACTGAGCTTGAATCATGGGACCTTGGGACTGTGGTTATCTGATATGAGGCTCATCGTTTGTTCCAGTAACGCATCAATGCCAGTCTCCTTCGTGGTTGGATATCGTCAGCCAGAACGTCGTCTGGCTTAGAGAAGTACAACTATACGTCTTTTCAACACGGTATCGCGAGGAGAACATGCGTCGGAACAAATACGGCGCTTTTGAAATCCACTTCAAACAGCCTGTTGGTAAGTTTTATAGAAGATCCAAAATACCCTCGTATCTTTTGAAAGATGTTTTGTTTGCAAAGTACATCTCGTCACAGGCGACTAAACGTTCTCTAAATCAGCCGCCTCGAGGTTTGCGCGCTGCCTCCTCCCTCCGCCGCCACCTCCTGCGTCGGTCATGCATCCTGAAGAAATCGACGAAAGGAGTGAATCACGAGCGGCTCCTTCGGTCGACTCGACACGCAGCGAGTCTCTTCCGTCCCTACATGGTCCTCCTTGAGAGATATGGTTGTTGGGGACATGGGCGACGTTCTACGGAGTGTTTGCCCCGAGAGCACAACAAAACCAAAGGCCAATCTACACTTTTCCTTGGACGTCTTTGCTATAGTTTGAGAACATCTCCTTTCATTTTCTCTGGTTTGTTGAATTTTTTTTTTGACTTGAGGAGTTTGATGACCCTAACAAAAGCAAAAGATACCCGGCTGGCTTTACCCATCGGTGGACCTCTTACTCTGAAGCCCCTTTCCGTTCGCAGTTGCATCTTCACGCCATGGAAAGGAAATTCTCCTTTTCAGCCCAGCATTCTGTTCCAGTCATAAAGTTTCTTTGGGGAGGATGCAGTGAGACTGAGCTCTACCTTTTTGTACATGAGAAATGCCTTGATGATATCATGAGGAAATGACAGATTTACGAATTCTCTACTGTTTACATTGCCACAGTCATCACGCCCATGTCGTCAAGAATCACAAGCTGCACATTGTAGAAAACATGGCTCTCCGAATTGCCCGACTGAGGTTATCCACTATATGACATCGACTTAGTATTTGCAAGTTCTGAATCTTTTGGCTGTACTATGTGCGTTGGCCATTTGAGCCACTGATGTACAAAAGATATACATACGCCCGACTTTGGAGAAAGACAAAAGAAAAAGGAAAATAAAAATGGGTTCATGTTTTGTACAGAAAGAAGCCGACCACACACACTCCTTGGACTCCTTGACATAAAAAAGAAAAAAAGAAAATGAGAGAAATTTTTGGATGAATGAAAGAATACAATGCCTGCAACCCTCCCATTTCTACAATGCAAAGCGCGCCTTTTCTTCGAGTTATGCACACACCCAACACCGCTGGCTCTATATCAATTGGTAAGGACAAAACCACAAGGGGGGGAAAAAAAAAGAAAAGAAGCGAAACAGAATAGCTAGTAAAGAAGTGAAGGATTTTTGTTTTTTTGTTTGTTTGTGGGGTTTTCTTGTTAAATTTTCCTTCTCCCTCCCCCAAAATATTTCACTCGTCTTCCTTCTCCATTTCGTAAAAAAGTAGGTAAACCTCGCGCTGCATGCCCAAGACGTCCTTTGTCGTGGCCTCCTTGACTTTTTCGTCACTGAGTCGCCACCACATGTTGTCCTGGTTCTTGGCCTTTTTCCTCCTGCTGCTGGTCTTGGCCAGGGGAGACGAGAAGCTGGCCGCCGCCGCAGACTTGTTGGTTCCACCGCTGGGTTGCTGCTGCTGCTGCTGGTGGTCCTCCCCGACGGTACCTCGGCGCTTGCTTCCGCTCCGGCTGCTGCTGCCTGCCATCCGGGAGAGCGTTGAGCGCGCGACGGACCTGAGACTGGAGGAATCCGTGTCCTTGTCCTTGTCCTTATCCTTTTCCTTATCCTTTCGCGGGGATAGGGATAGCGACGCGAGCCTGCTGGCGCTCGAGGACGGCCGCGCCGGCGTGGTCGGGCTGCCACCGCCGCCAGCATCATCAGCCGAAGAATTGCTCGGAGTCGTGGCCGGCGTCCCCACCCCGGTGCCGCCGCCGAGCGACAGGTCCGGTGAGCTGACCGCAGGACTACTGCTGCTTGCCCCATCGCCCTTCTGCAGCGGGCCGAGGCGCGGCGTCCTGCTGGCCGGGGTGGCGGCGACGCTGCCCGCACCAGCGCCAGCGCCCTTGCCGTACACTCCGACGCCGGCGAAGGCGTTGGGCGTGCTGAAGGGGGCGTAGAGGTTCTGACGGCGGAAGCTCTCGTAGTGACCCGAGTGGTGGGAGCCCTTGTGAGCCACGACGCCCAGGAGCTTGTATTTGCGGCGGTGCAGCAGACCGCCCAGCGGGAGGCGCTCCGGGAACGCCACCTTGGCCGAGTTCTTTTGCGACTGGCTCCTCTCGTAGATGGAGCGCGACAGGTGCACGGCCAGGATCTTGGGGAACGACGTCATGCGGATGTGGCGCGCTATGCGCCGCTTCGGGGCGTAGCGCGCGTCAGGCAGCGGGACGCCCTCGGGGGCGCGCTCCGGGTCCGTCTCAATGGCGTGCTGGAGCTGCTCGATGGCCTGACGCTTGGCCGCCGCCTGCGCCGTGTCCTGCGCCGGTAGCCGGGAGAGCTCCACCTCGTAGACGCCCTTGGCGTGAACTAGGCGGCACTTTTCGCACTTGAAGTCGTCAATGTATTCCGTTTTGAACATGCCGTCGAAGCAGGCGTTGAGCGTCGTCGACGACACCTGCGGCACGTTGAGCGTCAGCGTGCAGAATGTGTCCTCCTTGGGTCGCGGCTTGAACCCGCACGTAAGGCATTCAATTTGCGACTCGAACTTGCCCTCCATCGGGAAGCCTTCTTCATCCTCGTCATCTTCCTCCGCTTGCGCGCCCCTGGTGGTCGTTTGCATTGCGCTGGAATCCGCACCACCGGACCCTGCTTCTGCTGTCGTTGGCGCAGCAGCGGAGTTTTCTATCCTCCGGTCGATCCCCCGCGCATCCCCCTCGAGTCCGCCCGCCCTCCGTCTAGCAGCGCGCCTTGCCCTCTGCCCGGCGTGGTACTCATCGCACAAACGCTCCGCCACAACCTGCAAGAACTCCTGGGCATCCTGCTGCTGGCGGCTGATGCGCTGCCTGAAAGCGCCCTCGAGATCTCTGACGAACGGCATCGCCGACGCCGTCTTCTTCGCGATTGGCCGCTCGTTGAGCTGATCCAGTATCCTCTTCAAGCCAGCCGTGACCACGCCGCCCTGCAGACCTAGTATCTTCCACTCGGGCAGCCCGCCGTGCGGCACCGCGACTCTGTATACTGATCTCGCCGGGGAGGAGGATGTTGCATCATGGCGGTTCGGCGTCGTCTCGCTGTTTGCGGCGTCTTTGTCTTCGTCCAGAGACCGGCGATGCGTCTCCCGGATCAGGTACACGCGCAGGTCACCCAGTCCCGCGAGCGCCTGGAGGATGCTGTTGATGAAGCAGTCGTTGGCCGGGTTCGACAGTCCGACGACGCCGCGCTTGCGCGAGCTGCCGGACCGCGCCGCGTTCTCGCTGTCGAGGAGGTACGTCGGGGCGAACACGTAGATGAGCGTTATGGCGGCGAGCGACGCGCCGGCGGCGTAAGTCGCTACCTGGAGAGATTTCTCGGGCATCTATTTTTTTTCTTCTCCTTCTTCTTCTTTCTCCTTGCTTCGTGCGAAAGTATGTTGTTCACACGAGCAAAAGGGAATTCAAAGAAAACAGTAATAAAGTGAAAAGAAAATATAAAAGCCGGCGTGTGGATCGTCGTCGCCAAGAAGTGCAAATGCCCGGCACAAGAGCAAAGAAACACCTCCTGAAGTTTGGGGTAAGTCGAGCGGGGAGGACGGGTTTGCCGGAGGCCGAAAGAGGCCGAAAGAGAGTCGACAAAAAAAAAAAAAAGAAATCGGTTCAAGCCCTGTCGAGTTTGGTTTTCAGGCGCTGGACAACGGATCAGCACAGACGATCGGCCCGGATCGGGTGAAAGAATGGGCCTCTTGTCGTCGGTTTGTTGCATGCAGCAGTGCTGCAGTTGGCAGCCAGTGCTAGCTGCTGCTCACTGATCAAAGGTCGGCTGTTTTTGTACTACAAGACTCCATTGCTTTGATGATGATAAAATAGAGCTCGAGACCTCAAAACAACAAAGTGTCTCTCTCAGACACCGAGTGAAGAAAAACAATGCCCAACTCTTGTGGAGGTTAGTTATATGTGAATAAGATGGAAACCGACAATAAAAAAAGAGTGTTTGTTATCTTTAACAAATGCGCAGAAAAAAGAACCAAAAGAAATGGGTAACCGGGGAAAAAGCAACGGCAATAACGTAAATGGGACCTTGGTCTGGCTTGGGAAAATCTTGGCCCGACATGGGGCTTTGACCGTTTACTCCGTAGTACAAGGACAGTACTCCGTAGCTTCCCTTGTTTGCCCCTTGCCCCACGTTCTTTGTTTTCACCCAAACATTTCAATCCCAAGGTTATTATTGCTACTGAAGAAAATCAGACCCTTGTCTGCTGCTGCTGCTGCTGTGTTAGTGCTCTGTGGGGGATTTTTTTTATATATATTTTTGTTTGTTTGTTTGTTCATATAGCACGACAAGTGAAAATTACCGGTCTTGGGATTTGCTGTGTTCAATTGACTTCTATATCCGACGTTATGCAATTCGTCAAATACCTACCTCATAAGCACCCCAATTCAATTCCAAAATATCATTCGTCGGAACCAACCTGTACTAAAAAAGCTAAACCAAGCAAGCTACCTTCCATCTACTCAGAAAAAAAAGTAGCTAACCTAAGCAAGCAAGGCAAGCTTTGAAAGTTTAGGCAGCTGACGCACTTAAATCATCTTTCCGTCGGCACCAAATCTTAAGTTGAACTGTTCTACCGAAGTTGGAACCTAGGAACGAAGGAGCTTAATTCAACTTTGAGAGATCTCAAGGGGCATACCCATCTGTGATTGGAGGGGACGTTTGTTCGATTTCCCCATCGTTTACTTCGTACTTTTGCTAGAACCAGTGCTAATTCTACCTTGGCTGCCTTACCGTTGGAAGTTATCAGGGGATCAAAGCTTCCATCAATTTGTTCGGTATCGTTAGCTCTGCCCTTGGTTTCAGAATTTGGTCTCAACTTTTTCTTCCCTTATTTGTTCTCTCCACTGCTAGAATTATTCGAATAGTTCGTCCGTACATCGTCACATGGGCCTCATTGACACTTTTACAACAAAACACAACCCCCTGAAGTCGGTCTGAACCTTGGCCATCCCTAGTCACACAAGTGCCATATATTAAACTATCTCAGTGATAACTTAGGTCTTGACATCCGGCTCGTCCCGGCCAACAAACTCCTTGAACTTGAGAAGTTCAGTCGCAAACTTGATCTCGGGACCAAGGAAGTCCTGCGCGTCCTTCTCATACGTCGAAGAGTCGTCGCTGTACTGCTCAATGTACAGCCGGATAGTCGCACCGCTGGAGCCTGTACCCGACAGCCTGACAACAATGCGGCTACCCGACGAGAAGCGCACGTACAGGCCCTGGTTCTTGGAAACGGAGCCATCCAGGTCCGTGTATGAAAAGTCGCCGGCCTCCGTGACAGTACGGTCTGCAATTGTTTTAGTTTTTGTTCAGTAAGCCACACGTTATTGGTCGCAATGGGAACAGGTATTCTACTGCTTGACTTACCTCCAATCTTGCTGCCGACAAAGCTCGAATCCGCCATCTTCTCCTGCAGCGTCTTCACGAGCTTGTTTGCACCCTCCGAGTCGACATCCTCGTAGTCGTAGCGCGTGAAGAATGTACGGCCGTACTCCTTCCAAAAGTCGAGCTGAATCTGCTTGATGCTGGGGGTGACATCAGGGTGCTCGACACCGAGACCGGCAATGATGTTAAGCCAGGCCACAATGGCCCAGAGACCGTCCTTCTCGCGGATGTGGTTGCTTCCAGTACCGAAAGACTCCTCACCGCAGATGGAAAGCTTGTCGGCGTCAAAGAGGGCGCAGAAGAACTTCCAGCCAGTCGGCACCTCGTAGCAGTTGAGACCCTGCTTCTTGGCGACAAGGTCGACAGCGCCGCTGGTCGGCATGCTGCGTGCCAGGCCAAAGACGCCGTTCTTCTTGAAGTAGGGGATCAGCTTTGCGTGGTGTGCGATGATGGCCAAGCTGTCGCCCGGTGAGACGAAGGCGCCCGCGCCGTAAATCATGTTGCGGTCACCGTCACCGTCCGAAGCTGCACCAAAGGGAATCTTCTTCTCCTCGACCACGTCGACAAGCGACTTGGCGTACACCAAGTTAGGGTCGGGGTGGCCACCGTTGAAGTCAGGGCTAGGCTCGCAGTTCTGAGTGCTGTCGGCTCCCAGTCCAAGCTCCTCCTGGAAAATGGCCTTGCCATACGGACCGGTGACACCCGAGAGACCGTCAAAAAGTACCTTGAAGTCGCTGTTGCTCGCAAAGAACTTCTTGATCAGGTCAAAGTCGAAAATGTCCTTGAGCATGGCTGTGTAGTCTTCCGTGCTGTCGACAACCTCGACCTCGAGACCTTCATAGGTCTTGGTTCCGATGTTGGTGATGTCAATGTCCGGGATGGAGGCAATCTTGTACGAGGTGAGAGACTTGGTAGTCTCGAAAATCTTGTTGGTGACGGACTCAGGGGCCGGGCCACCATTGGCAAGGTTGTACTTGATTCCGAAGTCATTCTTGGGACCTGAGTGGTAGGTAAAGAACAGGCTCGTTAGCATATTTCCTACGCGTATATATGTTTTGCTCCGTTTCAAAGGAGTAAGCTTTCTTGACTTACCACCGGGGTTGTGGCTAGCTGTCAGCAGGATACCACCAGTGGCCTTCCTCTTGCGAATGACATGGCTGGCAGCAGGTGTGGAAAGGATGCCGTTCTGGCCGATCAAGAGCTTCTTGACACCATATGCAAGTCCGATCTTGGCAATGAGCTGGATGACTTCCGGGTTGTAGAAGCGACCGTCACCGCCAATGACCAAAAAGGCGCCTGAGACAGAGTTGTGAGTATAAGTGCCCGACTGACAGCTAACCTAGCAATATGTTTCATCTGATCAAGTACAAACCTTCGGCTCCTTCGGGGATGGAAAGGAGAATGCTAGTCACAAAGGACTCGCTGTAGTGAGGCTGCTGGAACACTGTGACCTTCTTGCGAAGACCCGAGCTGAAGAAGGAGCATAACACATGGTTAGATAACGTATCCAGTTGAGGTTATGCCGTCGAAACGGTGCAACCAGGACAAATGAAAACAATAGCTAGGTGTTGGAGGAGCGAGCTTACGTTCCGGGCTTCTGGTCCGTGAAGGACTTGAACTCGACTGTCTTGACTTCCATGGTGTATGATTTGGCTTGAGTGACACGCTCAATGGTTTGTGAAGAAAGTAAACTAGAATGTGGATTTGATGTAATTGAAGAGCCCCAAATCTATTGTCGTCAAGCCACTAAGTGGCAATTTTCTTCTATTCAACCTTCAGGGGATAGGTTGTTATCAACGTCGAGCTCTTGGAGCTTCTCTTTACTGTTGATGGTGGGGTAGTAGTCGGTGACGTCGCCTCCCGTTGAGTGGTGGGGTTAACTTTGATTTGATTTGATTTGTGGATGGTTGCTACGGCGGTGGTCGCATCCACGTTGAGGCGACAAGCATTTTAACTTGTTGCATCATGTTACGGTATTGTTGCATTAGATCTATGCCGTCTATGTCTCGGCAGTCTTCATCCAGACTCTTTCGTTGCAGAAATACCTAACACACCACTTTGATGTACTAGAACTAGATCTAGATTGAGAAAGACCAAGGAAGTGGCGTTATACACTCAAAGAGATTCTTTTAACAGTTCTCAGGGTCTGCAACCCGGCAGATTGTTTTGCAACTTTTTTTCCCCTCCGATGTCGGATGCTTTCTTTGCACAACTCACTCTGGCTGCATTTTATTTACTTTTTTTTTCGGCTGCTCGAAAGAGGGGGAATGCTATCAGTGCTCATTCATTTGTTGCTTTTTTACACTTTGCTCGACTCAACAAATTAACTGACAAGAGAATCGCAGATCAACTCTTTACTAACTTACCTAGTTTTCATTCTTTTTCTGCAGCGGCTGCAGCCTTCTTTGCATTTTTCTTGGATTCCTTTGCCAATCTCTTTTCATACTCTGCAATTTTCTTCTCCAACTCGTCCACCTGCAAGGCCTTTGCAAACAACCCCTCCCGGTAATACCTCGCCTCCTCGATGCTCTCCAAAATGTCATCTCTGGCGAGATGCGTTCCCTTCTTGTTCGGTACCTTCTTGGCGACTTTTGGCGCCCACCTCTTGGCCGCCTCCTTGATGGAGCTGACGTCGAGGATCCTGTAGTGCAGATGGTCCGTCACGCGGTTATACGGCGCCCGTCGCAGGAACGCCCGGTCGTGGTGGACGCTGCTGCCCGCCAGGAGCGCCACCCCGGCGTTTGGTACGTGCTTCTTGATGTAGGCCAGCAGGCCGTCGGCGGCCTCCTCGGGAGTCGTGGTGGAGCCCACAACCCTCGCCGTGAGCCCGCTGCCGCCGTGCTGCTTGGTGCACCACTCGTCCATCTTGTCCATGCGTTCCTGAGTCTGGTGCACCACCGTTCCCCAGCCTTCTTCGTCCTTGAGGTTCAGGTCACCATCTGTGACGAGGCAGAAGATTTCAATGATCTCCTCCGAGTCTGGGTTGAGACCCGTCATCTAGAGTGCTCTTGATTAATTCTCCGTGCGGACATGTGCGTAGTTTTACTCCAACTGTCTGAAGATTTTGTAAACCAGACTCACCTCGCAGTCAATCCATACTAAAGGGCAGTCCTTGCCTGCCATCTCAGGAACACGTTTGCGTGCAGGTAAATTTTTGATGAGGGGGTTTCTGAAAAGGGCGCCAAGAATTCGTGTAAGGAAGCTTTGTTGCAAGTTAACCATAGGTAACCAAGGATTTAGGTTGAGCTTCAGTAATTGCCCGATAAGTATAGGCCCACGCTCAGTAAAACCAACCCTGAAGAGCAGCAATGGGTAGGCGGCAGACAAGCACTGAATTGCCAGATTGGATCACGTGACAGCGCGATCAGTTGGTGAAGCATAGAACATCACGTCATTGACACCAAACGCCGAGCGAGCTCTCACCTTTACAACACTGCCTAAACTGGACCAATTACAAAAGTTCAACTAGACTACTCATCCTCAAAATCTGATCACATGTGTGGGAGATATGCACTAGCTCTGGTAAAATCCTCCCGTATCTGTACTTTATGTGATGACTCTCGTTGGTTCACATAGTCATCAATACTGACTTTGACCCACATCTCCTACAGCGGCCAGACCAGATCCGGCAGAGGCTTCGTGCCAACAACATGCCGGTCTGGGAAGACCCAGAGGATAATATCTACGAGATTGGCGATGGTGCTGGCGGTGAAAATAACAACGACGAGTCCGCGCCCGCACCCACATCACCACCCAGCCAAGGCCAACCCCGGCAGTCGTACAACTTTGCGCCGGGCTACTATGGTGTCGTTTACAGGGCTGATACTCCAGATTGGGGCGCGGGTCCGAGGAAAGGTGACGACGATGACAAGGACGGTAGCGACGAGGAGCAATCAGCATCGACTGATGAACCTCATTACAAGCTCCAGGCCATGAAGTGGGGCCTGATTCCTTTTTGGACTAAACGCAACCCAGACTACTCTTCCATGATGAAGACAATCAACTGTCGAGATGACTCTTTGGCGGCCAATGGTGGGATGTGGTATGTAGCGAAGCCTAGGGTGCTCGCACGAGACCCAAGTTGACAAATTTGACCATGGCATCAGGAACACTATGAAAGCCCGCAAACGATGCATCGTCATTGCCGAGGGCTTTTACGAATGGCTGAAAGTTGGGCCAAAAGAACGGGTACCGTACTACATCAAGCGAAAGGATGGAGGCTTGTTACTTTTGGCCGGCCTATGGGACTGCGTCAAATATGAGAGTAAGTTCAGCACCCACCCACGCACCGCCTGTTCGTCCTCGTTGCCATTATATTGACCGAGTATGCAAAAGACGATGACCGAAAACACTACACATATACAATCATCACAACAGACTCAAATCAGTCACTCAAGTTCCTGCACGACAGGATGCCCGTGATCTTGGAACCCGCATCTGCGGAGCTCACCACCTGGTTGAACCCAAAGAGGCATGAGTGGAATAAGGAGCTGCAGTCTATCCTGAAACCCTGGGATGGCGAGCTAGAGATATATGCTGTCAGCAAAGATGTCAACAAGGTCGGAAACAACTCATCATCCTTCATTGTGCCAGTGGCGAGCAAGGAAAACAAAAACAATATTGCCAACTTCTTCGCCAATGCTTCTGGCGCAAAGAAGGATGCTACCAAGGGTGCAGCCGATGCAAAGGCAGAGAACAAATCCACAACAACAAATTCAAATGAGCAGGAAAGTAAGCAAGGTTTATCGGTCAAGAACTCCAAGACACCAGTCAAGCGACAAGCTGATGTTGGTCCTCTGAATCCGGACGAGGAACCACCGCCGAAAAAGCAAGCCAAGATACAATCATTGTCGCCAACCAAAAAGTCAACGGCGCTGGAGGCTCGGAAGACTATTAGCGCGACCAGTAACAGTAGCAAGAGGAGTCCTACTAAGGGAAAAGTGGATTCTGCAGGAACGCAGAAGATTACCAAGTTTTTCTCGAAGTGAATCTATTGGGCTAAAGTTGTATGATGGAAAGGTTGATCTCCCTTTTTTCGATCCAGGTTGACATTTTGTCATGCATGCTTCACCTGATAGCCATTGACTTTTCTTTTACATGGCCACTACGTACCAGTTGTGGACGTGTGGTTAGACCTGCCTAATATTTGCATAGGCACCTGTGCCATGGAGAGGTGTCACCCGCTCTTCCCATTAATACCATCGACTAGTTAGGTAGGTACCTTAGGTACCTAAGGTACCTACCTAGTCAGTCTAGTGGTTGATTACCTCGGAGTAAGCTGTCCAGAGTTTCTGCGGTCTTTCTACCCAATTCTTTCAACCTTGTCTTGATAGTTCTGCATGCAGCATTCCATACTCCCTCCGATGCTATATCTTGTCTTGCTGGCTTGGTATCATTACTACGACTCCTATCAATACCAACCCTCCGCACTTTGGCTTCTCCTACGAAAATTATGAGCCAGAACGACACTACAACCTTTCTTCAGCCTCCCGAGCGCCATGACCGCAGTTCTCGACAGTCAAAAGACCGCCACATCAGTCTCCGTGGTCGGTCTCATGTCACACTTACGGGTGACCGGGGAGTCGACCTCGCCCGAACTCACCGTGCCGAAGACCTGGCTCGAAATTGGTCACCTAAACGCAAACGCATTGTATCTGCAGTTGCATGCATCTCTACTGCGCTGATTGGCATTCTCACAGGCCTCTATGCTGGCCTCGTTCCATCCATCCAGTACTACATCGCCGATCTTGACCACCATGTGATTCTCGGCAACGTGGTCTTCTTCATTGCCCTCGCGGTTCCATGCCTCTTATGCTGGCCTCTACCACTAATGCACGGGCGAAAACCGTACATCCTCGGAGGTTTGACTCTTGCCATGCCGCTTCTCTTCCCACAGGCCATTGCTGTCTCAGAGCCCAGAAGCCCATCTACAAGCAGCTGGCGCTGGTGGTTGCTCGGATCCCGAGCCTTGATGGGACTGGTTCTGGGATTCGCGAGCATGAACTTTCACTCGATACTAACCGACGTGTACGGTGCATCTTTGATGAGCGCCAGACCACATCAAGAGACGGTTTCGGAGGATGATGTTCGAAGACATGGTGGCGGACCGGGTGTGTGGCTGGGAATCTGGACGTGGTGCTGGATGGGTTCACTTGCCATTGGGTTCCTTCTGGGTGCAGTAATCATCGATAATACCAACCCTTCGTTGGGCTTCTATCTTGGCATCATAATGATCTCGGCCGTTTTGTTCCTCAACATTATGGCACCAGAGACAAGGCCGTCGCCATTTCGAAGGTCTGTGGCACAGGTCCGTTCAGGAACTCAAATATGGCAACGGATAGGTCGAGGCGAGGTCAAGCTTCATCGCACACAGTCTGGACCCAAATGGTGGGGACAAGAGGCGTACCATGGCCTGAAACTCTCTCTGGAAATGATCAGGCAGCCAGGTTTCGCCATTCTAGCACTCTACTCGGCTTGGATCTACGCTCAGTTCGTCCTCATCATTTTGTTACTCGGATCTTTGACGTCAAAATACTACCGCATGAGAGCTTCTTTGGTAGGCGCATGCGTAGCAATGATGGCCCTTGGTGCTTTTGTTGGCGTCTTTTTCCAAAAGGATAGCTACTTGGTTCGCGTACATCGTGCACTCTTACCAGGCTTCCACCCGGACCCGACGCAGATGGTTGGCAAACAAAAACGCCTGACAATGACATCGCACTTCTAGCGCCGCCTTGTCTTTGCCATGCTGCTGCCTCTGGTTGGGGTGGCATACACGCTGTCATCAAGCGGCAGGCCCACACCTGTTGTCATTCCGGTGGTCTTTGCCGCCATCTTTGGGTTTCTGTCCTGCCTTGCAATATCGGAATGTAACGGCCTAATCATGGAGACGTTTGATTGTTCCGACCTCCAACCAGGCATGACAGGCCCACAGTCTTCCAACTACTCCTCCTTTCCTCGAGTTTCAGCAGGCTTTGGCGCTGTGCATAGCCTAGGGTACATTCTAGCCGCCGGATCGACCGGCCTCGGAGGGATGCTGCAGCGCAATATGGGCCAGCGCATTGCGACAGGAACCATGGCTGCCATTCTGGCGTTCCTGACACTCCTCCTCTCTTCAGCTCTCTTCCGCTTCAAACAGGTGCAGATCGTACCCAAGATGGCTGAGGAAGAACTCCGCAAGCTCGCAGCGGTTCAGGAGATGTGCAGCCGGCGCCCGTCGTCCGCCAGCACAGAGCAGGCGGCAAGAGCCTGCCGGGACGCCGAGAGCCTGAGGCGTGCTTTGTTGGTCGGGCATCCCACCGGGGTCCATCGCTGGGTCAGTCTACTCGAGCTTGGCGCAATGACACGCTGGACTGAGATCAGGCGCAAGAACAGACTCATCGACGAGCGTATCAAGCACCTTAATCGCGCTGCCCTCTGGGAGCGTACTGCTCTCTACTATCAACTGGCCAACGAGATTGGCGGTGAGGGTGGCACCAGGCCGGATAAGCCCCTACCACCCTTGCCTTTAGGGGTGAAGCTGGAGGGCGACACTGGTCGTAGGAGGCGAGGGGATACCGGGGCTCCTGATGATATCGAGCTGGTGGATATGGCGTCCCGGGCGCATGGGAGTCACGAAAGGCTTATTGTCTAGTTCTAGTTTGAATTCAATCATTGAATAGGCAGCAAAAGGGAAACGAAGGCACAACTTGTAAAGAGCTCGACATGGAGCCATTGGGATGGTCTGGAGTGTCAAAGTGAAACTTGAAACCACGACATAGTTTACCTTACAATATAAGTACATATGCAGTACCCAGTGCGTCAAGTTGAACAAGGACAAAAGTGGCAGTAGGGAAAAGTTCAACCAGTCAGTATATATACTAGGGATGTATGTACAGCTGAAGCACAAGAAACAAGAATGCATTTGGTTTAAGCTATGCAAAGCGAGTGGCATGATGAGCGGCCAAAAGAAAGACCAACGCTTTTTCTCCCGGCAACGTGTTGAATATTGACCACAGCAGGGTCAACATGATTCCCTACAATAAGCCATTTCTTTAGAACTGGGGCTTGGCATTCCTGAGAAGCATCTCAAAGTAGTCCTGGTTCCACTGGCCGGCCTCTGGCGAGGGCTTGTAGGCATCAGGCATGCCGCAGAAGCTGTCGTAACGGGTAGCGCTCGTGTCAGAGGTACTATAATCGGGATGGAGCGGTATTGTTAGCACGGCTATCACTTTTTTTTTTCTTTGGCATGCTTTTAATAACAAAGAGCAGAAAACAAAAGAGAAAAAAAAAGAGACTTACCCATCAGACTCGCCACCAGGCTTGACCCAAAGGAGTGCATCAGTCAGCGAGCTGCCGGTCGACGTGGTAGGCCTAACGCCGAACCCAGCGCCGTCAACGTTGCACCAGTGGCCCCACTCCTCGCGCAGGCCCTGGACGGCGTTTCGGCCGACGTCGACGATGGCGTGGTTGGGCATCCCGGCGCTCTTGAGCAGGGGGCCAAAGGTCTCGACGTAGATCTTTTCGTTCTGGCACTTGTTCCACTGGGCGTCCGAGGCGGACGAGAACTCGCCGGGCGTCAGGTCCCACGCGTTCCAGCCGGCCACGTTTGTGGCGAAGCCGCGGAGCTGCTTGGGGCTCCCCGCCGCCTTGTACGCCTTGGCCAACTCCTCGGCCCCCGGCTTGAGGTTGTCGTTCCACCCCAGCCAGCCGCCGTGGCCCGCGTCGATGTACATGACCACGTTGGGGAGGTTGAGCGTCTTGAGGGCGTAGGCCACGCCGTCCCGGTACCCGGCGGCAGACTGCTGGCACGCGGACAGGTCGCTGTTGGTCACCAGGTTCGGGAGGGAGTCGGGCTCAATGAGAAGGGCGAAGGCGTGGTTGCTGTACTTTTTGAGGAGGGCGGCGATGGCTGGTTGGTAGGGAAGTTAAGATGGAGTTGTTAGCTTTTTTTTTGTTATTTCTTTTGGTCAAGGTTGTTTTCTTATGAAAGGGGGTTTGAGAAAAAAAAAAAAAAAGATTTCATAATGACAAAAAAGGAAACTCACGGTCAATGTACTGAGACTTGTACTTGGCCAGCTCGCCGACCTTGAGTTCACCGTTGGAGGCCTTTGCGGCGCAGTCACGACCGGGCAGGTCGTAGATGACGAGACCGAGAATGTGGTTGCAGGGCTGGTCCGAGACGCCGGGCTCGATGCGGCTGATGGCCGAGATGGTGTCGATCCACAGGAAGCTGCCGACGTCGGCGACCTTGAGGGCTTGTGCCTTGAGTGTCGAGTCCGAGATGGCCTCGGCGGCAGCCTCGACCTCTGCGCGGTAGAAGCTGTTGGGGTGCAGCGTGTACTTTGAGAAGACGTTTGTGTTGGCGTCGAGCGTCACGGCAGCCGAGCAGCCGGCTGATGCCTGGCGGGGCTCGCTCTTTACCGTCCTTGACGGGCTGGCCAAGGTGGTGCCGACGAGGGCCAGCAGGGCAGAGTGGCAGAACTTCATGGCTGTCTGATTTCAAAGGGAGTGGTGTGGTTTTTCTTTTTTTTTTTCCTTCCTTTTTTTCTTCTTCCAAAGATATCCCGATCCACAGATGACTGGTTTGAGGAGAGTCAAGTAACAAACAGTGTGGATGGTAAAATATTACCTTTTGAAAAGGGGGTTGAGGAGTGGCTGTCTGGGTATTTATACAAACAATCCAAAAGACCCGATCAAAGTTCCGAGAGACGATCTTGGATGCCATGTAGTGATTAGATTGTCAAGAAACAAGCGCAATATCGCTTCAGGTCAGTCCCAGTCTCTACAACAGTCCTGGCCTTGCTCCTTCCGAGGCCCTCTGCCAGTCACGGCTCCCGGATCACCACCAGGGCAAGGTTGCCACGAGCAATCACCACTCATGGTGTAAGACCTAATAAGGGAACAAGGCCCGAGGCGGTAGTGTGGTGCTCGGCCTGGCGCCCTCCGAGCGAGCATTCCCAAATTTGGATTGTGAATATAATATCTGACGATGGTCCCATAAAGTTTTCATTTCAACAACAGGAAGTGATCCCCTTTGGCGAGGAGGAAGCATCCCGTGCCAAGAAATGCTGGGTATAATACTTTCAATTAAGTGGCATGCAGCCTGACAGCAACACCAGCTGCATCGGGAATATACAACCCTTGCAGCCGAGAAAATTCCCCATAGCTAAGCAATGAAAAAAAGTTCCGGTGGAGATGAGCCGTCTCTGGGCAGCACCACACTGATTGGTTCAGGGAGGGTTGCCACCGGCACTGAGCTTTCCAACGCAGAGGTGTGGCTGCTGATCTTTGGTTGGTGCGGAGAGATTCTCATCGAAATGTAACTGTGGTGCCGACTCCGTATAGTTGCTAACCCTCCGTCTACTTCCGAAGAGGACCCCTGATGAAACCTCATTTCTGCTCACGAGAGGGATGGATGAGAGACTGTGCGCAGGTGGCTGCAGAGTTTTAATGCTTGAATATCTTTTGAAAATCCACTCGCAGGCTGGCAAATGTTACGTTTTGAAATTGGTTTGGCCGGATATTGTTGATTTATTTTGGCACTATTGAGATCTCGAGGCTGCGGGATAGTATTGCGGGGTGGCCTTGGTCACGACTGCATACCTACTCTCCATGTCGTGATTGAGGTTCCGGCCACACACAGTCGCAAATATGCTACTCCACATCTCGTCGTCCTTTGGTTCGGAAGACATAATCTCCAAAGGAACCATGTTGTATGGTGTGGTCCTGTGCCGCCTTTTAATCTGTATATATGAAGGCATACTATTAGCCGACATAGATTCTCAGATCAACGGGACGTTCCCCCAGAAAAGTTCGTTACACCAGCAGTCAGAGCAATCGTTGTGTAAAACATGAGCACATATTGCAAACCCAAAGTCGGACCGGGCTCGGCTAAAACAAAATCTTTGGGTGGAGGATGCGGTAAGCGCTGCCGAAAGATACTGAGTTATTGTTGGGTGATTTGACGGTTCTTCCAGCATTGAGGCGGAGCTGTCTGTACAATTGAAAAAGAAAATATGGACAGATGGACACAAGCAGAGCAGCAAGCAGTGGTGGCGAGTAAGACCAGCCGACTGTGCACCCAGGGAAACCCGAGTTGATTAGCGTGACCTCCTGGTGCAATTTATCGACTTTCCAGACCAACCCGCACTCAGGCCGGTGTTTTCTTACCGACTTTACAACTCTTAACTGAGTTTGGGGGGGAGCATCGGAGTGTGAAACAACTTACCAAAGTTGACACAAATTCCATTAATCGGCGGAACCAATCGAACTGATGTCATTGGTGAGGCTTGAGAATCTATTCAATCAAACTTGTGGTGAGTAGTACCAGAAATCCCGAAGTAGCGATGGGAGATAGTTCCATTCTTCATTTCATAAAGCTTGAATATGGTTATCTTGATCATAGTCTACGTACTGGGCAGGCCATCGAGATTGCCATATTTAGGGAAAACAGCCATACATTTTTTGTGTCTTTTTTGTGTCTACCGAATATTCGTCTAGTTTCTTCTGAAGGGGTTTTGCATGGCTAAGGCGGTTGAATTGAGTACAACTGTCTGGGCGCGTTCTTGTCGCGCCGAGTCTTTATGACGGCCCGGCACTGCAAGCTTGAACCCGTTAGAAGAAAGGCGGCAGAGAGAATGGGTATCCACCGTTCTTGATACGGAAAGTGCTCAGCAAGAAGCTGTACATGGCCAGCATGACACCACCCCAGACGATCACGGCCACCTGCTGAGTCTTGGCATCCGCCATTCGGGGAACCTTGACGGCGAGAGAGATCGCCGAAAAAGCTAGGATGCCATCTGGATGATAAGGAGTAGAAAGTTAGTAGCTGTTTTTGATGAAAGACAAATGTGTGGTTTCCACACGGATAATACGAACAAATAGCGGCGATAATCTGCGTCTCCAAGCCATACTGGTTCTGGAAGCCGCCGGCGAAGTAGTTTATACCACCGCGGCCATCACCAGAAACGTAGGGCACCTTGCGGATGTGGTTAAACATGTGACCACTGGTAAAGACCAGAATGGAGATCAAAGTAAGGCCAGCCCAGACGTTGCGGTTGGTGAGAACGGGCACGACGTAGGGCCAGGCGAGGAACGAAGCAGTGGACACGCCAAGGAGTGACACGGTGCCTGTGATCCAGCGTATCCAGTTGATCGGGCGCTTGACCGGCGGGTGCGGACGGTCAGGGAGGTTGCGGCTCAACCAAGCGTGGATATGCTCGGCGGTCAAGGCACTGATGTAGGTATTAGCATTCAGTTCTACGCAACTACAAATAAATGAGTTTGGCAGCTCAATACAGTATGTGACTTACCCATTACCAAAGTCGTATCGTATCGGCTCGGGGCTAGACGCGGCATGCGGGCCGGTGGTAGCCGGGAACAAGAACAGCACAGGGGCTGTTTGCAAACCAAGCTACACCAGTTATTGAGTGTCAGTCGACATAGGGCAACCAGGCAATTACTTCCATTTGCATCGGTGGCGGAACCATAACTCACGCTTATGAAAGTGTCCTTGCCATCGGTAAAGTCCAAAACCGAATAGATGAGGCGGGATTCACCCTTCTTGTCGCCCTTGAGCCAGCTCCGGGCAAGTAAGTCGTACTCGGGCTGGAACTCGTGGCACAGCTGGCAGCCGAAGCGGGCATCCATGGCCGTCAACAGGACCGACACACTGTAGTCCCTCGGGGCTTTGGTGAGCTTCTTGTATGAGGAATCATCGAGCTTGATCGGGTTCTGGGTTTGGGATTGTCCCAGGAAAGTCTCGAAACGGTCGGCGGCGGGCTTCTTGGCGGCAAGCGAGCCCACAGCCAGCAGGGAGCTGACGACGAAGGAAAGGAACCTCATGTTGTTGGGTTTAAATGAAGGACGAGGTCGAATAAATCGATCAAAGTGCAGTAAAAAAGAAAAAGAAAAGTAATTGGCAATGACCAGTTGCCAATGGTTGGTTTACGTGACTTGACCTATAGAATCAAATCATCAATGATCGAGAACAGCTGGCCCGATAGTTGAGTTTTGGCACTAATCTCGACGCTTCGCTGCTCCCTATGCAGGTCCGCGCTCGATCCAATTCAGATTGAACAGCTGTCTTTCCTCATAGGGTAGCATGTGGCTGAAGCTGCCGTTCCCCTCTTGAATGCGTCACCAAATGTGGCGTAGTGTTGCAGCCAAAGTCCAAATGTATCCACATCTTCTGTGGCCGAGTGGCGCTAATCCGAATTCGGAAGTATGTTGACACTTCGTCTCCGCAAGGAGATGTTGACCCCCGGTCCAGCAAGGTCCGCCATTGAATTTCTACCACTGGTTCGGATTATCCCACCACGCCAAAAACAGGGAGCGCACAAGCTAGCATCCAGTTGTGAATTTGCATCTACTACACTTTGTCCTCTCAACCCTAGGATAACGGGTTGAATGCTGGACTTTTTTTGTTTGTTGAGAGTGATATCGCGGCTGTTTTATTTGCGGTTTCACGCGTCGCGCCCAGCAACGCAACAGCAAAAATGCCTGCAAAGCGCGTCAACGCCGATCCTGACAAGGTATGTTATGTCAGATTGTTTTTGCCACGCGCACTTGGAGACGTGCTGTCCGAATTCTTTCTGCGGATGGATGCTGTATACGAAACACTTGACACATAACTAACAAATTTGTTTGCCGCTCAACAGAGGACAGACGCGCTACACGAGGCCGAGATGAAGCACCAACGGGAGGCGCTCGAGTCCACCATAATCGTCAAAGATGAAGAGGTCCGGCGGACCCGGGTCCGATCTACCATGCTACGGGATGATGTAGCGACCATCCGCACGCAGCTGAGCCAGCAGACAGACCGCTACGAAAAGCTATCGAAACAGCATGCTGAAGCACGCAGCAAGCTCGTGGCCTCTACAAGGAAGAGCGACGAGCAGGAGAAGAAGCTAAAGGCTCAAACAAGAGAGATATCGAACCTCAAGGTACTTGACGACTCTATGTAAACACCAACTGCTTTTGTTTTGCTGACAATTTTGCTGCGCAGGCTGAACTCCAATCATTAAACGGCATTTCGCAAGACTCTACCAAGATGCTTTCCGAGAAGCTTGCATTGACGCGCGAACTCGCAAACCTGAAACCTGAGCTGGAACACCTCAGGTCGCAACTGGCGAACCACAGCGAGATGCTGGCTGAAAAGCTAGCACTCGAACGCCAAGTCAACACGCTCGAGGTAGAGCTCGCAAACGAGAAGCGTGCATCTCAGCGTGCAATCCAGAGACAAGAGACCAAGGAAGTGGAAGTAGAGGAGGAGCTTCGTCAGCAAATACAAGATCTCGAGAAGAAGTTGGCCAACGAGAAGCGCGCAGCCCAGCGCGCAAAGCAAGATGCAGAAAAAGAAACAGAGCTTGAGGATAGGCTACGCCAGCAAGCAGATGAGTTTGAGGCCCAGCTCAAGACGCAGCAGGCTGAGGCGACCAAGGCCAGAAGAGAGCTTGAGAGGCAGCTGGCTGAACTGACGGCCCAAAACGAGTTTATTGATGAAAGATTTACAGAGCTCAAGGCCAAGCTAAAGGAGACAAGACAGGAGCTGAAGAGCTGTCGCGCCGAGCTGCAAGAAGCTAAGCAGGCAGCTGCGAACCGTGTGGTAAAGGCGCCAGTTGCGGCCAAGGCCAAGGGCAAGGCGCAACCTGGACAGAAACGCCGCGCCGAGGAGATGGCGCGAGAGCTTGACATACTGGCAACACCAACAATCGAGGAGAAGCGTAGCAAGAAACCTCTTAAGAAGAGGGTCGAGGCACTCGCTGGCGAGAAGTCAATGTTCTCCATCACGCCGTTTTTAACAAAGACCATGAGCTTTGCCGAAGGGCCCGTCGAGTTTAGTGCCGGAGGCAATGGAGGAGCGGGAGAGGAAGATGAAGACGAAGAAGATGTCATGGATGACACGTTTGCAGGACATCAGTCTATGGAATCTGCAGCCGCTGAAACGACGGTTCAGTCAGAGGAGGACGCAACAGAACCCACAGAGATTCAAAAGCCTGATGCATCTGTGGCGAGCAAGCCAGAGCCCAAGTCACGGGGCAGGCCAAAATCGAAGGTAGCTCTCCGCGAGACCCCCTCAGCCCAGAACATATGCCTGACAACAAATCGCAAGACATCAAAGGAAGAGCAGACACAAACACTCGAGAAGGTGGTGGAAGAGGTTGAGGAGGGCGGCGACCAGGAAAACAGGACGGTCGCCATCCCTACTGCCGCCACCACCACTAAGAAACCGACGCAGAAGAAGGCAAAGGCCACCATTGTGGCGGCGAAAAAGGCGACGACGGAGACGGCCTCTGAGACGGTTGCAGAGACGACCACAGCAGAGATAGAACCTAAGAAGAAGAAGCGAAAGCTGTTAGGCGGTGCGGCAAAGACTCTCTTTGACGACGAAGACGATGCAGAGGCAGCACCGGTTGCTAAGAGACAGCCGGGCAAGGTGCAAGTTGGTAAGGGGGTTGGTAAAGTGCAACTGGGTGCTGCAGGAGCACGCGCTTTTGCAGGCAAGGCCTTTTCGCCACTGAAGCGTGATCGTAGGGGGGTTAACGCAAGTTTCCTGGCGTGAAAGAGGTCTGGTGGGTTTTTGAAATTGCATTAACATGGCGTTTTGGGTCGGGACCTGGCTCATGGAATGGATTTTTGTGTTCAATTCAGTCTCTTGATGTCAAGGGGTGAAAATTGTCTGTATGAATAATTATGAGCTGGTCTGACATGTGCTTCGTGCAGAGTATGCACTCTGTATGAATTTCAAGCAATGAAACAATTTGTTTGTTTTTCTGATTTTCCCTCTTTATTAAATGTGTCCTTGGGCTCTTGTTTTGTCGTAAATATCGTAGGAACATGCAGTACGTTGCAACCAGTGTTTTGAGATGAGAAAAGCAATGCGCACAGGCCAGCAAGGGTGAATGAAGGAAGTTCAACGGTTCAATTAAAAACTCATCTCAGGAAAACCGATCACACTTAGAAACCAAGCGCATCATCCCCAGTTACAATAATTTGACATATAATTCATCAGCTTCAAACCCCTTTTTTTGCACGTCCTATGATTGCAACTTGAATCAACGGAAGCTTCGGCTTCGCAAAAAAACCTCGTCATGTTTCGAGCCATGAGCCTCACGCCGCCGGCCGCATCCGGGCTTGGCGCAGTTTTCTCAGGCCTCGCGAGACCCAAAACCGCCTCACCACCTCTTCTCACAGCAGCAGCAGCAGCAGCACCGCACCCCGCTACCAGTCGTAGCAGTCTGCCGCCTGCAACATGTCCTTTATCCCACCAGCAGATGCGACGGTCGTCGTCCAACTCGCGCTGGAAGGCGCGGCAGGGGCGGGACTTTTTCGCGCGCGAGGCCAAGGTTCAGGGCCTCAAGAGCCGGGCGGCGTTCAAACTGATCGAGATGGACTCGCGGTACCGGCTGTTCAAAAAGGGCCAGCTCGTCGTCGACCTGGGCTACGCCCCGGGGTCTTGGTCGCAGGTCGCCATGGAGCGCACCAAGCCCGGCGGCCGCGTGCTGGGCATCGACGTCATTCCCGCCCAGCCGCCGCCCGGCGTCGCCACCATCCAGGGCAACTTCTTGTCGCCGGTGGTGCAGGGCATGGTTAAGCAGTTCGTGGTGGATGTGCACCGGCTGCAGGCTAGGGATCGGGCGCGGGCGGGTGATGCTGCTGCTGCTGCTACTGGTGAAGACGGCGACGCCGGTGGTGCGGTTGATTGTGTCGAGGAGAAGCAGAGTTATGTCGATATGGAGAGGCATTCTGTGGCAGAGGAGGAGGTGGTGCGTGCTGCCATGGCCAGTGAAGAGGGAGAGGGTGGTCAGGATGCTGCTTCTACCCGGCCGGCCGATGCTTCCAAAGGGGCGCACGATAAGAAGCTAGTGGATGTAAGTAACCATAAATTCTCGTTTCGACATTATGCTCCAACAAAAAAGCATTATATGTGTTTATATGGTCAAGAACTAAACACCAAGCACCACCAACAGATAGTGATAAGCGACATGTCAGAACCATGGCCCCAAACCACCGGCTTCTCGAATAACACTCTAAGCAACCCCCACAGGATGATGAACACGAGCGGCATGGCCTTTCGAGACCACGCAGGCAGCATGGTAACGCCTCCCCTTGTTGTACCCTCCCCAAAAATTCCTCCAATAGGATGGCTGCGGTTTTCGTTTCTAACTCTTCCTGACCCCTGATTTTTTTTTCTTCACAATCTCCACCGACAACAGGAACTCTGCCACGCAGCCCTACGCTTCGCCAGCGACACACTCCGTCCCGGTGGTCATTTCGTCTGCAAGTTCTACCAGGGATCCGCCGACAAGGAGCTCGAGACGCAGCTTAGGAAGCTGTTCACCAAGGTCCATCGAGAAAAGCCGGATTCTTCGCGGAGTGTAAGTCATCACCTTTTCTTTATACCTTTTGTCTTGCCCAGTTAGAAACTAGGCTTAGGCACACACCTGGAGACAAAAGATTGATCAGTTTTTTTTTTTGTTTTTTTTTTCAAAACAATGGCCTACAGGAATCCAAAGAGGCGTTCTTTGTTGCGCTAAGGAGGAAAGCTGGCGTCACTCTTGATGAGGCCCGACCCCTTGAGAACAAATATGACGATATTCAATGATAGCGCCCTGCAACTGGGGGGCTACCTGTGTTACGATATAATCAGGCGAGATGCCACCGTGTATATTCATATTTCTGTTGTACAAGTCGAAAATACCCATGGAAACACATGTTCATACTTTTTACGCTGCAATTGCATCATCACAGAATTTCAATCGTTACTCTACGGTCACGTATCGTCCAATCCAAGATGCCATGTAAATCGCTGCACACCTAGGTACATAGTCGAGTTGCCACATAGAATACGATATGGTAGAAAACTGACTGGTGTATAAGTACTCCAAGATAAACACCATGATCAAAAAGCCCAAAGTCAACAAATCAAAAATCAAATGAACCACAGATATCAAGATGAGAAAAAAGGTTCGCCGACAACACCGCAAAAAAGATAAGAAACTCCCGGCGACAAGTCTGATCTTTCACATCAAACCTAGCCGCCAGCCCCGTGCTTTTTATGCCAAAACAAATTCAACCACAAGCACCCCCCCTCAAAGAGTATTGCTGTATTTACAGAGGCTTGCCGCCAATAAACTCAGACCACCTGCGAACCTCGGTGGGGATGCCATCCTGCCTAGGCAGCTTCTTGCTCATGCACTCGGCAAAGAGGATTGCCGTCTGCGGCTCCATGAACAGAGGAATACCGAAGTCGACAGCGTTTCGTCCTAAACGAAAAAAAATCATTGGTCAGTTTGGTATCAGATAAGAAGGTGAAGTTGGTGGCAAACTTACGCATAATGTAGTCAACGTCCTCAGTGGTCTTGGCCCTGGTAAGAGCCAGATTGAAAACACCCTTGATGTTGTGGTCCTGGAAGGCCGTGCGAAGCTGGACCTTGTCTACAGGCAGGTCAATCTTCTCGACCTTGACACCACCCTTGGCGGTACGCTCAACAAACTCCTTGACATCGTCTCCGGCGGCGTAGAACTTGTATCCAAGCGGGCTAATCCAGTCGACAACCTTGATCAGCCAGTCCCTGTCGGTCTGGCCACCGAGAAGGATACCCTCACCGGGCTCTGGGACGCGGAAGTTCATGGTCGACTGCATCGATGCCCAGTAGGCGTCAACGAGGTCCTTGCCGAAGCAAGCCATTTCACCAGTAGAAGACATCTCGACACCCAAGAAGGGGTCGGCACCAGCGAGACGAGTCCAGCTGAACTGCGGCACCTTGGTGGCGACGTAGTCGCGCTTGACCTTCATCAAGTCGACAGGCTCAGGCACATCCTTGCCGAGCAGCGCCTTGGTGGCAACGTCGACGAAGTTGACGCCGAGGACCTTCGAGACGAAGGGGAATGATCGAGATGCACGCAGATTGCACTCAATGACACGC
The DNA here is from genome assembly GCF_004355905.1 of Pyricularia grisea. Lineage (NCBI taxonomy): Eukaryota > Fungi > Ascomycota > Sordariomycetes > Magnaporthales > Pyriculariaceae > Pyricularia > Pyricularia grisea. The sequence goes on along the minus strand of NW_022156717.1, from coordinate 1,520,918 downwards.
AGCTTGGGTTCCTCACCAGGCTGGTCGGCCTTGATGATCTGCATGTTGAAGGGGCCTGTGATGTTCCAGGCCTTGGCAACCTTCTGGGCAATATCCTTGAGCCTCTCCATGGTCTGCTCATCGAGATTCTGGGGCGGCAACACCAAAGTGGCGTCACCAGAGTGCACACCAGCCTGCTCGATGTGCTCAGAGACAGCGTGGACCAGGAGCTTACCCTCGTGGGCAACACCGTCGACATCGATCTCAGCAGCGCCCTCGATGAACTTGCTGATAACGACCGGGTGCTCAGGGCTGACGGAAGCCGCAGCCTCGAGCTTCTCAGCCAGCTCCTCGGGGCTTCGGATGACGGTCATGGCAGCACCCGAAAGCACGTAGCTGGGTCGCACAAGCACAGGGTAGCTGACCTTGTCGGCAAAAGCCCTGGCCTCATCAACTGACTTGAGTTCAGCCCACTCCGGCTGGTCAACGCCAATGCTGTCCAGGATCTCAGAGAACTTCTTCCTGTCCTCGGCCTTGTCGATATCCTGCGGGTTAGTACCCAGGATCTTGGCCTTGCCAACCTCCTGGAGCTTCAGCGCAATGTTCTGGGGAAGCTGCCCACCAAAACCAACAACTGCAGCCTTGGCGCCCTCGAGCTCGTAGATATCCATGGTCCTCTCGTAGCTCAGCTCCTCAAAGTAGAGCCTGTCGGCAACGTCGAAATCGGTGGAGTAGGTCTCCGGGTTGTAGTTGACCATGATAGTCTTCTCACCCTGGCTGCGAATACCCCTGGTGGCGGACACAGCGCACCAGTCGAACTCGACAGAGCTGCCGATACGGTAGACACCGCTGCCAAGAATGACGGTACCGTTGTCCTCGAAAGTCACATCGTTCGAGGAGGCGTTGTATGTGGTGTAAAGGTAGTTCGTGGAGGCGGGGAACTCGGCGGCCAGAGTGTCGATCCTCTTGACGAAGGGCGTGACGCCGAGCTTCTTGCGGTAAGCGCGAACATCAATCTCGCTAACTTTGGCTCCTCCAACGTTCAGGGCCAGAGCAATCTGGTGGTCGGAAAAGCCCAACTGCTTTGCCCTCAAAACCTTGTCTTTCCTCAAGGCATCGAGAGAGCCTGCAGACTCGAGGCCCCTGGCGCAGTCCACGATGTTCTGCAGCTTGTGCAAGAACCACCGGTCAATCTTGGTCAGCTCGTGGACCTTGTCAACGGTGTATCCCTTGTGCAGCATGGCTTGACCAACGGCCAACCAACGGCGGTCACTCGGGTTTCGCAACTCGTGGTCGAGATCGTCAAACTTCTCGGCGTTGGGGTTAGGGTTGTACCAGCCGGGGAACCTGGGGTCAACCATGCGGATGGCCTTTTGAATAGCCTCCTCGAAGGTCCTGCCAATAGCCATGACCTCACCGACAGACTTCATAGAGGAACCAATGTCCCTCGAGACGTGCTGGAACTTGGACAAATCCCATCGGGGCTGCTTGACAACCACGTAGTCAAGGGAGGGCTCGAAGTTGGCAGTAGTGGTCTTGGTGACCGCGTTGGGCAGCGTAGGGAGGGCGTTTCCGAGACCAATCTTAGCCGCAGTGTACGCGAGAGGGTAACCAGTAGCCTTGGAGGCAAGAGCCGAAGATCGAGAGAGACGAGCGTTGACCTCGATAACACGGTAGTCAAGTCCGTCAGGCTGAAGGGCGTATTGGACGTTGCACTCTCCGACAACGCCCAGATGACGAATGATCTTGATGGCAGCAGATCGAACTGTAGAAAGGTTAACATCCTCTGTCTCACATAAATATTAGGCGTGGCAAACTTACGCATGTGGTACTCCTCGTCAGAGAGGGTCTGAGAGGGAGCAACGACAATAGAGTCACCAGTGTGGATACCAAGGGGGTCGAAGTTCTCCATGTCTGCGGGTTTCGAATGTCAGCAAATCATTCTCAGTCCATGAAGAGTCAGAGTTGACCTACTGCACACAGTGATGCAGTTGTTCTCAGCATCACGGACAACCTCGTACTCGACCTCCTTCCAGCCCTTCAAACTCTTCTCAACCAGGATCTGGGGCGAGAGCGTCAAGCTTCGGGCGGCCATTTGTTTGAGCTGCTTGGGTGTCAGTATTCTCCATGTAAAAGCTAATAGAGTCGGAGCTCCTCACCTCTTCCCTGTTGTTGGCAAAACCACTGCCCAAACCACCGAGAGCGTATGCCGCACGGACGATGATCGGGTAGCCGACCTTCTCAGCGGCGTCCAATGCTTCGTCGACCGAGTTGACGGCAATCGACTTTGCGATAGGGATGTTAATCTCGTCCAGAGCCCTGGCAAAGAGATCACGGTCCTCACTGAGCTCGAGGGTCTGGACGCTGGTGCCGAGAACCTTGACGCCATACTTCTCCAAGATGCCCTTCCTCTTGAGCTCAACACCCAGGTTCAGAGCGGTCTGACCACCGTAGGCAAGGAAGATGCCATCGGGACGCTCGCGCTCGAAAACGTAGGCGCAGTACTCGGCGGTGACAGGAAGGTAGTAGACCTCGTCGGCAAGGGAGTGGTTGGTCTGGATGGTAGCGATGTTCGGGTTAAGGAGTACCGAGGCAATGCCAGCCTCCTTGAGAGCCTTCAGTGCTTGCGAGCCTGCAAAGCGTAACAGCTTTTGTTAGTCAATCTGCTCGGCCAAAATGCAACCTTGTGCTAGTATGACTCAGAATCACGATCAAGTCTGCGGTGAGCTACGAACCTGAATAATCGAACTCTCCAGCCTGGCCAATGGCCAGACCACCGCTTCCGACAACGAGAACCTTCTTGATGTCTGTGGCACTCTGCTTCAGGACTGAGCTGGGCAGATTGCGGAGGTACGAGTCCGCGTCTGGGGCCGGCTGGGCGAGGGCAGCAGCGGTTGCGGTGAACAGCCGCTTCGGCGCCAACTTTGACTGTGTGGTTGCAACAGTAGCCCGGAGACCCGGCCGGGCGGCAGCGTTTGTGAAAGACCTAGCAGCCAATGACTGCGATAAGGTCTTGGGTGCGAATGCAGCCCGCTGGGCTGAGCGTAGCAAAGCCGGAGCTCGGCCCGCCAGTCTGGTAGCCATGGCTGCGATTTATAGAGTAATTTTCCCAATTGATGTAGACCACGGGGGAGGTTGGTGACGGGAAAAGGTCAATTGATTTAATAGAGAGCGTGTCTAACCCAACAATGACCCCCCGAGGTCTTGTGAGGTTCGGCTATTCACTCTTGTGAGCTTTGACGAGCGCTTTGAAGCGGGAGGATGAGTAAATATGGCCGGGTAGCAAGCGTGACAAAGAGAAAAAAGTTTCGTGGATCCGGGGCTCGGCGACTCGATAAGATAAGAGCCAGCTACGTAGGTACTGACTGACTGAACTTACTACCGTAGTACTGTACTTTAGTTTTTTCAGCCAGTGGAGACAAGATGTGGTTCCATTGCATTCCCTTTTGCTCGCGATCGATCAGCACAAAGAGTCATCGATCAAAATTGTCAAGAGAGAAGGGAACCTAGTCTTTTCACTATCTATCTACCGAAATTAGCACTTCGTGATCTCCTTGTATTGATGTTTGACGTGGGCCACCCAGCGTGAACCCTTTATTTGTTTTTCCAATGCTGATGAGACGACTCAGTTCATGGTCAGGAGTTTTCACAAGAATCCCATCTTTCATCCCTAAAATTCCATGTTTGGGAGCGGTGACCCCGTAGGCTCCGCTATCGGACCTGCCCTCTTCCTTGTTTGATCTCAACAGATTGCCTGTCAGCCAAGAAAGACTTGACAAGTGGGTAGCATGACATTTGGCTATTTTGGGGGTCAATTGAAAAACTCATCTCCTCAGAGTTTAACGCTACACTCCGTTTGGACGAGGATTTTTTTTCTTTCTGGTTTTTTAAACCGAGAACCCAATTGATACCGACGCAAAGAAGTTTGAAATTACTCTGCAGTTCTTGACCCAATCGATTGTTGCGTCACCAAAGCGCGCCGCATCTTGGCCGTTGGCTAAGAAAGCAAAAGGTGGAGTTTCTCAACCTCGAAGCCCCGCAACCCTCGGGATACGTATCGTATCCGTACGTTCGATTGGTACGGAAGGTACCGTGCCCGTGCCTCCCAGCGGAGGTAGCTTGCTTCCCCTCCAACCCCGCGACGCGCTTTGAAATAATGATGCGACTCAAATAGAGGGGCAATTTAGCTCAATGTAGCCTTTAGAGCATGCTTCATAGCGTCACTTTGTAGCAAACGAAACACAACAGCTCAAACCAACTCGAATAAAATTTACATTGCGTGTTCCTGCTCTGCAAATTATTTCCAATCCTCTTTTGCTGGAGTGAATCGAATTTCTGGCAACCCAAAGCATTTCCTACCTACATTATCCAATCAGTATGGCCGACGTAGAGCAGCCAGAAGCTGGGCCCAGCGAACCCCAGGGACGCGAGGTGACATACTGCGGAGGTATAGTAACTGCATATTCTCACTAAAACTAACATTGCCGCACTTGATACTGATGATCTCGCGTGACAGTGTGCTCATTACCCCCAGAGGTGAGCAAATCCTATGTTTAGCCAGTTTGCAGTTCCCCCAAGCTACCCGATCACGCGACCAAAGGTTTCAAGGCTCTAACGTCACACTTAGTACTGTGAATATGGAGGCACCGTCAAGAAATGCCAGGACTGGCTGCAAAAACATAACCAGGAGATGTACGACAGGATCTGGTCGCCCGAGGCCCTCCAGGCTGCAACGGCCGCATTGTCTGTCGAAGCACAACAACGGGCCGAGAAGGACGCAAAGAAGAAGGCAGCCAAGGCTGAGGCCGCCGAGGCTAAACATGCCGACAAGCTCAAGAAGAGTGTTGTCACCGTTAAGAGGATCGAGCGAAACAAGCGCAAATATGTCACCAGCGTCTCGGGTCTGGAGTCTTTCGGGCTTGAGTTGAAGAAGGTATGGTACAGTGGTTCCATTCCGGCTCCCGGCCAGAAAGGCGGCAAGGAATGCTAACAATGTTGAAATGCTAGGTTGCAAAGGATTTTGGAAAGAAGTTCGCTACGGGTTCCTCTGTCACCAAGGTCGCATCCGGCGGCGAGGAGATTGTGGTGCAGGGAGATGTTAGCGAAGAGATCAAAGAGTTCATCGTCGAGAAATATAAGGATGTGCCAGAAGACAACATTGAGCTGGTCGACGACAAGAAGAACAAGAAGAAGGAGGCTGCCACTGCCGCTGGTTAATGGTTGTAGAATATTTTATGATGGGAGCTGGCAATGAAGGTACGATTACGATGATGACATTCACGGGGTGATGCAACCTCACTATGTGGCAGAAAGTCCGGTCCAGGAAACGCCAGAGGTCAAAAGCACTGAAGGCCTGAACAGCAAAAACATGGCTACATTCACATAGACGGCTTTTTGCCATGGAATCTCCCCTAGTTTGGTGCAGCCGCTAGGAAAAGCTTATACGTCGGCCAGTCGCCTGAAAGGGTGACCAGGACACCAGGATTCAAAAAGACGGGTCAATATGGAAGCTTACATAGGCCATCATTGAAGGGGACCTGCTCAAAGCCAGCACTTTTGTTCAATTGCCAGCCATTCTGGTTAATCTTGTTGATGATACCCAAACACAAAACTCCGAAACCCTCAGAAAAACAAAACTTGCAGACGGATATTGACCGATGCCGAAATATCAAATAGTAATGATTGTGCAGATTGAGGGTGAAAACCCTCTGCAATGTAGTTGTTTGATCACTCATAAACGCCATTTCATGTTCCCAAGACTGATACCATCAGCTTCGCAGAAAAGAATAAACAAGAAAAAAAAACACGAGCATCAGTGCTCTCTGCAAGAATTAGAGCCACAATCATAACCCTTTTTTCCAACATTCAAAGACATTGTCGTGTCCATGTTTGTAATCGTAGCGCTTCATGCGCATATATTTATGTCCGCTTTCGTAGCACACGGCCGGTACTAGTGGTTGGTGCCGGAGCGGCTGCCTTGGCGGCGGGAGCCTTGCGTGTCGTTGCACCGGCAACGCCTTTCCTGATGGTTCCCATCACAGTTCGCTTGGCCGGCGCAGGAGCCGCCGTCCTAGTCGACGCCTGCGAAGCGGTAGTAGTGGGCCTCTTCCTGACCACGGTCGCAGTGCTCCCATCGCTAGACTCGCTGATACCACTAATTCTCCGCGCAGTCCTGGATGGCGCCGCGGCGGCACGCGACGCTGCTGTGGCCGTGGTCGCGGCAGCGGCCTTCCTGGTCCTGGTTGTCCCACCACCGGCAGCAGAGCTGGCAGTGGATGAGGTGGTGGTCTTGCGCGTGGCGGCTGCCCGCGTCGATCGAGCTTTCTCGACCATGTTGCTAAGCAAATTGTTGTGGGACGGCTTCTTGACGGGAGATGCTGGACGGGCGATGAAGGATTTTGCTGGCGATGCCGGACGGGGCGGTTGCTGTTCTGCTGTTGTTGATGAACCAGGAGGTGCACGCTTGCGCGGCACGATGCGCGTGTTGGATGATGTGGGAGAGAGGACTTGTGATGGGTTGTGGGCGATGTCAGGGGCTGGTGAGGCACGGACGCGCTTTTTAGGACTATTTGCGTCGACGTTCTCCTTGTTGAAGCCAGCCATTTCATTGCTAAATTGACTGTATTGTTAGCTGGGGAGATAGAAGTGATTCGACTGAAGATAACGAACCTGAGCCGCTTTTGTGGCCTGCCTGGACCCCTTGACGCGTTCCCAGCTGTTGTAGATGCTTGTGACATGGGTCGCTTAGGTGCAACATCCTTTTCGGGGACTGGCGGCGGGCGCTGACAAGCCGCCGCCGCAGATCGGCTTGACGCGTGGTGTATTGCCGAGCTACCTCCGCCCGTGTATTTCGCTACCAAGTCGCCCATCTTCGCCTTGCGCAGCGCCATCGGGATGCGGTTGACGCGTATTTCGACGCGCGTCCGCAGACCCTGCGCTTGGAGGTTATACTGGGCGCGAAGCTTCCTCGCACGTTCGGTGACTACATGTCGATACTGATCAGTCATAACCTGGGCACGCGGACATGCTGAAAGCCAGGACCACCAAGACAAAACGTACTCTCGAGTTGCAGGTTGTCAATCAAGGCCTGCTTTTGAGCCATGGTGATGCCGAGTTTCCTCCTCTTCGCGGGACCTTGGCCAGTCGGCGTCCTTACGGGGCTGCCTGTCTTTGTCGGGATCTTTTCGCCTGCCCCAGTTCCGGGCGCGTTGTTTTCATCAGCGACTGAGTCTTCCGACTTGCGCTTTCTTGTTCGTGCGGGCGGCATGTTTAGTTCTTGTGTTTGTTGTAGGCGCGTTGCTTTGATTTAAAATTCAAGGCTAGTAGTTCTAAACTGTCGACATGAGCAGTTGGCGCGATACGGTGTTGGGGGCGGGAGTCGTATTATGCTTGCGATGTTTAATGGCGTGAAGATGGCTGGTAAGGTAACCAGGAAGTATGGAGCATGGATAGGTAAGAATGGCGGGTTCAATCGTGACGTGCCGGGCGACAAATGTGCGATGGGTCGAAGCTAGGTGAAAGTAAACAAACCGTTCCGAGTGCTAGCCAGGTTTCTGGTTGGCCAATAATTATGGAGATTGAGATGTATGATGTGGGGCTAGCACTTACTGAAGCTTGTCCACAGTACAGTCGGACAAGGTACGTACCTGTAGGCTGAACTCGCCTTACGCAAGAAGCCAAAAGCTCCAAGCTTCAACCTCCATCGCTTCATCCATTCAAAGGAACCAAGATCAAATCACAGTCGTATTTGCTCACGTAGGTCATATACGACTTAGTGCACGAATTAAAGTGGTAATTATTTCATCGCTACTCCTCTCGAATCCTGCGAATCCACCGACACTACCAAAGACGGCCCCTCTGGCCACCAACATCCGCCCACAATGCCTCTCGAAGCCGTGATGATCGTTGTGGACAACAGCGAAAGCAGTCGCAACGGAGACTACACACCAACCCGATTCGACGCCCAAGCCGATGCAGTCAATGTTCTCTTTCAGCACGTCACTAATGGCAACCCGGAGTCATCAGTCGGTCTGATGAGCATGGGTGGCAAGGATCCCGAGGTGCTGGTTACATTGACGTCGGACCAGGGCAAGATCCTGGAGGGCCTTCACCGGACCAAGAAGAAGGTGTCTGGATCATCTCATCTCGCAACAGCAATTCAGGTCGCAAGCGTAAGTTGGGGTCTTTGTCTACGAGACGTTTGATGGAGTATGGGAGATGGCGGGGCAAACGTAGAAGTAAGCTCGAGGTCAAAGCTGACGGCCATCATTCGCAAACAGCTCGCCCTCAAGCACCGACAAAACACCACGCAGCGCACCCGCATAGTGGCATTTGTCTGCTCGCCCGTATCGGATGAGCAAAAGGCGCTGGTGCAGCTGGCGGGCAAGCTCAAGAAGAACAACGTGACGGTTGACTTTGTGCTCTTTGGCGACCTGGACGACGACACGTCCAAGAAGCTCGAGGCCTTCAACGCAAAGGTCAAGAACAACGAGGGCAACAGCCACCTGGTCGTCATCCCGCCCTCGGGCAACCTGCTCTCGGACCAGTTGATCGCGACGCCCATCTTTGGCGAGGGCGCCGGTTCGTCAGCGGCTGCCGGCGGTGGCGGTGGCGGCGGCGACTTTGGCGATCTCGAGTTTGATCCGGCGACCGACCCAGAGCTGGCGCTCGCTTTGCGCATGAGTTTGGAGGAGGAGAATGCGAGAAAGGAGAAGGAGGCCAAGAAGGAGGCCGAGCAGGCGAAGAAGCAGGGTCTCGAGAGCGTCGAGGAGCAGGACGAGTCGGCGCCGTTGCTGGATAAGAGCGGGGGACCGAGCGGGAGCAAAGACAAGAAGAACGATGGCGGGGACAGGATGGATACTTCATAGTAGACAAGGCGTTTCCGATGGAGTCGAAATGGGACAAGGAACAATGCAACCAGACGCGGCGTTTTTATTGTTATAGACTTTAGATGCTGGTTTTGGCTGCAAGAATCAACTATGGATCTTCTCCATTCCCGGGACATCCCCATAAATAAATACACTTTCATGATGATCAGCAGGCAAATAGGCCTTTGCTAATGACAAGCTACAAAGTCCACCTTTGATGCCCCGCGGACGTCAATCATTTAATCCCAAGAGACCCAAACCTGGTCCTCCTCCCTGAAGCGCATCAAGCCGACTCCGTCCCGGCCGGACAGTCGCTACCTGTTGTTGATCTCGCGGACGTACGAGTTGAGCTTGCGGTCAAACATGTCGCAGCGGACGGGCATCTCGAGCTGGTAAAAGGGGTTCTTCATGACGTAGTCGGTGTACAGGTCGTAGATGCGACGGATTGTGATGTCGACGTTGGCCTGAGTCGTGTCGGTGAAGAGAAGGAACTTTATGCCCGTCAGGGTGTTGAAGCACTGCGCCCTAAAGTTCTCCGTCTCCAGGACCTCGAGCCCCGATGGCGGGTCCGGCCGGTTCCCCGGCGCGGCTGGTGGTGCTTTGATCGGGTTCAGGCGGGCTGTGATGGCGTGGATACTGTGTTGTGTGGATTTGTACATGGCAGGATGTGAGTCTTGAGTGTAAGCTTGTGATGGATAAAGTGGTGGTGGTTGAGAGGGTGATCACGTGGTTTCGTTGGATTTAGGGGGAAGTAAGCACGTGAGTGGGAAACTGAGACGAGATGACTAGGAGAACGCAAGAACATTTAAACGCACCCGTGAAAGGTACCGGCAAGGACGAGATAGTCGTTGGTCGACAGCTTGTTTAAACCATCATCATGGAAGGTTCGGTTGTAGATAAGCCCACCGGCCTTGTTGATGATTATGAGAGCAAAGACCACCCTGATTAGGCGCATTTGATAGAAGCGGAGTAGGCATGGTAGTCAGTTTTGGATGTTATGTTCCTGATATGGACTTCGATTCCAAGGGAAACCGAGATAAATTCTTACATGATGGCAGCCCGGGCTCTCAGATTATTTTGCAGTGACTCCTGTGCTGGGTCGTGATCATTTGTCTAACACCTGCAGAGTGTAAACAGTCACCAAAGTCAGCAGGTTCAGCAGTGGGTTGAGACGAGTTATTGGCAACCTAGGTAAATACCTGGAGATGTTGACATGAATGCCGCAATGTCTCGTTGCGCTTGACCCCTGCTGCTGAAGGGTGTGTGGGGCCGCCCTGCGGCTCCGCTACCTAGCGCAAACAACTACTGGGCAAGCTTTCCAGCCAGCGCGCGCAATTGAAGCTTTGCAGCGCGTGAACTTTCCATCTTTACGCCATTTCTCATCCCACTTTCCCCCCAACCCGGAATAATAAACACGGCAGCATCTACAAGAAAAAATATTCGTCTCGAAAACAGCGACAGCAAAAGGATAACGAACAAAATACGCACATACCACCGATTCCTCATCACCAACAAATTCAACAAAAGATGCCTCCCAAAAAGCAGAGCGGCCCAGCCGTGCCCAAGATGATCTCGCGCCCAAAGCCGCCGCCACCGGGCGAAGAGATTGCCTCGGACGAGATCCAGCTGGGCGAGTTCGAGGGTGTCGAGACCTTGAGCTACTCCGAGGCGGAGCTGGTGCTGGAGGCGCTGGAGAAGAAGAGGCGGAAGGAGAAGCGCTACCATGAGACTGAGTACGTGTGGATGGCGCGCGTTTTCTTCTTGCGGGCGGCAGCATAGGGAAACGTGGGAGGGAAAATGACAGCATGAGACGAAGAAACGAGGGCTGACGATGCGATGGAACACACAAATAGGGTTCTGCAAAAGACGCGCGATCATCTCTCATTGTTCCGCCGCTTCAAGACCCCCGAGAACGTTCAGGCTGCCGAGCGGCTGTTGTCTGCCAGGCCGGAATTGCACAAGTTTGAGCGTGCTCAGATTGGTATGAATGCCTTGCTTGCAAGAAAACCCGAAAATCCCCATCAGAGTAGGCGGTATTAACGCTGCGTTCTAGCATCTCTGGTCCCTGAGAACAGCGACGAGGCCAAGAAGCTCATCCCGTCACTTAAGGACAAGTTTGACGACCATGACCTGGAAGATTTACTACAGGAGCTTTCCAAGTTCTGCGATTGATTTTGATTACAAGCCTTGGTTGGCTGGATTATTTTTGTTTCTACTGTTGGGAAGAATAGGTGATTGATACCTGTCTACTCTACCTTTCTTTATCATCTTGATTTCAGGTTTGTCGATTTTGCATGGCAGGCGTTCTGCGGCGCTTCTTGGGACGGCACAATACAAAATTGGGGCTTTTGACGGCGAAGATTGAGTATATTTTGATGGATTTTTTTTTTCTTCTCTTCAGCCTTTGAAAGCACCGAAAACCTACTCACTTTCTTCCTAATCTTGGAGAGGATAGAAAATCAAGGGAGCACACTTGCGCTGAATCCTTTCCGTCTCTCAGTCAACCAGGCTCAAGTCAGACCAACTTCCCGCGTGAACACCGTTCTCGACCTCCTTCGGGGTAGCCCGAAGCGTGGCACGGTGGCCTGACGAATCCACGCGTTGGTCCTGGGGGTTGTGCAACGACGATGGCGAGTATTGCTCTTCTCGACTACCTCCATGGTGCAAGGCGGGATTTACTGCCCTGTAGGGGCTGTGGCGCCGGGAGTTTGCCGCCGCCGACTCGACAGGCTCATATGCCCAGGAGGTGAAGGGCGATTGGGGCTGTCTGAAATCATCCACAGGCGGAGATACTCGCAATAGAGGTGGTGGACTTAGCCCCGCTGTCCTTATGATAAAGCCGTGTCCTCGGGTGTCTGGGTTCTCGGCCGTCGTGAAGATCTCACTGCCGTCCAGCTCGTGGGACTCGGGCAGAGAGTGCATGTTCTGAATTTGACGCGTTATGGTTTTCCCATCCGGGCTGCTGTTGGTGTTTCTGTGGCTGGAAATAAAGCTGTCGGCTACTGAAATGGTGCTTCTGGGAGACATGGGGCTGACTGGATCTGCGTCGCTACCACGTTGTGATTCCGTCAATGATGGGTGTGGTATTGATGGCGATGGCACCGTGGGCCTGGTATCTTCTTGCGGTCGGAGATCTGTCCATGATCAGTAACTGTTTTTAAAGGCATGTACACCTTTTGTTTGCCGGAGTTCAAGCCCGGTCGCTTTTCATCTTTCAGATAGCGGGATCGACCCACTTACCTCGACCGGGCGCATAGCATGGTACTACATTTTCTCGCCTCATTGAAGACAGCGTCTGGCCTCCACCTATTTCCCCCTCAGCTACCACCAACTTGTCATCCGCGGCCGAACCGCGGGGAACCAAGCCTGTATGCACCCGGGTTTGGTCGAAAGTGCCGACCTCCATAGGCCTCTTACCAGAGCCCCTAATCAGCAGCCAGGGGTCAAATGTGTGCCGGGTCCCTGTCTCGCCATTCTTCTTTTGTCGTTGCCTCCTTTTCCAACAAACGAACCAAAGCCACGCCAAGCAGAACACAACAACACCTGCCAAGGCGGAACCGATGACGAGGCCCGCTATCGCGCCAGGGGACAGGACACGATCGTCATTCGTCGAGTTTGCCGCTGCCGCGATCGGTGTGATGGATTCTGCAGCAACAACCACTTCAGTAGTCGGCTGCAGGGTTGACGTTTCGGTGACGATCTTTGTCGCGTTGGTCAATTCAAGCTTAACTATCACAGTCTCGACTTGGGGTGGCAGTAGTGAAGTAGAGAAGTGTCCCGGGCGTGCTGTAATGTAGACCCAACCCGGGAGTGATTGCGTGGTATCTGAGACGGATACATCTCCGGAGAGGGACGACATGGTGTCAAATACACAATCCGTATCAACGGGCTGGACTATGCTCGATGACAGAACCTTGCGGGCGCCGCGAGTATATCCCGTCGAAGGTGGAATACTATCGCTTTCTCTCCTTTGCAACTTGGCTTCCCTTTCTTGAGCAAAACCAAGAGAGTACAATGGCCTGCTGGATCGTATTTCATGGAGCTACCCATAGACATTCGAGCCTCATTGATACTACTTCAAGCCTGGCCAGGGGACTGGCTCGGTGATGGGAGGGACATGAGTGTCAGTATGGCATTACACGCTATTGCTCTGGCCCGCATTTTCTGGGCATTCTGAAAGTAACACAGGCGGCTATCCAGGCCCTGGATAGATGAGACATAGTCGACAGACGGGATTTTTCTGACGCGACAAAGGATCGTACAGGTCGAGGTTCTAAATGTGCAGAACAGAACGACGAGCCTATGCGTTGTACACAGAGTCCGCCTTTTGAGCGCACAGGCTTGTATCCTCTGACTCCGGTCCTACTTGAATGCACAAAGTCGACTGGGAGTGGACAGAATGCTGATTTGCTGTTTCTAAAGCCACTTAGAGTATATTTACCCACCCAACACCTGAACATTAGGAATGATCTGAGGTTAATATATGTTCTATCGGTAACATCTGACCTATGAGACTCCGTGTGCTATGTTCTTGTTGGTATTTTTTTATATTCAAACTCCCCTTGAAACTCAACAAGTCAAGCCAGACTGCTGGTTTCATCGTTTTGTGTATCAGCCATACTTTGTTGTACAATGTTGCTAAGGCCAAGTGTGGCTTGTTGGTCGGGAATTCATGGACCAATTGGCCAAAAGAGACCTGCAGCAACGCTTGGCTTCCTTAGCGACCAGCGGGATTGCTCAGACAAAAGTTCCATGCCCGTCCTTGGTGTCACCCACGTAATTGAAAATGCAGCTCGGTTTGTCATGCTAGATACTCAACCTGGTCGGAGAGCACAAAAAGAAAAAGTCCGGAACACGATCCCCCGTTCTTCATACTGGTGTTATCAGACTCCTATTTGTTGGCACTAGTTCACTGGTCGCTATGCTTTTGTATGGTCGGGATTAGATGAAAGAACCAAAAGAATAGCTCTACACACCTTAGACTAGATAGATGGGCAAGGTTAACCAGATTATTGACATCGATATACGCCTTTGTCTAGATTTTGGTGTGGTGTATGGCAAGCAAGTAGACATCATTATCTTGAGAGGTATACTGGCTTCGGAAACACTGGTAATAAAAAGAAACTTAATTACATGAGCTGAAAAAAAATTAAATTTTGCCTGGGTTTGCTCTACCTCCTAGATTTTCATGTGCATATGGATCTGGAATAAAAACATAGAGCAATCCCTATACTGTCTCGTTTCGCTAACTTGCATCAAGCTGTTAAAATGAGACTTCTGTAGCAAATTAGCAAGAATCGACCGCTGGCTGGCAGTTCAAAACTTTATACTACTATGAATAGGCCTTGAATCGCTCATGGTCAGGCACTGGCTAGTTGGCTTATGCTTCGTATGGCTGGGGTGTCAGTGCCACAGAGAAGTCGCATACGACCGACCATACACACTGGAATAAGAAGGGTGAATGACGATTCCTGTCTTTAGCCACGGGCTGGTCACGTACAATTTCCTAATGCCAAAAAATAAAATGGCTGTATCGCTTGAAAGCATCAGGGAGGTGAAGAAGGCAATGTTGTTGACTAAATGCTTAGACCCCGTGGGGGGTTTTGCAGGGGTTAAAAGTGACGGTGGGTGGTTTATATGGTATGGTATTGTGAAATGCAACAAAAAGTGAAGCATCAAAAAACATACAACACCGAGGATTCCCCAGTGGTCACCCACCTGAGTACTAGTTCGGCCCTCACTGGTTTGACTAGGGGAGAGCGGACGGGATCCCGTATATTCCAGTGGGTATGGTCGTATGTGAAGTATAGCCACTTGAGAATAGTATATAAACATCTTACTAAAAAGAAAGTGTTATTAAGTTGTTAACGTGTTTTTGCTCAAAGTACAACCATATTCACATTCGCATATATGCTGCAAATATTATGTAGGTGTTAATAAGATTACGTGGTCGATTAATCTGTAAAACCTGTATTACCTGCATGCATATATGCGTAAATAACGGGTAAATTCTGACTATCAATGGGTAAACATGTGATTAGGTAGACTATCTAAGAACAGTTGCCCTCTAATATTAATATGCATCCCTAATGAACAGATTCGTAAATTACGTGGTTAAAAACCCAGCGCCCACTCTGCCACTCGCCTGGGCTCAACAGCCAATTAGCGATCCAACATTTACCATAAAAGTTCCAGTCAGTTTACACGGGCTTCCCTCTATTTAGGCTGCTCACTCTCTACTCAGTATGTGGGCTTATATACCTGATTAGGAAAGGAAATCCGTACGTGCAGGTTTGGCGAACCGGATCAACCCAAACTGTCGGGTCCACTAGTGGAAAAGCGAGACCTCGCCGCTACTGGAGTAGTACTATACCTCCTCCACAAGCTTCCTGAATTTATTTATTACATGCCCTACAGTATTGATTATAGCTCCAATGCATCATGTAGAAGAGCATGCTATCCTCGAACTAACTACACGAACCTTTCAGCTCAAAATTTTCTAGTGTGGACTGTTTTGCTAAACAGCCCGGCCGAGGAGCCTGACAGGAAATATGTCCCTGTCCATTGCCAAGGTGATGTTATTTGCACGACGATACCAAAGTTGCATTACCCACCGCTGTGCCACAGTCTATCAAATGAAACACGCTCCTGCATGTTTGTGGTTCTCCTTCCCTTTTCATGCTATTCTGGTACCAGAGGTGCTATACACCCTGTAGGGAGAAAGGGTAATATATAGACCCATATATACATAGAAGAAGAAGAATCACAGCACCATCTAAAGCAGAAATGGGGTTTTGTAGTGTTCTATTTCGGTTATTAAGGTTCGAGTAGTCTGTTGTAACTATGACTGAAGATGAGTCTACAACTCATTTTCCTGTCTTATTTAATGTGATGGAATGCAGGGCACCACCAAAAACCATGGTGAGATTTGCCAAGCTTGTCAGGTTCGGCATTGGGGACACCAACAAGAACATCCCCTGATTCGTACATGCACGGCATGCACCAACAAAGCTGCGCGTTTAACATCAGGGGTTAACTGGTTGCGCCATTCCGGCTCCCGTATACCCGACGCTTGTATGGTCCAAGCTTGTGAGTTCAAGTGATAAACCGAAGCTGCCAACCAGTTCTGTAAAAAAGGCGAGCGAGTTTGTGTTCAGTAGCAGCGATGACTTGATTCTGTCCAAAATCTAGGCAATGAACAAACCATCATAAAATCTCGTCAACTGTCTTGTTGAAGAAAAAGAAAGAAAAAACTGAGCGTCTCAGAGCCAAACCAGTCAGCGCAACGCTCAGAGGCGGCGACAGAAACTGCTGGATTCGACAAAATCGTCATTGATCAACTCAACGACGCCGACGCTCGGAAGCTTCTCGACACTATAGATGCTATCCGCGACCTGCAGGTTGGCGAAATCGTCGACCTGCCTCAACCTCCATATGCAAGGCCAACCGAGCAGTGGTGAAGCCCCTAGGATCAAAACAGGTTCCGCCGCCCGCCCAGGTGAGCGGATGCTGTTCAAGCGGGTTCGGTTCGTCATCGACATGAGCCGCACGCGTGTCTTGATCGGGTCTGTGAGACTAGTTTTGCTCCCTGTTTGCTTCTCGTTGTATGGATTCGTGGGCGTTTGGATTTGAGTTTGCGCGTTGCTTTAACTTTTTTCCCCCTGAATGACAACTTGGAACCTTCTCGGTTTGCTTGCTTTTGATTTTAATCTCTGTATGGGTTTGGGAGTTAGGATATCTTCAGCCATTATACATACACTTGACTTTCATTAACGAAAACCTGACTAAAACAGTGAAGCGGTTGGAGCTTCCTAAATTCACGGCAATATTGTGAAGGGACACCGGACACAAGCAAACAAACGCACAAAAGCAGCAGCTTTACTAAAACTAAAGACTGTCATTTTTTTGTGTATTACATACGAATATGTGACACTAAAATTTAGACATCAAGTGTCATGCTATCTGTAAGTGTTCCGTCTATGCATCTGCATGCTGCCCTGATTCCCAAACGCCCAAATACCAACATGTTTCCCGAACAAGAATGCTCTTTTAAAGTATTCCCCGCGTGTGACAGAACGAGCAAAACAATGTTGAATGAGGAGCCATACCTTGCGGCATCCTTTTTTCTCCCCCTTTTCCGGTTTCCATAGGATGAAAAAGTTTAGTAAACATAAAAGTTCTCAGTCAAAGGATCCGCCTTCCTCATCTTTTCATTCTTCCTCCTCAGCATGAACCTCAAGAACCACACCATAGCCACGACGGCGACGCTAAACGCCGCGCTCGCAACCAAGGCCTTGAGAAACCTGGGCGAGTCGACGTCGGGCCAGAGGTACGGCGTGTAGACGCTGGCCAGGTTCGCACACGTGTTTGCCATGGCCATCGCGACGGCGCGCTTCTCGTCCGTCTGGCCCAGGGAGCTGCTGGTCCAGCCGATGACGATGTTGGTGACGCCGGCCAGGGAGCCGACGAAGAGCATGATGCCGGCGTAGCGCACGCCCGTGTTGAGCGAGGCGGCGCACATGACGAAGCCCAGGACGGCCACGACCTCGCACGCCGTGATGTGCCAGGTGCGCTCGTTGGTGCGGCCCGAGTGGTGCGCCACCCACACGCTGACGACCATGGCGACGACGTAAGGGGGTGAGGTCAGGGCGAGGGCGGCCGTCGTGTTGAAGCCGAGGGTTCGGACCAGCGTCGGGAGGAAGTTGAGGAAGCCGAGCGTCGTGACGTTGAGGTTGGAGAGCAGGCAAAACGCCCACGTCTTCCAGTCACGCACCGCCTGCGATAGCCCTTCGAGGATCGTCGTCTTGCCGCCGCCGCTGCGGTTCGTCGTGTCCCGCTCGATCCGGTCGTGGGCGAGCTGGCGCTGCTCCGGGGTCAACCAGGGAGTGGCGAGGGGCTTGTTGGGCAGCATGTAGAAGGCTGGGATGGCGACTGCTAGGGAGAGGGCGCCTTGGATTATAAAGAGCCTGTGGTGGTTGGTTGGGGTCTATGTTAGAACGTAGTATCCCAGCCTTGTTTATCGCCCTTGTGACTGCAGTGCCCGGGTAGACAAGTCGATGGGTGAGGTGGAAAGGGTAGGTTGGTTATTCTCTCACCATCTCCATCCAGCGATGCCGGCTCTGCCATCTAGCTGAAAGACTCCTGCTGCAAATGGACCAGAGAGGGCGCTGGCAACAAGATTTCCCGTGAAAAAGATTGAGATTCGAGTTGCTATCTCCTTCCGGGTGTAGAGTGTGCCGAGGAGATATGTCACGCCGGGGAAGAACTAAAAAGTATAAGTCAGTGAGTGTTTGAAACAAAAGAGCTCGACCATGTGGCTTACAGGAGCCTCGAAAACACCGAGGAGGAATCGGCAAGCAAGCATTGTTTTGTAGTCATGTGCCTTGTATGTAAGAAGGGTGACTAGCGACCATAATGCATTGAACCCTGTAGAGCATCCAGCAGGTTAGTGACTTGGTCAAGTACTTTGTAGCATTGGTTTGTGCCTGGGTAGTTTATTCTCTTACCAGCTAAGTAGAAGCTTGGTCGTACTCGACTCAACACCATGTTGCTTGGTATTTGCCCGACAAGATATCCTACGAACAGGATTGAAATGCATGTGTTGAATTGTGTACCCTGAAGGCCGAGGTCATCGGCCAGCCCATCGAGCTTTCCGTTGACTATGGCACTTCGGTCGAGAAAGTTGAAGAAGTACATGAGCCATATTATGGGCTGAGTGTGTTAGCTGGTTAGCATCAAATCTTTTATTTTTATTTTTTTTTATCTGTGGGATCGATCGATAAAGAATCACGCAAAGCTTACCATGCAGAACATATCCAACTTTCGAACAACAGCAAGTTCCTCTGGACTCCTCTCGATCGAGGCGCCAAAGTCATCAATCCTGACGCTAGCATCCTGCTTGCTCAGGCTGTTGGTGCCATCGTGCTGCCCCTTGAGAGGAGTAGGTACCTCTTCGTATGTAGGTGGGACCGAAGCCTCGGTCTTGATGGCAATATCCTCGTTGCTGCTGGAACTCATTTTGGCAAGTAAACGCGACAAGTTTTTCTCATGGTGCGCGACGTTGTCCTGCACGGCCGTTTTTGTGTTTTGACGGGAGCAGCCATGTTGCTTTTTTGGCAAAGCCAACTTATATCAACGGTTTCCATGTTTGGGCGGGAGTTGCGGGATGTACGGTAATGGAGTGCGCAATAACCTAAACAGGCTTTCAGCAAGGTTTTCGTGATGAATGTTTTTCTTTCGGCCATCATCTAATCTTGACCCCAAGTGGCTTATAGAAAGAGCGAGCATGATGGCATGGCAGACACAACATAAGGCAGAGCTGGAAAAATCCGCGGATCGCGGCCTCCCGGCAAACATATCTTGGGACACTGCGTCACCCCGAATGATCCGTACTTGGTTCGTAATACTAGTATGTCTTGGCAGAGCTTGCGCACAACCAACAAGACTTTGGACGAATGTCGAACCCGTTGAGAGTCAGCATCGCATCTCCCAAACAGGCCTACAAAGAAATTACTTTGACGGTTTGTATGCAACCCACCGGATGATCCGACGCTTTTAGCCGTCCGATCACCATCTTGAAGTTTAGATTAGGTTGGTGTAAGCGGAGAATACCTCCCGGTTGGATGAGTAACCCCAGACCTGCTACGTACCTGGAGGTCTAGGCGAGCCGCCCATGGATAGAATTAGCATGTTACATTTGGTATAGACTTTTGTTCTATTTCTACAGATATGTTTTACACAACCATTAGTCCAGGGGGCCATCACATAGACCAGCCCACACGGACAACGTCTCAACCCAACCTTTCCGCCTCCGCTAGCAGCTTTTCGATGCTAAAGTTCTCATTGCCCGTCCCGAACCACTCGACCAGCTCCCGCCTGGCCTTGGCCCTCTCCTCACTCTGGAGCTTGCCGCTGCCTGCTGAGACCGCTGGGTCCCAGCCGCCGTAGAAGCGCTGCAGGCACATGACGAGCCACTGCGCGTCGGCTATCTTGACCCCCCTGTTATCGACCATGCTGCCCTGCATCAGGACGACGCCCTTTTCGTCTGCCAGGTCCGGGTGATGCGTGACGGTCGTGTGGGGCTGCGCAAACTCGCCACGGTTCTTGTACTCAGCCAGCTGCGTGAAAAGCACGGTGCTGGTCCCCGTGGCCGCGTCAAATGTCCACTGCAAAAAGTGCATCTCGGCCCCCTGCTCCGGGTGCGGCACGGGGAGGACGAACTGCGGCCGCTGGCGGGCGAGAGCCTCCATGGCCTGGTAGGTAGGGGCGGGAACGACGGCGCAAAGGCTCTTGGGATCCGTCGTGTGCAGGAGCCTCCAGATCTCGGTCAGTTCGGGGACGGGGAGTTGGCGGACTTTGGGGAGGTCGACGATTGCGGAGAGGGGCTTCACTTGTGATGAGCCGCTGCTGTCCTTTTCCGTTGATGTTGATGATGAGTTGCTGCTTTGTTCTATAGGTGTGCCTGCCGCGTTGGAATCCGATTGGGTAGTTTGAGTAGCTCGGGCGGCAGGTTCGTCGGCCAAGATCTTGTCCAACCCAGGCGGAGCGATGGCGGCGGCAGCTCTTCGTTGCTCCTTGATCTTGTCGGCGTAGGCTTCCTTCAGCTCGTCAATACCGGTGAGTCCTTCCGACTTGGCCTTGCGGTCAAGCTTCTCGCGGTACTTTTCTGCAATGTTTTGGCGCGGGCGCGTCGTGGTGAGGAAGCGGATGTCATGCACCTCTGCCCATCGCCGCTGCTGCTTGTAGAGCTGTAATGGTCGGCAACGGCTGATGGACTGCCGGAGCATAGGGGCAGCAGCCCTGCCGAGCCCTGCTGCTGCCATTGTAATTTGGTGGTATAGGACAAACGAACTAAGTGTGGTTAGTGAATCTTAAAAAAAAAATGATCGCCGTCCTTCTGCAGAGAGCGTCGGGGTCTAGACTAGAACTAGCTGGTTCCTGCATATGCCGTCATTGGTTCAATTGCAGGGGTCTTGTATCATAGCTTGAGAAAATCTTTATCGCCACGTGATAGCTGGAGAACTTCCTCAGGGCTTTGCCACTTTCATCTTTCCAGAACTTCAACTTTGAAGACTAAAGGTAGCCAGGTAAGTGGTACCACAGGATTCAATAGTGATCGATCGCTTCATCAATTTTCAACTTAATGCTCCTTCCTGTCTTGTACTCTTGTATTTTGCCAATGATTAATACAAGCGACAAAGGTACCTGTTGCCCTCGGAGCTAGGCTCTCGGCGCCGAAGCTGGGTAAAGTCACATGATAAGTTATGACTACAGGGATAATATATCCCACGTGGAATTGCGCAACGTATGCAATTGTCTTTTGTAGATCGGAAACATCCGGGATCGCTGACACTCAGGTCAACGTATTATATGATTAATGATTAATCATCTGTCAACTCGCCATCATTCGATTTCGGACATTGGCTCTTGATAATCGGGATTTGGAATTCAACAGCCCGCCGCATAGGTACCAACCAGTTCCCGCCAAGAATTTGTGTACAGTCATCAAAAATTAAACAGCTCCGCGGATCGGAGCGGCGATATATTTAGAAACAAAAAAAGAAGAAAAAAAGTCAGCACGGAGCTCGGCTTTGACAGCTCGGTGTCACCGTCCAAGAGAATTAAAGATGTTCTAGACTTTGACGGGGAAGTTTCCAGCAAAACAATGATTGCAAATTGTAGTGGCAATGAAAATACAAACAAACTTATTTATTACTGACATCTTTCCTGTTGTTATCTGCCTGACTTACATTGCCCAGGAAAGCATGTCAAAAGTCCCATAGGGCGACATTTCCTGACCCGCTACAGACTGTAGAAAAAACATACGAAGTACGCGACTCTTATCGTCAATCCCAACTCCCGGGAAAAGAACCCACAAACTTACCTCAGAACGGAGTCCCGAGTGGGACCCCGTTGACTCTCTGCTCTCTGGCCAGACCAATCAACAAGATTCCATTTGTGAATCTAATCGCCGACCCTGAGCTTTAAGCTTCGAGCAAGAATTCTTCTCGTCCTCCTCCACGCCGAACCGAGTTTGTTCCGAACTTGTTGACTCTCCTTAGCTGTCAAGTCTCTTTCTGTCTTTTTCCCACAGCATATCCATCTCTCCTTAGTCCTCATATTCCTTCCAAAAACCCTGTATTATCTACCGTTGAAGTCAGAGACCTCAATTTTAATCACAATCCCAAGGTTTGTTTGCCCCCCCCTCTCCTCCATATCACATCCGCCGTAGATCCCTGCACACAACAGCCCATCTGAGCACGAACTGAACCATCACTCAACGCAGATGGCTTTTGCATCTCGTCAAATGCTCCGGGCTGCGTCCCGCACCAGCACCCGCGCCGCCTTCGCCCCTGCTGCATCCCGTGGCCTTGCTGCCCGCACCATTGCCGGCCGCCGCTTCTACTCGTCGTCTTCGTCCGAGCCCGCCAAGGCCTCGTCGTCCAACCTCGGCTGGATCGCTGGTGCCCTCGCCGCCGCTGCTGCTGGTGCCGGATACTGGTACACTCAGAACGGTGGCGCCGGCAAGCTCACCAAGCCCGAGTTCAAGGACTACCAGGCCGTATACAACGACATTGCCAACCGCCTCGAGGAGAACCCCGACTACGACGATGGTAGCTACGGTCCCGTCCTGGTCCGCCTGGCTTGGCACGCCAGTGGCACCTACGACAAGGAGACTGGCACTGGTGGCAGCAACGGTGCCACCATGCGCTTCTCGCCTGAGGGTAGCCACGGTGCCAATGCTGGTCTGAAGGCCGCTCGTGACTTCCTGGAGCCTATCAAGGGTAAGTAATACATGTCATAGGGGGTCCTGTCAGGGGTGGGGAGTGTTAAAGGAATCTTATCTCTTGCCCATAACTAACTCATTGCCGCCACCAACAACAGCCAAGTACCCCTGGATCACCTACTCTGACCTCTGGATCCTTGGAGGCGTCTGCGCCATCCAGGAGATGCTGGGCCCCAAGATCCCCTACCGCCCTGGCCGCTCCGACAAGGACGCCGCCGCCTGCACTCCCGACGGTCGCCTGCCCGACGCCGCCCAGCGCCAGGACCACGTCCGCAACATCTTTTACCGCATGGGCTTCAACGACCAGGAGATTGTCGCCCTGGCCGGCGCCCACGCCCTGGGTCGCTGCCACACCGACCGCAGTGGTTTCGACGGCCCCTGGACCTTTTCGCCTACCGTCCTGACCAACGACTACTTCAAGCTGCTGCTGAACGAGAAGTGGGAGTACAAGAAGTGGGATGGTCCTAAGCAGGTGAGTTTTTTCTTTCCCGGTCGGTAGGGAGTGTCAATGGTTTTGAAATATGAGATTCTGACCCCGGAATGAAACCAAAAACAGTACGTCGACAGCAAGACCAAGTCCCTCATGATGCTGCCCGCCGACATGTGCCTCATCGAGGACAAGAAGTTCAAGGAGTGGACCAAGAAGTACGCCGAGGACAATGACCTGTTCTTCAAGGACTTCGCTGCCGCCGTGCTCAAGCTGTTTGAGCTCGGTGTTCCCTTTGCCGAGGGTACCGAGAACCAGAGGTGGACCTTCAAGTCTACCAACGAGTAAAAATAAAAAAAAATAAAAAGAAGCAACTCGAGGGATCGGAACCGAATGGAGAAGAGGGACTTTTTATGATAGACATTGTTAGAAATTTTTTCTTTTAGAGGGTTAGATGTGGACCACTCCATATACCCAGATGGGGGGTGGCGGAGGTTGAGACGGCGGGGAGAAAGCTACTCTCCCAAGACTTGTATAAAGGCAGAAGCGGTCATCGCGACCATCTTTCTCAAATATCTCTTTTGTGTAAAGAGTGTACAAATACAGTACTTTTAGGAAACGTTCTCCCGCCGCTGATGCCCAATGTTTTATGATCGAGAGTGAGTAATGACGTTGGAATAAGGCTGGTACGGAATGTTTCGTTTGATGGGGTATTCGGAGGTTTCCACGACTTGCAGGTGTCCTTTCCTTGCCTTTCGCTTGGCTGCATCACATCCCCGCAGAGGCGAGGAGGAGGAGCGCCAAGACTTGACAGGTACATGGTTCCCCGCATCCTTCTTTTTCAACCCCGACGGGGTTAAGATGATGCTACGATGATGTGCCTTGATTCTCAGTCATTGAATAGGATGTTACAGAGATATGGGTTGCCCGGAAGTTGTGTAAAAATGTTGGGTCATCATGTCATTAATTGCCTTTCTCACAGAAAAGAGCACGGTAAAGGTCTATATGTGTACCAAAACAGCATGTAAGGTCAAGGTAGTTAATAGTAACACCTCCCTCACGCCGCCAATCTCCCTTCAACTTTTCCCCTCCACCACTCCGCCCAATCAAGCACCTTCCTTCCCTTCCTCGCATCCTCTGCACAAAACACCATGGCGTGACTGCGCAGGACCTCCTCAAGGCTGCAGCCCACAAGCTCCCTCTGGGCCCTATCGGCGCTCCAGCCGTGGTTCTTGACCTTGTCGACGGCCAGGACGAACTGCCTGGTGAGGCCGTTGTCGCCGCCGCCGTGGCCGACGCTCTCGAGCCGGGGCTTGTGGACCGTGGTCTGGCCGGTGCGAAAGTCGGACACGGAGATGGTCTGCGAGTCGGCGTGCACCTCACCGTGCTCGCCGTAGATGAGCGTGTGGCGCTGGCAGATCTTGGTCGTCTGCGACACCATGTGGAAGGTCGCCTGCTTCGCGCCGAGGCTCCGCGGCTCGTCCTCGTCCCACGTCAGCGTCACCACTTGGTTGTCGCACACGTCGTTGTCGCCCTCCCAGACGCAGCGGCCGAACCAGTTGCGCGCCTTGACCTCCTCGTCTGGCACGGTGGCGTCGTAGTCCTCGCCTAGTTTGGATAGCAGCGCCTCCCGGGCCTGGTTCTTGTCCGTGTAGCTCTCGATGTCCGGCACCACGATGTCGATCGGCCAGTTTGTGTTGCTCGAGTCCAGGCTGCGCAGACCAAAGCTGTCGGTGCCGTCGGCGTAGATGCGCTTGGCCGAAAACTTGCATTCCTTCTCGATGGAGCAGGATAGACAGTTGGTGGCGGCCCCGGCCGCCTTTGGTTTCCTGCTCTTCTTGAACAGATGCAGCCCGCCAGAGCTGGACACTGTGGACGGGAGGTGGGGCTCCTCCCCGGCGCAGAGAAGCCACAGCAAAACGTCAATGTCATGGCAGCTCTTGGTCAGCAGGCTCGGGGCAGACGTGTCCTCGCGGCGCCAGTTGCCGCGGACGTACGAGTGGGTAAAGTGCCACCACCCGACGGGTTCCGTGTGCACCACGTTGAGAACGTCGCCCACGCACCTCTCCTCCAGCAGCAGCCTGCGCAGCTCGATGTTGTGCGGGCTGTAGCGCAGCACGTGCCCTATCGAGAAGACGTTCCCCGCCGCCCGCAGCGCCCGGTACATGTCGACGCAGTCCCCGAGGCGCGTGGCCAGCGGTTTCTCGCACATGACGTGCAGGCCGCCCAGCTCGGCCAGGCCCATGACGACCTCGCGGTGGAGGTGGTCCTGGACGCAGACGAAGACGGCATCGACGCCGGTGGAATCGCTTTCGTCACCGCCCCGGCTGCTGCTGCTGCTGCTGCTGCTGCATCTTTCCCGGCGGGCCTTTTCGTACGCCACAAACGCCTTCCAGTCGCCGAAGCTGTGGGGTTCCGCGTCGGTCCAGCCGGCGATGAACTGGGTGCCGATGACGGAGCGGCGATAAGGGTCCGGCTCGGCGACGGCGACGACGATGCCGTTGCTGGACGTCTTTACCGAAGATGCATACGTCTGGCCGCGGGACCCGGCGCCGATTATCAGGATGCGGGGTGGGGAGGCCGACATGGGTGGTGGGGGTGGGGGAAGGACATTTTCTGATGGTTCTGCCATTGCTTCTTGTGTGGTTTCTTGGTGGAAACTCTAATGAGAGTGGGAGGGTGAATTTGTTTCTCCGAGGTGATTTACTATAGTAGTTAGTGGGTTAGACAAGCTTGCGTAGGTCGTCTTGGGTTGATGGATGGAGGAAGGTTGGATCCGCTTTTGAAGTCTGTGCGTTACCCCGGATTTTGAGTTGAATGGCATGAACCACTTAGCTTGAAGCGATTTGCAACGTAAAGTAACCATACCCCACTTTATATATTTGCATGCCGGGCATTTCCTACATTGTACAACCGCTCAAAAAGGCAGGCAGGATGCAAACTTTACATCAGTGATTGGATGCATTATCTGCTACATGCCTGATAGGCAAGAGGTAAATCACTACTACGTTGCAATGGCCATACGGTGAAGGCTTCTGGTCTGATACCTTTTGGGACGCTGCAGGGGTAACTGTAACAATCCTTCGGAGCCCAAAGGACCAACTCAGTTTCGATCTCGACCCAAAGTAACAATGGAACCACACTTTCGAGTTGGCGCCCGATAGAAATATTGTACTTGGAGCTGCAAACAGGACAAGATAATGACGTCTGGTCTCTTTCGGGTATGGGTACTTGCCTCTAGCGATATGACAATACGGAAGCCATTCGGTTATTGTACCCGAGATAACAAATCTTGTTTTTTTTTTTTTTTTTTTTTTTTTTTTTTTTTTTTTTTTTTTTTCCCCTTCAACACTGAGAATACATCCATGCTTTACCCATCAAGACAATATCCCACCTAGCAGTGATTTCCTACCCCCACGTTCTTGACGATAACATCCACCTGTACCCCAGGATGGTGGCGTGTTCCTCCGATAGACCACCACTCACCATAGTCCCAGACCGAGTCGCAGTTATACAGGAGAGCATTCGCCGCATGGGCAATCCAGGAGAAGCCGGTGGGAGTGGTCCAGCTCGAGTTGCCCTAGAGTTTTGTGGTTTTATTGTCAGCCATCTCGTTTTCCAGTCTTCTCTTTTCTTCTTCCTCCTTCTTGGAAAAGAAAACTTACCAAGTTGCACCAAGAAATCCCACTATTGTGCTGACACGCAACCCTCTGGCACTCCCCAGCCAAGATGGTGGCGGGACCGGGCACCTTCATCAGGTAGTCGATGTTCCGCTTCGTATAAGGGATGTCTGCCTGGTACCGGTGGCAGAGGCACTCGGACCAGTCGCCGTAGCCCTCGGCCGGCTTGTTCTGCTCGGGCCATTCGAAGCCGTACTCGTAGCCCTTGTGCATGCATAGCATCCAGTCCGGCGGCTTGGGGCAGCCGTGGCACCCGATCCTGCTGTAGTCTCCCTTGTCTTCCTTTTGTCGCTTGTCGAAGGCGGTGAACGTGTTTGAGAGAGGTCTGACGGCAGGCCCGGCCGGGCTGGCGAGGGAGGCTATCTCTGTGGCCTCGAAGAAGGCACGCCGCTTTGCGAGCTGTGGGGCAAAGTCGGTCTCGTAGTTTGGGTTGAGGAGGAGAATCTCGTTCCAGACTTTTTGTACCGTCCCGTTGAGGATGATGTGCTCGCCGGGTCGGATCTCGACTTCGAAGCGAGGCTCTGTCATGACGAAGCCGGGAGGTGGGAAGACCTGTCAGTGGAAGGAATCGAGGGCTGGTTGTTAGCTAGGTACTCAAATATTCTGAGGTGGTTGCTTGGTTGAAAGCTCATTGTCAAGCATTCGCGGGTAGTGAGTTGGTAAGCAGTATTGTTTTTCCACTACTCTGCGTGCAGAAAAGAGGGGAATAGAGCAGATCCAACTCACATCGTCTTCGATTGGTACGACTGGTGTTGTGAGGATCGCAGGCACCAGGCCAATCAAAAGAAGTAAATACGAAGATAGAAAATGCATGATCCCTTGACTGGTAAGTACCAAGTTCAAGACTGTAAAATGGGCTGTTTGTACTCAGGGTAAAGAATCAGGCTGACTACCTGTTCAAATTTACCGAAACCTCAACAACTTCAAGATTCGATGGCGAGAGAGCCATTTATAGGCGAAGGCATTAGTAGAGCTTCAAGGCTGATATCCAAAAGTCAAAAATTATATGCATGAAAATAGACAATTATAGCCTAGTGCTAGAAAAGGGGCTGGGGCACCAGAAGCTTTAGGGCTGCTGTTTTTTTTTTCTTTTTTTTTTTTTTGTCTGCTGCCTTCTTACCGTAATGCCCCTATCGTACGCAGCGACTCTGCTAGGCTTACATTCTCATGCATTGCGTGCGGCTATAGTACATTGTCAAAATAATATCTAAATTCGCAATGTATGGGGGCAAGATGTAGAGAATTAGAGGATATAGTTCAGAACCTAAGACCCAAGTCACTTTTCTGTATCGTAATTTCTTTGGGCCTTTTCTGTACTAGAGCTGATTCTTGGTTAGATAACTAGAATAATATGTGCATTTATGTTCTCTTAACCCCTACTGTCTCAAACCATTTGGGTGGCCACAAGTACCGTCATAATCAAAAGTATCGCCACTAGCAAAGTAAGTTGATGGTGTGAACCTCTGCATAGCAGTTGATATTCAAGGTTTCCGGGTCAACTTGACTAGCATATGCACACAGACCGAAAGTGCCGCAGAAGAGGGTAAAACCTACAAATCCAATGCAGGGACACAAACAAAGCCTATCAGCACGCAGAATATTTGACAACTATCGTTGTCACCAACACGAACAGTTCGGTGAGTATGGAGTACAGGAAGAGGCTGACACGGACGACAATACATGCAATGTCGCTTTAATTTGGAGAAGAACATGGCCCAAAATAATTTTGCTTTCTGTCATCTCGTACGTATTTACAAAGGATTTGTATGCTTATTTGAGAATGGTGCCAGTGAGATTTTCTCCAACTTGACATACAACCACTCGGAATGCCTCCATTCTCAAGCCGACGATACAGCAGCCATCCCATGCTACTGGCTGAGTGCCATAATCTTAGTGGCAGCATGCTCGGCGGCGATCACGATCATGGCAGACGGGTTGTTGGTCACCATTCCCGGGAATATGGATGCGTCAACGACAAAGAGGTTATCGGTACCGTATACCTTGGTGTTGGTGTCGACGACGGCCGTGCCGCCGTTGCGACCGTCGTCGGTGCCGAGCTTGGTGGTACCTAATGGAGTGAAGAAAAATAGATATCAGCATGGCTTCGGGTCGCTACCAGGGGCTACTAGACTCTACTTACCCATCCAATGGTTCGCCCTCCGCTGAGCAGGCGTCGTCAGCAACGAGTTGACATACGCCTCACTGGTCTGGTTGACCGTGGGGACGTGCCAGGTCAGGTTCCGCACGCCACTGAGCGACACGCGGACGTTTTCGAGGGCCTGAATGACGGCCAGGCGGTCGTTGTCGTCGCGCAGATACGGCGGGGTCACGACACGCGTGTCCAGTCTGCTGGTGATGGACATGCGGCCTCTGCTTGTCAGGCCACGGCCGAGGTACATGCTCATGGTCATCGAAGTGTTTGTGGTACCCTCGACGCGGGCAGTCCACTGGAACTGCCTGACGATGCCGTCGGCGCCCTTGACCTCCTCCCAGAACAGCGGGCCGATGTTGGGCGCCGCCTGCGCGAGGATGCCCGTGCGGCTGTTGAGGTACTTCTCCTCGTCCGACGGGATCGGGTGGTCCCAGGCCTCGTAAAAGTCGTAGAAGACGACGTCGGGGTGGTCTATGATGGTGTCGGTGTTGACGTGGTCGAGAAGGTTGTAGCCCACGGGCAGGTT
The DNA here is from genome assembly GCF_004355905.1 of Pyricularia grisea. Classification (NCBI taxonomy): domain Eukaryota; kingdom Fungi; phylum Ascomycota; class Sordariomycetes; order Magnaporthales; family Pyriculariaceae; genus Pyricularia; species Pyricularia grisea. The sequence continues at coordinate 1,491,501 of NW_022156717.1, read as the reverse complement.
GATCCACTCCGACTCGCTGATCATGGATGCGCCATCGGACGCTGACCCCTTGACCGTGGCCAGGGAATCGGCTGGACCAATGCCGCTGCGGAACAGCACCTTTGCGGTGCCAAAGACGCCGGCCGACAGGATAACGCGGCCTGTGCTTGCTGTTACGTTGACCACTCCCGAGTAGCCATGGCCGGTCGCGGGGTTGCCCTCGATCTCGACCCCCGTAATGCGCCCGCCGGACCGCACCAGCCTCTTGACACCTGTGTCGGTGATAAGGCGGAAGTTGGAGCGCTCGGCGGCAGTCTTGAGGTAGGTTGCCAGGGGACCGCCACGTTCACCGCCGGAGAACATAAAGGTCGAGTGTCCGAATGTCCGGTTCTTGCGGTCAGGGGAGGAGTTGGGTTCGTCGATTCGTGACCAGCCCGCCGAGCTGAGACCCGAGGACAAAACATTGAAGCCTTGGTCATAATAGATCCTGCCGTCTTGTGAGGGTCTAACCGTGCCGGGAATGCGAGAGAAGACACGGTCCGTGGCCTGGCGAGTGTCGCTGGACTTCCAGCCCGCGGGGAAGTTCTCGTCCCAATCAAGGGGGTGAGGCTGTTCAGGGGTTGTTGTCAGTTTGGAGTATTAACGGATGGCTGCACAATAGCAGCTGAGCTGAAGTTTATAGGCCTTACCTTCCACCACAGACCGGCATTCACAGCAACGCCACCTCCCAGCACACAACCAGCCATCTGGTCCATGTCTGTGCATGCAACACCAGCAGAGTCGGCCCAGATCTGGTTACAAAGACCAGGGACATCGAACCTAGTCAGCTTGGTATCATTGAGCCAGTCAGGACGCATGGTGCCACCCCAGTAGCCTGTCGAGGGTGGTCCCTTTTCAATCAGCAAAACACTGTGACCCTTCTCGCTGAGCTTGTCGGCAACAGTGATGCCGCCCGCGCCGGCTCCGACTACGATGTAATCAAACTCCTCAGTTGGTGCGGGAGTAAAGGTCACTGCAGGTGCCGAGGTGGTAGTAGTGGCCGGGATTGATGTCTCTGAGGTTGTTGCTGGTGCTGAGGTCATGGTGGCTGCTGTGGTTCTGCGGTTTTCATACATAAAGTCAGTGACCCCTGCAGCTTATGGGAGTCTAAAGTATGGCAACAGACCGGGCATCAAAAGTGGATGTAGAAAGGAAGTCGAACAAATGTATACTCACGTTGGAGAGGTAGCACCGCAGTTGCCCGAAACAGTCTTGGTCGCCAGCCCAACCCACTGGCTATATTCGCTCCTAGCCAAACCCTGCAAGACTGCGCCGTACTGACCAAACCCGGTATCGTGGAATCCGTGGGTGATCTTGTCCGGGCAGTCTGGGTTGGTGGGCGTGTCGGAGCCAGACGCGCGACCCAGGACCAAGAAGCCCTGGCTGGTAGATGTCTTTCCAGCATCGCCATCCTGCTCCCAGGCCAAGCAGCCCTGGCAGCGGTAGGTGACCTCGTAGTAGTCGTCGGTGATCTTTGACGAGATCTGCGTGAGCTTGGCATCGCCCTTGTAGACGCCGGGGAAGTCGTAGCCCGTGACGTAGCGGAAGCTGGTCAGCACCTCGTCGCCGTGCGGCCAGGCGACGAGCAGCAGGGCGCCAATCATCTGACCAGACTCGCCGTGCGAAAGTCCGCACCAGCCGCCCTCACCTTTGCTGCTTTTGCCGCATCGCTAAGTTTAGTGCAAGACAGTCTTTATGTCAGTCGCATGACTACTTGTGGAGGAATGATAAACTCATATAAGTCTTGGTGTGGGTGGGAAGGCCTTACAAGGAGACCAATGTATTCGGTTGAGTCTGTCGTCAAGGCATTCTCGGGCAGAGCCATACCAAACTCAAAAGGAGCTTGAGAGCCTCCGGCGGCGGCGGACCAGGTGCCAAAAGTAATTCCGGACTCGTGCTCAACCATGGTGGGTTCTTGGGCGACGCATGATTGAGCGGCTTGTACACTATGTCAGCTCATGTTTGGCCAGCGAGACAGCATGGATAGTCTATATATTTGAACCTACATAGCGCGGCCACCGCAAGGGCGGCGATGCGGCCACTTCTGAGCTTCATGTTGTGCTATATGAATGGCAAACAAGCTGCCAGAAGAACAACGACGATGAAGGATTGGCCGAAGATCTATATCAGATCAACAGTCGCAAAGAACGAGCGGCGAACAATCGAGATAAGATCCAGTTCGTGGACAAGGGAAGAAAGAAGGAAAGCCCACATGAAATCACATCGACACAAAGGAGGGTGATCAATGGCTACTATATGCAGTCCAGGGGCTCATATGATGGCGGTCCAGACTAGGATAATGAAAAAAAAGCCAGGTCCCGAGGCTGCGGGTCGTAAATCACTCTATCATCACCCCAAAACAAACCGGTGATGTAGCATTCAGCCTCGGACACAGACTCCGAAAATATGGAAGATCAAATCAGAGTAAAAAAAAAGTGCCAGGGTTCCCGCAGCCTCCAAATGAGGAAGTTCGACCTCCTTCTATGCCTGTTAGAATACTGGCTCGTCGGTAAATCCGGGGCGTGAAACAAGCGCAGATCCCAGACAGCAGAAGAAAAAAGAATAATACAGGCAGGCAAGCCGCCACTGGAATTTCTGGGATAACTAATAAGGTGTCGCATAGAAGAGCCAGGCGGGGGACGAGAGATTTAGGCTGCAATATGGAGCTATAGCTGATCGTTTGCCAGGTATTTGTGAACCCTCCGGGCCCACCGAGGTAATGAATGGGATGACAGGCCCTCGTTTTCCTGCTGGGAACGAGCGGGCAGAACCTCTGTTTTTTTCCCCAGTCTGACAGAGGCAGGTGGGGTGGTCCTCTTTTCTCACAGTACCGATAGAATAGGGTAGGTATGTAAGCCAAGACAAGAACGGGAAAGGGTTTCCTGGAGGCATTACGTGGGTAAAAAAAGGCTGCGGAGAATTTCAAGCGGGGCGAAATTGGCCTTGTTGTTGTCGATAGCTTGATATAAATTAGCTCCTACTGCGGCTCTTATCGTAGTTTTCGGTTCTATATCCCGGCTGTTCCGACCTCTTGCCAGGAGTAAGAAGTACTATGTTTGGTCGGCAGAAGGGCAGGTGTGTCTTGGCCATGGTTGACTAAGCAAACAAACTTTGAACTGGAGGTCAAGTGGAAAGTCAGTGCTGCCCTCGAGAAAAGAGGACAAAATCCAGACCAGCGAAGCAAGTCTTGTCTTTTCGGGTACCTACAGGTGCACAGCCAAGGTCACCCACGCCCAGGTTGGCGGTCCCACAGGCAAGCGTGTGTGAGTGAGATTTTCAGATGGGAATTTTTGTTTCCATGGGTGGCGGGACCCCCAAGACGGCATGACACCCCGGATGTGCCGAAGCTCGCAAACGATCTTCATGGAGTCAGATCCCCGTCTTGGCGGGGGAGACATTTTGGGGGCAGGTGGGGTTAATCTACTCTACTGCTAACAGTTAGAGCGTTCCTTACTAACAAAAGTGCCACGGCTAAATTCGATAACAATGCGGACAATGTTGCGACTTGATGAAATCAGGAAGGCAATTCGTCTGCAATCACTAAGGGTCAAGGAATTTGTATTCTGCTAGTCAGTTAGCTACATACCACTTTAACTGGGTACTCTGGTTTAACCTTTTTTTCATTCACTTTCCTGTATGTTGGACCATCACCCATTTAGCCACAATCATCACCGAATATCCATGACCCTAATCTCGACCCATCGTCACTCAATTTTCATAATTTGCAGTTCAGCTGACCTGCAAACGAAAAAAGACCGACGTTTACCACATCGAAAATGCATATGATGTAGGTGGCTAATGCCGTTTTGTTTCACAAATGTGCAGTTTCTCTCGGTAGTCATCCGAGACGGAGGCTCCCTTCCGCTACCCCAACTGGTGAACTCCGATAAGCCATTGGGTTGCGGGTCGAAATTGGAGTTGAGAATTTTGCCACGTGCCTTCTTCACTGACACGAATCAGTTCGGCATCAAATTCGCAGCCTTGTTAAGGCAGTCTGCAGAAAAAGAATATGAGATTTTTCAACCGACTCAAAGTTGCTTCCAAACAAGAACCAAAGCATATCCTAACCCTAACCCAAGATTCAGGGGTGACCCCCGGGAATTTCGCTGGTATCCCGTAAGCCTAACTTTTGTGAAAATGTTCTCGACTCAGTTTTACTAGATAGTGTCGCCAACCAGTGTTGATTGACATGAAATTGGTCTTTTCTTAACATGGTTCCAAACGTGGATGCAAGGTGTATGCGAAACTCTCTTACTACGCAGCACCTGGTCGTTGGCGCTGCATATGTGCTATTGAAGATGGCCCATCGGGTGAACGACATTCTGGACATCTTCCATGTAAGCAAGTTCCGACGCCGGCTAGTAAGTTTTACGACCCTCCGCAACTTCAATCAATCCCCTTCCGTGTCGATTCTCAAAATGACTATCACTCTTCAGATATCTCAACAGGCCATTGTTGTTAATAGCAGCGGGAAAGAATTCCGAAGTGGATAGATCCCGCATCAACCCCATCCCCACTTACACAACTCTTTTGGGGGAGAAATTTATTTTTCATATAATAATGTGCCATTACAGCCTGTAAACCTGTTTCTTGCTGTCCAGTCCGGATGCGATCGTGAACCAGCCGGAGAATGGCTGCTCGAGCTATCCTAGTCAGTCTTTAGCTCACATGCTCGGGAAAAGGGGGGAAAAACTTTCTTTTCTTCTTTTGACCTCTTTGTCAGATGTTATGAGACCATTATAAGCATCGCCGTCCTTGGCATTATCATTCCATTCATTCATATGCGTCTTGCAACCAGGTTAGCCAATCGTCCTGTCCAAGAGAGTGACTGATGATGGATCCACCCCTGGGCGCCTTAAAGTCAAACAAACGCTCTAGCACTAGAAATTCGCTTATTAGTGGCCTTACTATGTGCCGTGCCCCTTTGATGAGTAATTGACATGGATGCAGTTATGAGTAAGCCTCATTGGTGTGTTAGGATTAGTTGAAAAGTCGCGCATAAAAAATACAGGCACCTATGTTCTGGCTATCAAACACAGCGACGATTAATAAGTAAGGCTGCGTTGTCGTTCTGATAGCATTAGAGGCTGTTTGCTCGAGTAAAAGTGGGCTAGAACTGTTTCTCAAGCGACCTGCTGCATCTGTCGTCCAGTACTCTCCAGCTTGATCTGACTGAATTTCAAAAACCGCAGGGTTGACTCATCGAAAACAAGTCACAACTATGTAGGAAGTGGTCGTGAGAACGTTCAGGAAAAATGACTTTGTACCTTCAGAACTAGGTAGGGCAGGTAATGGAACAAACAACATTTCTTATCTAGTCCCCAAAGTAGCGGAGGTGGTGAGCAAAGAAGTAGGCGACTGCCCAGCTAGATAACACAGATAGATGCTAGTAGGACGTGGAACTAACCACTTATAATCTTTGCCAAATGTGAGGGGTCAGTGATGCAAGGTTTTATACAACGGAGTTTATGGTCGGGGCAGCAGCTACCAAAAGCGCCAAGAATAACTACTTCCAGTGCAAAAGGACTGGACGAGCTTTATCAGTGCGTTTACGGGATCCTGGTTCTAGCTCGTCCTGTGTACAACCCGTAGCAGTCCCTGCGGCCAGCAAAAGAAATTGGAATTAGGTCGAAGGTGAATGCGATGAAGTTGAATTGTATTTTGTCGGGTGACGTTATGAAAACAAGCTGCAAGGAAGAAAGTTTCAAGTATTATGTGAAAATGATTGACTTTGGCGGTAGGATAATCAAAAAAGGGGAAAGACCTTTGGATGGAGTGCTGGGAGGTCCTCCTTTTTATGCTCAACGGACCCGGTTACTTTGGAAAGTGGCTTGTCTAGATGGGAACAAGTTTTTGCTTTACTACTAGAAATTGTGTACCTATGCAACCCGTTTGCTGTGTGGCTGACCATGGGAAGAACTAGAACTGATTCTCGAGTCAACAAAGTTCATGTCTGATATACAAGCGACTCACAGAACGAGTAGTATAAATCCTCAGAATGGGGGATCAACACAGACATGGATTGAAGCACCCTTATTTATGATAAGATCATTTTTTTAAAGCTAGATACTTGGTTTTCCTCTCATGTCATTCATCTTTTAGACACTAGTAATGGTGGTTAGGTTGGGATTAAATTAAAAGTTAACGTCTTGCAAGCTGCCGTTCTTGAGAAGCTGGTAGCATTAGTTCGGATGCTTGACTAAACAGAAGGATGCAGAATTCTATCGATAGGTGAGAAACAAAATTTATTGTGCTGTAGAATAATCATTATAGCCACTGCGTCTTATTTTCGTTGAAGAGAGGTGACTGGTTTGGAGCGTGTTAATGGCAAGCGACCGGGAGATAGCAAAAAGAGCGACATGAAATGACGATATTTGCAAAAGAAAGAGAGGGGAAGAAAAAATAGAGGGTCGCATAGTAGCTACTAGCATTTCCAAGCAAAAAAAGTACAAAAACAAAAACATACAACACCGAGGATTCCCCAGTGGTCACCCACCTGAGTACTAGTTCGGCCCTCACTGGTTTGACTAGGGGAGAGCGGACGGGATCCCGTATATTCCAGTGGGTATGGTCGTATGTGATTGTTATGCGATGGTTGTCTGTATATATGCTAAAAATTATGTCTCGTAAATGGAAACATATGACAAAATTCAGGGGTAAAATTCGCAAGACAGCCTCGAGATTGTTTTCTTTTTCTTTTTTTTTTGGTGTCAGAGCCTAAAAATGTCTTACATGCATTGTACAAGGCTGCTCTTCATTATAAGATACACGTAGCTGTATTGAATAGCAGAGACTTTTTGTTGCTGTCCAATCAAATATCCGGGGGGAGGGGCGGCAAAGTCCGATCAGATACAAATACAAACGACGCGTCTACCATAACTCGTTCCTTGATAGTCCGTACTATACTACTATGTGCTGCGCAAATTCAGGTACGGATAACCTCCAAAGGTGGCTTCTAGGAAAGACCGACCAAATCACTCCCGAAGGTCATAATAACTTCTCGATCAAGCAACAACGGCAGAGAAGCATACCTATCTATTCGAGTTTAAATGCATAATATCATATCTCGACAAAAGCCGGAGCCACTACCGATCGCGCATTCGTTGAATTCGGGCTGTCCGCCATGATGACTTTTCTGATCTTTGGTTGGGAATGTTACTGAATCTCGCTATAGGGGCAATTGGGCGACAACGGAGCCTATAATAAGCTGCCAAAACGGATGGGGAAACGACGAACATTGCGCTGCGTTACTTGTGATCCCCATCAAAGGCTTTGAGCATGCATCCATGGTAATCCAGAGGTATGATAAAGAATATTACTTGGAGCTTTTTCCATCCTTTAGACTGCTTGCTTGTTGTTACCTAGCTGTTGGTCAAACAGACAGACTTCTCAATACAAGTTGTAATACCGACCCAGGTCGGAGACGTGAGCTGCAAAGTCCACCTTGCAGGCATGTTTGTGAAGAACGACGAAGACCTTTGCGACCACGACAAAGGAGCGCGGAGTGGATGAGACCACCGCCGCCTCTAACGACACTTGATTTCGGCAGTGATTAAGACATACGCAACTGCATTTAATAGCAGAGATGCTTTCGTGTGAGCTCCACCTTTCCGAAGCACTATTTAAAGCTATTTATTCACAATCTGATTGGTGCGCGAACCTGCGTTCTCTGAGCCATTCAGGTAGATCGAGTATTCTCCATCATTATTCCCAAAGCTGTCAAAAGCGAATAGATGAATTATTCAGAGATAAATCTACGTCATCTCATACATCTCTCATCCGCAAATTATCACAGCCACTTCATTCAAGTATTTTACGATGCCCCAAAAAGGCCCTAGTAGATGCGAATCAGGCCCAAGAGCGACTTGTGGCCCTGTTCCCGTCTTGGCAGGGTTGGGTGACACAACTTAACCGGCGTGTCCTCATTGGAGGGACATTCTTCAACGACTGACAAAACAAGCAAAAAGCGGTACTGTGAGTCCCGAGTTATGTGGGGGCAAGCATGAAATTTGGGGTTGGAAATGATTATAAGTCAGGAGGCATTGACTTGGTCAATTTCCCAATGCGGATGGATTGTATTATCGACCAAACGGTACATCACCGCCCGAGCTGGCTAGGACCAGACAGGGCTTCGACTAGATTGAATATACGGCCCGTCGAGCCATGCCAGGTCACGATTGATGTGGGGAATGCATGTAGTTTATATTAAAACCAAACATCTCACTTCCCATCACAACCAGGTTTGTTATTCCCACGGTGGCGATCATCTGTAGAATCCTTGGCTTGTCCGTCGTCATATTGATTGCTGATGTTTCTGGATCTTGAAAAATTGATCCAAGTTTTCACGAAACAAATTGAGAGAAGGTTGGGTACTAGGTAACAATGTCATGGCAATCTCGTTATCTCCCCTCAAATTGATCCAAAAAAAAAGATCAGTTCAACAAATGTTTGCAAGTGAAGCTGATAAACAGAAAACAAAAGTGGCAAGTACCGGCATTTCGGGGCCTAATGCATGCACAAGACCTTGTCAGCGGCGGTTGGTTCTCCGTTCCTACTTGGCATCTCACCATCTTCCCGACCATCCTGCCATGAGCAAACGGGAAGGCTCCCGATGGGTGTGGAGATGATTGGCCCTCTCGCCTCTGAAGCGAGAAAAATATCCCTCATGATATATAAAGAAAATTAATCAAAGCCACCGTCAGTCAAACACATACCTTGTCGCATATTTAAACTTGCCTTTTCGCCTCCCACCCATCCCCATCCTAAGATCAGCCCCATCCACCATCCTCAACCACCTCAACCTCCACTTCCTTTTTTCCCAACCCTCCCAGACCAAGATGAAGTCCATCGTAAGCATCACCGTCGGCACCCTCGCCCTGGCCATCAACAGCGTCAGCGGCCACTACATCTTCCAGCAGCTGGCCGTTGGCGGCCGCAGCTATGGCGTGTACGAGCACATCCGCCGCAACACCAACTACAACTCGCCCGTGACGAGCCTGTCGGACGCGGACCTGCGCTGCAACGTCGGCGGCGGCAGCGGCAGCTCCACCACCACCGTCGACGTCAAGGCCGGCGACTCCTTCACCTTCACCACCGACGTCGCCGTCTACCACCAGGGGCCCGTCAGCATCTACATGTCCAAGGCTCCCGGTTCGGCCGCCAGCTACGACGGCAGCGGAGACTGGTTCAAGACCTTCGACTGGGGTCCAGTCTTTAGCGGCGGCCAGATCACCTGGCCCCTGAGGTCCACCTACACCCACACCATCCCAAGCTGCATCCCCGACGGAGAGTACCTCCTCCGTATCCAGAGCTTGGCCATCCACAACCCCGGCGACGTGCCCCAGTTCTACCAGTCGTGCGCCCAGGTCCGCGTCACCGGCGGTGGTAGCAAGACTCCGTCTTCCACCGTCAAGATTCCAGGTTTCATCAAGGCTACAGGTAAGCACACGACAAATTATCAGCTGGACTTTTATTCAGGAAGCATATCAGCGAGTATACTGCCACGAACAAGAGTACTGACTGGAACTGTGATTTCTCACAATAGACCCTGGCTACACCGCCAACATCTACAACGGCCTCCAGAACTACACCGTTCCCGGCGGTCCCGTCTTTACCTGCTGAGTGAAGAAAATGACTTGCTTGTGTCTGGTGTGGTTTGATATATCAATCCTCTGGTAGTATCAATTGGGCTTTTTTTGCATCTTCTCTGTATATTCTTTTAGAACTTTAACCTTCAATAAATGTTCCAAGGGCTCTGCCGTGGCCCGGTATTATACTTAGAGTCTGTCCAACTTTGACACTTTGTTCTACCCTTGAAGTGACCCTCTACAACCTACAACTTCGCACCCCCGCTCCTCTCATCTTTCTTGGCAACATCCCTCAGCACCCTCCTCAGGATCTTCCCACTGGGAGACTTGGGGATGGCGTCGACCAGCACAACCCCTCCCCGCAGCTTCTTGTGCGGCGCCACCTTGCTGGCCACCCAGTCCACAAGCTCCTTGGCCTTGGCCTCCCCTCCTGCCTTTTGGTCCTTGAGCACGACGTAGGCCCTCGGCACCTCACTCGCCAGCTCCTTGTCCTGGATCCCGACGACGCCAACATCGGCGACCTCGGGGTGTCCCAGCAACAGCCCCTCCAGCTCCGCCGGCGCGACCTGGAACCCCTTGTACTTGATTAGCTCCTTGAGCCGGTCGACGCAGTACAGATTCCCAAACTTGTCTTTTCGGAAGACGTCTCCAGTCATAAAGTACCCATCCTCACTCATAGTCTCCCTCGTCTTGTCCGGATTGTTCAGATAACCCAAAAACAACTGCGGGCCTTTGACCCACAGCTCGCCCTCTGCCATCTCATCCCCGTCCGGAACCTCGCTCCCATCCGCCGCGACCAGCTTGGCCGTCATGTTGGGCACGAGCTTGCCCACGCTGCCCATGAACTTCGCCCACTCGTCTGGCGCCTGGACCGAGACGACGGGCGACGTCTCCGAGAGGCCGTAGCCCTGCTTGACGGGGAGCTTGAGACGGTTCCACAGCTCCTCGGTCAGCTCGCGGGTTAGGGGTGCGGCGCCCGAGTGCAGCATCTTGAGCGACGAGAGGTCGTACCTGTCGCAGATGGGCGACTTTGCAAACGCTAGCACGATGGGCGGCGGGACGTACGCGTACGTGATGCGGTGCTTCTCGATCAGCGCGCACGCCTGTTCCATGTCGAACCGGGACATGACGACCAGCTCCCAGCCAAAGTAGGCCGAGGATAGGACGCATGAGAGGAGGCCCTGGGAAGGAAGTGGTTAGTATACGGTGGCTTTTGGTATCTTTGAATGGCTGTTTTTTTTTTCTTTTTTTTTTTTTTTGTGAATAGCCAAGGCATATCCAAGTCACCGAAGTAAAAGAAACAAGAAAAACCCACATATACGTGAAAGAATGGCGTGAACCCCAACATCTTATCTCCCTGCCCATCCAATCCTCCCACCGGCAGAAAATAATGCCCCTCGGTCTGGGCCATCTGCATCAAGTTCGCCACCATATTATAGTGACTCAGACACACCCCCTTGGGCAGCCCCGTCGTGCCGCTGCTGTAGACCAAAAAAGCCAGATCCTTCTTGGGCTCCACCAGCGTCTGCGCGTACTTGCTACAGTAGAAGGTGCTCCTGATGCTGCTGTAATGCTTGAACCTGCTGCCGCCGCCGTTTGCCACCCCTTGCCCGGACGACATGAGCTCCCCGACCAGGATGATCCTGTCGTCGGGGATGCCCGCCTGCTTGGCCGCCTTGACGGCGACGTCGAGGTGCTGGATCTGGGTGACGAGGGCGCGGGCGCGCGAGTCGCGCAGCTGAAACGCCAGCTCGTCGGCCGTGTACAGCGGGTTGGCCGGGCTGGCGACGCCTCCCGCCCACAGCAGGCCCATGGTGACGACGGGGGTGTCGATGCAGTTGGGCGTGAAGAAGGCCATGACCTCGCCGCGCCGCCACCCCCAGAGCGCCTTGAGCCCCTTGCCGAACTCGACCGACGCGGTGCGGAGGCCGCCCCAGTCGAGCCGGTCGCCCGTCGCCCCGTCCGTGTAGACAGTCTTGCTGTCCAGGAACGGTTTGCTGCGCCGAGAGAAACATAGGTTCCAGATGTCCGTCTCCGGGATTGGGATGGGTTTGTAGGGCGAGTCGAACGGCATTGTTGTTTTTATTATTCTGGTGGTAAAGGGATTGATTTGCCAAACTCTATATCTATACCCAGTAAAGAGGTAACCCGGATGAATTGCTATTGATTTGCGATGAAAACTATAACAAGGCTGATCAAGATACAAAGTCGAGAAAATCACCAGAAACCGGACGTCTAGGTACTCAAGAAAAATCCAGCTTGCTCGCAATTGGAACTTTTTGAGTTTGCGTTTGTTACCGGTGCTCGGCCACGCCCTTTACTTTAACGCAAAGCCCCTCTCGCCGCTTTCTGTCGGCTCGTCGGTTCTGTTATCGTCACTAAGTTTACCCCACATAGTGACCCCAACGACCCACTTAGTCTTCGCCGAGAACGCGGGGAAGCGGATCCTTTTCAAGTATCCCCCCCCCCCATAGCTTAGCTTCAACGTCCCTCACTTGAGCCTCAGCCTCAGTAAGGTACAACTTTATCTTATGGAGGGTAGATACAAACTACTACGTAGGCAGGTATCTAAGTAAGCATACATGCGCAGTAATCAATGCATACTGTTTTAAACTCAAACTGGATTTAACTTCCTTGACTGGTTGAAGCGTATCGAGAGTACTTTATTGATCATCTTCAATCATGACAGCTCACCGCATTTGAAAATAGTAAATTCTCCCCTCCGTTTCCAACGTCTCTTTTCATTAATCTATCCATAACAGCACTTCAACGCCATGTCTTGTCATCCACCTTTTGAAATGCGCATCACTCAAAAAACTGAATATAGATAGATGGCTCGCCCGCTCGCTTCAAGTCAAGACTCCCACAACGCCTTTTGCCCAATAAAACCCAGGTATCCCCTCAGAAAAGTTTCCCCTGTGTGTGTGTGTATGTGTGTGCATTTCTGAGAAAGAAAACAAAAAGTGTATTCAGCTGGGTCTGAGGACCTTGAAAGCGCTTAGTTGATCGTCGGTATCGTTGTCCATAAGGCTAAAGTTTCCCCCAGAAGCCTGGGTCATCGCTGAAGGCCGATGCTGTGCTGGCCTTAACTGTGGTTGATTTACCTGATTTGTTTGATCATGCACCACAGTATGCTCGCTCCTCAACGCTGGTGGTTTGGGTTTCGGTCGCACGTCTGGCGACATTGTCGGTTTCCTGCTTGGTTTTGGTGGTGGCGCTGCTGACTCTGTCGCCTTATCAATTCCCAGTTCACTCGCTGTTGGTGGGGATGCAATCGGCCTCCGTGCGAACCCGCCATCCTTTCCCCGGAGGGGAAACACTTGTTGCATCGCCTGCTGTCGCTCACCGAGTCTTCCAACCACACCTTTTAATCCATCTTCTGCTCTTCCTGGCGACCTTGGCCTCTGGGCCACTGCCACATGGTCACTCTGAGCAATGGTCGGGCTCCCGGCTGGGCTCAAACCAGCTAGATGTGCCGGCTTCTTTGCCACTGGCGGCGGAGCATTGCTTGATTTTGTCGCTGAAGATGCGGACGATGTAGGTGGTGGTTGCGCTTGGACAGCCTTCCTTGGGATCACGTCAGATGGTGGAGGCAGAACCTTAGTTGGCATTTTGGTTGGAAATGTTGACGCTCTCTCCGGTCCGGGGCCAGATCCACTGTTGCCTGGCTGTCTTCTGGGGGGCGGGGGCGGGGGAAGTGTCTGGGTTCTATAAGAGCTAGACACGTGCTCGCTCTGTGTACTCGGTCTTCTTGTAAACTGAGCGGACAGTGCAGAAGATGGCATCTCGTTACGCAGGCTCGAGGCCGAATGCTGGTCACTCTGCCCTGTAGGCTTTCTTGTAAACTGCGCTGACAGTGCTGATGGATCATATGGAGGTGGCAACTTCCTGACTGTCTGCTGCTGCTTCAGTGTCGGTAGCACGTGCTCATACGGACTTGTTGAGATGCTAGAGTACGAGTTGCTCAGCCTGGAGTCCGATCTGGGCACAGTCACCCAGTCTGGTTCCTCTGTCGGCACAAACGGATTCGCCGGCCTGTTAGGATTCAAAACTGTGACGTGAGATGACGCGGTAGGTCTGGGTGGCGCCACAGTCGACCTGGCTGTTCGACCATTTTCGAGCCACCACTTTTGCCTGTCATTACTAGCCGGCGGCAAGCCAGGTTCAATCGACCCATACCCCTTCAGATCCTCGTCATCAGTGTCAGCCGTCTGAATGCTGATGGCGTCGCCCATGTCTGCTTTTCTCCGTTCATAAATCTCCCGGGAGAACTGCTCCCGGAGCGCCTCGTCGACAATGTTAACTGTGCAATCAAAAGTTCCGTAGACGGGTCTATGATCCGAAAACCTGAGAGGAGCCGAATCGTACGAAGTTTGGCGAATATTGTTGCCTTTTCGCAGAATACGATCTGTCCACGCAGGTATCCTCGCCTTCTCACTACACTGGTTGTTAGCCATTTTGAGTTTTGAGATTTCTTGTTCAGGTACTTACGAAGAGTCGTAGACATCGCTTCCTAGATCGAATTTGTAAGTAGGCATAAAGTTGATGCGTGCCTCCGAATAGTATTGGAAAGAGAGACCAGCAACCATTTGCAGGTTCAGCTGTTCTTGGATTAGCAAACTAATCATTAGATTTATCATCAGAATAGATAGGGAACTAAAATACCTGATCGTTTTCATACAGACGCCCAAGATCTTGCCGTTTGATAAGATCCATCGTCTTATCTCTGCTCAACCCAATGCGGTAATTGAAATCACCGAGCCAGATTACGGTATCTGAAAAAAAAAAGTAAGCTTCCAGACACTAAACTCAAAAGGCTTTGTATGTAGCAGCCAGGGCAGCTTACCGTGATCATCGATGCCCCTATTTCTCTGAAATCTGAGACCCTGGTGAATTGTAGCATAGTCCTTATTCCTTTCCTCGTAGTTTGCAAACCCAGCAGCCAGATGCGCCGTGACAAAGCATATAGGTGTGCTGGCGTAATCGAGCCTAATCGCAACAGCACCCTTGTTGCCGGCCATACCCGACATACCAGTCTTCTTGACATTGCCCTCGACGTTTTTGATATTCCGCAGCGCAGAGGCCTTGACGAAAATGCATAGTGCTGCACCAACAAGTTGTCCACTTCTTAGCAGGACGTACTTTTCTTGTCCATGCCGTTCGCAATTCTCGTTAAGCGTTTGCTTGACGGCATTTTCCCAGAGTTGTTTCCTTCGGGGATCACTGTTCATGATTTGTTGGGGGCTGAGCTCGACAATTTCTTGAAATCCAACGGCGACAATCTCAGGCTGTCTATCACCTAGGGCAGCAGGCCAAAGCCATGGTGACAAGTCTTCATCGATCCCCTCTGTCCGGCCATTGAGGTTAAACGTCCCCACCAAGCTACGACAAGATTAGTGATCAGGCCGGTGCCAAGATAGCGGATCGCAGAGCACTCACATTGATATGGTCTCGGTGGAAGAGAATTGAGCACTCCGCTTCGAAAGTTCCACTGCAACATAGTCACTAATGGGATCATACAGAACCACAGGTGCCTGCCCGTAGATGCGGCCCAAGAGCAGGTCGATTGTATTCTGTCGCCCTTTGTCGGCAAAGTTGTTTATATATAGCCTTGTCGCCGATTTTCGGACATCGGCGAAAGTCCCGGCAAGTGACATCTTGCCGTGGCGGGTGAATGAAGACTTGAGCGCTCCAGTTCCAGCATAGATTCTCGACAACGCGTCACCATTGTCTGCCCACATGCTCGAGTGCCGCATCCAAAAGTCAGATGTAGCAAACTCTCCCCTATGACCCAAAAAGGTTTCGACTGCCATCTGTGAGATCAGGGTTTGAATGAGATTAGTGCGATCGAGACAGTCGAGACAATTCGTCCTGAAGACCCCCTCTTGCTGCAAAAGTACTACATAGCGTGGCGCCGTGGGCTTGCCGACCTCCTCTGCATCCCTGGTAACTTCGGAAAGGTAATACGCAAAGCCGTCTGCAGAATTCTCAATGTAGTGCCGAATTTGCTTTGCAGCTTCGTAACCTTGCGGGCCCTTGGTCTCGGCATGGAAGTCGTATTCGGTAGCGCGCAAGAGTGCATGATCTTGCTGAGTATGCTTCTCGCCACGGCGACTTAAGGGACAATGCTGGATGCCATAACGGAAAGATTGGGTAAGTTCAAGCTCTCCTGGTTTCGTCGCGCTTAGCAAGTTGACGACGTGCACTGCTCCGTATGTCTGCTCCAAGTCTTGGAAATGTTTGTTAAAAGCCGGCTGTGTCCCATCAGGCGACCTCGTGAGCGTGATTTTCTGCTGCCCAGGTATCAGGCCGGCGGACTGCTCCCAGAATACAGGAACCGAGCCTCGGACTTGGCAGTACGAGAAAACCACACCGGATGGACTCCAGTATGTCGTTTCTGACTCGACAAAGTTGGCGACATTCCCGTCATCATCAATACCGCGGGAATTGAACCGGGTGCCAGCCCTGCGGCATGAAAGACGGGATATAAGGGTGAGATATGATGGCATCCCAGCTTTGGATCCACCCCTCAACGGCGCTATTGGCTGCGGTAAAGTGATCGTCTGACAGAAACCTCTAATGGCCGATGTCAAGAACCAGGAAGCATCAAGAGCCTCTCTTTCATGCGCGATTAGACGCGACCGAAATTGCACAAGCGGGTCTATCATGAAAGAGTTCCACAAGAATTCCTCGTCAAAGTTGTCAATGTTGAACGCAGATGCGTCTGCTGGTCTGCTGAGTGTCAGGAAAAGAAACTTGCATATGCAAAAACTCAGGATGGATATCTTACCTGTCCTGCAGCCTGTTCGTAAGATCAAAATCAGTACTGAAATAGAAACTCCCATTACTCAACAACTTTTGAACTTCGGCACATGGGTGCTCCATAGTAGGGTCCCTTCTGCTCAAGCCCTGGCCGTAGGCTGACGACCCATCATCCTCGTAGTACGGGTCTGCGGAAAGAACGTCATCATATTCGTTCGTGTTCAGACAGAAAAACTCCACAGCATTGATCCTCTCGATGGTCTCTCCCGGACGCAATGTCGCAACTCTCGAGGCGCTCGTGATGACGCAAATGAAGACATCTTGGCCCATGGATATCAAGCCGAGTGTGCCGTATATAGGCCGCGAGGTGAGCGGGCGGTAATCGTCCAGAAGTTTCCTAGTATTGGGGGCGAATTCCACCATGCACTTTGCGGCGTTGCTCGAGCCCTCGCCCGGCCGGGAGCGTGGATTCGGAAGGGCGGAGAAGGAGCCGTTCGAGAGGGGGTCGGGACTGGAGCTGCCATGCCGAAAGACTAGAGCGTGTGATTTGGAGACAATAGCGATGGACCGGAATGGGTAGTCGCGGATCAAGAGCTGGCTGGTCTTTTCGGCCGAGGTCTGAGAGACGGGAGCGACGGAGGGTGTTGAGCCCCAGGTGTTGGGCGGCGGCTCCATGCTCAAGACGTTGTTGAGCATGTTGTCCATGCCGGTGGCCGCGCGACGGAAATGTTGCTCCATGGCGGGCGACTGCGGCGGGGCAGCTTGAAGGTGTTCAGCGCATATTATGGATTTTGATGTTGGAGCTCGAACGGAACTGCCGGTGTCCTTGCCCAATTCCTCCCTCGACTAGGTACCTTAGCCGCTCGACTAGGTCTGGGCTCAGATACGCGGCAATCGCGCTCCTGCCTGCGTTTGGTGTCTCGTGTGTGTTGGACTTTAAATTCGCTAATTGACGGTAGTTCTTCGATGCGTATATAGAGCTGACAGGGTATGAGATTTCGGATACAGCTATTGTCGATTTAGCTGTCGGGCCTGCATCGTGTTCATTTGCGTGGTTCATTAGATCCTTGTGGATTTGCGATTCGATGTTGGCCTCAGGGCTGTGCCGCCTGTCAGCCGCGCTCGATCCAATGACGCAACTAGCCTGTGACCGAGAAGTTGTAGCGGGGCTAGGTGCTATGCCCCACCTCCATCACTGAAGGCTGACCCTGACAAGCCCCAAGACATCATCAAGATTCCTGATTGCCTACAGTACCTCGGATGCTAACTTACTTATTAATGACTGATATGGATTTCAATTGAATATAGGCATCCGGCTGTCACTGTTGATTCGTCTATTCTTCTGCTAGAGTTATCACTGAACGGGAAGTCCCGGCAGCCTATTCAAGAGTTGGGCAAATGTCTTCACCATTGATAATATTAGTTGGCTGAAGTGTGTTATTTTGATGGCTGGGTAGTGTGGATCAGTTATTATTCCACATATTCATCGTCGGAATTCATATAATCTTCCCGTATTTTTTTTTTCTTTTTTTTTTTTTACCTGCTTGTCATTTGTGGGATCTTGCTCTTTCCATTACAAAATGTATACCGTAAAACTTGCCTGTAATTTTGGATATTTGCCGACTCTTGTCAAGTGGGAACACTTCCCCTACTGTTAATCCCTCTCCACCGCTCGAGTCAACATCTCAATACGGGTTGTAGTCTTCCGTGGCGCAATTGGCTAGCGCGTTCGACTGTTAAGTTCCAACGCAACATCGAGAGGTTGTCAGTTCAAGCCTGACCGGAAGAGACTTCTTAACTCCCCATGCGTCGAGCAAGTCTAATAGATAGAGCGTTTGACCTATGAACTTGAATCCGTGCCGTGATACACGTCATCCGTGATCTTGAGCTCATATCTTTTTGCTAGTACCTGAGGCTTTTTGTCATTTCTCCAGAACGTTCAAATGTAGGCAGGTACATATGCCCTGTATCATACTATACTGCGTACATTTGTTTGCCCTGTCCGTATCTCCGTACAGAGTATCAGCAGCCAGCCCTACAAGCCACAAGCCTGCACGGAGGGTGTGTTGTTATTTTAAATACTAACAGCAACGCACCAGAGATATCTTCCTCTCTCTCCTTTTTTTCTTCTTCTTTTTCTTCTTCTTTTTCTTCTTTCCTTCCCATTAACTCAGTTTATTCTTCGAAAGCCTGCTTGAGACCGTACAAAGAAAGCTCTGATCCAACTACAGCAGCTACAAAAACCGTGGAAGCATCGATCTGGTTTCTTGTCTTGCTTACTAGCTACCGCTATACTTTCAACTTTCGAGGTGTAAGCGTACATAGTACCTTTACAAATTTTATTTTATTTTATTGATATTAAGCCCGTCTTATTTACTCTGTTCGTTTTCTTAGTAACTCAGTCACCGTACCCAAGTCGAAGTAGGAACATCAGATGATATCCTGCGACTCTTTGATGTGACCTAAGGGCAAGCCCTGGAACCACATGATGGGTTCATAACTACAAAGACAAAAGAAAGGAAGCCAAGCTGATCGAGACTTGTCCATAACCACAAATATTTCGGTACTGGTTGCTTCGATAGCAACTCGTGCTGCCATAGAATGCTGACTGTATGTAGCAACCTTGTGACCTACTAGAATAGTAGTTAGTACAAAGTAAGTAAAAGGATGTGTGGCGTGTCTACCATAGTAGGGCCGTGAATGGAAGGTTGGTGGATCCAACGAATTGATGACTGAGCTAAAGCCGGAATACAGTTTGACACTGTGCTAAGGAAATGACGAGGGCTCCTTGGAGCGTTACGGATATAACCGTCGGTCATGGACAAATGATGAGGGAAAACCAGTCCCAAGCCGAAGCTACATGCCTACATAGCAATACATACATACCGGTAGTAAGGTCATTTACCTTGATGATACGTGTACCTTGCCCAAGGTAGCTAGCTATGTCAACCGCCAGGTTCTTAGTCACTTACCACTTACTTCGTAGGTGTCTATAGGAAAGTGTTAGGTCACTTCACAATCAACTGGTACACAGGACACAAAGTCTTGATCGTTAACGGGTCCGGAATGGGCCCGCTCAGAAAAGCCATAAATATTTCGAAGCAATTCTTATCTCCCAACATGCCAAGCAGAGGCAAAGCGGCGTGAGCCGACCTCGACGTAATTTTTGGTGGGGGGTCTAGTGGACTCCTTTCGACGTAGATGATTGGGTGATTCCTCAATTTAGCCATCACAAGGATCGCTGCGAACTGCGAAACAGAAAGGCCGCGTGTTTGTTCCACGCCTATGCAACACCCTAAGTGTGGAAAAGCGGGGTCTAGTCGAAAAGGTATCCGTATCCGTAGGCAGAAGCTCCCTTCACCTACATAGTACTCCGTCACTTGCCCAGTTGAGCAAGCCAGGCTGACCCAAGATCTCAGCTCTGGATCAGGATAACAAGTGGTCGAATATCTACTGTGTGGAGGTATGTATGGGTCCTGTGACGTTCTGGCCTCTGCAGCGGTAAGAAATGTGTTCGGCTCTGCAGAATGAAGATGGCGTTTGTCAGTGGGCAACAAGGTCGAGTTTGCCGCAGCCAAGAATGACAACGTCGCTTGGGCTTTTATGTGGATAGCATCGTGTTTGGATAATTGGCTCACGGTGCTTTTTGGTACCCTTTGCATCCAACACGCGACACACAACTTTTGTACGAGTACTGGGATGATAGAATAACAGAGATTGAGCGCCTTTCTCTGCACTGTGGAAGTTTAGTGTATATAAAGTTGGTATGTAGCGCAACAATAGTCAGAGCATATACCTAGGTACCTAGTAGCATGCTTGTAGAAAAAGGGGCTCACCTGGGATGGGATCAGACCGTTTTAAGCAATGAAGCAGAGCTGTCGGATGATAGGCTCGAAGCCATGGCAAACAAGCGGAATGGAAATTTCGAGATCAGATCAACTTTGCACAGTGCGGCTCTGCCCTGGCCTTGTTTCAAGGTAGCTTCTCATTGGCCCTGTGCGGGACAATTGCCAGGGATAGCTCTCCGCATTTCGGATTCTCGACGCCGAGCACGACCTCCAACTTGACACGTTGAGGAAACTGCTGCAAACCGTTAAATTTTTGGTCGCCAAGAGTCTTTGCCCCATGAATCGCAAGAAGGCCAAGTAAAAGCCTTGATCTTTTCCTCTTTTTGTATTTTCTCTTCTGTTCTATTTTGACCCTCCATTCATTTCGTCATCTTTTAGTTTTCCTTCAATTCGTCACTGCCGACGTGCGGAACAAACAAGTTCAAACGGCCTGCACGGGCTATTATTATTATTAAGCCGCTCGATAACAAGCTTACATTCGTGAGGGGCATTAACAGAGCTTGTCTCCGTTGAGGTGCTGCGACGCCCAGACTTTTCTTTTGCAAACCCCCTCTCATTCTATTCTTCCCTCGCCAAAGAAACGGAGCATAAAGATACACGGAGGCATAATGGAAAACGCCTACGCGCTTCCGACCTCCGAGGTCCTGAAAAACCTTGGGGTAGACCAAACTACTGGCTTATCAGAGGAACAAGTCACCAAACTAAGGGCCAAGCATGGCAAGAATGGTAGGTTGGGAAATGTACAGGCAGAGGTTTTGCGCCGAGTCCAGCTAACAAATCCCTTGGCATAGCTATCGCCGAAGAGCCCCCAACACCCCTATGGGAACTTATACTGGAACAATTCAAGGACCAGCTGGTCCTGATCCTGCTCGGCTCTGCAGCCGTGTCCTTCGTCCTTGCTCTTTTTGAGGAGGAGGAGGGATGGAGCGCATTTGTCGACCCTGCAGTTGTACGTAACCCACTCTTTGAAAGAGCGTCGCATCAGTTCTGTCAAAGTATATTGGCTAACTAAACTTTTTTGTCGCTAGATTTTGACGATTCTCATTCTGAACGCCGTTGTCGGAGTCTCTCAAGAAAGCAGCGCCGAAAAGGCTATTGCAGCCCTCCAAGAATACTCAGCCAATGAGGCCAATGTTCTTCGCAATGGACACGTGCATCGCGTCAAGGCAGAGGAGCTGGTTCCCGGCGACATCATTTCGGTCTCTGTCGGCAACAGGATCCCGGCTGACTGCAGGCTCGTACACATCGAAAGCAACAGTTTCGCTGTCGACCAGGCCATTCTCACTGGAGAGAGCGAGTCAGTTGGTAAGGATGCCAATGCTGTGGTCAAGGATGACAGGGCCGTCAAGCAGGACCAGATCAACATGCTTTTCTCGGGTACCACGGTCGTTACCGGTCGCGCAAAGGCCGTAGTTGTCCTGACTGGCTCAAACACCGCTATCGGAGACATCCACGAGAGCATCACTGCCCAGATCTCGGAGCCGACCCCGCTCAAGCAGAAGCTCAACGACTTTGGTGACCAGCTCGCCAAGGTTATTACCGTCATTTGCGTTTTGGTATGGCTCATCAACATCCCGCACTTTAGCGATCCCAGCCACGGCAACTGGACCAAGGGCGCTATCTACTACCTCAAGATCGCTGTTTCTCTTGGTGTTGCGGCCATTCCAGAGGGTCTCGCTGTGGTCATCACCACGTGTCTGGCCCTGGGAACTCGCAAGATGGCTGCCAAGAACGCCGTTGTCCGTAGCTTGCCTTCGGTTGAGACTTTGGGCAGCTGCAGCGTCATCTGCTCCGACAAGACCGGCACCCTGACTACCAACCAAATGAGCGTCAGCAAGATTGTTTACATCAAGGAGAACGGCGCGGACTTGGAGGAACTGGACGTTGAGGGCACTACCTTCTCCCCCGAGGGCGCCATTTCGCACAACGGCAAAGTTGTCCAGGATCTCACCAAAAAGTCTGCAACGGTTCTTCGCATGGCTGAAGTCACTGCGCTCTGCAACGATGCCCGTATCGCCTACGATTCCCGCTCTGGTGCCTACTCCAACGTCGGTGAGCCGACCGAGGGAGCACTCAGGGTTCTCACCGAGAAGATTGGTCCTTGCGCTCCCGCTGGTTGTGACCCTGAAGACCGTACTCACTACGCTAGCAGCTGGTACGAGAAGCAGCAGGAGCGGATCGCCACCTTCGAGTTTTCCCGTGACCGTAAGAGCATGTCGGTTTTGGTCAAGAACGGCAACCAGCAGAAGCTTCTCGTCAAGGGCGCGCCTGAGTCCATCCTTGATCGTTGTAGCCACGCCCTGGTTGGCGCTGATGCCAAAAAGGTTGCCATGAACGCTGAGCTTTCTGCCCTCTTGATGAAGGAGGTTGTTGACTACGGTAACCGTGGCCTTCGTGTCATTGCTCTTGCCGCTATCGACGACGTCTCCGGAAACCCTCTGATTAAGAAGGCCAAGACCACTGCCGAGTACGCTCAACTGGAACAGAATATGACGCTTCTTGGACTTGTTGGCATGCTGGACCCTCCTAGGCCTGAAGTTCCCGAGTCCATTCGCAAGTGCAAGGATGCCGGAATTCGTATTATCGTTATCACTGGAGACAACCGCAACACTGCCGAGAGTATTTGCCGCAAGATTGGAGTCTTTGGCGAATTCGAGGATCTTCAAGGCAAGAGCTACACCGGTCGCGAATTCGACCAGCTTAGCCCTGCACAGCAGCTTGAGGCGGCCAAGAAAGCCTCCCTATTCTCACGTGTTGAGCCTAGCCACAAGTCCCGCCTGGTTGATCTCCTGCAGTCTCTTGGTGAGGTTGTTGCCATGACTGGTGACGGTGTCAACGATGCTCCCGCTCTCAAGAAGGCTGATATTGGTGTCGCAATGGGCTCCGGTACCGATGTCTCCAAGCTCGCAGCCGACATGGTCCTGGCTGATGACAACTTCGCCACCATCGAGACCGCCATTGAGGAGGGCCGTTCCATCTACAACAACACTCAGCAGTTCATCCGCTACCTCATCTCGTCCAACATTGGTGAAGTCGTTTCCATTTTCTTGACTGCTGCCATGGGCATGCCTGAGGCTCTCATTCCTGTACAGCTTCTCTGGGTCAACCTCGTTACCGACGGTCTTCCCGCCACAGCCTTGTCTTTCAACCCTCCCGACCATGACATTATGCGCCGCCAGCCTCGCAAGCGTGACGAGCCCCTGATCGGCGGATGGCTGTTCTTCCGTTACCTTGTCATTGGAACATACGTTGGTGCTGCCACCGTCGCCGGCTACGCATGGTGGTTCATGTACAACCCGCAGGGCCCGCAGATCTCTTTCTACCAACTCCGCAACTTCCACCGCTGCTCGTCGATGTTCCCCGAGATCGGCTGCTCCATGTTCAACAACGACATGGCCAAGTCTGCATCGACTGTCTCTCTGTCAATCTTGGTCGTCATCGAGATGTTCAACGCTGTCAACGCACTTTCATCCAGCGAGTCACTGTTTACGCTGCCGCTTTGGGAGAACATGATGCTCGTGTACGCCATTACTCTGTCGATGGCTCTGCACTTTGCCCTTCTTTACATTCCCATCTTGCAAAGCCTCTTCAGCATCCTGCCGCTTAACGCCCTGGAATGGAAGGCGGTCGTTTATATAAGTGCACCCGTTATGTAAGTTCTCTTGACTCCTGCACCGCCGAAAATTAATATGAAAACAAACTTTACTAACAAACGGTTTAGTGTCATCGATGAGTTTCTCAAGCTTCTTGAGAGGCGATTCTTCATGCAAAAGACAACAAGGCATGTTAGCTCTGTGAAGAAGGACCAGTAAAACAAAAGAAAATGGTGTAGGGGAAGAATCAACTGAGGTCAGCATTATAAGTAATTGACCGGCATCAGAGAAATGCTAGAGTCTTTTAGAAGATACAAAAGAGATAGAAACTACCTATGTTCTCCCAAGTTGGGGGACTTTCACATGTACACTATTATACACAGACCCTTGATTCTGTCATGCGCGTGTAATAGCATTGGAGCATGGAGTTAGAGAAACCCCCGGAAGGATATTATAAAAAAGTGCATTTTTTCGCGGATTATCTTGCTTGTTGAGAACTGCGATCAGAGGCATTGTAGCCCAAGGCGAGCGATATTTGAATATCTGGATCATGTGACTTGGTCTGTCTTGAAGCCGTGGCATTACGTGAGATCATTATTCGAAATTGTATTGTTACAGCACAACAGGAACATTTCAAGATGGATGGAGCCTGGATCCCAGTCTGATTTGCTGTCATGTCACCAGTCTATAGCTGAGCTCGTCTTTCTCGACGCATGCTATGCATGTCCCGCAACCAACTCTGGTCGACGGAAAACCCATTTTCCTAAGTCTATAACTTGGGGATGGACACATGTCATCATAGCTTCGCATGCTCAAATATCCCAGCACAAACAAAACCCTTAGTCCTGGCGACCCTTGAGTAACCTCTTGGTGACCTTGTCCTTCTCAATGATGTAAACGTGAGCACCCCAGCCTGACAAAGCGTCTCGGTCGACGGCGCTAAGGAGGGCCTGTGAAATGGTCTCAAAGAGGTCCTCGGGGCCCTATGAACGGTTTCAAACGTTTCAGTCAGTATGATATAATTCCATAGACACATTTGACAAGAACAAAAGAGGCAAAAGAACCCACCAAATCCGGCTCCCACAGGCTCTCGCACATGCCGAACAACTGCTCGCTGGCGGTGCCGCTGACGATGAAGTCCTTGGCAAAGTCGATACAGCCGATGCTGTCGAATCCACAGATGAAGGGGGCACCCGTCTTGGGCTCGAGGCCGGCGACGACGGGGCTGACAAAGTAAGGGCCGAAGCGGCGCTCGTAGAGGCTGCTCGAGACGAGGTTGGCAAAGGTGCGCGGGGCGATGTTGCGCTCCTCGCGCAGGCGGTACATGTTGACCTTGTACCGGAAAAGGTCCGACACGGTCGCGACGTCGGTGGCCAGGCCCGTCAGGCCGAGGAAGACGCTCGACGAGTAGCTGAAGATCTTGGGGAAGTTGTTGGATACGGTCAAGGCCTGCATGCCCAGCCGCAGGTCGCACGCTATGGCGACGCAGTCCTTGCCCACCATCGCGACGCAGGCGCCGCCGTCTGTTGTTGGGGGAAAGGAGGGTCCTGGTTAGTATGTGTGTTTACTGATGATGGGGGACTTTCGGCGTGGGTGGCAGGGATGTTGAGGGGGAGCGGCGGTGATGGCGAGGGACCGGGATAGTGGGAGCTCACTTATTGAGAATGGCGACGACTAGAGGGCATGGTGTTAGCATAAATGTTACTGATGAGGGCATCAAGTCTCTGCTTGGTGGAATAACAAAATTCGTACCATTGTGCTGGTTTATGTGATATCGTAGCCTTGATGCACGATGTTCGAGAGCACTATGGAGGTGTCTACACTTGAGGAACCTCCCGCCGCTGGTTCTACCTGTTCCCTGACAAGGCGCGAATCAAGGACCAGTAGGATGTGTAATAGCTATCAATCTGTATATGAGCTTTAGATTGAGCGTCGTCGGTGTAGCTTTCGTTGGGCTCGTCGAGTTAGTCGGTCGTCGTCGTCGTTGATGTGTCGTACCCTTGGCTGCTTGAAGCTCCGACTAAACCAAGCTACAAGGCAACGCTGGCTGGCGTGTCACTGGGAGGAGCTGGCTGCCGTGGCGGGTTGGTTGAGTGGGTCCGAGCGTTGCTATCGTTATCGTTCCGCCCAGCTCAGCTTGACTGTCTCCATTTCTGCAGGGATCAACGGTCAATAAACCATCGATGTCTGACATCAACAACTACCAACTTCACGGTACCTATGTATAGCTAATTAAGCGGGGTTTGGACTTGTCTAGCAGACATGGAACTCGAAGTTGCAATTAAGTGGCCATATCAACTCATTGAAGCTCATCTGGGTTTGTAATGAAACAAGCGAGTTTGGCTGGTCATCAAAATCACCCAGAACCTTCCTTAACGGACAGTGCAGTCACAGTGCCAAGCAACTCCGACAGCTCTACCCCACCAACGTACCTTACTAGATAGCCTGGCCGCGCCTCGTCAGCGACGGTGCCTAGGTAGGTCAGGTCAGGGAGGCGGCATGTTTGACATTGCTACAACCTCATCGAGCTTGACAATCATTCTCATGGTACAAATTCTGTTTTAAAACACGACTTCTACTGGTTTTCTTTCATTCGAAAATCCTCAACTTGTGCTAAATATCATACAAGAAACGTCCATAATATATCAAAACCACCATGTCTTCCAACGTGGTGGTTATCTCGACCGATTTCCGTCGAGCTACCGTCAAGGTTTCGCCCGGAACCTATCTCATCGATGTACTTGACGAAGCCTGCAGGAAGCTCAACCTGCAAAGCGATAAATATTTACTAAAGTATGACCCATTTCCATCTGTTTTCACTGTGCCCAGCCATTAACAGCTTTCATAAGACACAACAACAAGCAGCTTGACCTATCAAACCAACTACGAGCTTACAACATCTCCCATGGCGCCAAACTCGAGCTCGTAGTACGATCCAACACTACTTCCGTAGTCAGCGTCGCCCTCAAACTGCCCGATTCTGAAGCCGCCGGAATCCCCAATGGTCGCTTGATTGAGAAGTTCCGCAGCGACACGACATTATGGAAGATGCTCAGGCATTTCGAGAGCGGCGCCTCTACCTCGGGTGCTGCTTCGAGTGGGAGGAAGTTCAACTTCACCGCTAGAGGAGTACCACAGACTGCAGCAGCAAATCAGGCTGGGGCAGGACAACTGTACCACGAGGGCCCAGTGTTGAATGTCATGGGAAGGGAGTTGTCCTCCCTGACAGACCTGCAAAAGACACTGGCGCAGGTTGGCATCATGGGAAATGTCCTGATTACACTCTCTTTCAAGCTTTCGGGTATGACACTGCATGAGGCTATGCAGCAGATGGAACAGTTCTTCACAGAGGATTCAGAGGCGTCCACGGCAGCAACATCGGAGAAGCCCAAACCTGAAGAGCCGGCTGTGACAACACATCCATCAGCCCAAGAGAACACGCCACAACCATTAATACACACAAACTCGGCACCAGAATCCCAGGATCTAAATACCAACGACGATCAGAGCACTAGCCAGCCAGATGCTTCAACATCGGCGGGGCAGGGGACCAGTCAGCCAGCCGAAGCCCAATCATCTTCTCCTGGCCGGAGCATGCAGGTTTTCGCAGCCCCGTCTGCATCTATGCCAGCGGCCGCCCTTACAAAAGACCCAGAGTCTGCCTTTCAACCTACCATCATGCATGCGCAACTCCATCAACAGCGCTTGCAGCAAAATTCAGTCAACAAACGTCTGCCTTCGGATCGAGAGATCGAGGCGAAACAGCAGGCCGAGGCGGCCAAGCTGGCTTCAATCAAGGAGGTCAGTATCAAGGTCCGCTTCCCAGACAACACATCGGCACAGTGGACTTTCGGTCCTGAGGATACTTCTGGATCGCTTTATGCCGAAGTCAGAAAGGTCATGGCAGATCCAACGCAGCCTTTCAAGCTGGTTAGTCCTGCTGCAAAGGGTCCTGGTAGAACCGGTGATTTGATTGACGGAAGCGACGAGAAGCACAACTTGATTCGAGCATATCGTCTAGAGGGGCGAGTAGTCGCGACGGTGGTATGGGCCGATGCGGTACCGCCCAGTGTACGAAAGGCACCATTCCTCAAAGGATCTGTGGCTCAGCAGGCTCAACAGATACAGGTACCCGTCATACCAGTTTCAACCCAAGATACGGAGGATGTACCGATGCCAACGCCCACCGGAAGGTCTGAAAAGAAGGGAGACGGCAGCGGTGTGAAGTTACCAAAGTGGCTGAAGCTTCCTGGGAAGAAGTGATGCAGCGATGATGAATAATGAATGTAGTATTTATTGGCAATCAAGCATCGTTCAAGTCAATCTTTCATTCATGTGGTTTGATGAAATTTGACAATCGTGAGATTAGACGATCAACGCTAGAGCATCCACAAAGAGCCATCACTCACCCGAGCCGCTGTCATCATCATCACCACCATCAGGACAGCGATCTCTAGGAGCACCACGGCAATCCTCACGACCACCTTCATCCCCGATAATCCATGGATCCGGATCCTCAGGCTCGATGTGCGGCCGGAGCGCGTAGCTAATGTAACTACCGCTCACCCTCTCATCCTTGCCCTTGCACTTGTTCGCCTCGTCCTTCTTGTCCTCATCGCACTGCAGCTCCAGGTCCACACTTCCCCCCGTCTCTATCGGTGTCCAGCCCCACTCCTCGGTCCCTTCGGTGCAGGCGGCCTCCATCAGCGCCAGCGTGCCCTTCTTGTCGCCGCTGCCCGGCACGACGTCGTAGATGAACTCGACGCTCGAGTTGTCGCACGCGAACCGTTCCCGCGCGCTCTTCACCAGGTAGACGGGCCAGGTCTTGGAGCTCCGGCGGCAGGTTGTCTCGACCTTGGTCTGCTTGGACGAGAAGCCGAACGTTATGGTCGTCTTGTTGGCCGCGTCGGTCTTGGGGATCGAGATTGTGAAGTTGGATATGGTAAAGTCGTGCCCAGGCACGCAGTTCACGGGCCAATCGCGGGTGACGAGGGCGTTGCCTGGTGCTGAAGCTGGGATTGCTGTCACCGTGGCGGCGAGGAGGAGGAGCGACCAGCAACGCATTTTTGGGCGCCTGGCTGGGGAGGCTGTCCTTTTTTTTTTGCCAGATACAAGTGATGTTGGGCGATGCTTTGAGGATCAGTGAAGTGACTATCTACTTGCGCTACTGTTCCTGCACTCCTGTGTCTCTTGTGCTTTGGGGGGATTTCCCGACATGGCAGGATTCAACAGAATGCTCCCGGCAGCTTTTTTTTTATACTCGCTAGCCTCGCATGTCTTGTCCATATTCGGATTAAGAGACCATATGACCACTCCTCCCTCCCTTCCCCCTCGTTCCAATATTCCTCCAAGCAATCGGGGTGAAATTGGCGAATCCCACAAGTGCCGATACGATTCTATGGAAACGCAACCGTGATCTCGGACACGGACTCTGTGCAAGGTCAACCGCCGAAATTTTCCAACTTTTCAGTGGCCACAAGTTGGACGGTGTCACCAACTGGGCACACGCATGTCGCCTCTCGACGCATTTTACTTGTGCTAGGCTCTGTCAAGGCTGACGTGGAAGGGGCAAGCGTTGGGGGATTTTGTACAATTGTTGCATTTAGGGGATGGCCGTTCAACCAAACGTGGTAGCAGGAAGGCTTAACAGTTGATTAGATATATATATTTTTTTCGAATCGGTAGCAGCCTGCATGGTGGCTATTCACACCGCTCTTATAATACAAAGTTTGTACCACCAGGAGGCGTGTAGATCAAAGCTGGTATACAGAAACTCTGACGCTGATACAATCTATTGAATGGTTGTTGCAATATTTTAGTCCCTGTGCTACGTTGTTAACCCCTTTAATTTACAGCTAAAATTTCCAGGCCTTTTACAAACTGCGTTTTCGGGCTTCAGTGATGTTCTTAGGGTTACTGCATGAGAGTAGTGCGGCTCATGCGTATGACCCATGCTTAAGACATAGATGGTGCTGATAATAGGGGAAGCATGGAGGACAGGCTACAGGCCTAGGACCTATGCATGAGCACATTCGCCACACATACGCGGCGGGCTCTTTCTTCCCTCGTCAAATTATCCGCAGACTCTCATTGCTAAAAGCATCCACAGCCCTCCCAGTTCGTATCTCAAAAGCTGACTTTGAGCCAATGGGAACCATCGAAGATCATGGTTGTGTCTCATTTTCATGAAGCCATTGTCGATTGTACACCGGGCCCCCCAATATGCCCACAACTCGGGTATTTTGGTTTATTCTTTTGGTCTCATGTGCGTTCCCGACTTGGTCGGGCTGAAACAGGCAAATCGCCAATAGCCTATCGTTGCTTTCACGGCCTTGCCACCCATATGTACCTATCCTCGCAGCCCCCTCAGGTTTTAATGGCCATCTTGGCCAATCCAGGCCTTTTTTTTTATGTTACAATGCTTTCGTACTTCACACCCACAGAATATAAATTTTCAACCACTTACTTGCAATCGCTTCTTGGTCATTGGCTAAGCACAAGGTATTGAACGGGTCTGCTACGGCTATGCCTTGCTGACCGCATGCCGAGCCTCAATTTTGCACTTGTGTGTTCAGCAAATAGTACTTGTTTGGAGGGCACACGTTAGACAGAATGTAGTAGTATTGATAAAAACTAAAAGTCCCGTCGAGAGAAAAACTCACGGTTAATGCCGTCGCCATTTTCATTCATAGACTATGTTTGAGGGAGGGAGCGCAAGCGAGAGCGTAAAGGGAACCTGTTGGACCATATAATATCGAGAACTCTACGAATTTTGGGGAAGTTGGTACCCATATTTGAGTGACGCCATTTCTGGTCACTCGGAAAACCACCGCAATGGCTACCGGTACACCTAAATCTCAGCAAGATGCAGAAGATACGACCCCATTGCAGCCACCCAACGACGCCTATACTGTCGGCTGGATTTACGCCAGTTCCCCTGAATGCGTTTCCGCACAAACTTTTCCCGGCGAGCAAAACGACAGTTCGGGGTATTTTGCAGAGAGCTATAATAGAGCCGAGCCATTCCTGTGCCTGCCTTATGGGAGCGGTCATGTTCCCCAAAGCTTTCAGATGTGCTCTCCGCTATCAGAATCGGGTAACACACCAAGCCCAAGGAACAAGTTCGATATACCTGAAGCTCAGGCAAATCACTTTGAGAACTCCCTAGCAGAGGTTTCAATGCTGGACTCACACCAATACGACAGCAATTTGGATCATTTCATGTTTGGCCGACCAGGCGAGGCTCCAGCTTTTGCAACAAGCATCCCAACCGTCCCCACGCTCAATCCTCAGCATTGCAAGACAAACTATGAATCGTCAAGTAACCAACTGCTCACAAGGAATCAGAAGGAGCCTGATTCAGGAGGAGACAAACGAATCGGAGAACAACAATTGCGGAAAACTTGCTCGGCGATCCTCTGGTCACCACCAGTCATAATCCTTCTCTTTCTTGTCATCGGGGTTGGGTCTGCCCTGGGCCATCATCTTTACTACCGCTCCCTGGACGAGCGCGAAGTGTCCTCGGAACAGGAGCAACAATGGGCCATCAGAATCGGGACGGGACTAGCCTTTTCTGCAAAGGTCGCGTTAGTTGCTTCGGTCGTCCTGGCATACACTCAACGACTTTGGGTCACTGTCAGGAAGCGCTCGCTCACACTGCAGAATCTCGACGACGCCTTCTCTCTTCCAACTTCTCCTTTATCCTTCTTCAGCGCCCCTTTGCTGAAGAAAGGTAAAGTGCTTTACCTATTGGCTATTTGCATCTGGACCATCCCATTCGTTGCGCTCATCACACCTGCTACTTTGTCCGTCAGGGCTGGTGTCCTTCGCACCACTGAGCCAGCAAGCGTGCCTATTCCCTTATGGCTGAACGAGACTACAAACGATTCGAGTTACTGGGCGCACTGGGGCGGCGTCGGCTATCAAACTGGGCCGTCCGTCGCTCTCAGCCATCTGGTCCTCACAGCGGCAACTTCAATGTCCATCATTCCATTCAAGGCGCCTTTACTTAATGCCTCGTTTGCCCTAGAATTTCCAGGTCCAGCTTTGAGGTGCACAAATCTGTCTACGGTCGTCGCTGCAAATGCTACAATGGGCCGTCTTTGGAACCGGACCATGTATGAAAAAACCCATCATACAATCATCTACAAAGCCAACACAACCGAAAAAGAGCGCCTTTATAACCATATATTCATCTCTGTGGGCGGTTTCAACAGTCCCTCCCAGTACTCCTGCAGTCTATATAACTCTACTTACAAGGTTCAGTTCACATTTCGCGACGGAGTGCAGTCTACAGTTTTTGACCGGCCGACTATTCCCTCCTCGGCTTCCCCATTGAATATCAAGGGCCTTTACTGGACGGACTTTGCGCCGAGCGAATTGGCATACATGTCCATATTCGAGGCCATCTCGACACGCCTCCTTGTGGCACACTTGAGCATAGGATCCACCGGTGTACTCAACGGAGACGACACCAGCGGCATCTTGCTGACGAGCGTCGCGGCCTGCAGCGAGTTCCCGACCATATCCTCCGACGCACTCCTCGCAAACCAGACCGAACCCTGGATGTGTCCGTCAGGCAGCGTAGCGCGCACCGTGGAGGAGCTCTGGCACAACGTAACGATTAGCACACTCGGCTCCAGGGTGTTTGGTCGGAAGAGAAGCAGCGTCCAGGCAGATGTCGAGAGGACGCGCAACTTTTACAGCTACAACACCGTGTTTCTCTGGCAGGCTTACAGCGTCGCCATCGCAGCGGCGCTGGTGTGCGTGGTTGTCGGGATGCATTCTTATGTTGCCAACGGGTACAGTGCTTCGAATTCGTTCTCTACCATCTTGCTGGCGACAAGGAATCCTGATCTCGATTGCCTGCTTTCGAGTAAGGATGCGAGGCGGGCCAAGTTGAGATATGGGGGCGTTGCAAAGTCGGCGGACGGTGAAGGGCTTGATCATGCTGCATTCGGACTGGTGCATGCCGTTGAACCTTTCGGCAAAGGCGATATCAAGTCTTGATGAGTTGAAAAGGGGCTTGATATGTTTTATATTTTCATGGTGACCTCCCTTTTTAATATATCTTGGCTGGTGTCCGGGGGGTAGATGATGCAACAAATTACAATCCTTGGCGAACCAGTTTGAAGATACTTTTACATAGAGCTATTAAAATGAAAAAAGATCAAAAATTGCTCCTCTCATAATAAGACAGCAAAGTAAAGGGTCTAATGAGGTAAAAAGACACGATAAACGACAAGAATAGGAAGAAATGCAATTAGCAGTAACTACCTAGGTAAGTATGCATATTCCATGACTCAGGGGATGCAAGTATTTCCAGTTATATGCCAGGCACGCGCAGATGGAATCATTCAGCAAACAATCGAACCGCAAGACTGATGGGCATTGGTGACCCCTGACCAGCAGAATACAGGAAAGGATTTTTGCCTTGTCAAAGGCCAATCTTTCCTTGTGCAATAACCTGCAATGAGGTATGTCTGACGTAGAATTTCAAACTCAAACTTCTTTCCATAAATTCTGCCTGCTCCCTAGGTATGTGATACGGCTATGCCAAGGTACTTGGGAGTTGAGTTGGAGTGTCGAGTACGTCGATGAAATTCAAGGCAGAGACG
This sequence comes from Pyricularia grisea, assembly GCF_004355905.1. NCBI lineage: Eukaryota > Fungi > Ascomycota > Sordariomycetes > Magnaporthales > Pyriculariaceae > Pyricularia > Pyricularia grisea. Next base: position 1,458,076 of record NW_022156717.1, on the reverse strand, counting down.
GATTGACAAGGCATTCCACGAAAGCTTCGATGTTAATCCTGTTGCAAAAAAAATCGATAGTCACATGATCAATATATTCTCAACGCCAACGACACAAACACTCGAGATAATGTGACTACTTTGAAATTTCCAGTCACCTCTAGCATCTCAGTCAGTCTTGATATTGTGCGCCTGCTCAAAGGAGAATTTCATTTCATTTCTGAGACCCCTGCAAGGAACAGCCTAGAACTCTGCATGACGACAGGGTTTGTTGCCAGGGGTCATGCCCACCAAGAGACAACAACAGGCTTGCCGTGCCCCACTTTTTGACATTCCCCAGACTGCACGCGCAGCAAATCGATCGCGTCAATTCAGGTCACTTGATTGCCAACAAGGAAGTTTGCTTGTGAGAAGTGAGGTGACCGCATGTATAACTGCGCCCTCACTCTGGAACATCGTGTGGTTTGTCTGATCTAATTTATTTTCATCTCTTGTCTCTCCACAAGGCATAGACCTTATTTAAAAGACATGATCGGTCACTATAAACGGTCAGGCAGTTCGACCAAACGATGCGGTCATTAAAAGGGGGAACATCCGCCGAATGCTCTTCTTTGACAGGCTAATTGCATACATTCGTGTAATTAATTTGCTTTCAACCAACGCATCGCCGTCTTAAAATCCGGATGCCCAACCACGCCCTTCCGGCACGGATCAACCATTGAATCAATTGCACCGCACGTTAAACAAACCTCTCAAGCAACGGTTCTTCATATTCACGATGTTGTGGCGCCGGGCAGGTGGCCTCTGTCTGTTGCTGTGCTGTACCTGGGTAACACCGGCACAAGCTGCAGCATTCAATCATGACATCACTCAACTCAGCTACACTAATGTCGACTCGCATCACCAAAAACTCGTACAATCACAACAACAACACCAAAAACCAATCATCACCACATCCATCTCTTCAATCCTCTTCGCCTCTCTCGAGCGCCTGGCCCGCCTCGTAGACATAGCCTATTGCGTAGGGAGCCTACCTGGCATCTCACGGCCCTTCACCTGCGCCTCCCGCTGCGCCGATTTCCCCCACGTCTCCCTCGTCACCACCTGGGACACGGGCCCGCTGCTGACGGACAGCTGCGGCTACGTGGCCATCGACCACGCCGACGAGGCCATAGTGGTCGCCTTTCGAGGCACCTACAGCATCGCCAACACCGTCATCGACCTCAGCACGGTGCCGCAGGAGTACGTGCCCTACCCGGAGCCCGACGACGACGGCGACAGGGAGCGCTGCGAGAACTGCACCGTGCACCTGGGGTTCCTGGCCAGCTGGCGGGTGGCCAGGAATCTGGTTCTGCCCGCCATCGAGGAGGCGAGGCAGAAGCACCCCGGCTTTGCTATCAACCTCGTCGGCCACAGCCTCGGCGGTGCGGTCGCCGCGCTGGCGGCCCTCGAGCTGAAGCTCGTGAGCGGCTACGACGTCGTGGTCACGACGTTTGGCGAGCCGAGGGTGGGCAACCGCGGCCTAGCAGAGTTTATCGATCGCGTGTTCGGCCTGGACCAGGAGCCAAAGGAGGACATGGCGTTCCGCAGGGTCACCCACGCCGAGGACCCGGTGCCGCTGCTGCCGCTCGAGGAGTGGGGTTACAGGTCGCACGCCGGCGAGATTCACATTGAGAAGCCGGCGCTGCCACCAGCACCGGCCGACCTGAAGTTGTGCAAAGGCGAAAGAGACCCTGATTGCAGCAACGGAAACTCTGACGCGGCGCTCACTACCTTGTTGCTCGGGGAGGAACACTATCTGAAGACACAGTACCTGAAGCTGTGGCAGTTGCTCTTTGCGCATCGGGATTACTTTTGGAGGCTCGGGCTTTGCGTGCCTGGTGGTGATCCGGCAGATTGGGGTAGAGACAAGTATGATACGGTTCCTGGGCAGGATGAGCTCTAAGGATTGTGAATTTTTATTATGATTTAATGATTTCTTTTTATTTATTTATTTTGCTCTCAGGGTCGGATGCATTTGTACGATTTACAGAACGTAGCTAATCTATTCAAAATTTCAGTTGTGACAAACACCACCCCAGGTAAACCAGAAGAAGAGAAAGGTAACAAACATCCAGAACGATCTCCAGACGCCTTTGGCATCCAACTTGGGCTTAGAATCCCTCTTTGCTCTTCCTCTCCAGACTCATCGGGAAATATTTAACTTGACCGTACGACCACAACGCTCCCAACGTCTTTCTCTACATGACCGCTGCACCCCGCAAACACGTTCATGGTGACAAACTCCAGGGTTGCTGTAGAGGTTCACCAAAAAAAGCTTCTTTGGGAAGTGGTCATTTGCTCTTGGCAGCACTTCTTCTGCCATTCCGGCCAGACCGACCTTCGAGGAGATACACATGTTCTTTGATGTCGGAATCATGATGGGAGTTGACTTGAAGTTGCGCTGGAGGACAGAATTCAGAATAAATTTCTGGTAGATTTCCTCCTTTGTTATTTTATTGGGTACCTACGAGAGGTAAGCACCTGGGCGGGTGAGGTATGTGCCCTGAACATTTCTTGCCTGCTTCCCGATTCGTTACTGAGCCCACCCATGTCTCTTCTAGCAACCGTTCAAGCCACAGAGCCATTGACAAAGGCTCTTTCCTGCACCTTTTCAACCGGCCGTCACGCTTTACCCCTCCCCCTCCCAAACTCGGTATGACCGCACCCAGTAACATGTAACCTTCTGCAAGAATTCTGAGAAGCGACCCTCAATTGCAGCTGTCTTCATAATCTCAGGTCATTGTCACGACTGATCGGAACCGCACAGAACCATCCATCATCACCTCTGCGTGAAAAAAGGAGAAATAATCAGTAGCCATTCGTCTTCACCTGAGGGCCCGGGAAAAAGCCGTGAGAACAAACTTACTGTACGCATCGTTTGCCTTTTCGAGAGGGAAAGTCTCAATTTTGCAGTCAACATCCTGCATATCGGTGAACTTGATGGCCTCTTCTGAGTCGAGCGCATTGCCAGAGGGCCAGGTAACGACCGAGCAGCCTTTTCCAAGCTGTTTTGCAGTCACGATGTTAGCAACTCCATTTTGTCAGAACATACAATAACACCCATTTCGCCGCAAAAAGAAATACTTACCATTGCGGCAATGTTCACGCTCAAGGGACCCGGAACCGCAAGGAGCAACAACTTTCCCATTATGTCCAAGCCGCCGATCAGGGGGGAGATGGCGTCTGCATGGGGCGCGGTAGCAACAATAAGTGCAGCTCCGCCGAGCTTTTGGAGAGCTGCGGCGGGGTCGTCTTTGGCTGCGTCAATGTACTCGTGCGCACCCAGCTCCCTGGCCGCCTTCTCCTTGTCGGCGCCTCTCGAGATGGCCACGACGTGGTAGCCCATGCGCCGCGCGTACTGGATCGCCAGGTGACCTAGGCCACCCAGTCCCTGGATCGCCACCGTCTCACCTTGGGCGATTCCCTGGCGCCTCATCGAGTTGTAGGTCGTCACGCCTGCGCACAGGATGGGTGCATACTTGGCTGCGTCGACATGCTCAGGAATACGGACGGCTGCTTCGGACCTGATGACACAGTATTCCGCATCTGTATGTTTTGTTTTTAGCGTCAGAAAATAAGGAACAAGTCTCCTTTATCGACCCAGTGCGTGTTTTTTTGTTGTACTCACAGCCACCGTTCTTGGTTATCCCGTTGATAGTTTTGTTGTCGCACATCTGGTGCAGGCCTTTGTTGCATGCCTTGCATGTTCCATCGTGTCCACCATGCCAGCCAGATCCCACACGCTGGCCAGCTTCCCATCCGCTGACGTCTGGCCCTACTGCTGCAACGCGGCCAATTATCTCATGGCCAGGGATTAGAGGGCTAGATGGTGTGGCAACCGTGGTGGTTTGTATCTCGGGTTAGCAATTTCCCTGAGTGAAAAATAAAAAAAAAACCCACGATCGACCAACGGATAGTGACACTCACAAACCACCACCAAAAGCATTATTTTGTGCGAATGAATCCGAATGGCAGACACCGCAAGCCTCAACCTTTACGAGAAGCTCACCACGACCAGGCTCCTTCATGGGCAGGTCCTCGAGGGTCAAGGGTTCGCCCTGCGCCTTGAAGACGGCGGCCTTGAAGGTAGAAGGGAGAGTCATGGTAATTGATGTATCTCTTTCTTGTATTTGTTTTGACGTGTTGTTTTTTCGCAAGCTAGACTTGACAAAATTCGTAGCTATGCGATGATTCGTAAAGAAAACCAGCCTGATGTCACTTGCGGGTGGTATGGTCGTCATATATACTTCAGCGGCGCCACTATATGCCACTATTATTATCGGCGTTAACTGCATTCGGTGGCTTACAAAGAGCTGCATGACCCTAGTCGCACCTTGCAGTCGTTTAACACCGATCCATAGGCTGCCCGTCCGCAAGTAATCTCATACTTATGCTGAGACCAATCAATGTAGATTAAAGAAGTGGGCATCACCATTGGTTACTCCCCCGCACTTAACAAAAGTTCCGAGGTACTTTGTAAGATGCATCTGTTGTTAGCCACATTTTTCTGACGCCAGAACGAATGGATATCATGTTTCCATCTCCACCCAAACGGTAAAATTACCTGCTCTGTAGATGCGACTTACAGTAATTCTGTTTTTATTGTTTATTCATCATGCATTGTTAGCCCCGAGGGATATCCGGTTAATTTATCTGCCTTGCAGGTAGACGATAGATATAAAAAAGCGAAGAAAAAAAGAAAAATTGGGCCGTATGCGGAGCCGGTCCGGGATCGGCTCAGCCCACGGTCGGATATTTTCCTTTTTTTTTTCTCTTTTTCTTTTTTTTATTATCTATCTACAGCCCTATTCTGTGGTGTTTATTCTTGTTGTCAAAGGGAAACAAGCACCGCGATCACGATCCGCGAGCGGAATAGGAAACTTAGAGCGGAGCCGATAAGCGTGTAAGTGAACCAACCTACTGCAATGACTCTACAGCAGACCTGTTTTGGCATAGTAGGTTTAAGCAAGGTAAGCTGACGCCAGAAGATACTGTTTATATCACCTGTGATTCCGGGATCCTCTGTTCCTGCATTCGCTACCTACTCAGCCGTGAGAGGATAAAATGGGACTAAATTATATGTACCTACCTAGGTAGGTATGAAGCGAGGTGTGGAATGGCGGGGACACGTCATACCTGCTTTCTGCAGACTCCTTATCAGTGCAATCGAGCAAGTCTTGTTATTTCACAATCTGACAAATGAGAGGTCTGCAAAATACTAACTACTTTGTCTTTTTTTTTTCCTCGTCGGGTTCTTGTTAGTCCTGGCTGGGTAAGACGGGAACATTTCAGTGCTTGCAAATTTGGAATCGAAAGAGATGTGATCTCGGTCAAGGGGCTTGCGTGTAACCAGTGTAACCTGAAAAGAGGAGATATCCACTGCTCGCTTCCCGGTTTTCTCCACGAAACATGTATTTCTAAACAAAAGGCTCTCACTAAGCACCCAATAACTAACTATTTTCCGGGCTTATGCGCGAACACTCCCACATCACCCTTTCATGTTCGTCATGGAACCTGCCATTGATCAGTGTCATTTCAATTTATCTTTACGGTGAGATACCAGCGCCAACCCTTGTGATGAAGTCTCCCTATTCAATGGAATTTTGACATAATTTTCATTTTGTCAACCCTTTTTGAACCTTATGTTGTAGACGACTGGGTGTTGTCGAAAGAGAAAACAAAAAGAGAGAGAAGGTTGAAACCGAATTTCGACGCCAGGATCCCTCATCAAGACGATTTCAGCTTGATGAGCGTGAGGCCATCGTAGACTGGTAGCAGAATCACGTCGATTCGCGGATCAGTCTTACAAAACTTGCAAAACCCATCCAGGGCTTTGCCGTTCTCGGTCCAGTATGTCCTCTGTGGTCCTTGGAGTTCGGGATTGGACTCGGGTACTATGGTCATCCCGCGAGCAAAAACTATATTCAACTTTGTTGTCAGCAACTTTGGATCCCGGCGCATTGCCCCGGACCAGAGCGCTGGCCGACGGCAGAAACCATGGTTGGATAATAAAATGTGGCTTGTTTTTTTTTTTCCTTTTCTCTCACCATTGTCACAAAGTATCAGCCCCTTCACCGACAGCAAGCCCCGGTCCAGGATCTGCTTGACATAACCCTCATACCCGTCCTTGTTGGCGTCCACAAAGATCAAATCGAACGGATCCGTTAACGTTTCGATCGACTCTGCCGCCGGCCCCTCGAGCAGCTTAACCCGGTCGTCGAGACCGAAGTGTTCGATGGTGCGTCTGGACGCGCGGATCATGTCGGGGTCGAGCTCGAGCGTGGTTATCTCGGCCTGCGTACTGACGGTCGCCTCGAACCACGCCATGGCGCTGAAGCCTGTGAAGCAGCCGATCTCGAGGACTAAAGAACAGGTGTTTCAATTTAGGTGACTGGCTCAAGGGTAGCGAAAGTTTTTTTTATTTTTTTTTATCTTGGTCAACTAAAACAGAATAAAAGATGAAAAAAACAGATCACACCTCGCTTGGGCTGTATCCATTCGGCCAAGAACTTGAAGGTCGCGCCCTGAAGTGGTGATGACATCTTGTCGGCCGAGGTGAAGTTTTGCACGGTCCAGTCCCACAGCTCCTTCATGTTGTCGGAGATGTCGTCCGAGTGGATGGTGCAGTAGTCTGTGACTGCAGCGGCCTCTTCAGCCTTCCGGTGGATGGGGTAATTAGCCGGCTTTCGTTGTCTGGACTGATGGTGCAAGAGTGGGATTCCAACCAACCGTGAATGAGAGCACGCTGGTCAACATAGCGGTCGGCGTATAGGACGTGTGTACTGATTTCTGTTCTGTGTTCTTTTGCAGGAATGAGGGCTCCAAACCACACATCGACCTTGCACGAGACAAAACATCGCCGTTTTGTATATTCGACACCAAATTATTCCCTAGCTACTGACAGTCCCTTCCCATCCTCCATACACCATCAAACTAATATCAGCGCTTCTGGAACCTCCGCAAAAATCACCAACGGGGTGAGATTCCCCAACCACGTGTTGCCTCGAAAAAGTGACCTGTTCGATCCAAGACTCTATTGCGGCACATCCCGAGGCTTTGGTACATGTGGGGTCTGGTTTGAGATGGTGTAGGAAACCGTCAAGACAGAAATGCCGTATTGTACAAAGCTTTTTTTTTTTTTTTTTTTTTCTTTTTTTAGAAATACATTGTTAGTGAATCTGACGGTATGGTCTTGGCAAGCAATCTTGTCGGTGCACGCTCTTGGCTCCTGGTTGGCGGGCTGCACAACAACCGCTTAATTTCCCGGTTGCAGCTTAGCTTTCTTCTTGGGGTTGCTTAAAAGGCATTTCGTACGACCATTGGAGTCTTGTGAGCTGTCGGTTGAGCCTATCCAGCAGAGGCTGGGCGATATGGCGCAATATCGGCTTCTCAGTCTGCCAAGGACTTTTAATCTGTGTCATTCCACTCGATAAAAGGCAAAGCTTTTGTTTGTATTGATCTTGCTTATCATCACGTAAAACAAAACCAGTCCCGTGCAGCTTTCGGGTCGCACCGCCTCATTTGTTAGAGTGCCCAGACTCCAGGTTTTTTTATATTGTTTTATTTTATTTTAATAGCCCACCTTATGTGTATTTTTCCAAGTACCCAGCTGGACTCAGGACAGTGGAGAGGTCAAAGTCTATGGTTTACTGACGAAGGATAGCATCGTAGCATCCTGCCTTCTTGTCGGTTTGGCAAACGCATCTTACATTATATTATGCTAAGAGCTTATCTGTGCTGATTATATACCCCCTTTTTTCTGATATGTTTAAACCTCCACCAACTCTCCCTAGGGTCTTTCTGTTGGGAAACAAATGCGAGTCGTAACGGTTCTTCAAAAGAACATGCCGGGGATGGTAGACATAACTTTCTTTTTGATGACAGGTTTTTTGAGCGTGGGAAACTTTGAACAAGCTGATGGCATATCAGGCAAGTTATACCTCTCTCTGTAATTGCCAAGCAACATGTTGCCCAAAACCATCCAAACAATGTCAAGAGCCCTGATCCGCAAGCGTCCGTGTTCCTATGGATCTTGGCAACGAACTACCTAGCTGCCTACTCATCGGCCCGGCGCAAGTGTACCAAAAACGTTTTGTGCCCATCGACAGCCACCTTTTTTTTTGCTGGTGAAGCTGCATGCTGAGCAGCGCTATGGAGAGCTATTCCCCAGAGACGGTGTTAATCATTGTGTAGCGAGATAACAAAAAAAAAACATTTCAATTCCCGTGTGGGCAATGACAGCTAAGATTCAGATCCCGTTCCAGTACTCTTATAAATCGAGATCATGAAAGAAAAACAATGCCGGCCGAGATCGAGTTTTTATTTTTTTTGCTGCACAGCCGCTGAAAGCACAAGCTAGGACTTAATCAACATCAGACGAAAAGAAATCCCCCCCACCCCATCGAGTGCAAGCTCTGATACCAACGTTCCTGTGAGACTTTTGCATCCGGTCTACATGGCAATGTCAGTAGCCTAATTTGCCATATTTAGCGGCCCAAGAAAAGAATATGACGCACGCGTCTGGCCTGGCTTGGGATGGACAAAACTCACCCTAATCACATAAACTTTGTTTTGACATACAGGCTCGCCGTCACGTGAAGTCCCCAAGGGCTTTTCCGCATTTGTATCAGTATCTTCAGATGCCTCAGAAGCTCTTGACACATGCGATCCCCTGTTTAAACTCAATTTTTGGACTCAATAGGGATGTCTAGACCGGCATATGAGACCATAGAAACCGTGGGCGAGTACCTCGGGTTGAACCCCACGACCTGAACCCCAAGAAGGCCTTCTTTTTTCCTACGAACGGAAAAGAAATACCACCAGACAGTAGCAAGCAAATGCCCGGGAAATTACCGTGATTGTTGATGCTTGACAAAGAGATGAGATAGGGGAAGCTTTGTGAGAGAGAATAAGCCTATCTGCCTCGGAGTGTTGCTGAATAATATGGTGACATCGGCACTTGCGAGCATCCTGTTGTTGCATCATTCGACTTGGCTGATACAGCGAGTTGTAGCATTGAGGTAAAGTTCGTCCATGTTGGCCTAACTCATATCATATGCCACGTTGCCCTCAAGTTGACCTACCACAGTCAATTTGGCCGCCATATGTAGTGCATGATTGGAAACGTTCCAGGCCCAATACCTCACCAACCCGCTCAGATTCAACGACTTCGATGAAAGTCTTGGCTACGTTCAACGTACGTGCCATACGGCTGACTGCGTCGTGTTCCGGTGGCGCAAAAGGCTGTCGTATCTAAGCCTTCAAGCGGAAGAAGAAGAAAAAAAAAAGGGAGAAAGATCGGAGAAGACATAGCCTAAGCAACAACCCGTTCATAGCTGAGAGCAGATATCAATGACGCAACCAAGAAAAATCACAATTATGCAAGGGAGAAGGGAGAAACTCATAGCGATTTATCGATTGAATCACGCATATGAGAACACAGTGTAGGTGAGTGAGAAATGCGAAGCGTTAATGTGCCTCCTTGCTGGGTTATACCAGAGTAGCTAGAAGAAGGTCGGGTTTTTGCACGCGGTCGGGTCCTGCTCAATCACTGTCAATGTCGGGGCCAATTGTTATCGGTAGTCGATCGGAAGTATAACATAGCACGATTGTGAAAGTAAGACCTTGGACTGTCGACGAGGGATCGCAGACCACAAATAACTGCAACTGTCTTCGTCTTCATTTTTATGCATTGTGCCAACTTATTACCAGGGATTAAGGTTAATACCAGACCTGATCTATGTAGATTTGTTGAATGGCTAGGGACCTGGAGTGAGACCGATGTCGATGCCAATAAACCCCGGATAGTAATCAAAGGGATTAATTATACAGAGTTAGCAAACCAAACACAATACTACGATGGACCAAGTTGATTCTTCAGGGTGGTCCTAGCTGCGCGCCAGTAAAGTGGGTCAGGGCGAAGCTGAATCAACCAAGTTTGATTGGACACAACTGAGAGCATAATCAGACACGTGAAGCTGACGCCAACCCAGATCAAGAAGGAGGGGCAATCATCAACGCTTTTGTGAGAGCCTCGAATGCCAAGTGAATGAGGCTGTCCTATTCTTTGACAGGCAAAAGTACTGTAGACGGGACCCCCCTTTTTTTTAGCTGCTGGCACATGGACAACACGCGCAAAATCGTCCAAAAATCGAGACAATTTTGACAAGTATTTTTATTTTTTCGTGTCTTCACAGCCCGATGGAAGCGGTGGGAATGTGGACTGGCCCTCGCCTCGTGCCGAACAATCGCCCCGGTTTTTCGACCCCGAAAGTCCCGGGGGTGGAATAAATTGCAGTACCGACCTGTAATGTGCAGCCTATTATGCTTGGCAGTCGATCCAAGGGAAACAGAGTACCAGAGGGAGAACCGGGACCATGGTGAGGGATGCATACGGAAATCGATCGTATTGTCATCCCGTTTGATGAATAGTGGTAGAATACCTGCTAAAGTTAACGAGTTCCAAGAGTTGCGTGTTACATGGCGGGACCCCCGAAAAAAAGGGATTGAATAAAAATAAAATGATCCATTCTCTGTAGTGCAAAAGCCGGCCCGTGGGCAAGCGGATACCCCTCATCCCGCAAAATGAGCTGGGCTGGCAGCAACAACAACAACAACAATAATAACAAAAACACAACATGATAACGGACAGCGGATAGTATGGATGGATGGGGTACGGACAAGTAAAGTCCAGCTGATACGAATGGAGTTCAGGTAAGGTTGCGGCATAATAGAAAGGCCTGGAGTGCGGCACCGGCTGTCAATCAATCAATCAGGTCATAGGTTGGGTACAAACAAACTCTTACCTACCCGTGGCATAGCATAAACCCCATCGAGCCTGCCTCAGCAAACCAAACCAAACCAAACCCCGGCCTCAAGTCGCAGCCTGGGCCAGTCAGACTCGTAGAGTGGGGCAGAATCATACCCGCCGCCCTGCACCGCCCTCTGTGCCAGCCAAAGTCGGTAGCAATCAACCCAGCCCAGTGAGTGGGAGAAGCCCTGCTTCGCAAACACGGGCGGGCTATTCTGCTCTAATAGCACTGACTGACAGACTGGGCGGGTCACTTTTCGAATTCGGCCGCCTTCCGCCTGCTGCTGCCTTCCCTCAACAACATCATCCCTCTTTCCCCCCCATTTCCATCGACCGCAAATTTGATCTTGTCTTCCGCCAACGTCGTCTTCTTCCACTTCACAACCTTTCGATACCCTCTTTACCGCGTTGACTTCGCCCACTCCCGATTCCGACTTTTCTTCGAGCATTCAATCCGAAAAAAAAAACTTCACAAATTTCACAATGGCCACCGAGGTACGTCAAAAATCCCAGCTGCGTTGTCTTGTGCTGCATGAACTGCACCTAGTGTGCTGCTCACCTGCCTATTATTCCCCCCTTCCCGTGCATCCCGCAAAATTGGCGCCCGCATCATCGCAGCCTCAGCGCAATCGGTTTTCTCAGCGAGCGACCATTGCCCGGGTTTTGGATTGCGATTCACACCCATCTTTTCCTTCCTGTCCGCAGGGCAGACTCACTCATACCATATCCGATCTGTTAAACAGTGCAAAGCGTGATTTGAGAAAAAAAAAACCATGGCTGACAGTAACCCTCTCTCACAGCGCGAAAGGTTTGTCGTTATCCAGCGAAAAAAAGCCCCGCCAACCGTCCGCCCGACGAGGCTAGCCCGCGAGCGGCCCAATCGTGATGCGACCCCAATGTGAGCGAAAACTGACGAAAAACCGTTTCCAACCATACAGCAAGACCTTCCTCGCCAGGCTCTGCGAGCAGGCCGAGCGCTACGATGAGATGGTTACGTACATGAAGGAGGTTGCCAAGCTTGGTGGTGAGCTTACCGTCGACGAGCGCAACCTGCTCTCGGTTGCCTACAAGAACGTTGTCGGCACCCGCCGCGCCAGCTGGCGCATCATCTCCTCCATCGAGCAGAAGGAGGAGTCCAAGGGCTCAGACAAGCACGTGTCTACCATCCGTGACTACCGCAACAAGATCGAGGCCGAGCTCGAGAAGGTCTGCCAGGATGTCCTCGATGTCCTTGACGAGTCGCTCATTCCCAACGCCGCCTCGGGCGAGTCCAAGGTTTTCTACCACAAGATGTACGTCTTGTTTTTTCCTTTTTTTTTTTTTTTTTGCGCCTGCATTGTTTCTTTAGTTGCCTTGTCAGAATCATGTCGATTTTGTGCATTGGCCCTTTTCTGACCTTTTTCTGGCCCTTTTTTGGTTGATATCCCCATTGATCCATTGATCATATGACTAATCCGCGATGCGCAAAATTATAGGAAGGGTGACTACCACCGTTACCTTGCGGAGTTCGCCTCGGGCGAGAAGCGCAAGACCGCTGCCACCGCTGCCCACGAGGCCTACAAGGTAATGCCGAGTCTTCCGTGGATATCGATATAAATTTGCGCAAATCGCAGGATGATTCGCCATGCTAACCACAAGCCGGATTTCAACAGAGCGCTACCGATGTTGCCCAGACTGAGCTTACCCCCACTCACCCCATCCGTCTGGGTCTGGCCCTTAACTTCTCCGTCTTCTACTATGAGATCCTGAACTCGCCCGACCGTGCTTGCCACCTGGCCAAGCAGGCATTTGACGACGCCATTGCCGAGCTTGACTCTCTGTCTGAGGAGTCATACCGTGACAGCACTCTCATCATGCAGCTGCTCCGCGACAACCTGACCCTGTGGACCTCGTCTGAGACGGGTGAGGGTGAGGCCGCCGCCGCCGGTGCTGCCGATGCGGCTGCTGCCCCCAAGGAGGAGGCCAAGACGGATGCGCCCGCTGCTGAGAAGACTGAGGCCAAGGCTGACGAGCCTGCCGCCGCCCCCGCTTCGTAAGCGCACGGACTATGAACCCGACCTCGACTAGTCCCTTAGATGGGACAAAACAGATAATCAGATTCCCTTTCCCCTCTACTATCCTGGCGTCAAGCCTTCTGCTGCCAAGCACGAGATATTATACCGACGTCTCCGTCAGCAGCATGTTAGGTGTTGAGCTTTCGGTAACTCGCGCTGTGGAAATGTTTGGTTTGGCTTGAGGCTTATACTGAAATGCGGCATTGGTCTTTGGTGGGCAGGGAGTTGGGCTGTGGCGGGATCGGAAATGCAGGGCAGGACAGATCAAGTCTTCTTTTGTTTTCATTTTATGCTCTTCATTTTTCTGGTCAAATACACACGGAGCTGAACCGAGACACCACTCTATTTTTCAGTCCCCGTCTTCCACCATGCCCCCTGTCGTCAGCTGCTTTGAGATTCTCTTTTCTTTTTCCGATGGACAGGTGGGGATGATGTACAAGGTGCGCAAGCTCTTGTGTGCTCTCGTCCATAAACGGGGAAATCCATGACAATTTTTTGGTTCCTGTGTGTCTTGATTTGATTATTAAATCAGGTCAAGTCTTGTGACTATTGCGTTGATTTTGTTGAGCTGGGAAAGAGAATCAGAAGGGCCAAGAGGTCACAAGGCGAGAGGTTTTCCTACCAAATTCCCCCTCCAAGTAATTTGCGTCTTTTTTTTTTCTCCTCGTCCTTTTCTTCTCTCTTTCTTTGTCTTTCTCTCTCTTCTAAATCGTGTCTTCACTAGTCTAGGTTGTACTCCGGGATCGACGCGGATGTGAGCGTCGATCGAAAAGGATGGGAGTATGACGTACAACTGAGAATTTGAAATAAAATAAACAAATAAAAAAAGATGACACTGAGGCAGGATCGACACGACCGCCGAAGAGCTGCTCGTTTTTCATCAAAAAAATCCGGTTTCTCGTTTAACTTGTGCATGGCTGTCAAAGTGATGATTGATCATCTGAAAAAACAAAACCCATCCATGGGGTTTTTTTTCTGCGTCGTGAAAAAAACTGGTTGAGTGAAGTTCAGTCAAGCGACTTTGGCATCTCGGATATCGACCTGTTTCATTGGTATATAGGTTTCCTCCTCTGTATCCCTTTCCTCTAGAATAAGATAGAAATGTAACATCGTGTATCGTTGCGTGTGTATGTGTGTGTGCGCGCGCTGATGCTGTTGTCTGGTGCAATACAGCCGATTCCTTTCCATGACTTCGGCTTTCATGTTTCATACCAGCCAAAACCCCCATGAAGAAAAAAAAATCAGAACAAGGTAAAGTAGTAAAAAGAGTTACATGTAATCATTAGAAGAAAAAGATGAGAATAGTAAGCTTCCCAAAAGCACCGCTGAAAATAAAAAAGACAGTGGGATACTGGTGTATGAAAAATAAACGGAAAAATTTAGTTGTAGGTGGGGTATCATGGTATCATGGGAGTTTTGTCTTTGAATGAGAAAATCACACCTCTTTCCAAACCGATTATTTGGATATGTGCACAGAAAAAAAGGAAACCCTTTTTCTTTGTTTTCCTACAGCCGCACCAAGTTTCATGACTGTACGCCGGTAGTCTTGGGCGCCACGACGAGGCTCTTCTCCAGCAGCTTCTGTGCCCGCCGCAGCCTCGCGTCCTTGGCGCGCTGGTTCCGTTCCATCTGCTCCCTGGCCGCCAGCGTCTTGCTGGCGCCTCCGCTGCCGACCGGTTTGGATTTTTGCCTCTTCATACCATTGTGACTCTCGGCGCTGGTGCTGTCGTCCGAGCTGAGGTCCTCGTCGTCTTGGTCGTCTGGATCGGTCCGGTAGTGGTACATTGATGTGGTGGCAACGGCGGCGGCAGGTTTCAAGTCCGTCGGCAAAGTTGCTGCTGCCGCCGCGCTTTGATGATGTGATTCGATCTGAGTATGACTTGATTTGGGTTCGGCGTCGGGAGGAAAAGGCCCCTCGGCCCGCGGCAGCAGCTGCCTCCTGCGGCCGATCCGCAGAAGACTCAGCTGCATCCTCCTGAGCGCCTTCCTCGCGGCACCACCGTCGCTGGGCCAACTCTCGGCGACGAGATCCCTCACATCCCCATGCCGGCCGCACAGCGCGCAGACGCTTTCGACAGGGCCGTCGGCGTCGTCGCCGCTCCCATTACTGCTTGCGCCGCTGCCGTCATCGTCCCTGCTGATGGACGCCGCGGCGGCGATGAGCGAAGCCTTGCGCCTGGGCCTGACGGCCGGGCTGGCCAGGCTCCCGGCGACAAACGCAGCAGGGAGCAGGCCCTTGGTGACGGAGCACGAGGGCGCGTCGTCCGCAGCAGAAATAGCCGCCGAGGAGCCGAGGGAACAGCCGCAGAGGACGGCGTCGAAGTGCGAGGCAACCTCGTCGCGCCAGGTGCCTATCTGGGCGACCTTGCGGGCGGCGTCCGGCCTGGACAGGGCTGGGAAGTTTGGAATGACCGATTTGGAAACCTTGTCGCCCGCGCCGTTGCCGAGGCTGTTTCTGCGCCCCGGCGTTGCTGATGATGAAGCCCCTCCTGCTGCTCCTCCTGCTGCGGCTCCTTCTGCACCTGTTCGTGCGGACGCCGAGGAAAAAGATGAATTGTTGTCTGCACCCGCGGCGGCTACAGGACCGCCTAGGTTGCCGAGAATGTAGTTTAAACGCAGATACGTCTGGTCCCACTGGACGCTCAAGTCGTCAATGTGCTGCGGTTGAGCTTCTTCTGATGCTGCCGCCGCGTCCTGGTAAGGTATGGCGGCAGGCCTGGAGCTTTCCATATTGCCATCTGTGGGGAAAACAAAAAGAGATGATTCACACCCAATGAGTTGGCAGAACAAGCGAAACTCTGTGTTTTTCGGTCTTTTTTTTTGTGCTTGCTTTGTTTTGAAAAAGGGTCCGCTTGCCAAATTTAGTGCGGTTTTTTTTTGTCTTCTCTTCTTGATGCTTTGCACGATCGACCGGACATGCAATGCCCAATACCAGGGGACCGTTCGCCAATCTCCCCTTGCGACAAGGCCTGTAGGAGAACCGGAGAAAAGACAATAAAAAAAAAAAAGAAACTAAAGAATTAGAGAAATAAGGACCTCTATACCTCTCTTGGTCAACTCAGAAAAGGGCAACTGACAGTAATAAAGAAAAAAAAGAAAAAAAATAAGTAAAAAAAAACCACCAAGCAAAACAAAGACGATCACAACGGCTTGCTAAACGGGAAAGGCACCGGATCATGAACTAGCAAATGAACAAAATCCCCAAAAAAAGGGTCAGTCATCCAAATCCCAATCAAATGTTCAAACTACTCTTTCCCGCAAAAAGCCTCTCGCTCCCCAGTTTTTTCGTCTGAAGTGGAAGAAAAAGGAAACAATGGACCCAAACTCGTTCGCCCGCAGCCACGTGGGGTCGTTGTAATATCGAAAAACAGTCTACTGGGTACGGGCTTGCCCCTTGTCGACAGTAGACGTCATACAGCTGATGGGACAGTACTAGTACTGTGCTCTCAAATCGACAAAAATTTAGGGACAAGTCATTTTTTGATCCCCCTCGCTTTGCGTTCAATATGTAGCTTTTTTGTTGTCTGGTCCCCTTCTTTCGCGAAAATAGGTGTGGGCTGACTAGTGATTTTTTAAAAGGAAAAAATATCAAAACAACCATCATTAGACTTGAAGGATGGACCCTGCCTGTTGCATTTTTCTATCAATAAAAGGATTGGATTTCAAATCGAGGCAAGTGAAAGGGGAGGGAGGGGGGGAAAAGTGAGCTCGTGGGCAAATAGATCGCCTCGGCCCCTTGCACCCAAATTCAAGTCACCCGCTCCGTGTGAGTTGTTCTTTTTTTTTTTTTTTTTTTTTTTTTTTTTTTTTTTTTTGGTTTGTTGCCACACTTTTTTTTCACCCAGAAAAAGAGAGAAAAATAAAATAAAATAAAACCCAGCAAGACAAGTTTGACAATTTGCTTGGGTGGCCTTGCACTGTGTCAAACAACAAAAAAGGTCTTGATTGACATGGCCCGCGTGACCTTGTAAAAATCAAGAGGCCTACGCTTGCAAGGCTTGCTAACGGAAAAACACAATAAAGGGGGTGTGGGGTAGATTTTTTTTCTTCTTTTTTTCTTCTAATGACGACGGGGTTCGCAAATGCAAGAACAGGCTTGGGCTAAAAACAACAAACTGCAAGGGGAGCGGAGAGCGATATGACTGGACATTTGGCGGTTATGCAATGTTATCGGATCAACTTCGCCTTTTTTTTTAGCCTGTCTCTCTTCCCCCTCTCTTTCTAGCCAAGCTAGCCAAGTAACAATTTGCCAAGCGTCTTTGTTGGAATTTTCTCCCAGACCCATGGATACTTTAGGTTATTCCCAGATAGTAATGTTGCCTGGCTGTTGCGTTTAATTGGCAATGCGGTTGACTCCGTTTTAATAGTAATGATATTGAATTGTTTATTTATGGCTCCTCACCCCTGATGCATGTGACTGTATGCCATGAGCATATGCCAAGTTTGCTGTAGCCATCAAACCCAAGTCGTGTGAGGACTTTGTATCTCATTTAAAAGCCAATTTTCCGCAGCGTAATCACTAAAGAGGAAAGGCATGATCTATAGCTGAGGTGCACATAACGTCTTGTGTTCACTGCCCCTAGGCGTTGGCAGGAAACTTAGTACGTTAGCACATAGGCGCAAGCAAGATTATGATTCAGAACTCAAGTCACACAAGACCACCCCCCGGATATGCCATCTCGTCCCAGATTATGCGTTCAAAAAAATCAAAAGACCCCCCACCAGCAAAAAAGAAAAGAGCAAGGGCCAAAAAAAAGAAGCATTCCAACATTCCCAAACCCCCGATTTTTGCAAATATAGTTGGCCACTAGTCGTTGGCATTATGGTACACGTGAATTAAAACCCCCAAGAAAATAAAAAGGAGACGAATAAGCCCCTTGACCGTTGAGCCTCATGGCGAGGTCATGCGTCAGTTCATGTTCAGGTATAGTGTCGAGTATACGAAAAATGTTGGCCTAAATCCAGCCAAGAAAACACATCAAGTTTTGCTAAATCCATCCTCGACGCGCCAGACCGCTTCAGTTGAACGTGGCAGTGCCTTGTTCCTCGTGGCCGGGTTCCGCGTGAAGCTGGTAGAAGCTGTAGTAGCGCGCCTCGGCCTTTAGCCTCGTGGCTTCATCAACCTCGGGAGCGGCAGCTCCGTTCTCTTTGCCTGCCTTACCAGCCAAAGAGATTGAAGTTGGTCTGTGAAAAAAAGAGAGAAAGCGTTAGCACTTGACCTCATTGTCTGTTGTTTAATTTCGAGTACGGTGCAACTTACCCGTACATCTCCCGGTCTATGGCCAAGAAATGTTTCATCGCGTCCTTGCCGCCCCTATGTTGCAGATACGATAGGTAGACGCCACACAGCTCTTTCTTGGCGGCAGAAGACATGTTGCTTTCTGTGCGGATCTTGTCAATGATCTCCCGCAACCGTTCGCTGTGTTGCGCCTCGAGCTCTGCCGACGTCGGCTGCTCCAGCTCGAACTGAATCCACTGCATCCAAAAGTGTCTGCTGCCACCATACCACTGCGCATTCTTCTGGAACACGGCCCTGGCCTCCTCTGCTGCGCCCTTCACCGTCCACAAAAAGCTTGCCCACTCTGTCACCAGGACTGCCTTTGTCCAGATGTCAACCTCAGGGGACTCGATTTGCTGCTTCAGAACCTCTATCGCCGTATCGATGTCATTGTGCCTCCGCTCCAGGTTTGCAAGAGATATAATGACTTCGATGCAGCCCGGAAGCCTCAAGAGGATTGCATTGTGCACCTCCCGAGCCATGGCGACACGCCCGCAGCTCTCCTCAAAGTAGGCAAATTGCAGCCTTATGCCGGGACGGCTGATGGGCACAAATATTGTTGCAGCACGCAGATATATGTTGCGAACCTCCTCAGTCTTGTCAGGTTGAGCCGACATCCACCTGGCATATCTGAACCAAAACTCATCGTAGAAGGCGCATGTTACCAGACACCTCTCGTACAGAAACGTTGTCCTGACAAAGCTACCTTCGGCCTCCTCAAAGTCGAGGTACTTGCGCCAGTTGGACAACTCCTTGTTCTCTAGCTCTGTCACGTGGAAATAAGGCCTCTTGATTTCGGCCTCGTACAGCCACCGCTTGGTCACTTCTGTCTGCGTCTTGGTAAAGATTTCACCATAGTGAGCATCCACCTTGCGGCGCATCTCCTGCTCAAACTCGGGCTCGGTCTTGGTAACGCCGTAAGCAGCCGCTTCGGCCTCGATCTCGGACTTGAAGCGAGCCTGGAGTTCAGGTGACACTACGTCATCAAGCGACCGGGTGTGCACCATGGTGCTGAAGCGCTCATAGTAGCGCGCATACTGATACATGGGGATGTGAATCACCCGTTGCAGGATTTTGAAGATGTTCTCATGCGCCTCTTGACGTTCTTCATACTCGAGGTACTTGTTCCAGAACGGATGTGCCATAAAGTCTAGCCCGACACAGGCGGCACCGCGCTCGAAGAGACTGTGCAGTCATGTTAGTAAGTACACAGGCAAGAGCAAGGACAGGGTTAGCGGGGAAGAGGTTGGAAGGAGGGCAAATACAGAAAAGGGATCTCTGTGCAAACAACGACTAGTCCACCGCTATAAAGAGCTGATGGTAGTTCATGGTTTGATGTGTTTTCACAAGGTGCGTAACGGGCATGAGCGAACTGTGTGTGCCAGCGGGGAAGACAGGTCTGGTAGTTTTGTGTGAGAGAGCGCACTCCAGTAGCAGAGAGTTATGGCTGTTGTCGGTTTGATTATCTCACCGTCCAGTGGCTCTGTTCACCTGTACGATTCTCTGTTTCTTGCGATTCCTCGCGACTTTTAACATGATCGCGTCGCGAGCATGACTTGCCCTCTTCTCAGACAACGGCCGGATCCCGCACGTGCGGTAATGAACTGTTGTTGATGGTGTGGTTATGGGGAAGGAAAACTACACCATCTACTACTTACTCTCTGACCAGCTGTGGAACGTGGGTTGTCTCCATCTTGAATGAACAATACTCGGTCCAAAGGTCGACCGAGTTTGTGATGCTCGAGCAGCCCCTCTCGTACACCATCTCGGCCGATTCCGGGCCGGCAATTGTAAACTCGAGGTCGGCATACTTCTTCCAGTATCCGAAGAGGAGTGGGAATTTGAGGAGGAATCGGTCGTATGCGTCGCGGAGGGTTGCGAGTGCTTGAGGGCTAGAGTTTCGTGTGAGGCCACCATCGAGCGTCTCGCAAGCCCTGACGAGCTTTTCCCAGTTCTCGAAGCTGTCTGGGTCGGCGTCCTGCACCGTTCGGAGAAAAAAAATCATCAGCAGGAGCGGGTATGCGACGCGACGCAAATTTTCAGCTTAGGAGCTGCAGCTTGCAGCAACTTACCACTTCAGCTCTCAACCTCTTGATCTCGGCATTCTCCTCATCTGAACCACCGAAGTGGTTAAAGTCCGCCATATTAAATGGTGAAGTATAGCTTTTTGGAAAGATGAATATTCGATGTCTCGAAGCTTGCGATGTGGTCTTGGCGAATTCGCGATTGCCAAGTAAGCGGTTCAAAAAGTTGGTTTTTGGGGTGGGCGCGCGCGCAAATAAGGAAAGGCAAGCTCTTCGGCGACCGGCAGATTTTGTAATCAATTGCCAAGCGTCTCGGTCGGTTCGAATGGGCCAATTGGTCTTGTTCACACCAATAAAGTGAATCAACTGTCTAGCTGGATAATGACAGACGGATAAACACGAGTGATTCTGATTAAAATGTGAATAAAAAAGAACGGAAAGGGATCCTTGGAAAAAGGAGGCTGGAAGACCAACGATCGTGGGGCCAAGGCAAGGAACGGAGGCTTTCCCTAGCCTGACACGGCCGCAGACCTTCTGAACAAGGCAGAAGTGGGGTCCGTCTGAAATGCGCCATTAAGCATGCAGATTGGTAGGAGTTTGCTCCTTTAGCGTGACCAACGCTCACAGATTATGCATGTACATGGGATTTCTATTCGCTTACCGAAGAATATCCAACATGAGATGGGTACCTTCCTTACCTTACCTACAGATATGGGGTAGAAAGAAAAACTTAGGTGCAAAAATTCCAGTTGGCGTTTTTCTTCTCTTCCTTTCACCAAAACAAAGGCTGGTGATGATTTTTCAAAATTAATGATAGGAAGAGAATGACTTACCCTCAGCGGAAGCATGATCTCAATATTAAAATAATATCTGAAGCCTGATCTCAGCAAATGTGGCTTTATCTTTTTTTTTTTTTTTTTTTTTTTTTTTTTTGCTATTTCTTATTACGACGAGGCACAGCGTATCCTCATCTTTTGCATTCGTCAATAACCCTTTATCTACTTGCGGCGCAATGCAACCATCCTTGTCAGCCTCTGGCCGCTAGTGAAGAGGCAAGTGCCTTGAGCTAAAGCCGAAGTTTTGAAAAAGCATGCCCAGCACGACAACAGCAAGGTGTCCTTCTTGTTGCTCAAGCTCACGCTATCTAATCCGTACCTCATGCCTACCAAGTTACCTAGAGTAGGTAGATGCCCAAGTTGCCAAGTCACCTTGCCTACTTCAGAATTGCCTTCCTCTGTGAAAAATGCCCCAGCGCTAGGGTCAATCCAGTAAAATCAACAGGTCAAGTTCAGATTCAAATTGATCCCAAGGGCGTTTTCGGGTCCTGGTCATGTAGAAGTGTTCATCAGCTCGTTGTCCATTTCTAAATGTTTCGTGTTATTCGTATATACAAGATACGCACCTTGCCTACCTTGGTTGGTTCCCAAGCTAAGCCCCAAGAATCGAGCGAACTTAACCTTAAAAATCAAAGGTTCGTTCTGTCAACTTGGGAAAAATGAATCGATATGCTTGGTAAACTGTCTTTCTCCTCCTGCACTATTCCTTATTTGGTAGTCTTTTCCGGCCCAAGTCTTTGGGAGAAGAAGTCGATGATCTCGATTCAGAAAACCCAGCTCGACTCATACTGCTGTCTCTTCCCATATTCCTTCAGGCCTTTTTTATTTAAGGGGTCGAAACTGCTACCCTAGAAGTGCCGTAAAGAGGCGTTGGAGAAACATATTTTAAATAAAATCGGTCGAAAAATAAACTGATGTGAACAGATATGACCATGTCAGCACAAACTTGGGGTTGGCTCCGGGAGACTTGAGTTGTGTAACGGGCGAATCGTGCAGCTTTAGCAGTTACGCGTCTCGTGGTATCATGGCTCCATTAAACAAAAAGTAGAAAGAAAGGTCTAGGGCAATCAAGTCGCACATCGCAACCGCCCTTGCCAGCACGCTATCGCCATCAGAAAGGTATATATACACACAACTAGAAAATAGCGGCAAAATCAGACCAGCTCCCACATCTACAGTCCAGCGATGACGCTCTGTATGCCAACACTGCTCGCGTCGTCCCTCCTTTGGACAAAGGCCTTGAAATCTGCTTTGAGAAGCTTCCGCCCGCCGTGGCCTCCAGGTCCACTGCCCAAGCCCCTGCTCTTCTCCCTGAGCGCCTCGGGCCCAATGATGAAGAGATATCCAACCTCGGACAAGATCTCGACCACGGCCTGCACCTCCTTGGTCAGAGGCCAGGCCTTGAGTGTTGATACATACTTGGCAATGTCCTTGGTGACCATGAGACCGCCCGTTGCGTTGACCGGGAACTTTTTAAAGTGCTCAAAAAGGAGTGCGTGGATGGCCAGTGCGAGTTCGCTGCTGAACACCTCAAGATTGTGTCCATCAATCGTTTGGCTCGCCAGTAGCGCCGCCCTGTCCAGAAACGTACATATGCCGAGACAAGTTGAGGACTGCAGGCTATCTATTATGCCTTCATCCTTCGGGCGGAAATCCGTTTTCTTTTGGTTGTTGGCCAGTGACTTACTCGTCCAGTTGATGATCACATCCATGGCGCTCTTCATTATACTGTTGGTTTTCTTCTCGATGCCCTCGATGCCAACCTTTGTCTGTGCCTCCATGCCGCGCCGCACCGTCGTGTTGCCCTCCGCCAACCGAATCAGAACCGTCGTGATGAACCGATGCATCATGCTGGTGATGGTTACTCCGGGCCGGATCTTGGGCAGATGGGAGAGATCGGGCTCTGTCTTGCTGTTCTCCTGCGACGTAGTCTGATCCAGCGCGGCATCAAGCGCTGTCTCGACGTACATGGTTCCCATGGTACTGAGCAGTAAGTTGAGTAGCACGCTGACATCCTTGGGCGTCTCCGTGCTTGTTCCCAGCTCCAGTGTTCGCTTGACACTCTCAGCCAGCCACTTCATCATACGTTTTGCGTTGGCAACACTCAACAGTCCGTCTGATTCTGAGACCTCGATCTCATTCTTCTTATCCGAGTCTTGAATACCGGCAACCCTCAACATCATAGCTTTTTGGGTTGGCGTCAATTCGGATGAGTCCAGACGCTCCATGTATGCGTCCTTGGCCGACTCGAGGATCCTTGATCCTTGCTGTGCAATGGCGGCCATGAAGCCGCTGGGCGCCTTCTTCCTTCTTGAATGGTAGACTGTGAACTTGAAGAGCAGCGAACTATTCAACTCTTCCAAATTCTTCCTCTCTCGTTCTATGAACGAGTTTCCCATCAGGTATGGGACGAATAACTCATCCAGCTGTTGTTCCAAGGCCTGAGACACGGCCGCGGTACACGGCTCGGGGTGCTCTGTCAAGCCATGAGCCTTGAGGTCCTCAACTAGGGTGCCAATGTAGCTTCGCGATGCATGCAATGAACGCAGAAATGCAAGCGATGACACCGTGTTGGCTTTTTCCAGAACCTGTTCAAGCCTTTGCTGAATGGACTGCTGAAACATGCGCTGGATGAATTTGATCATGACCGTCTCATAAAAAGGAAATGATCGTTTGACCAGAAGAGACTCGTCTATAATGGTCCCCTTCACATCATCAAGATGTGCCTGCAAGCTGGACTCGATTCCGGGCGGCTCCGCATCAGGGTCGGCGAGTAGATCCCAGAGTTCGCTGTCGGCGTTCATCTCGTCCGCGACGAGCCGATCCTTGTCAATGAAGAATTGATGTTGATTGACAAACAAGGCAATGACGCTTGCGCCGCCGTTGAAGTCCCACAGAACCCTGGAGCACTCCATCATGTTCTCATGATCCAACTTCCGATAGCTCGTATTGAACTGCTTCAAAAGGTCTTGTTCTAGTGTTTCGGAAAACTTCTCAATAACTTCACGGGTATTGTGTCGTCGACTTGTTGGAGAAGCGCCATTGGTGACCCCGTTGCCTCGAATTCCGTTGGCCTGACCCCAAGAAGTGGGATCCAGCCGCTGGCTGATTCGCATCAATTGTCGGGCGATAACGGCACAGCGAACTTTGTTATCGGGACCTCCCAGTCTTTGTATGTCTTGAAGCGACGAGAGCTGCCCTGTCTCGGTGACCTCCTGCCAACATTGAATTAAAAAGTTGGCGTCCAGCGCCCTGTTGCGCT
Organism: Pyricularia grisea; assembly: GCF_004355905.1. Taxonomy (NCBI): domain Eukaryota; kingdom Fungi; phylum Ascomycota; class Sordariomycetes; order Magnaporthales; family Pyriculariaceae; genus Pyricularia; species Pyricularia grisea. The sequence continues at coordinate 1,433,791 of NW_022156717.1, read as the reverse complement.
TCCTATCCAGATCCTCAAGCCTCTCGCCGATTTGGACAGCGATATTGCCACCACCATCAGCTCTGCTCGACCGCTCCATGCCATTCAGAGCTGGGTTGTTTAGTGACAGATCGAGGGCCTCGAACTGGGCCATTGACTGGTCGAGTTTTCGACCGAGGGTATCGAGTGTTTGGTCATGTTGGTTTTCGGCGCGGCGGACCTGAGACAGGATCTCCGACTCCTTTTCCTGCAACTCCTCCGAGAGCGAGCTCAACTGTGATAGGGCATCTAACCGTGGAGGCAGTTAGTATCGACTGGATATACACAAATGATCGATATGGAGCCCAACATACTTTCAAAAGTCCTGATCAAAGGCTTGGGGTCGAACGCCTGTGTTGCAGGGCCGGAGCGACGGTTGGCGGGGACGGCGGTCTCGGCGAGGCCATCTACAAAGTCCCTTACAATAAAGTCCTTGTTTGAAAAGTCCTCGAGGCTGAAGCTGGGGCCCTTGGGGAAAAGAGCTTTGGAGCCCGAGGACGACGCCCTCTCCATAGTGGCTCGTGATCGGCCGATTCTCTAGCTGCCCCGGGCCATGGAGCGAGATGAGAGCGCGACGAGTGAAAACGTCGGGCCCGGGATGGGGACTTGAACGACTAGTCTATCCGATCTCGCAATCGCAAGTGAATCTAGAGAAACAAAAATAACAAAAAAAGTCAATCACAAAATAGCATGGAATAAAATATCGGATTGGAGGTGAAACTCGAGGCAGTCTTCCGTCTGTAGTAGTGGTAGTTGTGGCTAAAGCTTCCCCTCAGAGCGACTCGTAGTCGAGCTGGGGTGTGGTTGGTTCACTTGGCTTGGCGGTCAATTGGATGAAGTGTGGCTGAAGAAGGGACTGAGCTGGGATGCTCCCAAACTTTGTGGCTGGATTATGTAGCGTGACACCCGGGAGGGGTTTAGCGGTTCTTTGCAGTTGTCCCACTATCCCGGTCCCGCCAGGTCGCATTCGCAACGGTTGGGTCGACGGGCGCAGCGGAGTCACGACAAGGGAGCTCCAGCGCAGTCGCCAAGGATTGATGTCAGACTTGCGCGAATCAAATGCACCAAGCAAAAGCTGGCCCATCCTGCCACTTCGCACCGCTATCACGCCAGCAAGCAGGTTTGAGAAGACCACATCATCTCATAAAGAATGACCTTGAAACATGCTGAATATATTTTGAGACAACCGTACCGATAGTTTTTCTATATGTCGGGTCTCTTTTCTTGTCTTTTCTCGAGAGGTTTTTTTCCAGTACATAGAATCAGTTCCGCAGCTGGTTGAGAGGAGCATTTCACCAAACTAGCTAGCCTCTATCTCAATTCCAAAAGCCGCTGCCAACAATGCCAGTCAAAGCGGCGGACTCGATCCGCTACCGTGCCGATGAAAGGGCTCAGGGAAAACTTCTGACAGCTAAGGAAAGGCTTAAGCTGATCGAGGTGAGAATTTCCCTTTTTTGCTGGTAGCACCTCGCATCTTCCAAATCTACTTCCAAGGGACTTCTGTTCTTTTGGATCTATACCGCAGAAGGGATTATACGCATGTTGATACATAGTGGCTGACCCTTATGTCTCTTCACCCTACAGCCCTACCTTCCTGAACGACCCGTGGACCGGGAGCAACGGGCGCGGCGCAAGTCGGTGCTGGGGGTCAGGCGCTTCCTCGCCAACCAGCTGTACCTATTCGTCTACGTTCTGATCCACACCGTCTTCTCGCTTTATATCCGCTCCCGTCAGGTCTACCACTTTTGCAAGGACCGCACCCGCTCCATCTTGTCGTATCACCACCGCACTCCCGAGATAATAGAGGGAGATGTCAAAAAGCTCGGGAGGATCCCCAAGCACTTGAGTGTCATACTCCGCTTGGAGGAGGATAGCGGTAGGGCCGGTGCCGAGCTCGAGAGACTGGTCAACGAGGTGGCCGATATTGCCGCTTGGTGCGCATGCGCAGGCATCCCCAAGCTATCCGTTTATGAAAAGACAGGTATGGTTTTCCCTTTTTTTTTTTTTCTTTTTGGGGATCGTGGGCTACATTCGACATCTTTGGAGAATATACGATACAGAAACTCACCATACTAACCTCCTTTCGTATCACACATAGGCATACTCAAGGGCTACCTGCAAAAGACTCACCGCGCAGTCTCTGCCAAACTGGCATCCTACTATGGCGACTGTCACCCAGCACTAATTGTCAAGGCACCACACACTCCCTCTATCGAGTCTGACCCGTCCGCCGAGAGTGGCTCTGATGACAAGCACATTACTGTTCTTCTCCTCTCTGCCGAGGATGGTCGGGATTCGCTTGTCGACCTTACCAAGACGCTGACAGAGATGGCGCAAGCTGAGAAGCTATCGCCAGCTGATATCAACATGGACGTCATCGACACGGAGCTGACCGAGAGCGTCATGGACGAGCCCGACCTACTGATTCACTTTGGTCCGCACGTCGTTCTGGATGGCTACCCACCGTGGCAGATCCGTCTAACAGAGATCTACCATGCCCAAGACAACAACAGCGTCGGGTACCAGGTGTTCCTCCGCGGCCTCCAGAACTATTCTCGTGCACAGTTTAGAAACGGCAAATAGGTCTTGGACCGCCCGGGGATGTTATCCTGTACCTGGTGAAGGCAGAAAAGTTTCTTTTCTTGGCTGCTTATCCACATTATAATAGCTGTTCTTCATTCTACATGTAGACGATTGACTCGTCGACTCATCAAACATTTGAAAATCAAAGGAGCGGCTCGGTACGTAATTCCAACTGTCTTATGAATGTGATTTACCCAATACTACTAGGTGTTGAGTGACCATGGGCCAGTCTTTTGGACTGCTGCAACTGTAAAAAATCAACTGCCGCCCATTCGGAAATTTCCTAGGGACGTTGTCCCACAGCAATGTCAGGAGGGTTAACGCTGTTGAGGAGAGATGGGTTAAAAAGACTTGTCGATGTGAGCCGTTTCGATGCGCCAGCCTATTCATCACCTACTGCAATACCACTTCGTAGGAAATGTATACGCGCTGACTCGTCTACCCCCAGGTGACATGGACCCACCACACAAGGTCGCAGCATCTGTACTTTCAGCCCGTACTAAAATCGGTAGATATCGAGATGTCATTCCCTGCATGCATATGGGCCCATACGGGTTTTAGCACCACAATTTAGCCTGAAGGGTTTTTTTTTTTTTTTTTTCCCTCGTCTGCACCAGGATGACCCAGTAAAACTCACATCCGTGAGCCCACTACACAACCCATTATAAACCCACCACCATCAACGGTTGACAACAACGAGCAACCAAATCGGATATGGTGTAGTGGCTAACATACGACGCTCTCATCTTCGAGTCACCGTCGTGCCCGGGGTTCGATTCCCCGTATCCGAGGCCGCCTAGGCATTCTATCAGCGCCCGGCTAGCTCAATCGGTAGAGCGTGAGACTCTTAAGAATCTCCGGTTCTCATACAATCTCAAGGCTGTGGGTTCGACCCCCACGTCGGGCTCAATTCCTGACATGCGCGTTTCTTTTTGGCTTTTTTTATGTCAAATTACATGAACCGTGATAGGGAGAGGTAGAAAGAAGCCATACTGGAAGTATAAGTTTTCCGCTCTTGTTGGCGTGGTATGGTATGGTTGTATTACGGGGTGTTTCCTGTTTGCAAGGATTTAAAAATATTTTTGCGATTAGGGCGGCCACTATTTTATATATACGATATCCAACATAGATTTTCATTATGTATGGGGTTGCAAGAGCGTTATAGTATTATGGATCGCTTTTAAAGTTATGTAAGATTTAATTGGCGGTTAAAACTATCTATTATTAATATCAAGGAGAAAGAAGCAACATCTTATGCCATCGAGGTTATAATACTTCTGCCTGTAAGAAAGGGGATGCTTTTACAAAGACCCAGGGTAAATAATTTCTTTGATTCCCAAGATTGACACCCAAACACAAAATGTCTACATATCTTAGCTGTTTGCTTACATTGACCAACGCCATAGCGGCCACACGCTCATAGCTTCCACAGCACCATCTCCTTTCCAACCTTATCCCAAACATATACGCTTCCATTTCCCACATTATAATTATAATAATTATCCGTGCCTGCCTTGACCATAGCCCGCCTGAAAGTGATATTTATCCTACCACCATCCTTCTCATTCTTCCCCGACCGCTTCGGTATGGAATGCAGCCAGTTGGCCTGCGTGGGGCCTCGCATCAACACCATGTCACCCCCAGCCAGCGGCAGCTTCAACGGTGGTTTCGAGATGGCCGATGCCACCTCGCCCGTCCCCGGCGGGGCCGCTTTGTGCTTGAGCATAAAGTCCCTCTTGGCACCGAGCGAGAAGGAAGCGATGGCCGGGTCCCGGCCGAGGAACCGCTCGTCGTCGCTGTGGTATGAGATGCTGTCGGCGCCTGAGGCGTAGTAGTTGACCAGGCAGAAGTTGAATACGCAGCCCGTCGCGGCCTCGGTGGACCGGCGTAGGGCGTCCAGGCACTCTGGGATGGGCCGCGGCTTGTAGCGTGCATATGCGCCGGGCGGGACGGGCTTGGAGGTCTTGGCGTCGACTACGTTGCCGGCTTCGTCGAAGCGGCTTGTGTCATCGAGGCCAAAGACGGTGGTATATCTGTTGGATCAGATCAGGTAGTTAGCTTGGATGATAAAAAAAAAAAAAAAAAAAACAGATAAAAGTAAGGGGTGGTTGTGATTGGGGTGATCACGTGCCTTGGTGTTTTGATATGGGTCTTGATGCCTCCCCTGTTGATGTCATACTCAACTCTGTAAAAGGGAAGATTTGAGCGGAGAAAGTCGAACAAGTCTTTTGCCACATATGGTGGTATGTACGGCTCAAAGTAAAGCAAGTCCAACTCTGGTTGGTTATTGATTGCGCGAGCAGGAACTGCTGGATAAGAGGCAAGCTCTTTGCTGATTGAATGTGGAAGGTGGATTATTGGAAACGGATACGTAGAGTGCTCCGACTTAAGAAGCTAAAATTGATATATTAGTTATAGTGTTTGCTTTATTTTACTCTTTTTGAATTTATACAAACTCACTTGCTCATTTTCAATGTTGCTTGTCTTTTGTTTTTTGGTAGAAGAACCAAAGAAGCTGTCAATTGTCCGTTTCTTCGACATGATGGAGGTTCTCACTAAATGAAAACTCTCTTCTAAAAAAAACAGCAAAAGAATCTTGCAAGTTATTATTGATTCGACACGGGCAGAAATAAGAACCTCTTTTGATGCTTCTGGTAGTACCCAGTTTGGTAATGACATCACCAATCACAGCCTCGCTCTCATTACCCAATAGCCAAGGCTAATTGGCCAAAATGAGTCAAACCACCCCCCGTTTTGTGGGGCAGCAAAAATCCATCTCAGCCTCGCAAGCGCATGCAAGTTATTGACCAGGACAAAATCAGATTGGCTGGAGTCTATAAACATCCAAACCCACCCTTCATGACTCCTCCTTCGTGCGTCCACATCAATGTAAGCTATTTATTGTTTAATTCTCTGACTTTATTTCTTGGATCCCGGGGCTAGACTCCGACACAGCAGAACCATATAGAAACTAATCCAAGCAAAAAAAAAAAAAAAAAATGGCAGATCAAATAAAGGCCGGTGACGTGACGATGTTCACGCCTCCGATTGTGCGCTCTGCAGCCACAACGCTAAACAAGGCCCTTTTTACAAAAAAATTCAACCTAGCTGCCGCTTCAGTGAGGGAAGCCACCAAAATCGCTTCGTACCGCAAGGCACTAGAGAAGAGTGGCGATGCTCTGCATGTGGAGAGAATCTCAGTTGTACGAAATGACCCTGGTCAGGATCCTGCCACAAAAGGGAGGAAGTGTATTCTGCTGAGGCCTGGGATTGAGGCCGCGGGTATGTAAGATATCCGGACAGTGGTACATGTCTGTAGACAAAGAAGTTTCTTGTTGCTGATCAAAAGAGATAAACTCTCATGCAGTACCGGAAACATGGGGAAGTGTTGTCAGTGAAGGCGTCAAGACGGATGACTTGGCTGTCATTCCTTACGAACTCACCCTGGACTATGACCATTGGACTGCTCGTAAGCAAGATCCAACTTTGGAATTCCATGGATGGAGAAAACAAAGCCAAAACTAATACACTTTTTAGACGAAGTCCTCAGCTCCTTTCTCCCTGAAGAATTTGCAGACGACATACAATCATCCTTCAATTTCGCCGGCCACGTGGGTGAGTGATCATCTCCCTAGGCCATGGCTTACCCCTGAATCACATATCAAGATGCTAAATACCATACCACCCTTAGCCCACCTCAACCTCCGTGACCAGTTCCTCCCCTACAAGCAGGTAATTGGACAGGTGCTCTGCGACAAAAACCCAGCCGTCCGTACCGTCATCAACAAAACGAAAAATGTTGGCGACACGTCCGAATTCCGTACCTTCCCGTATGAGGTTCTTGCTGGACCTGACGATCTCAACATCGTAGTCCGCGAGAATAATTGCGTCTTCAAGCTGGACTATGCAAAGGTTTACTGGAATAGCAAGCTGGAGCCAGAGCACACTAGGATGGTCAAGGACTTCCAGCCCGGCGAGGTGGTGGCTGATGCCATGGCTGGCATTGGACCGTTTGCCGTGCCCGCCGGCAAGAAGGGCGTCTTTGTCTGGGCCAACGACAAGAACCCTGAAAGCTACAAGTATTTGCAAGAAGCTATCGCGATGAACAAGGTACGGCCTATAGTCTTTGATCAACTTTCCTGGTCTGGCATCCCCTACTGACACTCGCAAAAAGGTTGGATCCTTTGTTCGTCCCTACAATCAGGATGCCATGGAGTTCGTTCGTGGCGCAGCGGACTCTGTACTGGCCGCCCATGCAGCCGGGCAAGGTGTCACACTCCCTGCTCCCAAAGTTAAGCGCACCGACCGCGACTCTGACAAAGCGGCGAGGCCACGAAAGCCTTCCCCCGGACCCAGAGTCATGATCCCGCCGACGATATCGCACTACGTCATGAACCTCCCGGCGTCGGCGATATCCTTCCTCCCTGCATACCGTGGCCTGTACCACGGCCACGAGAAGCTGTTTGCGCCCCACACCAACACGCGCCTGCCCCTGATCCACGCTTACTGCTTCGACATCAAGAGCGATACGGACGAGCCGAAGCACTCAATCGTGCAGAGAGTTGTCACCGAACTGGGCGTCGATATGAAGCTTGGAGATCGGGACGGGGATAATGAGGTTGAGGTTTTACACGTGCGTGAAGTTGCGCCTAACAAGAGCATGTTCAGAGCCACCTTCAGGCTGCCCAAGGAGGTTGCCTTTGCGAAGAGGGATTGAGGAATCAGGCATGTTCTGATCCTGATGCAGAGATTTGTTCGACTGGTAGGTGAAGAAATAAATCGCCATCCAAGCTGTTTCTGGGGGTCTTGATATAATCACTCGTGATCCAGAAGCCCCGCATATAGAGACTGGGCCCATCCAAAAGTTATGTGACAAGATGGTGAGGGGATAGTGAGGTGAAGGCTGATGGCTCAAGGCGTTTGCCAGCAAACAAACAAAATGGTCCCGCGGGAAATTGCAGAGGCTGACCTTTCTACTACTGACGTTTTTCTGCTCGTGGCAACTGCCATTCTAACCAACCTTTCAAATCATCAAAGACAGCTGTAAATGTTTTAGCTGTCTCCATTCCACAACCGTTCATATTCAACCTCACATTCGCACAGACAGTGCAATAATCTCTGTCATTTGAGGCATTCTCGTCTCGAGTCTTGACGGATAGCTTGTCACACCCAGTAGCAAATACCGCAGATATCTACCAGGCAACATGGAAAACACTGAGCTGAACTCAACGAAGGCGAAAGTCCTGTACGTCCCAAAACCAAACAGACCTCCAGAGTACCAACCCACCAACAAAAAAAAAAAAAAAAAAAAATAAGCCATCAAATCCGCTAACCCTCAAACGTTATACCCTTCAGGGGCTACTTCGAAGCCATCGAGACCATCCGCACCAAACCTCTCTGCAACGCCCTCTGCGCAAACATGCACACGGCCCCTCTACGCTGCACCGGCTGCGGCGCGGCCACGTACTGCTCCAAGCGGTGCCAGCGCGCCGACTGGCCGCTGCACAAGAAGCTGTGCGCCTCGTACCGCCCGTTCCTGGCCACCGCGACCAGCAACCAGCGCAAGGAGTTCAAGGCCGGCATCCTGTTCCCCGCCGAGAGGGACTCGACCCCGCTCCTCGTCTGGATCAGGTTCCGCTCCCGCTTCGGCAAGGAGGAGCAGTGTGCCAGCGCCGCTATGAGGGGCGTCGCCCGCTCCGTCGCGCTCAGCCTCGAGCTCGTGCCCGACGTCGCGCCGCTGCTCGGCATGGACGGGGCCGGTGGTGATGCAAACGCCGTCATCGCCAGGAGCAGCAGCAGCAGCAGCAGCGGTCTGGGCGCGGCGTTGTTCCATGCCGTCCCCAGGACGGAGCTGTGCCTCGCGCGCTGGGGTGATGTGGGCGGCCTACCCGCCAACGAGAGCATCCTCGCCCTACTGGCTGCCGGTATGTCGCTGCGGAAACATGATGATCTTGGTGTGCCCGGCCCAGCCCCTGGTCTCGGCGAGGATGGGCAGCGCAATGCGGCTTACTTCCGCGGACCGGTGGTCGTGTACCGGCAGGCGAGCTATGCAGACCAAGGGGGGGAGGAGTTGGCTGCGGCAGCCAGGAATGGCATCGGCGTCACGACGGTCCGGTTCGCCATTGGTCAGGAGGCCGAGGACGTGACGCCGATTGATCTGCGGTGCGCGGTCGAGTCGATGGCGGTATGCCAGCGCACGAGGCCCGTCATGGACTGTGTTCCCGTCTCCCCCGTCCCAGAGAAGAGGGCTCAGGGTGGTGACCACGGGCACGAGCAGCGCGAGGACAAGCAAGAAGGTGGAGCGGAGCAGAGCGTCAACAAGAGCAAGAGGATGATGAAGAAGCGCAACAGCCACAAGCATGAGAGGGCTAGGCGGCCCGAGGAGAGGATATGGAGTGCTTGGCAGTCCAAGGATAAGGGGGCTAGCAAGACGGAGGGAGAGACTGGTTGAAGCGTTGAGATGAGGCAGTGTGGTGGTTGTCAACTAGGTATGACAGCTTCGGGTTTACGGTGTTGTTTTCTTGCTTCTATCTACAGAGGCTTCACACGATATTGGCAAGTGGTTCTAGCCTAGATCTGTCGTTCTGGTGAAGGCTTGACTGAACATTCCCCTTCATGCTTCTTTTCAGGGCAATCTTAGCAGTGTTGCTAATGTACAATACATATCGACATGAGAGCAGATGTCTACGTTTTTTTCCTCAAATCACTTGATATTACAAGGCAGCCATCCACGTATAACGTCTACGGACTGCCTGATGTAGCAAACAATATTCATAGAGGTATAGACCTACTAGTAAGTGCAGGGTAACCAGCAAAGCACAAACCTAGTTGATCAAGCCGCATGCAATACAGTGCAGCTAATATCGCCAAGTTAGACTTTTTTTTGGCTTGCAAAGATCGGGCTGCACATTGTGGCTTCGATCCATCGACAACGTCCTGCAAACTCTAGGCCAGTTAGTGTGCATATACGCAGCCCGATGGACCAGTGTCGCCAGCCGCGAAAGGCCAAGCCGGTCTGACTTCACTCAGCTGAGGAGAACCAACGAAAAAAAAAGCGGCCCCAGGACCGATTACATGCAGAAGGTTCTTGTTAAGCGACCCTAGCTTCGGGCGATGTATACAGTAATGAGGGGGTGGGAACACGGTAAATCTTGGTAAGTCAATGATCTGAAGAGAGTAAAAAAAAAAAAAAAAAAAAAGTTCTCACTAGTCTGCGGCTTTATTTCTGTGTCCCCCCTGTCTACTACGTAGATACTAGGTAGTCTTGCTTGTCATGCATTGATGCTTTGATGATAAGGCACAAGAACAAATAAATCAAATACTTGTTATGGATGCTCAAAGTTCCTTCTTGTCTAGTGAAACGTAAATCATCATCTCTCAATTTTTTTTTTCTTTTTTTTTTTTTTCTCGTTGTACTCGATGGGGCAAGTTGCTTCCTTCTTCGGATGAAAACAGCAACAACAAAAGACCCTTTGAGGGGTTTTTTTTCCCTTCCTCTGATCGCACCATAGATCACGGCACTGTCGCTCTCCCGAGACAGCTGGCAGAGACACAAGTTTCGCAAAGAGCAAGCGAGTCAATGATTGCCGAGAGATCTGGCTGACGGGCAAGGTCCCCCGGTGGCGCTTATGAATCTCTTTTGGTCCCTTGAGGCATTGTGTCAAGGCCCTTTTCTTTTTTCTTCTTTGTTACCCGTTTACTTTTGTTACTTTCTTTCTTTATTCCCAGTAGTATTATGACCGGCAGGCAAAAATCAGAGAGGTTTACCGGCATAAACACTCCGCGATCTTAGTACGTGTGGAGTTCTTTTTAATTTTGGTTATACGAAGAAGAAAGCATTGGCTACAGCAGCAAGACGAAATCCTAATAATAAAATGGAGAAAATGCCGCGTGGCTTGCCCTGCACTTCTCCATGGAGAAGATTTAAAAAAAAAAAAAAAAATTATTCAATCAACATTTGAAAACATTTAAAAACTGGAGCCTCCCGCTTCCTTGCACGTGGGAAAGAAAAAAAGGACCAAGATAGTGCAAGCCAAGGAGAGGAGAAGAAAACGCCTTGTGCTCCCTGATCACCAATGCAGGCTCCAAGTTTGGATGGCGTAATTATTATTATTTTTTTTTTTTTCCTTTTTTTTTTTTTTTTTTTTTTCCTATTGTGTCTATCTGGTTTTCCTGGTCCATCTAGGTTTTCACTTTTCCCTGGTTATGTGATGACTTATCCACTGTTTTATCAAACCCAAATTGTGGTTCCGAATGCTCCCGTCCTTGGTGTCTAGGCCGGGCGGCGTCAGCATTAAACACTAGGTGGGCGAGTCTAGGCCGGGAGATCAGCGGTCTTGGTAGACAAAGAACAAAAAAATGTGTATTGCGCATACACGAGGGAGTGTACCTAAATTCGAAGAAAAATAGTTCGGGACTTCTACTTTGGGTATCCCATCCCAAGAAAGAAGGGGGAAAAAAAAAACCCCTCCTACCCAGTCATGGTTAGGCAAAAGGACAACATGAAAAGAGGGACGGAAACCCAGAGTAGATGCGACAATGGCAATTGGAACATGTTTGATGAGATAGATAACAGTCCTGCATGGAAGTGAAGCACGATTACCGTGTTGCTCCTGCTTCACAACTCGCTGTAGGGTTTTGTGCTTATCAGCCCAGCGAGCGGGGTTGGGGGCTGTAAATTGGGGGGACGGGATGGGATGGAGTGAAGGGCTAAAGTGTTACACGACCGATCTTGTCTCCATTATCGGCTGCATACCTTATTCTGGATTAGAATAATCCCAGGTGCCTGATGGGCTCAAGATAACAACAGAATGAACATTGAATAATGGGTTTCGTATCAGGCGGCTGGACGCATTAACTGGTTTGGACTTTATGACAAGGCAGGAAAGGAAAGTAATGAAAAAAAAAGAAAAAAAAAAAAAAAAAAAAAAAAAAAAAAAAAAAAAAAAAAAAAAACCACCAAGCAAAGACGCCGCAAAGCCGCCGCAAAGGCACCGCAAAGCAAGTCAGTCAGCCTCTCCGCGGGCGCTTCAGGTACGAATTAAAATGACCGAGACGGAAGGTTACCTTGATGCAGCCCACATACTGTGCAATGTAAGATAGTACCTACATGAAATTTGATAAGCCATTCAACCATAAAAGGAAAGAGAGAAAAAAAAAGTGACTCAAGCCATTGGGCAAGTACCTATGTTACCCTACTAAGCTTGAGGATCACTCCAGTCAGGTACCCACGGCCCTACGGGGAGGATGCCTGACGACGTCACGGATCCGTCGCCGAGGATAGACCCGGCCCGGTGGTTTGCCGTTGGTGCGGCCGAAGATGTCCGAGGCCAAGTGGGACAAAAGGGGGAAAAAATCAAGCTCGGCACTTCCTATTTTTTTTTTTTCAGCTTGGACAATACGTTAGCCGCGGGCTGATACATACGAGGTTGGGAAAAGCATTGTCGGCCCGGCTTATCCTTCATTTCTCCTTTGATGGCTGGGCTGTTGTTCTTGTTTGGTGTCGCGCGACGAAACAAGTTTTAGACGGCTTTGCACAGCAAATAAAAAGTCAAAACGCAGCCACACATTACGTGGTAGGACGTTGTAATCGACTTTTTGGTTGTTTTTACTTTACAGTATCTTTTTTTCTGAATCCTTCAGAATGACTAACTACATATTTTCGACAGGGGAAAACAGAAGACGAGCCGTTGCATTAGTGGTGGTTCTTTTCCTCTCTCTCTGTTCGCTAGAGGAAGTCTGCAAGCCAAGGCCTCCTCTTCGTCTAGCTTCAGCACGATGACCTCACCAGCACGACCTAGCACTAGCACACTGGCTGGAAATATCCGGAACTTGAGCTAGACCCATCAAAGACCCAGCTCGGTTTAATATCTCGTAATACTTTACCATTAAAAAAAGACCATACATCCACCCCAGCCCAGGGAGATGCACATTTGACTTGACTCTCGGATCCGGTCATGGACACGGCCACATATCGGATGGAGGGAACCGCTCGCGCGTCCAAGTAGCTGCAATTCTTTTTTCTGCTCTTGGCCTGGCCTTGCTTGAGCTTTGCAGCCCATGTCCTAACCAAAAAGAACCCGCAGGGGCGATGATCGCCACCCACGCACGCACGCACGTACACATGCATGGGATTGTCAGCGCATCGGCAGTCTAGACGCAGTCCAAATGCGCATCCTGCAATGCAATTGCAGGGGAGACAGAAAGCAGATCGAGTGGGCGTTGGTCAGGACCAATAAACGGGTTCCCCTGTACCTCATGTTTTTTTTTTCTTCGAGGGCTACCCTGTAGTTCAATTCAACACTCTTTGAGACGAGAACGAATATTTGTGCCATAGTAGCCGTGGGCATGTTCCTTGGTTCAAACATGGTCAGTTGTTTCTTAATTGCCTACCTTGCCTAACTCAGGGTCACCTCGGTCTGCTTACGTTTTACGTTGTATTTCTTTGCTCACGAGGTATCGCCACTGTCCTGCCACTGCCACCGGGGAAACGAAAGAAGTAAAGAAAAACAGTGGACTTGTTTGCCTCGGCAGTGGCGCGGGGCAGGCTAACTTTTTTGGCTGGGCGGCTGTCTTTTGCGGACAGTATCCATGTCTCCTCTGCCCGCAATTTTTTACGCGATTGACGAGCATGAATCCCTGAAATTGCCTGACGATTGAAACCCCAACGCAAGACTCGCCAAGGATAAACCCAACGGCCAGGGGCAGGAGAGCGCGGCCTTAGCACGTATGGATGTTGGTTTGGGCTGTCAATTTTGGATGTGGCGGGACTTGAATGAACCGTTTGCTTCAGGTGCAACGAGGACAGTCGCAGCATAGCTTTTTTTTTTTTTTTTTTTTTTTGGGAGGGATTTTCTTCAAAAATCAGCCGGTGTCAAAACTTACTACCTTAGCGGATCAGGGAAGAAGAGAAATGAAGTCAGAAACGATTACCAGAAAGGAAAAAAAAAGAAAGCCACACCAAAGGGGGCAAGGTCGGGTAAACTAGAACTGTGGCTCAAGGCTAGAAGTATTCCAAACCGTCGGTCAGTGGGACGGGCGCGGGGTGGACAAATTGGAAACGGCCAGAAGCTCAAGGGTTGGTGGCTGCTTGGCATTCAAGAGGGAGACAGAAGGAGAAAAAAAGAAAAAGGAAGAAAAAAAAGGAAAAGAAAAAAAAGAAAAGTCTAAGTGGTAGTAATTACCGAATTGGATCCTTTTCAGGTTCAATATTCGAATCCTGACCCTGGCAGGGCAAGTAAGTAGCCCTGGCGACGCGGAAAGTTCGGTCACACCTAAATACAGCAAAAAGTTCCGTTGCACGGATGGTACTTTCCACGGCATTCAATTGAATCCAACATCTGCGTATATTAGTCGCAATCTCCCGAAAGCAGGATGCATATGCGTGAACAGGTTTTTTTCTGTCCTTGCTGAATTAGTATGCAACAGTGCATCCGCAGCCTCAAATGTTGTACACGACAGTCAGAAATGCGTTGTATTCTGTCATGTATACTCGGCATAACATGGTTTAGCTACCCAGAGATGGAGGGGTCGATGAACCATGATGGTGGGTTACATAGCAGATAGAAAAAGATGGTGGTTGCCTCAAAAGTGACCAGTCGTTTGCAAGTGTGCGGATGGCGGCCGTCTGCCGTGGGGCTCTCAATTCATTCGTGCAGTCTAGAACAGCGTTAAAAGCTATATACTACGTAGGGGCGATGCACTAACACGCACACCCCCCCTCTTGGTTTTGGACAATCGAGTTGAATTAAGTTGAGTTGGCCATAGGATGCCAATCCATCGTCCTATCTCTTCCGCGCGCTCGGAGATCTGCAGGTCGAACTCAGAAGGACCCTCCCTAAGAGCATCAGTTCTCGATCCGAAGCAGAGCTCTGAGTGAGCTACAGACTTGGCCGATACTGTCGTACCTAGTTGGCTGACTGGGCACATAGCTTTTTTAGTTTCCACAAGGTGTTACTACATGGTATGTAAACACCCACCTACCTATACGGTACACATTATACAGTTTGTTTATACCTTTGAATCCTTGCAGAGCTTTACTCTGATACCCTTGTGTGCCGCCATCAACCCCCTTCCCTCGCATCTAGACTAGATAATGCCCGCAAGGCCGTGATAGCGAGTCGCATGGATCGTCCGTGGGCGTATGTGGTTCGTCCGTCAAAACATACGTCGTGTCAGGGGATTTGATCGTCTTTGCAGGCATGGAGCCGGTATACAGCCTCGCGAAGCTTTTTTCTTTTATTTCTTTCTTTCTCAATCTTGACAAATAAGCGGAGTCGAATAACATTTGCATCTTTGTCATATCAGAAAGACAAAAGTCAAGCAATCTTTCGAGCCATCCTAGATTTGAAACCGAATTTGTCCTATGAAATATCCTCGTCCGATGATCGCCACCTCAGCTAGCTGTTCATCGTCCAGCCTCGTTCATGCCATATGTTTTGATGACAAGACTCGGTAAGTATCAATGGCAAGATACGACGGAGTAAGCTGTTAAAGACTATCTTTCGGACTATTGAAGCTTGACTTGATAAATCCCGCAGCCAGTTAGGGGCTGGTGGATGAATCACCACAAATTTAGAGTCAAAGTTGAGGCGTTCTTGAAACGAATTGTCTGACCGGCCTCTGGAGCTGCCTTTGTTTCTTCGACAGTTTCGCTAGTTGGTCAAGTTATAAAGACTCTTAGCTAAAGAAAGCCTTGCCGAGACGCAGTGATAATGGTCTGAGGTCTACGACGTAATTACCTTATGTACGGAACATTCCAAGCTGCACAGGAATCATCGTGGCATTTTTTTGTCGCTCGGCCTTTTTTAACGTGCGCACGAATGATGGCGTGATTTTTTTTTTGTAGTTTAGAATAACTGCGGCTGTGCAGGTCTGACAGCCAAAAAGTTGACGAATCGATGGTGTCAGAAACTTACTTCGTACATTAAAGTACATTTTTGCCTACATGACAATGGCCTATTTCTAGTCCGTTTGATGTCGGGATGAATCCGGTCCAATGAAGCTCTCACGCGGCCTGGGGGCACGTCCGCCCGAGTCGAAGTTCGGAAGATGTCGGGGTTCAAAAGAGTGCGGGGTGCGGCGATAGCAACTACTGTGGGGATGGTACCCTTTTTTGTTTCTGGTTTGATTCTTTGCCGTCTCCGTGGCCGTACGTAGACGTCAAAGTTATGAATTGCCATTAAGGGTTGATCCTCGAACTTGGCATGGCGGCTTGTGTTGAAGAGATAAAATTTTGTTACAAAAATAAAAATAAAAATAAAAACCCCGCCAGCGATGCAACAAGTGCTTTTGCCTGTGGGGACATGATGACGCCCAGCAACGAGATTCAAGCTCTAGCTGCGAATAATACCGAAAGCGATTATCCGTATAGCTACAAGCTATCAAGCGGGTCGGGAGAAAGACGGATGGTTATGGGACGGATTGAGGTGTTATTCATGAGACGGTCGATGCGTGGACGTGTGAGTAGATAGTGATGGAATATGGCGAGCTCCAAGAAAGAGGGGTCAACTCCGAAGGACCAAGGAGGGGGAAAGCCTAGCTCTTCAGACGAACATTCGTCTAGTCTACCTATTGGTACTTACCTTTGCCTCGACAACTGTCCTTTTCGAATTACTTTTAGAATAGATGGAGTACTGGTAAGTTTTACATCTGAACCTTGGTTGCGGCATTTTGAATAATTGTGTGTATTGGCAATAGTCTGGCATTGTGGACACATTTTTGTGGCTGCGATACATATGATCTGGATCGAGCTTTCTTTTTTCCAGGAAGTGATGCTTTTTACTTCTTACAATCACTCAGGGTCTTGTTCTTGTACCATGTAGCTCTAGCTTGGATATCCCCACATAATTATGGGAAAATAGCACTAGTGTGGGGGCATCATGCTTCTGGTCAATTTTTTTTTTTTTTTTTTGTCGGCTTCTTCTGCCAGCAACCATCCATGAATGATAGCCTTTTCAGCCCGTGGCGCTCTCATGACTTATGTATGGCGATGCGCTGTTTTGTTGCTCTTCACCGCCACCATTACGATCACCCTGCCCTGACCACCACCCTGCTCTGCTGGGTTGTCGTTGCCATCCTACAGTACAAACCCAATGGAATTGACGACAAGAATTAAAACCGGTGTTACCGTCAAGCTGTCCACCTGACCTCACATGATCGACCGACCTTCAGGGGCAAAGAGCATGATGACGGTGTAGATCTTTTTGCTTCCCGTTCAAGCTGCTCGGGTGCCTACCTATCTCACGTTATCAACAACTTAACTTCTCACGGCTGAATTCAAAACGTGATCACGAGAACAACAGCTTGACCGGTCTGTTTGTACAACGTGGTGCCGCGGCCCCTTCTTCCGTGTGGCTTGTCTTAAACCCATTGCCTGCCCTTAATATTACAGCTAGGTCTTATATATTTCCGTGCGGAAAAAAAAAGATAGAGAAAAAACGATCGACAGGGTTTTGTTCTGCCATAGCGTCCCTCACCATTGACCCGTCCTTGTCCAACCACCAAGTTAAGGGTGACAAGTGCAACTAGTTGCCTGAGCAAAAAAAGAAAAGTAGCACCGCATCTGCATCCGCGCCTCACGGCATCTTGTCCGAAGTAGACACAATAGAACAACTCCGCAAATGTTCCGCAAACTAGTATTATCGGTAAATGTTGTGTAGACGCGGGGCTCCAAAGCAAAACTTGACTGGGCTCTGAATGTACTGTAAGAGGACAGACAATGCTGCTGTGGTGCCGCCTATTAGTTTCGTCTTTGGTATCTCGGCCCAAGTGTGTGCATCGTCTGTCTTTACTGTAGTCCTTGCTTGAATTTATTTCGTATATATGTATCTATTTCGTAGCTGTCCAATATTATTATCTCGTATGACACCAACGTATAGCTTGCTTTGCCTGGTTTTATTTCATGTTTTATTCTGATCTCGCAGTCATTTCTTCTCCTGGTAATGAATGTGTTCTTGCATTAGATGGATTTTACTCGATTTGGGGAAAAGGGTGGGGATCGATCAAGCACGGCGCCAGATGGCACACGCACGCACGCACTTATCTCTAGAGCTAGCTCTAGTCTAGGTAGGTAAGGTAGGTAAGGTAGGTTACCCACCTCCACGCACGCCCCGCTGCTATGCTCATCCAACAGATCAAACAGCTGTTTTCCTTTTGGGTTTGGATAACGTGCTTCCCCGGCTGCGTGCCTCCGCTCTGCTTGGCTTGGTCTCGGCGTCCATGCTATTATTATTATCATTATTATTACACTGTGTGCTACAGATTCAAGCTTCGAGCGAGCGACTCCCAATATTGGTGACGTTTCCTATCAATCCCTGGCTTTCCAAAGTTACCTTGAGTGGGTATCTTATGGTATCAATTATTCCCATAGCTCCTTTGAGCTGAAAGCCTACTGCAAATTAAATTCAGCCAACAAACCTCACACGGAAAAGTCTGTGTGGTTGGAGAGGACCCCGGTTCTGGGGAACTGAGACAGCCGCCCATCCCATGCCCTCCCCCCACGGCTTGAATTCCTGTAGATGCTTTTGGAATAGTTTACAACCCGTGGAATTAAATGATGCTTTGTTTGTGTGATGCGCCTGCACGAAAGTAGGTAGTAGTGGCAGAAATGCAGGACAGAGACGCAGGCTAGAAGAAAATAGTAAAACAATAATTAAAACATCTGCCCACTACAACGCTAATCGGCCAGTAAACTCGATTACGAAAGAGCCCGGCTGGAGCATTCCAACCGCCCTGCCACTCGCTGGCTCGCTCGCTCGCTGACTTGGTACAGCAGTCCTGTGCTGCCACGCACCACATCACACATCACGCATCACACACCCCCATTCACAGCCGGACGTTGCACACCTACACCTCTTTATTTTTTTTTACTGTGACCTTGACCGACGTTGTACTGCGCGATGTCGCTTTGCCTTGGCCAATCCGTCTCCCGCATTCCTCTC
This sequence comes from Pyricularia grisea, assembly GCF_004355905.1. NCBI lineage: Eukaryota > Fungi > Ascomycota > Sordariomycetes > Magnaporthales > Pyriculariaceae > Pyricularia > Pyricularia grisea. The sequence continues at coordinate 1,415,249 of NW_022156717.1, read as the reverse complement.
ACGCGTTCTCATTGACCAATTTGCATCCTTGCTTTGAGGTGGTGCTGTGCTTTGCGTGTAATTGTATGCAATTGATCCGCTCGTTTTCTTTTTGTACACCTTGGCATTGTCTGACGTTTTCCCCCCGCCAGGTAATGTATGGGAGGGTTATTCATAGTTAGATGCTCAAGTTCCTTTTCATAATTATAGTTTTCTAGAACTACCACGTAGAGAGAGGTCTTGGCTAGCCAAGGCGCCATTGCTCTCAAATCTTGCGTGGTAAGCCCGGGGGTTTTGCGTGCCTCCCTCCTCCCCCGCACCTGACTCGCCCAGCTTCCCTACTGCTCGCACCCGTTATGCCCGTTTGGATTTTTAGCTTTTGGCTTTGGCCCTGTAATCCATCCTCAAACCGACACAGCATCCCTTCTTTTTTTTATGGTTCGCAATTGTGACAGAAAAGGGCGACGAAGATAGGGAGCGTCAGAAATGCACAACCAACCAAATCAATCCAGACTTTGGAACTTGCAGATGCCGTCCGGGGAGACTCTGTAATCTCCACTGACAGGGTCAACCGCAATAAAAACACGCCAAACTGTAACTTGCCTTACTCTGTCCGCAATAGTTAACTCTATAATAGTACTGTACTTGTAGATCACCTTGGCCCCTTACGGCTACTCCCTGGGAGTTGGTCTAACACAAGAAACAAACCGACCAACCAACAAAGGCTTCGAAAAACAGCCGGCGTACCTAACGTTACCTATCTACCGTACAATGGTCTCTTATTTCCTCTTTCCTTTTTTGATGTAGCTACCCATCTTTATTTGGTCGCTGGCCTGTGTCCTTGCCATTTCATGCATGCTGCTATCTGCATCACGAAAAAAAAAGAGGTACCTCTTGGGCTAGGTTCTTATCATCATCTTATTTATTCATTCAATCAATTGGATCCCCGTCTCGATTCAACGCCATTTATTTCCTATCTTTTCCCCAAACTATATCTTTCCGTCGCATCACAACAATCTTCATTTCCGGCGAGAATATTTGTGGTCGTGCAATCCATTCTTTATTTCTTTCTCCCAGTTGACGCTGCCATTTTTGTGTGCTTCTTCCTCTCTTTCGATCATTTCTTCTCTGCAATTATTCCTAAAAGAGGCCCAGGGCACTGGGTTCCAGGCACCCACAAACCCGGGCAAGCCGCCATCAAAACCCCACCACCCCCTTGCAACCTTGCACGGACAGAAGGGAAGAAGCTAGCCAGCCCGCCCTTGCGCCCAGACCCCAGCACACACCGGGAAACAGGGACCAACCTTCCGGACACCCCATCATCGTCACCGCCTTTGTCGTGGTGTAATAAGACCAAAAAAAAATTCCCTCCCGCCCCCCGGCCACCAAAAGTCACTCATTGCCTCCCGACTGCACCCCACAAGAAACCCAAGAACGTCCAGAACAAATCTGGTGGAGCGCCTGGAGCAAACGAGACAGACCCCAGACCGGCGGTACCACACGCACCCGCACCGCACGGGTTTGGTTTTTTTTCTCCTCTCCTATACTATACCAACAGTTCCCTCCCCATTTTCATCCGTCGATTCCTTGACTCGACAAATCACGGCTTCCTACACAATAGGTATTTTTTTGTGCATAAGGCCAGACACCAGAGGGATACTGCTTCTCTCATACATACCACCAGTGTGCCACCGACTCAACTCGACTCACTCACACACACGCACTCTATGAGGGGAAATAACACTGCTGCTGCACCCAATCAGTCGCTCATGAGCAGCCAGCCAAGCTGCCGCACCTACCGCGCATGACGTTGCGACATTGCACGCAGCAATCCACCCTTTTACCCTCGCTCGCTCCCTTGGCTCGACCTTGCTCATCATGGCTGTCGTTCTGCAATCTGACGACAACAGTTATTTCCAGACTGGAGGTCTGAGGAGGTCACATTCACAACCCAAATTCGGTTCACAACATTCCTCAACTCCCTTCCGCCAGTCCACATCGGCCTCACACATAGCCGACTCATACAGCCATCACATGAAGCACTCAGCATCACCCACGTCAGTGGCCATCTTCTCAGATTCAGAAGACGACACGGAATTCTCGCTACCCAACTATGCAAGCAGCAACAGCGTCGTCACCGGCTACACTTCTAGCGAACTGGACGATATGGAGGCACCATCAAGTCCAAGAACTGGCGACACGTCCAGCATAAACGACGACGATACAACCCCGACCGAGGACTCTTCACATCCCATCACCCCCTCCGAGCACGCAGATGATGATCTTACCATGAGCCATCGTCCTAAGCAGCACGTTGACTATCTCTCGCACAACTGGCGAGAGGAGGACATTTGGGAATCTTGGAAGTATGTAGTCGCCAGGCGGCAGGAATACGGAAACTCGGCACGCCTGGAGAACGCTTCGTGGAGGACGTGGATGAAGGCAAAAAACAACTTGCCTACCGTATCCCCGGAATCTGTTAATTGGTGCGTACCTTCGTGGACAGCGATCCCCCATCTCCCTAATGATGCTCCAAAAAGAGCGCTGTGTCCGTTCTAACTCGGGCACAGGCTCAAGGACTGTGACGTGACATGGTTGTACGGCCCTCTACAGATGGCCTCGAGTAGGTCCGACCCAGTCGAGATCTCACGCCGTCAAAGCGAGAGGCCCAAATCGACCACCACGGACAAGAAGCCTATTCTCAAAAAACGAAGCATGTCGGAGGTTATGCTGCAGAGGTCGATATCGACGTCCTCTCTGGTCAGACAGGCAGCGGCTGCCGTGCAGGCACAACAAAAGGAAGGCGTGCTGAGGCCATCAGCCAGACCGAGGCTGGAAAGAGCAGCGACAGATTATATTACCTTGCCACTTTCTTCTAGGAATCTTAGCCCAGGAACTGCTGGGTCCAGCCACGCTGCTAGCAGTGCCTCATCCCGACTCGAATCACCGTCTGGTGAGAGGAAACACATACATTTTAAAGAAGAGGTTGAGCAGTACATCGCGCTCGACGTCAGGGGAGATGATGACGATAACCTGGGTACTGTGGATGACAGTGACTCAGAGAACGAAGCGCTCATGATGAGGCGTACCAAAATCAAGAAGAAGAGGCCGGTCCTCCGTAGAACCGGGAGCTCGGGCCAGGCGGAGAAGACCATTGCACCGTTGCCTTCAACGACGCTCAAGTATACGGGCTGCGAGGGCGAGGACGATGCATCATCGGCCATGAGACATAGTTATCGGAGTCCGACATTGACACCCTCTTCGTCGCAGGAGACTTTGAGACCAACCAAAAGGGGAGGTGATGAGTATGAGGAGGACGATGCGACCTCCTGCTCTAAAAACAAGTGCAAGGGAAAGAAATCGGCCGGGTTTTCATTTGCATCCGACAGTGAGGAGGACGACAGTGACGATGGGATGCCTACCATGGGCAAAGGCAAAGGCAAACCGGCCTCCTCTGGCTCGGGATTGAAGCGTACATCATCGTCCGGCGGTCTCGCGAAACGAACATCTTCATCAACCAACCTCGCTGGCGCTGCATCCTCCATGAGCGAATCGACAAGCAGCACTGGAGGAATGCGACGGACAGAATCCGGTATGTTAATGCCCTATGAGGAAGGGGACGACTCATGGGCGGCCCGGGATGGTGGACTTGTCGGACGGGTCATTGATACGTACAACACAGCACGAGATATTGCGCATGTCATTTGGAACGTTGGTTGGACAAAGTAGCCTTTTTTGTCTATTACTGAGAGCGAAGCGGGCGGTGCGCATTGCAGGGAGATTGTATTGGTTACAGGGCTTGATTCTAATATCGGCCCGGCCAACTGTCGGGGACTTGCTTACGAGGACGAGCTACAACCGGCATCTATTCGTGGCTGGCACATCACCTATTCCAACGCTGCGGCGTATGAAGAAGCTAAGATACTGTGGATGGGAACCATGTCACAAAAGGAGCTGTACGGGGTGACAGTGTGAACGAGGTTGAAGTGGGGATTAAACAACTATCCGCGAACGAACATTTCACAGGATATCTGTCTTGTGACACTGTTCGACTGGCCTAACGTCGGGATCCCCGCTCAGATCTTATCTCTGGAAGGACAGTGCATTCACAAGTGCTCTCTTATCAACGACAAAAATCCATGTGCGTTGGCTTGTGGCAGGTCACACCAAGCCATGGTATTTGACAAGCTCGCGAACAAACTTGATCAATATTTGAGCGCTTGCTTGTTATTGCTCGCATGAGCTATCACGACATGATTCATAATCGACCGACGAGGTCATCCAGCAACCGAGCGACCTTCGGCTGTATGTTTTTGTTTTACTATAATCGTGGGACGGATTCCTTCATTCAAGCCTAGGGGCATGGCTGCGGTGTTCCGGATCTTGTTTCTTTCCAGAAGTTATCAACATGATCAACTGTTTTGTCTTTTTTCAACCATTTTATGGGCAACTAATGTTTTAGCCCTCACATTGTCTGTCATTTCCAAGACTTGTTGCGGAGGGCTTTCCACATTTCAGGCGTTTCTTGTTCGGTTCTCAAGGGACGTGCAATACCCATTCCTATGCACGGGCACAATCAACGACCAAAGGTACCGGGGCGTCAGATGCATACAAAAAAAGTTTCTGTTCTGTTTTCTTGTTTTGGGACCAGGGGTCAAAAGTCACGGGGTATATCTATTTTACTGGAACTTCTTATGGTGCCGTCGGTTTGCCCTTTTTGGGCAATATGCGGGCGTTTTGAGGATTTATAGAGAATAAGCGTTGAGTAATATGGGACTTGTTACGGAGAAGCGGGCGAGCAATTGAAAGACTGAGGAAGATGAATAGTCAGATAACGGGAAAGTCTGTATCTAGCAAAGATGAACACGAAGCCTGTGAAGTAGTCTAGTTAGGATTTCCAGATGTGATAAAAACAAGTGCAGATACGCAAGACAACGAGGCATCACATCAAATATCATGGACAAGAAGGATTTTGTTGTTGCTTCCCCGATGATATAGGTATTTATTTACTCTTGCCAAGTAGCTCGATACTTAGTCAAAGTCAACATTGCTGTACTTCAAACGGATGTTTTCCGAGATAATTTGTCTCTTGGATTATAAGCAGGCAGTCTCCCTTTTCAGTGTTCGCTGTCCTGGTGCAGGGTAGGTGGCATTATGTCATTAGTCGCCCTCCTACAAACCCCTCGTTGCCGGGTGATAAGATAACAGAAAAAAAAGTTGGCGGAGTGAACTGCAACAAGGACCCTCTATCGCAACGGGACGATTGACGTTAGGTCCTCATTGTATTTTCTGGGTTTATACTGACGTACAAGACGGCGAGACAAGAATCTTGGGCAAAATCTGCTACATCCAGAGCAAACATTGAATAAGACGTACCACATAAAAACGAGCTCGAAAGCAACTACGAAAACGGCACCCCCTCCGTGGGCCGCCCCGCGCCGACAGACAGAGAAGTCAAGAAGCAAGGAGTAAATCCAATATCGAACAAGAAACAAAAAAAAAAAAGACATGGCGCCGACAAGACCACACAACAAGAAGGCGCGCAGCCGGCAAAAAAACCGAGGCGGCGCCGCAGCCGACAACGCCAACAACGCGCGGCGGGCCAAGCAGCTGCTGGCGGAGGCGACGGCGCTCTTGGAGCAGGGAGACGTGACGTCGGCGCTGCGGGCGGCCAAGGACGCGGTCGACGCGGCACCGGAACGGCTTGAAGCCGAGGCGCGCACGCTCCTGGGCGAGGTCCTGCTCGAGGTCGGCGACGGCGACGCCGCGAGGACGCAGCTCCTCCAGGCCGCCGAGGTGGACGTCGAAGAGGACGCGGGCGAGTGGTGGGATGCGCTCATCCAGGGAGGTGGTGGTGCAGGCGCGACAGGCGGGGTCAACCTGGGTGCCAGGGCTGAAAAGTACCTCTGGCTCGCGCAGCTGAGCGAGGACGGCGGCGCGGACTCGGTCAGGTGGCTGGAGCGCGGGGCCGGGGTGCTGCGGGCTGCGCTGGCGAGGTTGGAGGAGCGTAACGGGCGGGCGGCGACGGGGTTGACGGACAGGCAAAGGACGCTGGTGGACGAGGCGAGGAGGGACCTCAACAGGCGGCTGAGCAGCGCGCTCTGCGCCGTGGCCGAGGTCTACATGACGGACCTGAGCTGGGAGGCGGACGCGGAGCAGCGGTGCGAGTCGCTCATCACCGAGGCGACCATGCTGGCGCCGGACCTGGCCGATGCGTGGCAGACGGTGGCCAACGTCAGGATATCTCAGGGCAAGCCCGACGAGGCGCGCACGGCGCTGACGCGGAGCATGGACCCCTGGTGGTCGGGCGAGGACGACGCCGCCGTGCCGCCGTTCCCCACCAGGGTCAGCCTGGTGAGGCTGCTGCTCGAGGTCGAGTGGGAGGACAGGGCCATCGAGGTCACCGAGCGGCTGATCAAGGAGGACGATTCGAGCGTCGAGGTGCTGTACCTCGGCGGCTTTGGTCAGTTCTTGATCGGAGAGAAGCTCAAGGCTTCTACCACCGACAAGGATGGGGCCGAGGACGACTGGAAGACCATCTGGGCGTCGGCCAGGCGGTGGCTGAAGCAGTGCTTGACGCTATTTGCCGCGCAAGAATATGAGGACGATCGGCTAGGCCAGCATGCGCAGGAGCTGCTGGGTACACTCAACAAAGAGCTGGGAGAGGCCGCTGATGAAGATGACGACGACGATGATGGCTGGGAGGATGATGACGATGAGGAGGAGGAGGGAGATGGAGACAAGGTTATGGGTTGAAATGAGAGTCGCCTGGTTGCCCAAATCTGTGGACATTTCATGTTGGGCTCTTCAAATTTCTTGCCCCCATACTCTATCTTTCCAAGGGAATACCAAAATCGCTTCGCGTTGGAGTTCAGGGACGGTATAAAACAAAAGGCGGACTATTCGATGTCGTTGCATTATCAGCAGCTCATAATAGACATATAGGGGCCAAGAAAATGGTTGCAATCGCTACCAGATTTGGGGCGTCATGAGTGTTCTGAAAAATATAAAAAGGACACAGCTGAAATCATATCAGGCCCCAACCCATAAAACGCCTTTTCCACATGCAATTCCTACTAGAAACAGTCCGAAACACTCTCCATCATGCAGCGACCTTGAGCTTCTCCACCTCGGCCACGGGCGCATCGTCGTCATCGTCATCCTCGACAACCTTGCCAACCAAGCCCTGCTGCCACAGCTGCTTCCCCGTCAGCTTGACGGGCTCCTTGATCTTTTGCTTCTTGAGCTCGGCCAACCTCTCCTCCTCCTCGCGTTGCCTCTGCTCCTCCATCTCCTTGAGGAACCCTGCCCTCCATCGCATGAAGGATTCCGGGTTGACGGGCTCCCCGTGGAACTTTTTGTTCTCCTCACGCTCGGCCGCCAGCGCCGCCTCCTCCTGCTCGCGCACTTTTGCCTCGCGCCGGTCCACCACCAGCTGCTCCGCCGCCTCCTTGAGCGCCGACACCACCGTGAACACCATGGCCATCCCGAGGTTCTCGTTGATGGTCTCCTCGACCCCTGCCAGCAGCTGCTCCTTATCCTCGGACACGTTGAAGTATGGGTGTGAGGAGGTGTTGTTTTGCGGCGCCGCTAGGTCGAGCCTCGGCGCCACGTCTGGGTACGCCTCTGGGTACTGCACTGTCAGGAGCATCACGGGCGGTTCGGACTCGGTGTCATCTTCGGGTATGTCGAGGGTTATTGAGATGCGGAACTCGGTTTCGCTTATGTCTGTGGTCGCAGGGACAGATGGGCTTTGAGGTCAGCGCATCCCTTTTTTTTAGAGCAGTATTGGAAGTCGGCGCCTCGAGATGGACGGGAAGCTTACCTGTGATTTCATCGGGGAAAATTGACTCGAGGACTTCCCTCTCTTCTATTTGGTCTTCGCGCCCCATTTTTGTTGATGCTTATGTATTCACTTGAGTATAAAAGTCTATTGAGTGCTTGTGTTGGAATTGCGCATACTCTAATCGTATCATTTACAACCTCCCCCCGACGTCAATGCCAATAGCTCTCTGCGCGCGCGGTGCCAACGCGAGGGGCAGCCAATGGCGGGGCAGTGGGGTCGGAAAGGTCCAATTCTCTTTCACCGCCCACTGTAATGGGAAAGGGTCTTTCCTTATCGCCGCTACCGATAACAAAAAAAAATTCCTAGGCTTGCTTGCGACCCTTTGGAATCGGCGCTCGGGTTTTCGGGAGCTACAGTGGAAGGAAAGGAGAAAGAAAACGGTACTCAGCAAAAACCCGCCAATTCGAAAAGGTCTGTTTTGAGGCCTCTCGATTAAACCTCCCACAAAAAAAAAACAGAATGGCCACCAAAAGCGTAAAGCTGGGCGACAAGAGGAAAAGTTCCTCGTCCGACAAGCCCCCCAAGTCGGAGAAGCCTGCAAAAAAGGCGCGGTCGGACAAGGAGACTTTGGCACCGGCCAAGCAGCGAATTGCATCAAGCAGAAAGGCCTTTGAGGCCGAGGGCGACTTGTCGGATGAGGATGACTTTGACGGTGTGTCATCGGAGGACGAGGAGGAAGGTGGTGCCGATTTGAAGTCGGAAGATGACCACAAGCACAAGAAGCCCAAGCTGAGCTCAGGGACTTCTGACGGCAAAACGTTTGAACGCGGTAAGTTATGTGCAGGCTGCAAACCCCCGGCAGATGATTTCCATACTAAACGTTTATCCAGGTCAAACATCGAGAGAATCACATGCGCTCCAGAAGCAACTCGCTCAAGAGCGCAAGGCCGCCAAGCCCCTTGCCGACGAACTCGCCCGCACCAAGAAGCTCTGGGAGCGCCTGCGACGCAAATCACACGTGCCCAAGGAGGAGCGCCAAGGCCTCGTCGATGAGCTCTTCACCATCGTCACCGGGCGCATCAGGGACTTTGTTCTCAAGCACGATGCCGTGCGCGCCGTGCAGACGGCCATCAAGTACGCCACCATGGCCCAGCGGAGAGAGATTGCGCAGGAGCTTAAGGGGACTTTTGCACAGCTGGCCGAGAGTAGGTACGCCAAGTTCCTCATCGGAAAGCTGCTCGGTCACCAGGACGACGAGGTTCGGGATCTCATCGTCCCCGAGTTCTACGGCAAGGTCAAGAAGCTCATCAACCACCCCGAGGCGTCGTGGATTCTCGACGATATATATCGAGGTGTGGCCACGAAGGAGCAGAAGGATATCCTTCTGAGGGAATGGTATGGCACCGAGTTTGCTCTGTTCAAGCCTGAAAACGGAGAGACGGTCACGGCAGATCTGCCAAAGATCTTGAAGAACGAGCCGAGCAAGAGAGGGCCGATCCTCAAGTACCTCTTTGGTATGATCAACAATCTGATCCAGAAGCAGATGACTGGTTTTACCATGCTGCACGACGCCATGCTACAGTACTTCCTCTGCGTCCCGTCCGACACGGAGGAGCACAAGGAGTTTGTGGAGATTATCAAAGCGGACGACAACGGTGATTTGCTCAAGAACTTGGCATTTACCAGGTCTGGAGCCAGGCTTGTATGTCTACTTCTGGCATACGGCGGTGCCAAGGACAGGAAACAGATCCTCAAGACCTACAAGGACACCTTTGAGCTCATGTGCGGCGACAGGAACGCTCACGCCGTCATATTAACCGCCTTTGACGTTATCGACGATACCGTCTTGACGACCAAATCCATACTCCCCGAGATACTGGGCAAGAGTGAGGACAAAGAGGCAGAAAACGTGTTTTTCTGCGTCAACAACCCAAATGCCAGGATTGTGCTCCGTTACCCATTCGAAGGCACTTCCAAGTCGCTGTTCCCCCCAAGTCACTGGTCAGATCTCGGTCTGTTGAAGGAGGTACACGGTATTCGCAAAAACACCTCCAAGAAGGACCCGGAAGTCCGTCGCAAGGAGATCGTTGCGGCAATGTCTCCTGCTCTTTTGAGGGTCATTGCCTCGTCTGCAAAAGACCTCATGTCCACATCGTTTGGATGCCAAATGATCACCGAGGTTCTTTTATCTGCCGTTGGTGACAAGACTGAGGCGCTTAATGCGGTGGCGGCGACGGCGGAAGGTGACCCCAACCAAGAACCCGAGGAGAACCCTGACAGCCTCGCCCCGCCGAGGCCACACCCCGCGCGTGACCCATTTGCCGCCAGGATGTACAAGACTCTGGTGTCGGGTGGTCACTACGACAAGGCCTCTGGAAAGGTCAAGGCCGCGGACCCACCTCTGAACTTTGCCAACACGCTATACGACGTTATCAAGAGCCATATAGTGGCGTGGGCGACGGGACCCGGGTCATTTGTGCCCGTGGGTCTGTTGGAGGCTGAGGATTTTGAGCCGCGCAAGGCGGAGCTGGTCAAGACGCTCAAGAAGAACAAGAAGCTTCTGGAGAAGGCTTCAATAGAAGAGACGGCCGAGCAAAAGGCCAAGAGGGAAGCGTTGGCTGCAGTGGATTCGGAGGAGGGCCAGGAGGTGGACAAGGCAGCGGCCAGGAAAGGGAGGAAGGACAAGAGGAAGGGCGCCAAAAAGGAATTGCTTGTCGGGAATGCGGGTGCCAAGATTTTGCTTGAGAAGCTCTAAAGAGGTGGTTCATGTTATTTTTATGAGCGTGCATAGCTCTTTGAATATTTTGCACAAAGTACCTATGAAATATTATCTCGGGGGGGTTTGACTACAATAACCGGTCGGATAACTTAGTCTCCGCACATCAGCTATACTAAAAGCGGTCGCGAGGCCAATTTGAGCTCGTTTCAGAGTATTGGAGAGATACTAGTGTTTTGTAGCGTCTTTTGGTTCTTAGTTCCCGGCTTTCCAGTGATATTTGCTTTGGTGGTATTGGGAGGCTAGCTCCTGGTCCACTACTTTTGCAACAATTTGTCGACTTCCTTGACTTTCAATTGATTCAAAACTTGTCTCAAGTCTTTCCTGAGCAGTTGATCTTTGATTTGATGCTAAATAGCGCTGCTGTCCTTCTCAAATGGGAATATTTTGGATGTTTTGTGGTAACAAAATGCACATGTAATAACGATCTTGACAACTACAAATAAACAATGTGCTTCCGAGTATCGATCACCAACGATCACACATAGTTGAGTTCACAAACTTGAATGGCCCTTGTTTATTCAATCAGGTACTCTAACATTTTAAGTATTTACTACCTCCCGACACAAATTTTTTATTCTGGATATTGTGACATAGATTCGAGTCATCAACAAGATGTGTGTAAAATTGACGAACATATCGCGGTATCATAGGGTTGATCCTGTTGGTAGCCTGATGCTTCTGCTCTGGCTACAACACAGTCGACATCGAGGGACGCAGGATGAGCAGTTACACGACTGTCCTTCTTTCTCTTCATCATAATAATTAACTACGAATACTTCTTTCTACTACAGATCTGGTCTAACCGAAGAAGCCAAAAATAAAAAAAAGGAGTCTCTGTTCAGTGGTTTTGACTTGTGGAATACCATGCAGGTATGTACTGAAGCTCCTCCCATAGCGATCTCTACTCTACCTCGATAAGCCTTGATCGATGCTCAGGAGATACGCCAGGGGAAAATTGTATGGCACCCGACGTTCTCGCAACCACTATTGCATCAAAAACGTGCACTGACGTGGAAGGAATAATTTTTGTACTTTTTCTAGTCCAAGAAGGAATACGGGGTCGGCTGATTTTTGCCGCTTGGAACGCCTTGTATCTCTCCGATCGTAGCTAGGATTTGGCAGGAGAAAAGGAAAATAGAGAGCAAAAAGCCGTCCTGTTCCTAGACTGCTCCTGTAATCTCCTTCTAATCGTCCCTCCAAGGTTCTGCTCTGATCTGTAAGGCTGTCAGAGTTGAATAAAATTTCGGTGTATCACGTATTGCAAGAATTAGGTTTGAGTTTCTTGACCGGCGGTTCTCGACTGTAGGCTTTCTCGGACTTGTTGTAAGGAGAGTAGAGGCGGTGTATATTTTAAAATACGATTTTTACTGACCGGAGTAGACCGCATGCACGCATGAGCAAAATTAATAGAAACAAAAAAGTCCAGCATCATCGTCGTGGCTGGCAAATTCAAGCGTCTTGAATTTCTGAGCTGATTTCCGGTCGAATAGTTTGACGAAAAAAAGACTATATGGCCAGACTTGGCTCCCTCTTCTCTTTTCCTTCTTTTTCCTCGCTGGTTAACATTACAAAACAACACAAACAACAGAGGAAAACAAAAAAAAACCCAAAGAAAACAGACCACTCAACCTTGAAAAAACATGGGTTGCTGTCTCTCTACCGGCAGGAAGAAGATCCCCACCGAGAAGACGATGGGCGACGAAGACCCATCGTATCGAGCCCGGCACTGGCTCGAGCCCCAATACAACGGCCGCGACCCCGAGGCCACCTACGCCGAGTTCCTCGAGAGGTTCGACGACGAGGAGCCCGACCGCCGCCGACAGCTTGCAGCCAGGGACAAGACTCGCTGGAAGACGTACCCGAACGGGGAGCGGCAGTACATCAATCGCACCCAGCCGAGGACGGCAATCCGCCAGACCTACAAGAGCGAGGACTCAAAGATGAAAACATACGCCTAAGAAGAAAAAAGAATATTCCCCTTACCGGTGACCGCATTTGCTTTATCTCGGAAGGGCGTTCGGCGGAGCGGGATTTTTAGGGGTTGTTGGGGGATCCTGGGTGGAAATCAGGGATTTTCTGTCTTTTGCGTCTCTTTTTTTTTTTTTTTTTTTATCTTTTGGGCGTACGAGGTTGCAAAAAAAGGAAAAAAGGAGGATTTAATCTGTGATCTACTTGAGCGCTTTTGTGTTTGGATGCTTTGCAACAGAATACCACAATAGGGCTCTAAATCTTACGACTTGCGTTGCTTCCCATAAGATTGTGTAACTGAGCCTAAAGATCAAATGGTTTGTTCCGATCCCCAAGGAGCCACTTATACCCTGAGGTCATTAAGGAGCAGAGGTAGCACGTGATTTCACACGAGTATGCCATTAAATGTACCCGAAATCTGTCAACGCTGGTTATGAAGGATGGCATCTTCCAGTTAGAGCGGGAGATCAACCCATTGAGTGCAGCAATATTGAAGACAGTCCAAGAAGGCCGGCTTTGGAAAAGTGTCTTTCCACTCTGTATGGTAGACTGTAGCTAAATACAGTTGGAAACATACGCTCAATCGATGTTGATATTATTGATTGAACAGAGATTTGTTCTTTTCAGCCACAGAGTGCGTGTTCTTTCAAATAAAACCCCACAACCACAGGACATTTATCTCGAGTGCTGGAAGATCCCGAATTATTGTTGCGATGCGGGGGATTGGAACGTTCCCGGAGGTAGTGGGCGAGTCTGTGTTAGTAGGGGAAGGACCAGAGCACATTGCCTGGTGGGAGCGCCGCCTCTGTAGAGAATAGGTGGTCAATGCATAACTTCCCGGACTGAAGGGTAGTCGCAGCCGACGGCCTTGAGTAGTCAATTCGAAGTGATGCTCTTGTATCGAGCTCTCGGGATAGTCAAGGGAGCAAGCAGCCTTGTTCTTTTGACTGGACTTGGGGAGAGGGGCCGGCCGAGGCAACAGAGTAGGATAACCTTGGATGTGATTTTCGCGGAACAAAACTCCGGCTGAGAGGTCAAGTGTTGACAGCCGTAGAGGTGGCAGCGCAGGTGTGGCCGGCCTAATCTGGAGGCAAAACTTGCTCCAGGTGTGCAGCGCATGGTTGGTGCTGCGCAGATTGCAGGTGGATTATACGAGGCAGAGGGCCAAATAGCTGCAAGCTGAGACGGGAAGGCAAGTGAGCAACCCTCAAAATTGCTGTTGGAATAATTATTTTATTTTTTGTCGGTTGTACATGTAGACAGGAGTAGGTAAAGGTAGGCAGGGTAGCTAAGGTAGGCAAGGCAAGGTTGGTAAAAGGGATGGCTGGTTACTGACCGGAATAGGCAATTTCTTGTAAGCTTCTGCCAGTATAATTATTTTATCTTCTCAACTCTATTAGTGCAGAAACCACTACCATAGACAAAAGATTGGCCACTTGCTCACCGAGATGTAATCATATGTGAAAGCTTTTGATAGTGCTACCTTTATGGTAACTACCCCTGTACCTCTCTACATTGTAACTGCAGAAACGACCGCTGTAAAAGGAAAAAAGGGGTTGGTCGCCACTGCGATGTATATGAAAACCTTAGGTATCCCTCCCTGTACCAGAAGATTTAGCAACTTGCCACTGCCTACTATGCTCATATGCACACCTGCACGCCTGCACGCCTGCACGCCTGCACGGAATCTCAAGTGATGTTTCGAAACTGGAATTTTGGCGTCGAAAAAATTCATATATAAGTAGATTTTCCCGCCTACCATTCGACTCCAGAAATCTTCCTGACCATCTCGCAACACATACATACAAGAGAAACTCCTGGTATCATTCAAGACAAGATACCAAAAACTTCAGTCGCACAATCGACTGCAAACCTACCAGCCTTCGAGTCCACCACTTTACCGGTCTCGCCAGCTTACCTTGCCTTACGAGAAGACCTCGTAGGTCAAGAATACTTTTTTTTTAAGAAGAGCAACACCACCACCACCAGTAAGTGTCAACCCACACTCCTCGATCTTGTTCACATCCACCCAAGTCCCATCATCTAACCAAACCCTGTTACATTCTCTCAACAGCCACCAAAATGGGCTGCTGTTGCTCCAAGCCCCTCGACAAGGGCAAGGGCAAGGCCGAGGGGATCGTGCTGGAGAAGCGGATCCCATACGATCCGAGCTCGGACTCGGACGTGATGCCCGCCAAGGAGTATTGGCCGGCGGCGGGCGAGGCTGGTCCCTCCGACTGGAGGGATCGCAGAAGACAAGGGAAGCGCCAGGTCATAGACCAGGCTAACCGCGCCATCGACCGGCGCAACCGCGACCTTCTCGGTCGAAACACGGACTCCTCGTATTGAAGCGAGCGAGACGTGTCGGGCGGTCTCTTCTTTGCTGGGTTGGTTTTTTTCTTGGGAGTTTTTGGGGTTTGGGGTTTTGTTTTTGGAGTATCTTGGGCCTTCTTTTTGACTTGATTCATATAGACTTGTGGATCAAGTTCAAAGTTCAAGAGTTTTTTTTTGGGTCTGTTTTTTGGGTTCCTTTTTGGGTGTCTTAGTTTCTCGAATCAAGACAATTTCACCCCCCAAACATCTTTTCACCATCTTGATGTCGTAGGCTGTGATACTTGATGCACATACATGCAGTGCATGTTCGTAAACATGGCCCACTGGTGCGACACTGTCCACGATGCGTGTATTCATATTCAGGATCTGGTAGGTCGGCCTTGACCCAAGTTCAAAAAGCGATACAGTACGTTGGCGATGAGCGGCCGATTTTAGACTAATACCCCATCACATTCAAGAGTAACAGCATCATATGATAACCTCGCTGAGGGTTGTCACTGGCAGTGTCGATGATCTGCGAACAGTCTGGGATTAAATAAAGCGGACCTGCTCGGGCGTGTCAACCACAGCGTGTCCCAATGGGCCGAGATTTCCAGTACGAACTACTAGAGTCGCAATAAGTATTTTCCTCATGTCCGCCAAAGAAGAGGGTTACTGTCATCATTTAGGCGTTCTGCGACTCGGGAAGCTGAAGCCTGTGTACTTTCATTTCCACGACGACGTGTCCAATGATGCGTTGCCTTCAGAAGTGCGCAACATCCAAAAGCAGGTGAGCAGGGAACTTGACATTGTCAACACTTGTGTGCGATGCATGATTCAGTTTGGTTATTGGTGTCATGATCTCAGGGGTAAAAGTACAGATTTGGCAGACCTACAGATGGCGATTTGGTGAAAACTTTTACTCCCAGCGACACTTGAGAGAGAGATTCTATTCTAGCTGTTGGAGCAAATTATGTCGAGAATAAAATAGCAGACTTTTAGATTAGGGGGTGTGATGGTAGCCCCCAAGATAACGGGTTAGGGGATGACTTGCATGCGCATGAACTTTGGTGTAATACATGCCAAATATATATTCCATAGTAAATATTATTATCCGCTCTTGGCTCTTTTGGAAATTAAAGATTGCAACAGTAATACAGCTTGCTCTCACAACCATAAAAACCGACATGATCTACCGTTCTTTAGCCCAGAGATTTTCTACGCTTGCGAGCCGCTGCAATCAACGGTCTGTTTTCCCATTCATCCATCCAAGCACCGTCTTAGAGTCCACTACTTCTCTTTACTGAACTACCTGGATAGTTCATCTATTTGATCCAGGTTGATAGGCAGGAGCGAGCTCGTCGAAAATTGGACACCACATCAAAAAGGTCCCTCCCTTATCAGAAAGGCAATTCTACACGCCACTGCCTATTTCCAAGAGTCATTTTCCGGCATTGTTTAATTTAGCTCATGGCTGAATAATGGGAATTGGAAAACTTGCCTATTCCTCCGTTTCGAAGTTAAACGACAAGGGCTGTGCCCTGCATATTCTATCTACAGTGAGATCAGCTGGAACTGGCCTCTGTGGCTTTTTGTCATCTCTCAAGCCATTCCAGGGATGCTTGATTACTAGTACCTCTCCAGCATAACGTTTATGCAAACTACCGCGTGTTGCAGGTCAGGTATATCACCGCCTGTAATTCTGTTATCATTGGCTCGGACGCCTTTTTAGCTCTATCTAGCTCTAGTCTAGTGTGAGAAGCTTAATGTGACAACATCTGCCCTGACAGAATACAGAATCCGTTTCATTGCACGCTTTGATTTGTGAGACTCTTGTATATTGATCAGTATCCGAAGGAAACCTTCTTAGACTATAGATTCAAGGTACCGAAGTACATGAGGCAAAAAAGCTAACAGCCATGCGTCGTCGCCAGAGTGATTGGCTTCCTGACTCCCACCCGTGCAGGTCTTTCAAGTGCTCACCCACGAGTCCAAGGTTCAAGGTACACAGGACTAGTGTGGCCCAGGTGCAACTTTTTTTTTCGCAAGTGATAAAAAAAAAAAAAAAAAAAAAAAAAAAAAAAAAAAAAAAAAAGCGTGCCCTGTCGGACTCAGCCGCCCAAGCCGCCCAAGCCGCCCTATGTCGCTGATGCTGGCGAGATTAACATCTTAGACAGATCAGATACCGTAGGCTTTCAATGTATCGTTTTTGTCCTGGGGTTAATTTTTTTTGCTGGCGATCAGACGCAGGGCAACTCCGGAGGTACACGGCATGCAAACCCCTGCAACCTGCTAAGGACAAACCTATTATTTAGACCGATTTTCCAAGTTAAGCGATTAGCAGACTTGGAGTTCGGCGAATTGTCCGTTAAAAGGTTTGATCGTGGCGTTCTTGGAATTATTTTTAGATGAGTTTGCATTGATTTTTGCGGCCATGCCGGGAGATATGTTCCTTGCTAGTCAGCGACTTTTTCTAATCACTACAGCGAGATTGCTTGCTCGAATATCATCAGCTGTGCAACATTTATATCCCTATTTAAAAACACACCTTGCGCATTTCTATTTTACTCACCCGTGGGGGTTTTTCTTTCTATTTTCTAATCATTTAGTCTTGTTTTTACTCTCGTCAATTATTGATAGCAACCAACGATTCAGCTTCACAGCCGTGAAGGGTTCTCGAAGTTACAGTACCTAATTTTGGATTGAGAAGGTGTAATCGAAACTTTTTTTTAAAAAAGAAAAAAAAAAAAAAAAAACCAGTGGGTATGTAACTGTAACTGTAACTGTATATTTAAAGGTAAGCCGCAAACCAACACAAGTCTTTGTATTTCTTTCTTATCATGCTTTCTTTCAACACAGAGCCTTTACCTCTTTTTTCTTTTCTCTTTCATTCTTGTTACAACTCTTGTCTTCTTGTTTGCTTCTCCTTTTGTAACACTCCTCGTCAATAACACCAACAAAAATGCAATTCTCTACATTCTTTCAAGTTTTGGCACTATTCGCCATTGGTGCTGCCGCCTGCTCATCGCCAGATGGCCACCACCACCACCATCATCATTCCGCGATTCAGCGTCGTGGGTTATTTAAACAACCGCCAGAAACCTACTGGAACAAAGGATATCACTATTTAACAATAACAGATCGCCGGGTTCAACAATTCAGTAACGACCCCAATTTTGAAGTTATAGAGACGTGGAAGTGCCCAAAATGCAGATCCTATTTTGCGTCCAAAAAGAATCTCGAAAAACATTTGACTGCCCGTCATCGTAAACACGAGCAGACCGCCGCTTCAATGGCCAACTTTCCTCCTAATTTTGCTCAAATCCACCGGAAAGAGCCAGAGCTTGAAGCATCCAAAATACCCTGGTGTTACGATTCAAACCAGCTCCTGGTTCAAAATTGGTTAAAATCCCACCCCAACGCGAAAGCCACGCCGATTTGGGGCTGCCAGGATTGCACAGAGGGATGTGTGAGCAGAGACGCATACATAGCACATTTGCGTAATCGACATAAGCATAGCAAGAAGCTAGCCGAGAACCTTGCCCCAGCCGAGGCTGATGAGGTCGAAATCATAGGGGGAATTCCGCCTGATGAGGTGTATTCTGGACACTCGTCGCCCAAAGCGGTTGGCGCCAAGGGGCCAATTGTAGACAATTCCAACATTCAGCATCATGGGGCGTCGTCTTCTGGACAATCATCGCCTAAATCGCTTTATTTTCTAATGACCGATCCCCGGGTTGAGGGTTGGAAATCCAACCCCCAATTGGAAACTAGACCGCATTGGAGGTGCGACGTATGTAACGCTTATATTGATAGCGATAAAGAGTTCTACAACCATTTGATTGGCCTTCATGATTGGGAGGAAAAGCCGGCCCGCGAAAGGGCCAACAGCACTCCTGATATAATTGAAGTCTGGCAGAGAAATCCAACCGCAAAGGTCGCCGGAAACCCTCCCAATAGGGTTCAAAATGAAGTACCACAGGTCCAAATCTAATAGGATTATAAGCCAGATTGGAGGGAATGGTAGAACAGTGGTGCAGGATATTTAGTTCAGAAGTGGAACACTATAGAATTTAGACCATCTGATACAATCAATGACAGACTAGTTATTTATAATTATTCATCTCCGTAACTTGTAAAGCCGACCCCAGTGACTCAAATATCATCACATCCATGGACGGAAGCCCATTTCGAAAGTTGCCACAAAGTGAGTTTTGGCAATAAAACTCAAACACATCAAGCCAAGTGCACGAATGTTGAGGTAATTAGAGATTCTGTACTTTTGCAGCCTATATTAGTTTATTCATCATTGAAAAACTCCCCGCTTTCTTCATACAACAGTCATTTATTTGTACGCTTGCATGCTAATATCGCTGCATTTTTTTACCCTCCAAAAGAAAAAAGAAAAAATACCCGACTAATGTCCTTTTTTCTCTCTTTCTCTCTTCTCCCTCAAGCATTAAGCACAAACTCCCCCTTCTTCAAACCATCCGCCTCGGCCGTGACCACGATGCGCCCACCGCCCTCCTTGGCCCTGACGACAGCCAAGGCCTTTGCCCGGAACGCCTTCCTGGTGTGGCTGGGGAACGGCACAAAGTCGGTCGCGTCGCCGTTGTCGGTAGAGACGATCTCGCCGGGGCCCGAGACGGAAAACTTGACCTCTGGCTCGGCGGTCGGCACCACGTCACCCTGGTCGTCCGTGACGGCGACGCTGAGGAACGCGAGGTCGCCGCCGTCGGCCTGCAGCGTCTTTTGCTCCTTGTAGCTGGTCAGGGAGAGCGTCGACGCGGCGCCCGTGGTGCGCACCGTGGCGTTGGCCCAGGGCGCGCCGCCCTTGTACGTGGCGACGTGCACCTCTCCCGGCGTGTACGTGACATCGTCCCAGCGGAAGCGGTACTCGTACTGGCCTCTCTTCTTGCGGCCTTGGCTCTTGCCGTTGACAAAGAGCTCGGCCTCGTCGCCCGACGAGAAGACATGCACGGGGGTGACCTGGCCCTCGCGGCCGGCCCAGTTCCAGTGTGGCAGGATGTGGGCCATGGGTTTCGCCGCGGCCCAGCGGGCTTGGTACAGGTAGAAGCGGTCTTTGGGGAAGCCGGCTAGGTCGATGATGCCAAAGTAGGATGAGCGCGACTCGTCATCGTAGGGGGTGGGCTCACCCAGGTAGTCCCAACCCGTCCAGACGAACTCGCCTCCGACGTAGGGGAACTCGTCCTGGCTGGCAAAGACCTTGTCCGGACTGGCACCCCATTCGACGGCGTGAAGCTCGTAGCTCGAGACTTGGCGCGTGGCGTTGATGACGCCTTCACCAGATGTGATGTTAACGACAGCCGAGTTGTTAGACGGCACGGGGAACACGTAGGTGCCGCGGGACGAGACGGCAGACGACGACTCGGTCGAGTAGATCATCTTGTTGGGGAAGAGGGAGCGGAAGTCGGGGAATGACGGACGCCTGCCGGTCCTGCCCTCTCCCTGGTAGTTGAGCCCGATGAGGTCGACGACCGCGGCAAAGGCCGAGCTGGGACCGGCGTTGTTCATGCCGACGGTGCTGGAGCGCGTGGCGTCCTCCTCGTGCGCGATGCCCGCCAGGCGCTGGGCAGTGCGTTCGCCGCCCGACACAGTCTGCTCTCGCACTTCGTTGCCGTAGCTCCAGGCCCAGACCGAGGCGTGGTTGCGGTCGCGGCGCACAAATGCGCGGAGATCCGGCTCGGACCAGTCGTCCCAAATAGAGGCGAAGTCGTTTTCCACCTTGTGGTACGCCCACGTGTCGAAGATCTCGTCGAGAATCAGCATGCCCATGTGGTCAGCCAGCTCAAGGAGCTCGGGCGCCGGGGGGTTGTGAGAAGTTCGGACTGCGTTGGTGCCCATGTCCTGGAGCATCTCGAGCTGGCGCCTCGCCGCTGGCACGTGGAAGGCCGAACCGAGGCTGCCAAGGTCGTGGTGCTGGCAAACGCCCTGAAGGTAGACGCGCTTACCGTTGACGTGGAGCCCATCGTCGGTGTACTCCAGGCGGCGGATACCAAAGTTTGTCTTGTAAGTGTCGAGGAGCTCACCATCGGCGGAGTAGACACTTGTGACGGCCACGTGGAGGTTGGGAGTTTGGTCGGGTTTGGGTCCCCAAAGGGCAGGGTTGGAAACGGTCACGGTGCCGTTGGTCGAGATAGATGAGCCGGCAGGGACGGTAACAGTAGCATTGCCGAACGAGGCAACCTTGGCCCCGGGCTGACCAGACGCGTCAAGGACGTGAACGTCTGTCGTGACGACAACTTGAGACTCATTCTTGCTCGTGCTCTCTACGGTGACGGCAATATCCACTGTAGCAGACCCTGAAGAAACGTCCTTGGTTGTGATGTAGGTTCCCCAGTGACCGACGTGCGTGGGGTTGACCTTGGTAAGCCAGACATTTCCTAGGTGAAACAGGGTTAGTCGGCCTCTACTCCAACAGCAAATGCGTAGCAACTAGAGATGAAAGCTCGTCCTGGAAAAACCAAAAGACCAACTTACTGTATACGCCACCTCCCGGATACCACCGAGACACATCGATAGGCGAGTCAACCCTGATGGCAAGCTGGTTCTTCCCCTCCTTGAGGAAAGGCGTGAGCTCCAGCCGGTAGCTAGCATAGCCGTACGGCCAACCGCCCACGATTCTGCCATTCAGCCAGACGGTCGAGTAGCTCATGGCACCATCGACCTCGATGTACACGGCCTTGCCGGCGTCCTCGGCCGCAAATTCCAAGGTCCGTCTGTACCAGCCGATGCCCTGACTAGGAAGCCTTCCTTGGCTGCCACCGACGGGAGGGTCGGGACCCTCATAGAAGGGACCCTTGATTGCCCAGTCGTGGGGAAGGTTCAGAGCCTCCCAGGAGCCGTCATCAAACTCGGCCTTGGAGAACTCGGGCGCCGCCGGCTCGGAGCCCTGGTCGGGTCGCTGGACATGCTTGGCCGAGTCAACCACAAAGTCGTTGGCCGCCGGCATGATGAAGGACTTCAGCGAGGTGTAGTTCAGCCCGTCCGGGTTGGACGTGAAGCGGCTGAAGCGCCAGCCGGCATTCAGGCTCTCTCGAGACCGCTGCTCTGCCGCGGCGGCGTCGATCGAGAAGAGCGCCAGGCCGAGGAGGAGGGTGCTTGTTAACCAACCCATCTTGTCTGATTGTTTCCCTCTTCTCTTGGATTTCCTCTACCGTGTACAGCAAGTAGGAGGGAGGTCTTGCCAGGGACAGAGGGCCATAAGGAGAGATGAGTGGAGGGAAAGGTGATCCCAAAAGAGTCGAGGAAGACGGGGACTCGACTGGTATAAAAATGCCAGTCGAGGTCACATGTCGTTCCACAACATGGATCACGCACGATTCGTTAAAGTAATCTACCTGCCTTACTCGGTATGTGAACCTGTTCGATCATGACGTTGGCCAGCGTGTTGTCGGTTCATCTGGTGCCATCGTCCCCGCATATACTCGACGTAACAATCCACGCGCGCGGGGAAACCTGCTTGTGTTTTCTTATTGACCTGTGCGGTCGATGCTACCCAACGGACATGATGGCCTTGGTTTAACCGATGAATTGGGCCGCCCATTGGAGCGCAAGAAAAGAAGATGGGGAAAATCATGAAGATCCGGCCCCATATTAAATGCAACGGGTCCTGCCGTCTTGGGCAAGAAAAGGACTTGAAATTTTCCGCTGTTCACAATCACCAAAGGAACTTGGAAGTCAATTACGAAGTTCGGATGAGAAAAAATAGAAAACAAGGGATAAAAAAACTAGAGACATACCTGGTTCGATAGTGAATCGTTGATCACGAATGCTTGAATAGTTATACACACCTTTTTTTTTTTTTAAGAATTTCCGCATGTAATCGCATGTCTCAGTAATACCAAAGGTCGGAGTCAGTCAGCATTGAGGATATAGGCCTCCCGTGTATAGTGGTCCAGTGTGATTACGCTATACGCGAGCAACGTGGGATAGCCCACTTGTAGAAATCCGGGAACCAGATTGAGTATAAAGATAAGCCGATCTCAAGCTTTGCTAGTTTTAGACTTACATGTTAAGAATTGGAAGTCTGTTATCGACTATACCCACTTGGCAATCGAGTGTCGCAATAACATCGGCCCATGGCGTCCGAATCCGAATTGAATAAGAGGCAGAGATTTGGGTGGAAGGGAACCGTTCGTTCACCAAGCCATGACTTGGTAGCCAGGTTGTTGAAGCATGTGCAAACATCAAAACATTTAAAAGATTCAAACAATCCCCAGGTGTAGGCCCCGACGATCCGATCTCATAGGTCGGGAGCATCCGCAGGTACGAATCATGTACCCTCAAAATGTAGATTGTTGAAACGTTCATCAAGGATGAAAACACGAACGGGAGTCAAAGTTAAACGAGTAAGTAACACATCAAAACATTATACCACAAGAACGGTCCTGTCTCTTCGCACATTCCTCATATGACTGGGTAGCCTAGATACGGTAAATATACACATGCTGGTCATTGCTAGGTCAAGGAAATTAACAAAGGAGAAAAAATTTACAGATAATTCCTCATCTGAAATCAGAGGCAGAAAAAAACTATTAACATGATACGCCAAAGATTTCAATTCAAAATGGCAGAGTTATAATCCGCTTTTCATTGTCTGTTTTTCCTTTTTAAGACGAGAAGAGGCGTCCGCAGCCGAAGTGGTTCTCGCAGCCGCAGTCACCAGAAGCCTTCCAGTCGTCGTCGGTCCAGCTGAAGAAGACAGACTTGCCGCCGCACTCTTGCTGGATGGACTTGATGGCTTCAGCCTGCTGCTGCTCACCAGGGCACGAGATACCGATGCACTTTCCACCAGTGGGCCAGCCAGTCTCCATAACGTAGCCTTCCTTGCCACCGCAGAGGTTCTGGACATGTTGGAGTTGGCTAGAAACGAACTTGCCGGCGTCCTGGGGCAGGACAGCGCCGTTGAAGTAGGCGTGGATGTTGGCAGAGACAACATCAACGACGGGGCAGATGGTCTCAGCAACACCCTGGCCCTCCCAGCCTCCGACGGTGTCGGTGGTGGTAACGGGAGCGTTGCAGCCGCCAGAGCGGAGGACACCACGGACCTCACCGATCAGATCCTTGAGCTGGCTGGGAGTGCAGTGACCGTTGAAGAGGGCCTCGTTACCAACAACACACATCTCAACAAGGTCCCATTGGGCCCACGACTTGATGGCGCTGATCTGCTCGGCAACCTGGGGGCTGCCGTTGGTGCAACCAGGCTGGCCTACAAAGACACCAATGATCATCTTGACACCGTGCTTGCGGCAGGCAGCACCAACGTTGGGGAGGGTGTTGCAGTCGGTTGAGTAAACACGAACAGACTTGAAGCCACCGGCCTTGATCTTGGCAATGTCGCTCTCGACCTCATCGGCAGACTTGCAGACGCCACCGTTGCCGTATGGGGTGTAGGTCATGGCCCACTGGTTGCCACCGCCCAATGTAGGAGGCGACGAGGCAGAAGGCGAAGTCGCGGGGGTCGAAGAGACAGGGGTAGAGGGAGTCTCAGAAGCCTTGGAGGTCGTGGGCTGGGCCGGGGGAGGAGCGGCGGCCGAGGTAGGGGCGACAGTCGGGGCCGGAGCCGGAGTGTCAGTGGAGAATGGGCAGTAGACCACGGTCTTGGTGTCAACGATGGTGGTGACAGCAGGAGCGGTGTAGGTGCCCGGGGGGAAGGAGGTGATGGTAGGAACGACAACGGTGGTCTCGGAGGAGACGGCGGTGGTGGTGCCACCAATGACATAAGTGCCAGACGAAGGGCAGACGAAGGTGGTCTGGGTGACAATGCTGGTCACGTCGCCGTTGGTCTCGGTCTTGACGGTCGGGACGGGGCACACAACGGTGGTGGCCGTGGTGACGACAGTGGTGACACCGCCAATGGTGTTTGTACCCGGGGTAAGCACGGTCGACGAAGGAGCACATGCAGTCACGGTCTCGGTCACAACCATGGTCGTCGCAGGGAAGGTGTAGGTGCCGGGGGTGGGGCACTCCTGGGCGATCGGGGTAGGGACCGTAGCCGGGGCCGTGGTCTTGGGGGTCGGGGAGGGCTTGGGTGCATCCGGGACCAGGGTGGGCTCTCCGTAGAAGGTGGTGTAGTAGGTCTTGCACTCAGGCACGCAGACGGCCGAGTCGTTGGAAGCCCTCTTGGCGAAGAGATCATAGTGGGCCTGGCGGTGCTGGCGGTGAGCGCTGACACCTCCGGAGAGGGCCGCGACAGCGGCAGTGGCGACAGTGAAGCCCTTCATTGTTGCTGCTGCTGCTGCTCAGTAAAGATTATATTATTCCTCTTGGGATTGTTGTTTTGAGTCGTTAAAAATGAATGCCCGCTAAACGAATGGAGCGGTGGTTGGTAAAGGAGACTGTAAAGGACGGACGAAAGCTATCGAGGCTTTCAAATTGACATGGACAACATCCGAGAGACGTCTGCGTGAGGAAGGAAAGGAAGGAAGAAAAAGAAGAGCAAACGATCAGCGCGATGTGTTGATGTTATTATGGCGCCCGTCCGCCTGTGGACTGGGGGCCGCCGCTTGGCGCCGGTGTCTGGGTGTGTGCTAACCCCCCTGTCGCCAGTGAGGACTGGGGAGCTCGTAAAAAGAAAAGGAGAAAGGGGAACCAGGGCCCTGGCCCACCAAAAAAACATAGGGCCCCCAGTCGACTTTGACATGACAACCCACACCTCCTCGTTGGCAATTACTGGATTCCACTTTGCCATGGCCCACAGCCCTTCCAAGGTCGCCTTTGCTTCATCCAATCTACCAAAGGTGACGAGAACAGGAAGCTGGATTGATGCCTGGACTTTCTTGGCCATTCCTATCTGACCTTGGGGGCTAGTTTTTTGCTACTTCGTACAACTAGTTCTAGTAGGCGCAGGCACCCTTTGAACCAAACCTGGCGCTCGTTATGATTAGCACGACCCGACCCTTTGTTTTGCTTTGCTTGCCCACCTTGCTAACCTCTCCAGTGGGTGGCTTGGGTGGGTACCTAAATCGCTCTGGAGAACCACTCGAGTTGCTTATTTCCACGAAGGCGTTTCTGATGGAACTAACCAAGTGAGTACTAAGCTCCTGAAATTGGACTGCGGGAAGCTAGGGTCCATGTGCGTCGTTTTCACACGAAGCCGTTTGGTGACGTTTTTGGCGGCATCCCGACGATTCCAAAGAAAAGCATCGTCATAGCTAGTTTGTCTTCGATTCCGATCGAATGATATTCATCGTTGATATTCCCGTTTACACCATGTTGCTGTACAACCGGGTCACAAGCCAGCGCCAAACGACGTAAAGACATCCTTGGTACGGTTAAATTGAGGAGAGCTGGTCGTGCTATGGTTCATCGCAACTTTGTTTTTTTGTTTTTTTTTTTTTTTGTTTTTTTTGTTTTTTTTTCTCCTGCTGACCCTGTCGTCCAATTGAATTGCTTGGGACTTCTGCCTCTGGCTGCAGAAATTAGCTGAAATATGGTGTGGGGTACTGAAAAAGGGGAACCATCCAAGAGTGGATACATATCCCCTTTCTGATTGGCTTCTCTTCTTCTAAACTGCTGCAGGAACACGCTGCAGTCACCCAAGTACCGCCCAGTGGTGGATTTGCTGAGTCGCCAAGGTCGCCTAAGGTGTCAAGGTGTGAGTCTTCCACCTTTCTTCAGGGCCTGAGATAGGTAAGGTACCTTGAGTTACATTGTAGATTTTTACGACCCTGGCCTTACCTAAGACCTTCCGTGAGCTGATGGTATTACCAACCTCGTACCTTCCGCTCGATCGATTGGAACATGGATGCCAGCTTCCTTCCTTTCGTACCCTCCAGAGCCCCAAAAATGGCTACCGCCAATGCAATGGGAAATTGCCCAAGCGGCGAGGTTCTCTCGGCAGGAGAGATGCAATCCCGCCACAACAGCCAAGGACCAAAGAAACAAAATGTCAATTAAATTCCATCACTCAGTTAATAGCATTACAACCAACCGTTGACCGGGCAAGGAACCTTAGCCGACTTACCGCCGCCTGCTGTCAACCTAGTTTAAAAACCTTTCAAGTGGCGCCCGGCATCCGGAGATGTTAACTTTGTTCAAGGTAACCATACCGAAGGGACCGACCCCATCAGCGGCACTTGCACAAGTCGTCATTCACAATATGCCTGCCTGTCTTGTTATCCATCAGCCTAGTGTTTGACCCTCATCTGCCTGAATCTAACCCAGTCCACAATTTTTTTTCGTGACGGGGTCAGCAATATAAACAAGCTCAAATCCAATCTCAGGGCTTCCCGAGCGTGTCAATCGACTTTGGTGTGATCTGTAATAACAAATTCTTATTAGCACCTCCACGTTGTTACTCAATGCAGACAAGGCGATGGGCTATCCACAATCTGTGCCCCTCTGACCAAGATCAGCAGGTAAACTTGCTTTTGTTGGCGCCCCGCGGAGCTAAAAAGGAGGCAAAGGATGCTGCGTCAGGGACAAGCCTGCCAAGATAGCACATCCAATTTCATCCAATCGGCGAGCACCAGCGCTTTTCGGGCGGTCGGTTGTCGAGCGCCCCAAGACTTGGCAGCGAAATTACTCGTCGTCCAATCCCCGAAGATCCTTTCTGCAAGCGGCTATTTACTCTTACCGCCAGTTACCCCTACTTGCCCTACTATTTCACCAGTAAAGATTGTGGCTTTAGCCTTACTTTACATGTCGCTAACCGTTTCATTGCCTTTTGCTTTTTCCATTTGTCTCTTTTCGGTCCTCGTCAGAGCAGATCTTTACATCAACATGCAGATTTACGACAAGCTGCATCGCCAAGCTCACTTGTCAACAATTTCAAGCTTGTCAAGACCCAGTTTACCCAAGTGAACCATTTCTCGCTGATCTGGTCCAGACTCTTGTTTGATTGCAGGGTTCACGTGATCGACAAGTTCTCCTGGCAACCTGGGCTGAAAATTATGCCGTTACTCCATGTGTGTGTCATTGAATCGGGGAATGCGAACAGGTGAGGGTGGAGCTTCTTTTCTCTCCAACATGGTGTCAGAAAGACAAAGGTTACTGTTCAATCACGGAAATCCATCATTTTCCTCGTGATTCTGGTATACCGATGAGACAAAAGTGCCGCTTAACCAGCTGGGGGCAAATCTCCATGGTTGACATTTCTAGAGCCTTTTGAGGGATGAGCTGCATTGAGCAAATTGTGCCTCTTTAACCAGCCAGTGGGCTCCCATTGCGGGCTTTTTCACTACTACGTTATCCCGGTTTTCACGTCACACGACTGTGTGCTGCTGCCATGTTTAAATAGTCATGTCCGCACCCACCCAAGCCACGACAATCATTGAAGGTAATGCAGGCATGGGATTCAACCTTATCGCCTTGCATACCACTTTCACACAGACGTGACCATCCGAATCGAGTCTTAAGGTTATATTGGACAACATGACGAGCTGAGCAAGGCCTTTTTACCCACTCTCAGTTTGAACTCTTGTCAGGCCAAGATTCCACTGAATGGAACTATTTAAAATTTGCAGTACGACCCCAAATTCAATTGCGATTAACTACGGGCTTTGTGTTTTATGGTCCTCCCGACTTCTTCCTATCGAATGAATGGCGGCCCGTACATCGTCGAGGTTTTTTTTTTTTTTTTTTTGTCCTGCTTTGCGAAGCACAAAGTGAGCAGTAACTTGAGAAATGATCGGCAGCAAAATCAGAAGATAGGGTAGCAACACTTTACGAGAATATATGAGAAAATTGGTGTTACAAACACTCGAGTTATTTCAGGTGAAATGATGTCTGAAAGATCGTCAAAACCCATCTAGATCTAGACTAGATCGACAACCATGATAGGGGTGGGCTGGGCAAGCTTAACAATAAGTTTGATATTCGAAGCCCAATAACAATAAAATGGAGGAGCCTCCACCAGTGCCGTTCGATCTCAGATACTTGATTTCGACTGGATCAAGTATAGGACTCGTAGTATATCATGTCTCAAAACGATACATGATCAGTCAGCTTTTTAATTTCTGTAAGGGTCGAGAAGTCTTCCAGAAGCTCGATACAGTTCGTATTGCCTAGCATCTAGACTAGAAGTCCTAACGGGATGAAATTGCACTATGTGCTTGGTTCTCGGGAGTGCGTGAGTCTACCCTGCGTAATCGATCCATTCTCCAGTATTCATCGTATTTTATTCAGGATCTTGGATGTATCTATCGGCATCGATGGGAAAATGTTGCAAGATGTGGGAACCAAGGATGTTCTAGTTTTTGTTAGGTTGAGTGCTGTGTACACTCAGCATTCTTGTATGATTTCTGTTCCTTTTGCATGTCGCATCATATGCGCCAGAATTTCAAAAAGCCCAGACGCATTCAATTGTTATTTGTTGAGGGGGGTGACCCTATCTTGACAAGGACGGACGTAGGCTAGCACTTGGTGTCATTGTTGACTTTGGGACGCTTAGCAAGTGGGAAACTTACGATGCACAAACAAGACTATCGCTGACAGGTCCAGACTGCCTGGGCAACGACCAATCCAGTTCTGCTATCAAATATATAGAAGCCAGACATGTGATGAGCGTTGCAGCAAGTGTCTTCGTGCAGTCTTGGGACAGTTCCAGGGCAAAAGTAACTAAATACACGCGCCCTGGAAGTAACAAATTCTGAAGGCAAAATGCGCTCCATGGACTTCTGACTACAGATTACATTCGATATATTAAGTTTGGTACATGTTCCGTGATTGGTCTACTAAACACTCGTTAAACACTCGACTGAATGTGGCGCCAGAACTATGAATTCTCTGTGTTTCGGGCTCTCATCTGGTTGGTGCTAGAACAGGACCTGATTTGATGAAGATGTTCATAGAGAAACTAAGCTGCGACTCTTGTTTGAATGCGAAATGTACGGATATAATGCACAGCGAGCGTAAATCAGCCATGAAGAAAGTGAATTGTCAACTTGGTTCCATGCGGGAAGATGTAACTCCTCGTTTCTAACTAGTGAACCTATATCGTAATTTAGCAGCACCAAAAAAAGGTCCATGCCAGTACTGCTGGCTTCTGGTGGTGTCCACATCTCTGAAAGCTTATATTCCAGGACTGTCTTGGTCTAGTAGTGAGCAGCGAAGCCAAAAGCGGCGACGATGGCGATGATGCCAGACTGGCAACCGATCTTG
The DNA here is from genome assembly GCF_004355905.1 of Pyricularia grisea. NCBI lineage: Eukaryota > Fungi > Ascomycota > Sordariomycetes > Magnaporthales > Pyriculariaceae > Pyricularia > Pyricularia grisea. The sequence goes on along the minus strand of NW_022156717.1, from coordinate 1,385,298 downwards.
TCAGCTGCGAACACCAAGAACAGAACGAACAACTCAATCTTAACGGTAAAATAGAAAAACAAACGACCGGACTAGCTTACCGAGAAATGAGCCATTGAGGCGCCGCCAGTAGGCACAGGCAAGGCCGTCTGTGTCGGCATGTGCGGGACGCTGCCGTTGCCGTGGTCCATGGACGGCATCATACCGGGGCTGTGATCGTGCTCGCCGCCGGCCCCGACTGTGGGGGCCATGGTGGTGCTCGTCTGCGTGATGGTGGTCAAGTCCTCACCAACGACGGGGGCTACGCCGGTCTCGTCGGCGGGCGGCACGGTCGTCAAGCTGGTGGGCAAAGCGGGCTCTTCGGTTGCCACGATGAGCGTGGTGGCTGTGTTGTGGTCGCCGTGGTCCATGGACATGTCCATAGACTGAGCGGTTGCAAAGGTGGCCAGCGTGGCGAGGAGGATGTTCAAGGCGAGCATGTTTGCTATAACGGGTTGATAGAAAGGATGGAGAGGGTTGCCTGGAGTAGAGATGAGGAACTCAGAGCTGAAGGATATTGGTTCTCCAATGATGGTGAGTAACAGCGAACGTGTGTCTTGCCTTGTTGTGAATTTGAACTTCCAAAGACCAGAAGAAACGCAGCTCTTATACCAGCAAACAAGCAAAATGGCGCGAGGAATGCTCGTACCGGGCGAACATGTTCCTCATTCCAGCGATTATTTACTTTCTTTGTACAGGAAATCACCTAGTTGAAGCCCCAAAAAAGAATGTCATCCCTCAGGTTATTACCGTATCGCCACGTCCGGAATGGTCATGACTGGAATGTAGTTCTTTGTTGGCATTTGCAAAGGGGACGCAATCGCCCCATTCTCGGCCAACGTGACATCCTTCAGCATGCAAAGTGTTTCCTGGCGAAGGTGTCGAAAGATTTGATAGCGCCAAATGGATATCAACAATATATGATCATCTGAAATATTCCATGACTAAAAATGATGCTTTCCGAATACCATTTGATGCTTTGGCGCCAGGTGAGTTGCGACGGTGTTGCCAATTGGTGGATGTGACCGTGGGACCAAAAGAAGTGGAAACAGAGACCAGACCACCACCGCCAGTGTCCTCGTTGACAAGAAAACATTTCTGAGCTAAGTGAAGAGCTGCAATGCTCATAGCTCATTTTGTGCAGCTTGAATAGTTATCTTCCCTATACTCGCCAAGGCAGTGGAAATCCGAGAGCATTTTGATATTTCTCATCGACAGCACGTGACATCGTGTCTGCGCCGTGGCGTGTGCTATTTTCGGCGCCCCACTAAAAAATTGCTACTGCTCTTCAGAACGCGCCTTGCATCGCAAAGGAGTTAGGTGGGACTTTCAACCAGAATTGTTTCATTCTTGATATTTTCTTGCCGTCCACGCAAGCGCTATTTGAACTTTGGGGGCGTGGTCAAACCCCAATATTCCGCCGGCATGCTTCAATCCAAGCTTAGACCTTTCGTCTGCTGGCAATGTGTCGCTCGTAGCGCCTCCAACAGCCTCTCCCCCGCTGGCAATTCTTTGTGCCGGCCTGCCGTTAGCAAAACTCTTTCCTCTTGGAGGAACTTTTCGACCAGCTCCTCGTACAAACGCAACTTACTATCCTCTGTCAGTTCATGGTTACCCATGCTTTGCACCTGTTTGTCTTGGGGTACCATTCTGACTTTTGCAATCTGCTCATACAGCTTTTCGACCAAATCGACGATGCCAAATCAAAATCGAAAAGCGACGATGCTCATAGTCTCGTTGATTCGCTGCCCGAGGGTGAAATACCCGACCGGCTCCCCGCGCGCGAACGGTTACGTGCTTGGGACGCAGCCAATCCTCAAGGTAAAATCATGGCAATTCACGACATCCTCACGCCATCAAACCAACAAGACACTCTGAACAGCTTATCTTCGGCCCAGTCTAGCGAGTCCAACACGATGGACCCAGACGCGGAAGAAGATGCCGATCAGGATCAAAACCGTCCTCAACTTGGCGAAGACTTCCAGGCAAACTCTTTATTGATGAACCCTGGTGACCTGATCGAGGCCCGGGCTGGATCCTCAAGGGTTCCGCTACTGGCCGTGTACATCTGCCAGCGCGAAGGAGTGTACTACTTTTACTGTAGCGACGGCAGTCTCCACGCGCGCATGAGGCCCAAAACGAATTTTGTGGCTCCCGGGTTTGCCACCGAGGCTGAGCTGGCTCCCGTCAAGGGTCGACTGCCTCCATTAGGAACGCCAGTATCGGTGATAATGGATCGGGTCAAGGGAGGTAACGAAGGACCATCTCGCGAAGATGGTCAGGCTCTGCTAAACAAGATGGCCGAGTTTGTGCGGGATGCCGATCTTGTGTTGCAAGAAAACCACCGCAAGCTGGACGACCCATATCCCGTCCTTGCTAAGCAAGGTCTAGAATACATAACTGCCCACGAGGCCGCAGAGCACCTTCTGAGTGACAAAAACAGGAATCCCGATGGCAAATTTCCTGATCACGCTGTCTATGCCGTTCAGCGGGCAATAAAAAGTTGTGAGATTGGGATCCGTGTCTTTGAGAGCGCTGTTTTCGATCTGAAGAGCTGCATCCTCGAAGTCCTTCCACCCCATGAGATGGAATGTATCCAGGCCGTTGAGAACATGGTCCGCGAGCTTTATGCCAATCCAGCGGCTCTACAGGATGATCCCGAGGGGCAGAGGCAATTGATGAGACACAAGATTGGCAGTTTCATAATCAGGGCACGACAACAAATTGATCGGTATCGCACCGAGCGCCAGTTTAAGGACGAATGGCCTCTTATAGGGCTAGATCAACGCCAAGACCAGAAGGTTGATCTGAAAGCAAAGCCTTGGCTCAAGCCTGAAGACCTGCGAATAATGAGATTTTTGCACCTGTGGGCCGCAAAACAAGCTTTCACTATTGATTCCAGGGCAAACGTGTTTGGATCCCAGATTCTCCGGGCCACGGGCCGTTACAGCAACTCCGAATTCTTAGGCAAGGCTGTTGGCTGGCAGTTCCTGCAAGAAGTTGGATGGATCCTGCCTTGGGATGTGCAGTCACGGCATACCAGACACGTACCCGGCACAATCCCTGACAGAGCAGGTGGTCTCGTTAATAACTTGGAACCGTTGCCTGTCGAGATATCCGCACACGATCCCTACCCTGGCAGTCGCAAAGACTGGGGTGATGTACCGGCTTTCGCAATAGACGCTGCGGAAACAGAAGATATTGATGATGCTGTCTCTGTCGAACGTACTTCGACAGCTGATCAATATTGGATACATGTTCACGTTGCAGACGTTGCCTCGGTTGTTCAGGCCAACAGTGCGCATGCCCAATATGCAGAGAGGTTGAGCGAAACTCATTACTACCCTGGCCACTTTGCACGCATGTTTCCCGACTTGGGCATACTACACAATGTCTCGCTCGCCCCCGGTAGTCGGGCGCTTACCTTTAGTGGTCTAGTCAATGAGCAAGGAGAACTCCTCGAATGCAAGATCACTCCTGGAATTCTGCGAAACGTTGTCAACATTGAGCCCGCAGAAGTCCAAAAGATCTGCCCTCAACCGCCGCTACCCGGGATGACGAATCAATCGGGTCTCACCCTCTGCGTTGGTGAGAGGTCCGGCTCGTTCTATCAGTCCATGGTCAAAAAGACAAAGTCTGCGGATGATCTCGCCACCCATGAGGTTGAAGACTTGAAACTCCTAGGCCGTCTTACAACCAGTTATGAGCTTCGGCGCAGTAAAAACTATGCCAGTCCACATCGGGGTGTTGGTAAGGAGAACAGAGTGAGCCCTGAGCTCTGGCCGGGAACCACACGATTTCAACTAGCCCCAGATGGGACCTTCCGTTCGTCCGGTGATATGGCCATTGAGGTGGCCATACGATCTCCTGATGTTGATCGAGTTTCTGATCTTGTCACGAATTCCATGATCCTCGCCGGTGAAATTGCCGGCCGCTGGTGTGAGGATCGCGGCATCCCTGTGCCGTATCGCACCATGCCTCAGGCGACGATGAATATGGACGTTCTATTACCTTGGGTCAAGAACTACTTGTATCCTCTGTTTGAGGCCAACCAGCAGCCCACAAAAGAAGACGTTGCACTCATCAAACAGCTCGCCGGCCCTGCCCTACTTTCCACCAATCCCGGCCGGCACTTCTGGCTCGGCCTGAACCACTATGTCAAGGTCACATCACCGTTGCGTCGGTATCTGGACGTTCTCGCTCACTTTCAGATCCACGCAGCACTGGCCGAAGAGGCCCGCACGGGTAAATCACTTCAGCCACCACCAGAGGGGGAGGACCACTCCTTCCTGCCATTCACCCGCGCCGACCTCGCAGCCAAGCTGCCACTTCTCGCGGTGCGGGAGGCCAAGATCCGCGCTCTATCGACACATGGCCCGTCTGGGCCGAAAGAATACGTGTACCAGGCCCTCGCCCGCGCATTTTATTTTAACGAGGCGCCGCTGCCATCCACGTTCGAGTTTCACATTGTTGAGTCATTGGCAACACGGCATCTCCGTGGCATGCTTCCAGGGTTGTGGAATCTTTTGGCCGATCTGCCTTACCGCAACTTGAACGGAGCAGTCAAGTTGTCTTCACAGCTGATCCCGGGCGATATCCTTGAGGTCAAGCTGGCCCGGATCATGCCCCTTGGTATACTATTGGAGGTCGAGGCTGTGAGGGCGTTGAGGGTTGGCGGTGAGGATGTAGTGGAGGATTATGGCAGTTCGGCTGCTGCTGGCGGCAAGGTCATTGCTGATGCGGATGCGCAAGCTGTCGCTGGTGAAGCGTCTGTGTGAGCAAATGGAGGAGTACAAGGCTTGTATTGATAGGTGTTTTTTTATGAGGCGGGTCGATCGGTTTCTCCCTAAAAAGCATGTTCGCGCAACACCTACATAGCTTCTTGTGTATTATTTTTTTGGTGCTGTCTATAATGTTTAGAGTCTATGTACGATGGATTAGAGATTTTCTGTTAAGGTGTCTGTATATGTTGCTGTGAATACGAGAAGTACAAGAAGACGTACGTGTACGTATATTATACCAAAGGAGACAGAAAGCTGGATCGGGTAATATCCTCGTGTGTCAGGGGAGTCTATGAGACCATTCATTCTGCCATACTCCCCCCTTCCCCTCCCCCTCCCCCCCCCCTTTTTTTTTTCCCTTTTTCTTTTTAAAAAAAAAAAAGAACCACCGAAAAGACCAAAAACCTGTGGCTGCCGGGGATCAGACGCCTGGACATTATTCACCAGCTATGACTCACAAGAAAAATACTCTAAAGGAGCAGCGAACATATATAATTTTATCAGATATAGCAGATATAGCAGATACTTTCACATTCGAAAACGCCCACAGGATATTACTGGCAAAGCTTAGGATTTGGGGTCTAACAATCTTTCAGCCCAGTCCCTCGACGAAACAAACCACGACAGCCACAAAAACCTCTTTCTCACGCCGCTGCTAATCATTTTGAGCATTTGCCTCGAAATTCTTGACTTTTTACGCCCAAAAAAAGTACTTTCTGCAAAATGATTACAGCGTCACAACAATCCACCGGCGGCAGGATAGTCGTCTTAAACGGCTTCCCCGCCACAGGCAAGCTGACAATCCTCAAGGAGGCCAAAAAGCTCCTGCCCGAGACGACGACGTGCCTGATGGACAACCACCTGCTCATTGACCCGGTGGCGGCAATCATCCCCGACCGGAGCCCCGAGCACCACGAACTGCGCCGCCTGGTCCGCGCGCCCATTTTTCAAAAGCTGAGGCAGCGCGCGCAGGCCGGCTATACCATCCTCATGACGGCGTGTCTGGCAGAGGAAGTCAAGGAGAACGTCCAGTGCTTTCGTGAGCACCTTGATTTGGTGCGCGGGACGGACGTGCCCATCTTTTGGGTGACTGCGCAGTGCGACGGGGAGGTTCTCGAGGAGCGGATCAGTAGCCCTGAGCGCTGCCGGGGCACAAAGACGAAGCTGACGGATGTGCATGCGCTTAGAGACCTGCTGCTGAGTTATACGCTTGTTGTTCCGCGCGAGGATGTGGTGGTGGGTGCGGCTCACTTGGTCGTGGCAACTCTGGATGCTAACGGGCCGGTGCAGCGGTCTGTGGATTCTCTAATGAGCATTATAGGCTGTCCCTTGTCGTCGGGGGACGATAGAGAGCGGCCATGTAAATAGCGGGGCGAATAAGAATTATATAAAGAATTGTATGAACGAAGTTATTCATTGGACCGTGCCTTGAAAAGCCTGGCAAGAGAATGTTAATTCACGCGGTTTACTTCCCAGCCCCATTGACAGCCGGGTTGATGTACCAACTACAGTAGGATTAATAGGCATCAAGGCTTCTATGGGTTGGGACCCGTCACTCAACTTCGGCTTCGAGGTTCACTCCTAAACACCAATGAGAATCCTGGGTTTCCCGTGAATGGTAAACGCGTTGAATTAGAAGTAGAGGGGATGAATTTGGGACCGCGTAAGGTGACGTTCCAAAGATGTGATTGCTTTCGTTGATGGATCAGATGCGTATAGCGGTTTCGGCTAAGCAAAAAGGATGCTTTTCTTGGTTTTGTTTGAGAATCGGAAAATAATGGGAGCCAGGCTGCCACCTGAGCTGCAGTGGTAGGATGTGATTTGCCAAGCCCCGCTCTGGGCCTTACAGGGCATTTTACGAAGTAAATTTGAGAGGTCAGCAAACCCCTATCCAGGAGCTACAGCACTTTCCTCAGCTGCGCAGGACCATTGATGAGCTGCGGGCTCTGCCGCCTCCCCCAGACGCTAGCGTCCAGAGCTGTAACTGAGGGCCCCTTCGCGATGCGCGCAACACCAGGGCGTTTCCCGAGTTTGGACTATTTCGGACAGTGCATGACTTTCATCTCTGGCTTCGCGATTACGGTGACATGTCCCAATGCCCAGAGAACTGGATGGAGGACGAGCAGAGCTGGCTAGACTTCCAGAATATGGCCGCTTTGCATGCTGGGCCCTGGCCGGCGCCGGTCTTCACTCATGTCGATTTTAATCCAACCGAAATTTTGGTCCGTGGCGATGAAGTGGTCGGTATTATCGACTGGGAGTGTGCCGGATGGTACCCCGTTTACTGGGAATACACGTCTACGGTGACCGTCTTGTCACTCGACCCAAAATGGCAAGAAATAGTTGGGCATTTCATGTCTTCTTGTCATTGGGACTTGACGCATGCCGAGGTTGGAAGCGCCATAACCTGTCCAGCGCGTCGGTCCTGTTCTCGGTCCAACTTCTGGCTTGGTCGATGCTGAATACCGTGACGGTGAAGGGGCCAATGTCGCCATCGCTGAAGAGGTCCAAAATCTTGTTGGCTTGTGAGTTTTCTTCTGGTTCCACCATGGTGCGCGCAGCCCGGATTATCTTGATAAGCTCCACCATACTGCGTGCAGCCTTTATTATCGCGTTGAACTCCATTTCGAGCGGACCCCACAGCAGCGTCGATGTGGCCGGCAAACAAACCTCCTGGACGGTCCAGATGCGCTGCCACCAGGCACAACGCATAAAGGACTTCAACGCCGCGCCGGCTGTGAGCCCTTGGCCGCTGGGGCTATAGGCGATTGGGTCGCTGCCAGGCCAGCGAAGAGTCTCGCCTCTGCACATACGCTCGCCCCCGATGAGACTCAGGGCATCCAAGGCGGCTTGGGCAGCCTCAACGGCAGCCGCTCCCGTCTGGCCGTCGATCGAGACGTCTCCCATCCAGACCAGGCAGCGCTCGCACTCTCGGTAGATGTCCTGCATCAGGCCTATCTGGTGCGTCTTCTCCTCCGTGTCTTGCTGGTTGATGCACACGGCGTCGGCCCAGACGCGCACCACATCGCCTGGGTCGCGGATGCGGTGCGGAGCGGCGGCGAGTGACTTGTTGACTTCGATGGGGCTGCCGTTGATGAATATGCGCGTCTTTTGTTGAGCGTCGCCCCATGCGTAAGAAAGAGCAGAGTACGCCGGTTTTTTGTCAAAGTCATAGATGCTGCAAAGGCAGTAAATTTGCTGACTCTGCCGGCCCGGGAGGATGGTGAGCAGGCGGATTTGGGTCACGCTGCGACTTAGCGGGACTGGCGTGTATGTTTGCTGGAGTGTATCCCGGCTCTGCTTTCGCCAGCATCAGCGTCCGAGGGGATGTTAAGAACATCCGAGATCAGCGTGAGCGTCGCTTCACTGGCAATGGTATATATTTTCCAGTCTTGGTCGATTGCCCGGAAACGAGGGTGACTGCTGCTAAAGATGCCATGCCCCTTTGTTATATGGGCTGTCAAGCTCCGCGCGACAACCGTACCTGCAAACCCTCTTGCCGACTACCACTTTTCCTCCCTCGCAATCGTATCTACTACCAACCAGCTTTTACCGGTGATAACACAATGCAGGCAGTTGCTGACGCTGCTGCGCCCGCCAAGGACCGAACCCCACACGGGGGGTGCTCAGGTGGGTGATCACAAGTGAATCTCTTCGGTGTATGCTTTTGATCAATTTGTCGCCTTGATTTACTAGGCGAACGAAACACACGACATTTTTCTAGTGGTTCGCATTTGAAAGTCGGGGCTGCCAAGATGAGAATCATTGCAGAGCTGCGGCGTGGGTGTCCTTTGGCTGATGTCATACCGGAACAGGCCCGTCGATAAGCTCCATGAATAACGTGAGAGGTAGGCCATGATGGAGAAGTACCTTCTGGATATAACGTTGTTTTTATGCCTGTCGAGCAGAACATCGCTCAACTCCTGATCGCGGCCGAATAGACAACTTCACTATAACTGTTAGAAACCAGAGGAGCGGTAACGGAAAAGAGATATCGGGGCTTTTGAAGTTATAAGCCATCGTAATGCTGAGCATAGTTGGCTTTGAATGATGGTGGAGCGAGTTTGCCGTTCGGTACCGGCGCTCGAACAGATACACAAAGGGTCAACACAATCACCGACTCTGGATTCATCATTCTGCGCATAACATAAAAACTCGTGGTTGTCGGAAACTATTGAGAAATTATTGCACAAGTTATGGTGCAAAAGCTACATATAAAAAAGGTGCTACCTGCCAATAATTCGAGCAAGCAGAGTGAGTCAAAGTATTGGGACAGGTATCCTTTAAGAGGTCAAGGCAGGGCGAACTACTTTAAGTTGCTTAAACGCTGGCTCTTCTTGGGCTCAACGTCATTACACACCAGTTTTGGCGTTGCAATGAATAAACATCATCACCAGCCTGTTACAGAAGAGTGCCTTGTCAGACTAAAGTAGGTAGAAGATCCCTTTATTTCCTCGAGACAGGTTGAACAAGGTGAACGACAGGTGCACCGCTTTATTAGGTGGTTAGAAAGGCAACCTAAAAAGCGTAGGCTTTTATTTGCCGTTCGTTCACAGATTAATGATGCCGATTGCGGCTGCCGTGACCACCATTACCGAGATCTCGTTTACAAGGAAGAAAGGCCATCCTGACCTCGAGGACCCCGAGTTCTGGCCGGGCCAACTTTGTTCTCTCGAGAAATGCAATCTTGCCGTCAGGGTGAAATTACTGGTTTCCACCCAAGTGGTTAACAGTATTTTGCAATTTTGTATAGAGACAGTCCGTGAAATAAAAGAGGCTGGAAACAAGTTACTGGATTTTAGAAAGCCAATACCGTATCTTCCTCAATCCCTATGTCGCTCTCCCTCGTTTCACGATAAAGCCCCCATCGAAACCAATCAACCACATATTCTCGTCCTTGTCAATCAGGATGTTGTCCTACTTCGCATCCTCCCATACTATCCCGGCTTTGTGAAGACGGTAAACCATGGCGGCGAGATTATTTCTCAGCGTTGGCGAGTCGTTGGGCTGGCCGAATAAGCCGCACATATCAAACGGCTGGCATAGGGGCTTGCCTTGGGTTCGATGTATTCAAAAAGCAGACCGACAATGCGCCGGTTTTTTGGGCGTGTCGCCATCGGTTACTAGGCCGCGCAGGCGACCAATGCGCATTTCTGGTGAGATTTTGCCGTTTTGCAACGCTTCTGATATTCTTAGGTAGGCACAGAGTTCACGGATAGCCGACTTATCCCGGCGTCGAAAGTCTTTAAAGTGGCAAACAACGTTCCCTTTTAACCAGAGCTCTGCTTGAGGTCCACCGAAGTGGATTTCCGTCGGATGTTGATGTGATGCTCAGGACATCGTGAGATGAATACCAATCCGGCATCCATTTGTCCAGCTCGAGGTTTTCCAAGCCCCACTACAACAGTCCTGGACGAGTATAGGGGTTTTTGTATTCCCTTCTTGGTGCGATCTTGTTGCCCTCGCCAACAGTCGCAACAAGCCTGAACCACTCGGTGTTGAACCAATGATGCAGTGTAAGCGGTGGGCTTGGCGGCTTCGGGGCTAGAGCCGAAAGGATTTCTTCAAAGGGTTCTGCCAAACTTCTCAGCTGCCAAATGCTGCGACTCGAAGTGATCCTCGTCTTCGTTCTTGTCTCCGTTCTCGTCATCCTTCGATATCTTGAGCAAACGGTGATAGTCTGCGAGGAGCATTGGTGCCGTCTCCAGACTTGAAGGTGCCCATTCGAGGTAAAAGACGGCTCCAAGAGATGGCACGGTTATGGTGCACTTGTCATCATGGATGCTGGTGGTCCAGCTTGCGATGCACGAGTCTGGCCCCATTGCTTAGTCCAACAAAACTATCTACATACTTACCTAAAACTATGAATGAGCTTGGGAAAGGAAAAGGCCCATTTATAACTGAGGGATGTATGACTATCATGGCGCAGTGTTGATGAGAAGTCAATATTGCTTTTTTAATTCTCCACATGTCTTGTCTTTTTTTTTTCTCAACGAAGAAACAAGTGGCTTGCCCGGGATGAAAACCCTCTTTGACCGATCAGCCGACCAACCAAACCATGACTGGCGACAGGGCTTGGCAATATCCTAGCCGGACGGACAACCCATAAGCGGCACTATATGATTTTCTGATGGGCGAATGATATAGCTTCGCATTTCGCTTGGTACAAACCGATAACAATCAAGGCATTAGAGACTGTCGCTCCCGGGACAAAACTATGCAGCTTATAACGTGGTATAGGCTCATCATCATGAAATTGACTTGCCGTCAGGTGCGAAGAGGATGCTGGCTCCCAGCTTCATTCTCGAGTAATTCCAATGCATCCTTCTTTTTCATAGGATTGACTTTAATAATGCTTTTTGCAACCATTTGTCAGCTTCCGAGCGATTATTTCGCTCCTGGTGATTATTAGGAGTGAACCCTGAGGAACTTTGCGGCAAACAAGGCAGTTGTGGCGTCGTTCGCATTATCCATAAATGAGGAGCCACAGGCCGTTTTCTACGCTGCGAAGTCACTGCTCGAACAAGCTGTGGGAGGTCCACATCAGGTTAGTTTCTTCCCAGGAGCTTGAAGGTTTCAGCAGTATATAGGAAGACCTCCTCCACATGCGATTATATTTGCGCGTATAAATCCAAAACACCCACCCGTATGGGACTGTTTTCTCGCGTTGTGTCGTTCACTCGGTAGGCGTACTCGATTGTGAGTTGTGGCTTGCCTATCCGCCCAATCCCACAAGCGCAGCGCGGAAAGCCAGTCTTGGGCAGATGTGGGATACCCGGTTCATAATGGCCACGCATTTGACAAAGTTGGCTTAGCGATCAGAAGGGGATTGCAAAAGTATAGCTCAAGTGGTATTTCTGGTCGTTCTAATAAGGTTAATTAGCGTGGGGTGGGAAATTTTAGTGATCGATCCACTATTCATCCCCACATGTAACCCTTGGCTGGACCCCCCTTACGGAAGATAATCTGGCTTTTGCTGGTCTATTTGGATCACTGATGCGCAATATTCTGCTTGGATGTTTACAGAGAGGATATTGCCTCATCAGGACACAGCGCAAAGAGCTGGCCAAACAAATAAACAGACACGTAATGCAAAAAGAAGTCCCGGGCTATAGCGCAGGGAGGCAAAACCCTGTATTGTCCTTGCATATACCACCTTCCGAACCTTTTAAACAACAGTGCTTGTGAGCCGATTTACCGTTTAGGAAATTATAGCCGATCCGCCCAGCATTACAGCAGGCGTGTTTGGTATTGTTGTCCCAGAAGAGTGGTGCCAACAGTGGGGATCCATGTTTGGATTTACTTTCAGAGGTCGCAGCGTATAGATTTTTGCCATCAGCAGGCACCGAAGTTATCGATTTACTCTTGACTGGAAATAGGCCAGCCGCCCACATTTTTAACCTCGTAACTCTTGCTTTATTATTAGTGCCTGTCAGGGTCTTAGTACGATAAAAACAGCATTTTCCATATCTTCAGAATGGAGTTACATCAGTGGCTGTTATTGAACCAACTGGTCTAGGATCCAAGCCTTGTTTCTGGGAGAGAAATGGTTTGTAAGAATGCTGCTCTTGTCAGCATTTTGTTCTTGCCTCCCTCGGCTTTACTCTCCAACCCAAGCCTAACAATCAAGCCTGTTTTGAGTATCGGAATTATATGCTTCTACTCAGATCTTCGTTATATTCATTATCTTTAAATGCTACGCTTCTAGATGGGAAATGCGATGCGGCATAGTTGAGTCACTGCTATGTCGCAGTCCACGACCGGAGCCGTCGCTCGGTCTGACCCAGATTTGTTGACGCGAAGCATCGATTATTTTCTGGTACCTCCTCGCACATTCTTCATGAAAAAACAGCCCATCACTGGAGTGGCGAGGGTGGCTGTCCTCCCACCGTAGTTTCGAGGCCCTAGCTGTTGGGCGTGCTGAAGCTGGAATGATGGTATAGTCTGGCTGTTGTAACTGCGACGCGTAGCAACACGCGGATCTGCTCGATCCGCTTTATTATCTTGGTGGCGGCTTTTTTAATCCTCACACTCAGAAGCTTTCGGCGCTGCAGCGCCTCGCGGGTGATTGTATTAGGCTTTTCCTACTATGGTGATAACTATGTTAGCTTTCATACATTTCGTTGGGTATAAGCAGGTGAACGAGCTTACGCTCCGTACTAATTAAGCTTGCATATTTTCCGACTTTTCTCTTTTTTTTCTCTCTCTCTGCTTCTTGTATATTCTTTGTACTGTCCATCTTGTTTTCTTTTGCGTCCTTCCTGGCCAAAACCCATTTGTGTTTGGGCATCACTGCCTTATCCCTATAAACCTCCTACCGTTGCTTAGGGGTCGTCGCGTCATATTGAACACGCGAAAACCCCGTCGCGTCAGAAGTATGGATATCTTCCATAAAATACTGGTATCGCTCATCTATCTCCACGTCGGTGGGCACCTCTTTCGTCGATATAAATGCCCTTTACCTCCTTAACGACTTTGCGATCCGGTTTTCCTTAATATGTTTGCAGGCCTAATAGCAGATGGGATATACACCATTGAACCCTATTGCACTTTTCGTCGTCCACCACCTTTTATAAGTCCGCGTCTTGCCAGATCGTAATCATGCTACCTAATGGGGTACTTCAGCCATTTAAGAAAGAAAAACAAAAGAAACTTGTTCGACGGCGGAGGTAGCGGCGAAGGCGTGCAACTTTCTAACTCATATTTTTAGTTTTTTTTTGTCAAATATAAATGCCAAATAGCGCCGTAACAATCACTGACGAGTTTTCGACCCACTACTAGAAAGCCTCGGTCACTGGAGCTTGGTTTCACTACTTGGTTTGCGCCATGGTCGTCTCCCGGAAACCTCCCAGGGTAGGCAAGGCCTCGGGGCCGGCCAAAAGAACATCACATGAAGCGGCCCTGATGAGACAATTGAGGGCGGCGTTTGATACAACGGCTCCGGCGACGGGTATAGCAATGGTTGATACTTTGCTCGTTCAAAAATGCTCCAAGACCAAACTAAACGTTTGGTTTTTGGTTTTCCAGGGGGGGAAATGGGCTTTTTACTTTGAGGTCCATCAAAGAGGCACTAAGCCTCACCCAAATAAATCTTCTCTTTTTTGTCAAATTTGCAAGCCTTTGTTCCCAAATTTTGCAATGCCGGCCAGTGCGTTACGATTCTTTTTGAGTGCGGATTTCCATAAGTTTACGAAAGTTTGGGGTGTCTTGTTCGTCTACCAAGTGTCGACTTAGGCATACATCAAATCCTCCAGATGTTCCCTTAATAAATTTAAAACCCGAGCGGCTGGAGGTGGGTGGTGCTGTATAACGTATAATATTTTACGTTGCTGTTGGATCCGCCCAAAATAAAATAGACTAGATCGGCATAATCTTCATTTTCTTCTTCTTCTTCTTCTCCCAGTCGGCCTCTGGTATGCCACCAATCTGAACACCCGCCGGCAAGTCCCTGTCCAAAGCATATCCGCAGCCTTCCTTGGCTTGAATCATGACAATGTACTGCCGATCACTGCATTCAATCGTCCACTTGACGGCTACACTGCCAATTAGTGCAGGTATTGATGAGGTTTTCATGTCGGGTGCTGGACATTGGGCAGTAAACCGGCACAATTCGTCTTCTACTGCGGTACCAAATGGTAGGGCAGTCATAATAAGAAGGAAAATGGTACTAAGAAGCATGTTTCTAGTTGAAACGAGTAATATATGTGGCAGGTAAAATCTCAAAAGTAGGGGCAAGAAATAGGAAGTGAAGAATTGTAGTCCTAAAGCTGGAAAATAGTATTATCTAAAGTCGATAAAGCTAAATTATACTAAAAGCTGAATAGAAGCCAATGCACCTTTATATACTTTTTATTACCTGTGTTTGACACGTTGCTAATTAATATGTTTCCATAGTCACCATTGCTTTAAAGATGTTATTAATTACGAGAATATCCATGCGGACCTTTGAGCTTTGCACCCCTTAAAAGCATAGACGTACAATTTATAATATTAAGCAGTTACTTTTTGCAATACCTTGGTTTTTTTTTCTTTGCATATTTGGACGCAGGGTTGATATTTCGCCTATTCTATTTTTAACTCATTAGAATATGCGGTCCAGAAGTGGTCAGGCCCCTGAAGTGGTCACCCTCCCGAAGAGCGACCATAAAACTTGCAAGCACTGAATTGATCACTTTTTAACTGTAAAACCCTATAAAACCTATATCTATCTGTTCGTTGGAAACTTCTCTTCATCCTAATTCACAAATAAAGCCGTAAATCCGGACCCGTAATCCTGAATTTGGTATTATTGGCGGATTTTGGCCTTTATAGCCTTTTTCCTATTATCCAGCCCGTAAACCGCATTTTGGATATTTACAAACTTGTAAAAAACGTTTTAAGCTTCGCAACGCACGCGTTTTTTAAATACAGGTTTAAAAATTTTAATTTTTTCGTACAACCGTTCGTTTTTTTGGGTAAAATTAACCATTTAAATAATTTAATAATCCATCCTTTTAAATATTTTACGTATAAAGGCCGAAAAGTTTTTTTTATACCCGGTTAATTCGTTTATAAATTTTTTAGCCTATTTGTTAAAATTTTAAAAGGTTTTCGGCGTTAAAAAAACGTTATTTTCGGTATTAATATCGAAATTATATTCGTAAATTTGCGGTTAAACGACCTTTAAATTTAAATTTATTACCCGGTCCGAAATTAATATTTTAGGTTTTTTGGGCGGCCAAATCCCGGCGGCGCGGAAACCGGAAATTACGTTGTAAATTAAAAAACCGGTTTTAAAAACATTTCGATACGTTTTTAAAAAACGTTTTCGTTATTTAAAAACGTTAATATCGAACGAAACGAACGATTTTATATTTTCGCGGTAATATATTTTTATAACGTTAAAAATTAAAACGTTAAACGGTTAAATAATATATAAATTGTAAAAAAGTAAATATTCGAAAAAAACGCGATTGGTAAAAATTTCGAATATAAATTTAACCGATTAATATATTAAAATTTAATCCAATATTAATAACCGCTATTTAAAAACGTTTTTTGGCTTCGTTTTTGGCAAATAAACCTACCGTAACCATTTAAATGCGATTTTAACGTTGGATTATTTAAAGGACGTTAAATCGTACGCCTAATCTTCGATTTCCGGTAAAAACTATTACGTTTAAAAAATATTACCGGTTTAAATTACGGTAAATGTAAATTTTCGGCCTTAAACGGTAATTATTTCGATTATTATTACCCAAATCGTATTCAACGTTTGTTTAATTTTAATTTTATTCGGTCGTTTTACGTAGGCCGAACCGTATACCTTTCCAACAATTATATCGCCCTGTTAAAAACCGTATTTATTTATATTTACGATATTTTCGGATTTAATTTCGAATTTGTTAATAATTTATCGGTATTAATTATAAAAAATTCGGATCGATTTTACGGTAATTTCGTTAATTCGCGCGCCTTTTAATAAAATATCGTTTTTGGCCCTAATATCGGAATTCCGGCGTAAAAAGCCTTTTAGCCAACGGCGGCCGAAAACGTAATCGCGTTCGTTAAAAGGCACTAATAACGAGGCGAATTTTTTAATTAACCGGTAAATCGGTACTTTTCCAGCCAGTTTTTTAATTTCGATTTAACGGTTAACGAATTTTTTCTATTCGTTAAATAATTTTTATTACGGTTTATAAACCTGTAATCGATTAACGTTACCGTTAACGCGTTTTTTAAGGGTGGTTTTTGGTACGGCCCACGCGCGGGCGGTTACGGCCTTCGAAAAGCCCTTTTAAACGGCCTGAACGGCCTGGGATAGCCTAAATTCCAGATTTGTAGGCATTACGATTTTTTTCGGCTTTAAAAACGCGTTATTTGCGGTGCGTTAGGCGCGTTAAAGTGGAGGGGGTATGTTTAATCTACTGAAATTCGCTAACAAAATAGGTGTCCACTTTAGGGCCCTGACCACTTCAGGCCCGCCCGGTCTAGACTTTCAAATACCTTAGGGTACTTGATTAGTGCGTATGGAAACAAATTATTGTATCTAATTTTAGGCAACAGAAAATACATCTGCAGTGCGCTTTTAACTTAAGACTGTTAGCTTGATAAGCAACGTTAAAAACATTTCTTAAAAAAAAGCGTAGCAAATAGTTCTTTAAATCCTATGGCTTAGTAGTATTGCTATAAGTTAATTATGAAGCAAATGTCAGTAGTGCATTACCTATTTGACACTGTAAATATCGATACACCTCGCTTCCGCGTTGGAATGGGGCTGAAACAAATAAATGATTCGAGTTGCTTTACAATGCCTTTCCAGCTATTTTAGTACAAGGGAAGCTACTTGCAATCTGCTGCAAACATTATATAAATTTTACGGGCAGGCAACTTTGCGGCCGATACAGGTCAGACTGCTTTCTTGGTTGTAGCGCACCAGGCCACCTGGATGGCCGGGACACGGGTAGAAGCCATCCCAATCTTGATCCGTCGTGGACCGAAACGCCTCAGCTATGGGCTATCTGCCTGGGACTATCCAGGCCCAGCTCAAGTAAACCCAGCAATGTCTTTGGCAAGGCAGACGTGCACGCAGATGAAACTCGAGCTCCCCGGGATCTATTTATCCTATTAGAGGCCAAGGGAAGAAGGGTGAGCTTTTGAAGTCTCCGGGTCTTCGTTCCAGCATTCGTGACGGAGACGCCCGACGTCCTGCCGAGAAACGCGGCCGTCGACCTCATATGGTCCCAAACCCACGAGATCCATCAAGGACTGGGGCGATTTAGACCAGACGGCAACATCCGGAACGGGATCCGATGTGAACAGAGCTGATAGGCTTTCCCGAAATTTTAACCAGATCACTGACAATCTTTGCTTTCTTGCCACAGCAAGCAAGCGTTTCGTACCACAGAGAGCCAATCCTCTGGCGTCTGAGGGCTAGCAAATGAGCCAGCCGCTCTATATTACCTCGTTAGACCAGCGACTTTACTATTTCTTTGGCGCCGTCGAGCCAATGACTAACCGGATTACAGTCCACGCCCGGTTCCCAGAAGACTGACCAATCGCCGATGCAAGAAACTTAGGGGTCAAACTGAGAGTTCGACAACGATGGAATGTTTTCGGCAAGATAAGAGAGGTTGACTGTCTCATCTTGCATAGATATGAAACTGGCCTTTTCCGAAAAGCCTCACCAAAGCCTATAGGCGCTCTTAAAACGATCGGCAGTGTGTAGTGAGGAGGAATGATGATATCAGGCGGACCCTCTCTCTCTCTCTCTCTCCCTCATCAGAAGATGCGATGTCCGATACCAACTCGGACACATTGGTAATGTTTAATGACATGGCGTACGATCACGAGAAACATTAGCGATGTTCCAAGTAAAAATTCGTCATGGCGTGGTAGCAGGAGGCAGAGGATAGGAGCAGCAGAAACGTTGGTTATGGAACAAGCAAACTAACCAATGCGTCCTCGCCAAGCCTGGGAATGTCATGTCTTGTCGGGCAACATCCGCTCTGGCTTAGTGACTCAAACGTCACGTGTGACTTTCAACCACCTACCAAATTCGGGCAGGCTGCTGCGCCCCGTCGCCGTCACTTTTTAAAGTGGTCATAACCCCTCACTCTTGCTGCCTTGGATTTCTTGCATTGGCTTTCTACCGCGGTGCTCCAAAACATCCTCTGATCCCAACAAGGGCCGGATTTTTCGTAATGTACTGCGACATTTGCATCCAGGCTTTGCGCGACGGCTTCCATAATGATGAGTCGAGACACCACAGAACATTTGCCTCGTTCAAAGCGTCTGCTTCTTCCTTTTGTGCAATCTGTTCCTGCCTTTGGGAAAAGGTGACAAGTCTCCCAAACGGATTTGGAGATGCAGTCCAAGAATGGATTAGGCAAGGAGACAATCCCATGACAGGCGACGGACACATAGATGACTATGCTACAATCTGGAGGCTCAAATGGGGTTCGAACCACAAGTTTTCCCTGATAGTCGCTTGTAATACCTGGAATGTCAGATATCTTGATGATTTAATCACGAGTGATATTGATACTCTCGAATGCGAGTTCGGGCTGGTAAACTTCACGGATGGTAAGTTGAACTCTCCTCCGTAATAACACAGATGAAATTACCTTTGTAACTAAGTGGTTATTAATATGATGCATTTCGTATAGAAACGGCTGAAGCATTCTTCCTGCTTGGGACCAGTACTTTCACTGAACCTTCGAAGAATATCGCCGGTGCTTGGATTCAGGACTGTATAGCAAATCATGAATCTTGTAGCAAGCCTCAATCCGTTGCTGAATGCTGGTTACCAACGCGGCTGATTGATGTGGGAGACGAAGAGAGCAATACTGTGCGCGTGGTGACCACCGCAGAAGAAACCCGATTTGCAGATTCGCCTGCTCAATACGCTACCCTAAGCCATTGTTGGGGCGACGCCAAATTTCTCAAGCTATATAGGTCAAACCTGAGCCATCTTCACAATGGCATACCATTGACAGACCTGGCCAAGACTTTCCAAGAGGCTATCCGCGTCTGCCATCACTTCAAAATTCGCTACATATGGATCGACTCACTATGCATTATCCAGGATGAGAATGACGACGACTGGTCGAAAGAGTCTACAAATATGGACAAGGTTTACGCCAATGGGTTTATCAACATTGCTGCTGCAGCTTCCCATGACAGCTCCCAAGGCCTTTTCCGTCAACGGAACCCAGGTTTAAGCCCCGTCTATCCACCTGTATATATTGGCTCCTCCAATAGTAAAATTCAGCAACAAAAATACTTGGTTATACCCAAGGCTGAATGGAAAAACAACGTGGAAAGAAGCCCTCTCGGCCAGCGTGGTTGGGTTTTTCAAGAAAGACTCTTGTCGCCAAGGATTCTCTTCTTTGGCGCCCGCCAGCTTTATTGGCAATGCGGCGAAAAGTTGCTCAACGAGGAGGGAACTCCCATGGAGCGTTTATTGGGGGAATACGACCCAGACGCCAAGCTAGCCTTTACACGAATGTTGAACGATGATGTTTGTTCCGAAGACATTCTCAACCTTTGGTGCGACATAGTCATGGCTTATTCGCAAACGAAGCTCACCAAGGATACAGACCGCCTTGTCGCGCTCTCTGGTCTAGCCAAGGTTTTTGGTTCAAAGCTGCCGCAACATCAATACGTGGCAGGCTTGTGGCAGCAGAGTAGCCTCTTCAGGTGGCGGGTGGAATCCACGTTGTCCCCGCCGCCGTCGTCACCTGCCAGGAAAGACGACCAGAAGTATTGCGCACCGTCGTTTTGTTGGGCCTCTGCAGACTTGCCGTGCAGACTCTCTTTTGAATCAGAGTTTGAGAAAACTTATTATACAATACTGGATATGCATCTAAGTTATGCTACCAAAGATCCTACGGGTCAGGTTGTTGGAGGGCACCTGGATGTCCTTGCAAAACTCAAGCTGTTCAGATTTGGCCCGGAACACAGTCTCCAGGCGGGGACCTTCGTGTCATATTCGATACTCGGCATAGAAGTTGTCGATGGGACTCCGAAGCCAGGAGAGTGGTTCTGGATGGAGAAAGTCGGCCTCGATCGTGCTCTTGACTTTACTGTAAACGCTGAACAGGATTACTTTTTATTTGTTGCCGGTGTTGACCACTCATACCGTGAGTTTGATATGTTTCTCGATTCTGACCTTTTTTTAAAAGTTGATGCCGATGAAGAGTTCAAGAATTTGGTCAAAGAACATGTTGGGGAGGGTGACGTGACATGGGTTTATGCATCACTTAGAGCCCACTGTGTCCTTCTTGCAGTGGTAGATGCGGATGCTGGGATTTATCGCCGGATTGGGACGGCCATATCATCCAGTCGAACTCTGACAGTCAAAGGGTTTGAAAGGAGTCTTCAATATCGCCAGCACGATTTGCTTACTTACGAGACGCCTCAAATAACGATACCTCATCGAGGTATGCGCGGGGAGGAGCACGTCTTTCGCATCATTTAAAAACGGCACCGCGCTCGCGAGAATCTGGGGGTATACACCTTATAGAATCTCTCACATATATGGACCTTGCGAGCTGGTTATTGTAGTAGACGGTAACCATAGGTATGCTCAACTTTAGATTGATATACGAGTAGACCATGTTTGGTGTGCGTATGGGTACCGTTCTAGAAAACCCCAATCGTGTAGTCCACGACAATCGCTTTCTCTATAATCTGCCCTGCGGTTTTCACAAAAGACTGATGCACCGGGTCATTTGCCACATAGTAATCTCTGTCGTCGGGGCTTTCAAATTCGGCGACAAAGGCATATTGGATGCCATTCTACCACAAATGCCGTCAGAAATTCAGTTGGGGAAAAAGAAAAAAAAATATAGCCCGAAGAAAATATAATTACTTGAAGATTCTCCGGCGAATTGTCCTTGCCTCCGGACATGGACTTGATGTACGGCGTCTGGGACTCGGGATGCAGACATTTATCCTTCAAACCGACCATATTGGAGCATACCTAGGGTGTTTTCTGGTCAGTTTCCATTATTCAGACGGTCTTGGCACTAACATGGGTTTGATCGGGGACATACTTCCTGGATAGCCTCTGGGCTAGCATCGGCTTTGAATTGAAACAGTACGATATGTTTGATAGTCATGGTTCAAGATTTTGCTGTGGCCTGAACGGAGGGAGTTCTGAGCGAGGAGTGAAATGGGATTGGTTATTATTGGGAAATTAAAGCATTGCAGTATAAGGTGAATAAAACATATGCTCTTAGGCGGGGTCATGCACCTGTTGCTGTAGTTCAGGCGCTTCTGCCGTGACGTGTTGCAGCGGGGGTTGATTAGAAAAGCGTTGGATCCAACATGCTAAAAGCAAATCTCCCCGCAGCCGCCAAAAGCCGACCAAGCTTCAATGTTTGCGCTTCCATCACCAGAACGATTTGATTGGGACTCAAAATCAATGCCAGTTTCCCTGATAATAGATAATGTACCGAAATGGGCATTATTGCGATGTATCTCTCTTTGTCGTGGACTAGATATCCCGCAAACCTAGGCTTGTCTTTCTCCAACTCGTTACGCAGAAGTTCACGCCATCGCGCCGGATGCCGAGTCTTGACGTGTAAATAGACGACGGCAAGATCCTATGCTACCACAGCCTACACCAGCCTCCCAAAGCCGCTTGCTTGCGCAGAGCTACTGCATCGACGTTGTTCCTGGCGCGTTTTTTCCACAGAATGTGTGCAAATTGATCGACAAGGGCCGGCCCGAAGGTGGACCCAGTGGTTGGTTGGTTGGTTGTCGTAAAAGAATGGCAAGTTCCATGATTAAGCATATATCAAAAGGGGTGGAAACAACAACAGGCTTTCGCAACCAAGGCAAGCAAAAAAAATTTAGGGGGACTTGTTGAGCGTTTGAAGCAGTGTGCTGAACATTTTACTAAAAGCCTTCACATCCTGAGGGCGAATTTATCGATAGCTCAGGCAAAGCATATAAACCACGGAAGCATGGCATTTAAAAACCAGTTTCCTAGCCCGTTAGCTTTGTATGATTATGAATTCTCTACAAGAGTATGGAGTAAGCATTTTGACATCAGCTGCGGTGGTTCGTACTCAAGAGAAAATGGAGAGGAAAGTTTTATACAAGACGTGACAGAAGATAAAATGGCGCCTTCCACACTCACGAGTGGCCCAAACTTGAATCCCACTGGCCCCTGTGATACTCGGTACCAATCCTGCTCTCGTTGGTTGAGTAGCAGAGAGATGACGGGATCCCATATATTCCAGTCCGTATGGTCATATGTGACAGAACCACGAATGCGAAGATACGATATGCCAAGATACCACACTTTTCGCGAGGATCTCGGGGCTGACGGCCCGGGGCATGGGGATATATCAAACCCAAGAGACTGGGCTGAGTCGAAGAGCCCGGATCTGAACAACACAAAACGATCATTTTTTGTGTAACTGAACCAGGCTTTTGTTCGTTTATTGAGTCTGACCCTTTGCATTAAATCCTCACATTGGCAGCTGCAGTTGGGGATTGAAGTTTCAGTGTCCACATCTCCACTCCCATGCAAGCTTGCCAACCTACTTGTTGAAGTAGTAACAGGTCTGTAGTCAGTCGGATGTAGACGGGTAGGTCTTCAATAGTTGGCAGGCAGCTCACACACTGCATCAACACCAAATGTTCCTCGTAGTGCGGCGGAACACTGACTGGGGCAAATTCACCGCCGCATGCTCCCGTCTTGCTCACGCTTTTTGGACCTAGCTACCAAGTCCTCGCCCCAGACCAGTCTGATGGAAATATTGATATGATCCAAAGATATGTGACTAGATTCATGGAGCAGGGGCCAGTGCTGCATGGCTAAGATGCCGCGTGAGTGTCCTCACGACCGGGCGGCCTATCAAGCTGGCTCAGTTTGCCCAATTTCATTGGGAAGTGGGTCGCAAGTGTCCAGCGATTCCTCTGTGAACCATGTATCCGCAAGAAGCTCATCCGCGGTCGGTATTTCGCGGGGATACAGCTTCATTATTTGCAGAATGAACTCCTTGTCGGCTGGGTGTATCTCCCTCGAAGTAACCCTAGCAAAAGGTTTCGCTGGAAGGCCGTCCCGAGTGTGTATGGTATTGATGATATCCATGACTTCTTGGTCGGCAAATTCACTATAAGATGGTAGTACAATTGACTGTGGATCGGCGGCTCCTGAATTTCGTCAACCAAAGGACGAATAAACGGAGTTTTGGATTTGTAGCGCTTCAGGACTTCAGCCTCGTTTCGCAGACGCCAATGACCCTTGATGCTTTTAATGATGCACCTCTCATCATTTAAGTTCCTGAGCCCTCGTAGGACATGCTGTTAACCTAGGTGACAATCGACCCGCGAGAAACAACCTCACATAGCTGGCGAGGTAAACAGCTCCTCCATCAGTAGCCCTCAGACTAGCCCCCCGAGTTCGCAGTGTGGACTGAGCACTCCATGTACCTCACCAGCCATATGGCTTGTTCGACCAATTAAATTGGCCGAAAAAAGTCACTCGTTCGAGAGCTTTTTTGTGTGGACCCTCAGGCACAAATCAAAGCCACAATTGAGCCATGCTCGATTTGTGGAGGTTTGGGGCTTCAGCTAAGCTCTGGGCTAGCCTTGGGACGTAACACAGCATCTCCAGCGAATGGCTGGCTGATAAATGATTGATTATATAACCCATCATGGCAAGCCTCGCAAGCCTGGGTGGCCCTGGTCGCCTCAGGCTCCACTTGGCGCGTGCACCCATCTGTCCCGCTCAACCGCCATTCGTTCCTTCTGAAATGGGTAGTGAGTAGCTTCCATCTGTTTCGTCACGTCAACCTCAAGCCTTCTTTCCTGTCACCCAACTTCGCAGCCAAGTCACCTTCAACCACGACCTTCATCGAGTACAAAGCCTATGGTATCTCATTACTTCCAATTCAAGGTCGCCGAGCATTGTTAAAACCATATTCCATATCCTATCTCACCGCCATCCTCTCCTCCGATTCAAATCTTTGCGTTCGCATCGCATTTGAACCTCGGGCCGCAATGATGCAATCCTCAATACCGACGCTCGACCTCTACTGCGGTCGGCCTTTGTGCCCCGCAAGCATTTCAACTGCCATGGCCTGAGTCAGATTATTGCTATTGAATAGAATTTCAATATACGATCGCAGCAATCTACTTGCAACGCAAATCTCAAGACGACCAACACACGGCCTCGGGCCATGACGCTGGCCGTCTGCAGCGCACCCAGGCTCGTCCTGGGCAGGACGGGAAAAGGCCCAACGAGGGTTGCCCGGGCACAAAGATCATGGACGGGCAACGGGTGAAGACATCACGCAATTTACGATGTTTCACGAGCTCATGGCTGCAATTTTCGGACAAAGAAAAAAAAATGGCAGATATTTAGAACGGCGTCATCTAGTGAGTTTTGCATTACTTTCCAGTCGCTGAATCCGCCTCTACTCGACTTGATACCCCATCTCTGCCTAAAACCGATCGTCTATGTGGCACATCGCTCCCAACCTCTGAAGATTTGATTTCATTCTCAATCACAATCATTTCTCATTGCCCGAGGCTGTGCTAATCAAATATCCTGCCTTGTTTAGAGTAGAGAAATTGGGATATCGGCGGCTATTTGAGACCTTGCTTGGAGCCATGAATACCACGTATCACCGAACGACGTTTACGACCCTTACGTCACGCAACGACAAGACGACTACTATATCCACGCGGTTGTCACCGCAGTGGATGAAGGAACATGAAAGTCGACATGCGACATGTTTCCTGGATGTGGCATGCTGAAATGATGTTACTCCGCTACGTGGAAGCATGAGCAAAAAGTAGGCAACTTAAATATCTTACTTTCATGATACCTTGCTGACCCAAGTTCTTTGAAGATAATAGAAATTCGCCATCACATCTTGTCCTGGGCAGGACTTTAAAAGGCCTGGACTCGCCTTCGATCTCATGATTATCGAAGGGAATCCCGCCGTTCCAGCTCGAACGGATGCAATCCTGTTTAATGAACTTGATTGCAGGCAAGTGGTTCATGACCACTAGCCATATAACAGGGCCGCACATGCTATGGAGACTCCATAGGTGTTCGGCCTTCCTTTTCTCTCTGGTCCTTTGGGTATGGCCTAAAGTCCTGGGAGATTTGGAAAACTGACGCTCTCCTGCTGTGACGACTGGTTTTTGTTGGTCGAGCATCAGACAACCGTGGTGCTTACATTCGAGTTTGCACCGTCGGGGTAGATCAGATGACATTGAATAGGCCTCAGCTGTGGTAGAAACCTCGGCTGGGGCTTCTTTGTGGCAGGTGACATCTGCGCTGCCTGTGCCAGTTGAGTTGGGGTCCCTTCTGAAGGAGATAAGCGCGATAGTAGGGGCGATATGCCTAGTTTGCCGCTTTGGTCACATCAATCATCACCAAAGCCGCCGCGGCAGAGGCACCCTTGCTCCGGAGCCAGCGTAAGTTTACCATTCTAGTCCTTTTGGCATTTCATTGGTGAAACTAATATTTGTTTTCAATTCAGATCACGGACTCGGCCGTGGGGGACCTGAACCCAGATACACGTCACCCTGTTCTTGATCAAATAGGGTTTTTGAACAGGCCGATACTGGGTCTAACAGTCGACTGGAGGGACTATGCATCCCCGGACTGGACTGGTCGCGTCTTCCAGAGGCACCGCGCTATAGTTGTGGTGGCCTCAAAAGTCCAATGCTCGATCCCAGGTTTGTGGGCAATGAGCGTCGACTACGCCAAGGGGACTAGCAGGTGGGGGACTTTTTGCTCGTGGGTATTCAGAGTTGGAGATGCCAGGTGATGATTCTCCTCGACAATCTTTAGATACTTAGCTTGAGCGACCGCAAATCCAAGCCTGCCCTTGTTCCCAATATGACAGTTTCTATGATTCACTGTGAAAGCAAGTATGGGTGTCGAGGTTACAAATGTTATTGGCCGAAGGGTAACCCATGTGTTGAGGCCATGATAATAAGTTGGTCTTGGTCCGAGCTATCAGCTCGTGTTTTATTTGAGCTTTCACACAAGCCCCGCGTTCCTAATGCCGTCGCTGCCAATGGCGACAGCGTTACCATCCATGATATAAGCTGGGAACCAGCGAGAGCTGAGATGAGGTCTTTGCAAATGTATTCGAATGAGTAATACACATTTACGGATCAGAATGGTGACGGCATGCTGACGGCTGAAGGTGAGGCAACACAGAGAAAACTTGACTCAAGGTTTATTGAGGCTCTGTAGCCAAGGACTCTGTAAGGTCACGATGGAAGGGCAGTGAGTGTATTTAAACCACCCCTAGAGAGGCCCCATAGGCTCGGTTCATTGTTTTTTTTTTCCTCGTCACACAGAAATGATGACGGCATGCATGGAGGCTGGGCGCTTTTAGGCTCTCGGTCGAGCTCGGCGCTGAAACTTCCCCATTCGGACAAGAACTCTTTTCTACACATTGTGGCTTTTGAACTTTTGTGGTCATCAATTGTGACTGCGTTGCGTAGCATGTGTTGGTGCTTTGGAGACTGCTGTGAGCCGGTCGCCCCCGCGCGTTCGGGCGGTTCTCCTCTTGTACCGCCCGCCGGAATAAGGACGGAAGCCATGTACTGCAAAGGTATCCATCACGGAGATGATGGAACATTAAGTACATGGGATGCCGGTCCTTTGTGCCAAAAGTAGAATGATATGACACGATGGGCATTGATTATGCTTCTCTCTCTTTTTTTTTTTTTTTTTTTTTTTTTTTTTTTTTTCTTTTTCTCCTTCTCGAGTCAAGAGGAATCGTTGTTTATGATTTTGAGTTGGAGGCCCAAACGTTCTGGTCCCAGAAATTTTCAATAGAAAATGACTCGAGCAGAAATGATGCCGCCGATCGAAAGCATCACGACTCTTTTTTATGCGGTCCACAAAACATAGGTATGGGATTACTTGAGCATTCACAGATGATAAATATAGAAACTGAGAGGGTTGGTATGAAGAAAGCGTACCATAGTAATTTTTTTTTCTCCTTCGGTAGCCACAGCAAGGCAAATCAGGAGATTTATGGGGTTGGTTTCAATTCGTCTTGTCCTGTTCATTTAGGCACGTTTCCGGCCTCAAAGATGAAGGATAATTTCTACTTATGGGCGGTTAACTTTACCATAGTGGGTGAGGGGGTCACAATCTTGTCGCGAGTAGTTCTTGGCGACGGGCTGCCATTTTGGAGGCGCCAAGATTGTAATTAGTTAACGAATCCGGTAATGAGCCGGTCCAGCCTATTTGTGTTGGATGCAGCCCTACGAGGTGTGTGAGAGTTTTTTTTTTTTTTTTTTTTTTTTTTTTTTTCTCTCTCAATCTCTTGTTCCCTTCAGTATAGCGAGTGCAATTATTGTCAACTAGCCCGATGACAGTAGTGACAATGGATGACGGGGTTAAAAGGTAAGCTTTTTTTTTTTTTTACCTTTCGCTCTATTGCTAGTTTTTAATTAATTTTGGGTTGGTGCTTCTGCGCGTTTATTTCTGTCGATCCTTTAGGTGCCAAAATGGACAGGGCTAGATTGACGGCGGATTGTTGGGGGCTTGCATCGTGAGCGCCCTTTTAATTGTGGGTTGCGAGAAAGAACAGTAAGCCAGCAGCCATGCAGCTGTGCTTGAGAGCTTTTGACTGCTGACTTTTGCTTGATGCGGTGGAACAATGCCGGACATTAAGCTCCAACGATCAATTGTGCAGGATGCGATTCCTCGCGGGTCGAGAAGGATTTTCTTCTTTTTTATTTTTTTATTAATCTTTTTATGTGTAATCCTCAGATCCTTTGACTCAAAAAAGCGATCTGAGCATGCGATCGGTAGCAGATGTTCCTCACCACGTAGAATTTTTAGAGTAAAGTAAATAGACTAAAGGTTTTGTGCCCAACAACAAGGCGAGGCCAAGCACGCGGTTGTGCACAGACAGGCGCTCGGCTGTGTCCTCGTGGCTTTGACGGGCGCAGGGGAAAACTTCGGGCTGCCTCATGCCATCTGATTGTTTGTGCTCAGTTGGGATGACTCGAGGGAGAGAACAATCAATAGAAGGTTTTGTTTTGTTCCTGTTCGTTCCTTGAATTTGGACCAAGTCCTTTACGTGGTACTCCGCAGCCTGTGCTACTGTACCTGACGGTATCACCGTTGATCGACTTGGCACAAAGTTGGCAGCCTGACCCCTGCAATCCCGATCCCCTCGGCTTCCGCGAAATTAATGGGTGCAACACACAACGGGGGCGCTGCGGGAGGGGGAGGGAGGAGAGTCTTGGGTAAGTATGAAACCTGTTTTACAGAGAAACAAAAATATATTCCCCTGTTTGTTAATTTCAACCAGGAACAAGTTGCAAACAAGGAGGAACCGCATAGAGTAATAGGTTTGATTACCGAGAAGTTAATTCAATTACAATGTGTTGGAACCCCTTGCGATAAGGTAAATACGAGGGGAGGGAAAGTCGAGGAAACCAGGTCAATAGAGCAAAGCACGGCCTCCGGGTAAACAAGAGGGATGAGGAGTCCTTGGTGCGTGTACTCGTAGGTAAGTACTGTGTAGCATTGTAGTCACGAATTGCAAGGGTGGTATGGCATCTCATTGATGAGCGAGCGGGCGGGCGGCTGACAGGAAAGGGCTGCGCACAAGAATGTGACGAGGTAAAAAAGAAGGCAAATCGCGCCTCGGTGTGCATTGCGCTGTTTGACTTGTTCGAGGCGGCTTGACTAGTGCATCCCTATTTTTGTGTCTAGTCTACCGGTAGATTCCTAAGCATGTTACCATGATTGTTGGTGTATTGCAAGTACCGGTATACGGTAGAAATGGGCGGTTTTCGGTTCAGCCGCGCGCGTCTTGGATTCCTGGCCCAGGATACCAATAATTGTGCGACCATATGTGATGGCAGTAATAATAACTGCTAATCGATATGCGGGAGAGGCGGAGACGCCATCGCGCGAGTAAGGCCAAGCCAAGTCAAGCATGGCTCCATGTCTGGCGGGAACCAAAGACGGCGTGTCTTTCTTTTTGGGGGGGAAGAGGCAAGCGACTTGACTTGCCCGGACCGCAAGCCGGTGGAAGCTGTTCGTTCGGCTGGTCGTTAGGATTGAATTGGTGGTTTGTACGGTGCGAAATGCGAACCCAACCAGAGACATGTAAGATGGGATCTGCAGCAATTTATTGGCCCGTTATTCAAAACCTGCCCTGGCTTGCCTGGAACCTTTACCATAATCGGAGTTTGACTGCATCAAGCGTCAGCATCAGCAGTTAGCAGCAGTGCGGGAACCTATTTAGCACTACTGTATGTCTAGAATCGATCAACAGGCACAGGGCTGACCTTCGGGCCTTTTTGAACACGATCAATCACATCTCAACCTATATATCAATTTCAATTACACAAATCTCAGCTGTGTATTAGATAGCCTACTAGTTCTAACACCGCAATACTTGCGTAGTAGCTGCACACACGTCAAAGATTCGAGGCTTTAATTGGCCTTTCACGCGGCTCGTCACCGACATACGGCGTAACGTAATGAGCGAACCTCAAGCCCCCGCAAGAGGTCTGTATTTTTTTAACTTGGGACGAATCAGGGGGTCGCTTAATTTTACTTTGGGAGGCCTAATTTCAGCCCACCCATTCACTAATATCCTTAGGCCCGTTTTTTTCTTACTCTGTGGGGGGGTGAGCCCGACCAACTGGGAATCACAGCGAAAGCCCTTCCCTCACAGTCAAAGGGTTTTTTTCCTCATGCTCCATTCGCATCTGCCTGTCTGACCTAAAAGGAACCCCTGGATCTCACTCAAGTGGGGAACCACAGACCCGGGAACCCCACCCAGCCTAAAAGGGAGTGAGTCCACTACCATGTCAGGCATAACCCCTACCGTTCACCCCCCCAGTACCCATGAGGCGCAGCAACATCCAACGCGGCTGGAACTGGAAACTGGAACTCCTTCCGGTTCCTTTTTTTGCTGACACTTCCTGTCTATCATCTGATCTTCCTCTCCTCTTTCCTCTTTCTTTTTCAACCTTCTTACAGTCAATCCTTCCAACTATCGTCATTCTCTACCAGTGCTATTCAGCCTGAGCCAGTCACTCCTTTTAATAGTCGCTCTCTTCCCGCCTCGTGGTAAGTTCCCGGTCCACGTTTCATCATCACACCTTTTCCTCATCTACATCACTTGGTGATAACGACTTGACGATTTCACTTTCGTCTTCCTTTCATTCCTTACTGACTGTTCTTTTGTTAGAATATCTTTTTAATACCTTTCGTCGACATTCCCGTTGCAGAATATCTTTTCACAAAGAACATAACATCAGCAACAATGCAGTACTCTCTTGCCGCCATCCTCGCCCTCGCTGGCTCGGTCGTTGCCCAGACTCCCGGCTTCCACCCCCTAGTCAAGCCCGCCAGCAATGAGGTCATTCCCGCTGGCAAGCCCTACACTCTTGAGTGGCAGTCCGGTGGCCAGGACGGTCCGGTCAACTTTGTCCTGACCGGAGGCGAGACTCACGCCACCCTCCAGGAGATTGGCACCGTTGCCAGTAAGTTTCAGTAACCTGCTCTGATATCGACATGCAAAGATATACATACTGACCAAACCTACAGCTGGCATCGACTCTACCCTGGGCAAGTACACCTGGAACGTCGCCTCCTCGCTCGGAGACCAGAAAGCCTACGGCCTCAAGATCGTCCTGGCTTCGGACACCAGCGTCTTCCAGTGGTCGAACCCCTTCACCATCAAGGCCTCTACCGATAAGTCGACGACCAACAGCACTTCGTCTGCTACCTCGTCTACCACCACCTCTGCCTCGTCCACCACCACCACACCTGCCTCGACCACGATCAAGGTCAACAGCACCACCATCTCTTCCAACGCCTCCATTACCGCCACCAAGTCCAGCGCTCCCGGCGTCGCCACCACTCTGACCCAGACCGCCACACAGGGCGTTGCCCAGTCCACCCGCACGACCACCCCTTCGTCTCCTCAGGCCACCGGTGCCGCCGCTGCCATTGGCTTCAGCTCGGCTGCTCTGGTTGGCGGTGTCTTCATGGCTGTTCTTGGTCTGTAAATCAAATCATGAAAAAGGAAATTAATGTTTTTGTCATTTTTTGATTTGCATGGTCTTGGGAAATATCGGAGGGAGGTAACCTGTATACAGAAAAATTCCGGGTCAGGTTTTTTTTATTTCACATTCGCGAAAGGTACAAATGGGATAGATAATATCGCGTCTATGGATTACATTTTTCACTTCTACTCCTTTGGGCGCATTTACTGTCTAACCATTCTAGTATTTACGTTCAATTGACCATCTGCTTCTCACCCCCAAGACAAATCTTTAAAAAAAAGTGCCTCGAGCTTTCACATTCGGACTGCGCTTTTAATTACATGCATGAACTAGCTTTTTGCGCGCCCTGTCATTCTATTTCTTTTTCATTTCGTATCATGCTTAGACAACAGCCTCCAAAACGGCAAGTCAAACTTTTCTACTCACAAATCCATCTTGCTAGGAAAATTCTGGCGCTTGGCAATCCATGAGCAAGCTTTGATGGCTTTGGTGGTTGGTACCTGCTTTCATTTTGCTTCTTTTTGATGCTTACTGGGGGTTGGACACCAATTAGGGAAGAAGCGCATATGTTAGTCGATCCCCCACAGAATTTACATGGACCCCCAAAACCCGGCGTTGGGTAGTAGCCGTCAACCTTTTTTTTTTCAGCTCGGCGTTTACCGGTCGGTCCCTTGCGTCTGTCCTCTCTTATAATCTTGGCAATTATCACCTGACAATTCATTCTTGTTGTTCTTGTTTACAATGCTTCTCTAGCGTTCAACTCAATTGTCTCACTTCAAGTCCGTGCCTGCCAGTCCAATTCTTTTTTTTGTCTAGGATCTCTCTCATTGGAGCGCAAGGGGTTGATGCGCGGGCTGTTATGTTACGCTCTGGTATTAATTGGTTGTTTCAACGAGCACCCATTCGTCGCCCTGTGAGGCATCAATGGCTTGTTTTTTTTTTTTTTTTTTTTTTTTTGTTCATGTCAGTGAGCTCTTCAGCCTGGTAATCGAGACAAGGGAGGTTTCTGTTTCTAGGACTCAAGTGTTGCTGCGTGATTTTCTCGCGGAGGTCCGGGCTGCTTTTTCTCTCGTGTTGCTCTTGTCGGATGATCAAATGTGATGGGAATGTACGGAGTACATGCAAAAAGGAAACGAGGAACGCCTATGATGATCATCCCTTGCTTCTCACCATTGCCGTATTGTTTAGCCTTCTTTATTTTTACTACCTTTTTTTTATTTTTGCTCATGGCCCTTCGACCCTTCTCCATCCCGCACCGTACCGTACCGCTCATTCCCAACCCCTCGCGAATCACCAAAAAAATTGTCCGTATGTTTCGATGCAGATCTTCACGATGTTTGCTTCTCATCAAAATTGTTAAGTTTCATCTGCCACCAGTCTAGACCACAATGTAGGTAGAGATCCGAAGGAGGAAAAGAAAAAAAAAAAAAGAAGGAAAGCACCGCAAAATCTTGGCTCGTTCGTCATGATCTTGCTTCTCAAGCCGAGATGTGTTGCATGGGGGTCAAGCAACGAGAAAAGAAAACCGATAATATGCCCATTCAAGCTATAACAGCTTTTCCAAAAAGAGTCATGTTACAAACCCCCAAAAAAGGGACGCCGTTCGCCAGTTTGAGCAGGGAGGTCTGCTACTGCTGGTTTCGTGAACCGAAAAAAAAAAAGAAAAACGCCCCAAGACCTGGGCTAGACCCCTTGGTCCGTGGGTGCATTTATGGCAGCGCGCTTGTGTCGTGCGGCTGATTTGTTTCTTAATTACTTTTGCATGTTTCTCGCGTTATAAGACTTTTTGCCCCCGGCCTCTATATTACCAATCCCTGGAAAAGGAACTAAGCTAACCGCTAGCCAGGCACTTCTTTGCTTCTACATGGCTGCCACCAGTTGCTTCTTTCTTTTCTTCTCTTTTTGGTAATTTTCTCGTGTTAGGGCATACAACTGCCCGGAGCATATCAACCTATATGAGTGAATGTGGCATGAATGATATCACAGGCTCTTCGAAGCGCAGCCCACAAGATTGTGCAACTCAACTTTTCTTAAACTAGTCTAGGTGCATGATGTTATCACGCGCAAACGCCAAACGGCGATGCGGTTTGACGCGCCGGCGCGCCTCACACTCTCAGCTTCAGCTGTTGGGGTGGCTTGGGGCGTCACCTTAGCGTGTGGATGAGATTGCTTCGGGGTTTTTTTTTGTTCGTCATGATCATGTTCATTCTAAAACACTTGAGATCCGGGAGGTTTTGCCGTCCCAAGATAAGAAATCCTCACACGGACTTGGCAACGGAAGAGCTTGTGGGATCAAAGTCTAAAAAAAAAAAAAAAAAAAAGGATCGTCAACCAAACACAAGGGATGGAACGACTTTAGAAATTCGGAAATAATTGTGATGACTTTAAAGTGGTTCGGTCAACCAAAAGTGGCTTTTTTTTTCAGTCTTCGTACAAGTTTTACTTGGCTTGGAGATGACGTGAAT
This sequence comes from Pyricularia grisea, assembly GCF_004355905.1. Lineage (NCBI taxonomy): Eukaryota > Fungi > Ascomycota > Sordariomycetes > Magnaporthales > Pyriculariaceae > Pyricularia > Pyricularia grisea. The sequence continues at coordinate 1,351,514 of NW_022156717.1, read as the reverse complement.
GGCGGCCATAAGTACCTGGGCGTTTCTACAATGAAGAATTTGCTGATATTCGCAGAAATCCTCACGTTCTGTCTCCCTTCCTTAAGAAAGTCCCAAGTTGCTCGCAGCTGTGCTGATATTGAGGGAGAAATAACGACATAATGTACACCAAGGTAAAAGCCATTCAATGATCGATCCATGTTCAGGAAACCCCATTATCTTTTCGTATTCTTGGTTCACTATGGACGCCTATCCGGGTCTACCAAAACCCGTCCTGTTGTTTTTGTTTTGAAACCAAAGCCAGGGTATGTCTAACATTATAAGGAGAAGAAAAAGAAAATAAAACATAAAAGGATACGCTCATAAACGCATCCCAACAATACTGGCCCCCCCAATATATTTATTAAAAAAAAAAAAAAAACGACTCAAAACCCAACCCCGGTCTTTTTCACTCAGTAACCCCCAATCTGCCCCTTAGGCAGCGGCTTGATCCACGAGGTCGCGACGTTGATGGCGATGTGCACGATGCCAATGATCCAGAATCCGGTAGCGTAGCCGGTGCCGCCGCCGACGAACCTGAACACGACGGCAAACACCACGCCTCCCAGGTTCCCTCCGGCGCCCGTGATGCCCGAGACGAGGCCGTTGGCGTGCGGGTGGACGTGCGGGATCAGGGCAAAGTTTGCACCGTTGCCGGCCTCGTGGAAGAAGGCCATGAAGATGACGAGCCCGAGCATGGTCGGCTGGTGGTGCGGGTTGAGCTGGCCGATGAGGATGAGCAGCGCCCCCGTGGCGACGCCGCAGATGTGGATCCAGCCCTTCTTGAGCCACAGACCCCGCGGCCCACTGCCGGCGGCGTTGTACAGCAGGTCCGAGACGACGCCGCCCAGCGGCCGCGTGATGAAGTTGAGGAAGCCAAAGATGGCGGCGTAGTTGCTCGCGCCCGTCTGGCCCAGCTCGGGGAAGTTTTTGAGGTAGTAGGACGACAGGATCGCGTTGACGGCCAGCTCGCCGCCAAAGGAGCAGAAGTAAGTCAAGACGTGCACTAGCGTCTGTGGCGACGCCATCACGCGGAGGGATTCGGCAAACGTCGGCTTGGCGATGGTGTCGGTGTTCTGGACCGCGGCGTCGTTCTTGATGACCCGCCCAGCCTCTGCATCTAATAGCTGACCAACCTGCTCATCCTTTTCCTTCTTTGTCTTCTCCTTCTCTTCCACAAAGCTGTTACCCTCCGAAGAGTTTGAAGTGTTCGGGCCCTTGTCGGTGATGGATCCGGGAACATCGACGATCTTGTCTTGGTTGGTGGCGTCGTCGGTGATGTTGTCGGCCTGGTTCACGATCTGCTGCGCGTGCATATGCCTCTCGCTCCACTTGCCCGTGGGCGTGTCGGGGCACAGAAGTAACAGGCTGACGCCAGTGACGATGATCATGACCAATGGCACGATAAAAGTCAGCCTCCAGGCCTGGCCGGGAGTGTAGCCCATCCTGTGCACGAAGCTGTCAAAGACGGCCGGCATGATGAAGTAGGTGATGCCACCACCGGCATTGCCAAAGCCACCGGTCAGCGCGTTGGCGGTGCCAACGACGTTCTTGTCGAAGAATCCAGTCGACCAGACCTGGCAGGGAACAAAGGCGCCGCCCAAAATGCCAATGAAGAAGCGGCTCACGTAGAGACCCGTGGCGTTCTGGATGAGAGGGGCGAGGCCCAGAGGGATAGCACCGACCAGGAGGACGCCACCAAAAACAACTCGGGATCCCCATAGATCACATAGTGGGCCTGCAACCATGCGGACGAAGAGGGTTGCGACCAGGGAGACGATGTTGGAGTTGGCGACTTCGGCAGCGGTGAGGTTAAGGTCTTTTCGTATAGTGACAGTCAACTATGAGACGATGAGGGCTGATGTTAGTGTCGAGCTGTTGAGCGTCGTATATCCCTGTTTTGAGGGTTCGAATGCATCTCTCACTTACAAGAGGTGGAAATGTGTACCAGGCCCAGAAGGCTATCATGAAGCCAAACCATGAGAAGAAAAACACCCGACCATACATGTTGACTACATTGAGGGCAGGTATCGACCGGGCTTTCCTGGTGATCGGATTGACCTCAGGTGCCCGGTATAGGTCGGAAAACTTAACGTTGATACCCATTGTGAAACAGAGTCGGTGTTGTACAGTTGAATACGTGAACAACCTCTGGGGTATCAGACTGATGAGTCTGTATGGGAAAGTTTGATCAGATGGAAATTGGAATGGCACTAAATATATTCATGCCATGTCGATCTTTTTTTTTTTTTGATGGGTGACGGCCTTATGTTATACAAGTTGTTTCTGGATACCTGCCGTAGGTACCTTGTCGAGAGTTCACCTTAGCTCAAGGTCCTTATGCTTCTATACCACATAGCTGCCCAAAACACAACCTTATCATCAGCTCAATGGACAATTCTCTACCCCAGCCGCTGCTACACTCACCCCTTGCAGAAGATGCAGAACATGGCCGTTAACGGGACTTAACCCCCATGTGAATCCGTATGTGAACGACTTGTCATAGTGGAAACCGATAGGGCCTTACCAGCCTGGACAGAGACGAGCCGGGATGGATGGGTCTAGCGACCCCGGATCAAGCCGACTTGGTGCCACAAGAGTGGGATGAAAAATTGGGTGGGCTGATAAGGATGGGCGCTTGGCTGGGGGGCAATGCCGCTCCCAGAACGCCTCTACAGCGGTAGGATGGGGGCTTGGCCACTGATAACAAAGATGGCAGGGTCCGCTTTGACTAGGTAGGTTAAAAGTATGACAATCCAGGTCAGAATAAATCATCTCAGCATACGGACACTTATGCGATTAGATAGCATCCCCATGGGGTAAATTCAGGATCACCTCCGAAGATCGAGGAGGCGTCGTGCAAGGAACGATCCGGTAGTTGCAGTCGGTGTTGAAAGCCGGTTGCTAACGGGTTTTCAAGAGTCTAGAATAGTAAATCACGGTGGTTCACTTAGGCAAGCAAGCATAGGCCTGTCTATCAATAAACCCGATGGTGAGCTTGAGTTGCCACTGAACCCCTGGCTTGGCTTGACATACATGAGGACAAATAAATGAATATAGTGATGCCATTGGAACAGCTGAGGTGATGCCACAACGGAGATGCCAAGCATCGGCATTTGGAGCCCAGATTTGATATGACGGCAACGACGCGAACCGTATCGAGAGATTGAGGACCGTCATCAAGATCAGATTGACCCTGATTGCTTGCACTTGCTACCGCCGCGGAGTGTCTGCTAAGCTTCATGCATCTCTCTCTGCTCGCTGCCATGTGAATGGCAGATGGTTCGGTCCTTATCTTTTCAGCTCAGCCTCACTTTAAAATGTGGCTGGTGAAAAAGATTTGGATGCAGGGCAATACAAGGATGACATTGGACCGAACGAGCCTTATCTTGCGGGCAGAGAGAGAGAGAGACCAGCGTGAATCGGAGAGTAAGATAATTAGTCCAAGATAGAGAAGGGACCTGGAAACGGGTGATGCGAGATACAGAAGGACCCACTATCCCTGCTAAGTAGAGATAAGGCGGCGGAATACTTAACGCGCCATTCCCGCTGTCAGGATTTCTGTCAACGTTCGGTATTTCCGCGGAGCCTTTTGGCACCTGAGTGTACTCGATAAGTACGAATCTGGGCCATTCTCTAGGCACAGCCTCTGATCTTAGAAGTTGCTGCGCGGAGGTGCTCCAATTGCCGAAGAAGCGGCTGATTGAACCTAATCGACCTTGAAGGGTTGAGAGCACGTGTGCGCAGGTACGGGAAGAACCTCCGGCGGGAGGGAACAGGAACGCAACAGCAGGCACGAGCTGGTAATTGGCTTGGCGAACCACTGATAAAAACTAGGGCGCCGCCACGATCCCATCAATCAAGGCGATTGACACTGTCGTTCATGCCAAAACATCTTTAGAGGCGTTTCTTCGCTTCTTTTCTACGGATTTGTGTGGTTGATTGAAGAAAACCTAGCTTTGTGAAGCTTCTTTTTTTCTTCATTTTCTTTTGACTTTTAGAACAACCCCACAGCGGTCACCTTCAACAAGGAATAGTGCCTTTCTCATATGGAGATCAAGCTTTTTACGACATTTTCAACTCTCGTGACTGGTTCAAGTTGCTTTCGCTTTCTTTCGCTTTTTGCAATAATCTTCTATACTTTGTGCTGCTCAGTCAACTGTTCAGTCAATTTCATTTGACTGATACAAATTTTCGGGCGATTGAAGACCTTCAAATTTCCAATAGTACCGTTACAGCGAAATCCTGCATGACTAATTGACAAAAAATCAAAGACAGGTAAGATCTCGGGATTGTCCTGGTTTGTTTACACTGCGTCTTCCGGGGGTAAGGATACGAGAAAGTGAAGGCTTACAGGCAGAGTACGCCAAATACGATACAGATTGCTCCTGTCACTTACTCGAGATTGGGCCTTGCAGGTTTAGTCAATGCCGCGGATCACTTGATTCCATCATCTCCTGTTTTGACTGCCTACCTATGATAGCTTACACATACTGCTGGCATTTTAAATATCGCCCCCTTTTTCTCAGCTGAAAGAGCGAAAGCAACTTTGGTCGTGGATGCTTTGACCTTTGTCTTCCCTTTGCTCCCTGTTGGAATGGGTTTTAGTGGGTTGCCAGAGTGGAGGTGGGGCTCAATCGATCAACACTTCAATTGCTCGGCCCCACCATACATCTAATATTGACGGTTCCGGACCAGTTGACAGACGCCAAGCACTCGGACCCCTGTCAGAAAAGGTTACCCTAGTCGCGTCGGGGAAGGTGATGGAGAAGTGAACTTGTGAATAGTACGCGATTCTTTTATTTGGGCGGGACAAGGACAAGGACAAAAAAAAAAAAAAAGAAAACAATGCCAACACACCGCCAAACCTACATCCCGACCCCTTTCGTCTCGAGTAACCACGCAAACTAATTCAGATGATTGCATCATTACCCTTTGCATACATGTAGTCGCTTCAAGTGCTGCGTTCCGAACAATGCCCGCTTCACCATGATCGCATCGTGTCCTTGACTGCTACCTACCCATCAGTATCCACTCTGTTAGCTTTGACCGAGATCGACAGTTATTCTCCGGCTCAGTACACCAGAGGACATTGACGACGACGACAGCGACAGCGACAGCGACGCCACACGTCATGGAGAACGGCAACAACCGACCGGCCCTCAATGGCCGATCAAGTCTACCTACCTTTGTAGGCGGCAAGTCACTCTCTGCTAAGAAGCACCTCGATATCCGACGGCAACCATCCTTCGAGCGACAACATGACGACAACAGCCAATTCAACGGCGCTGCCCGCCGCCGCTCGGCTATTCCGACCCCGAGTCCTGGCCCGTACCCATCCTCTACCATCAACCGCAACCCGTCACCATCGTTCCGACGCTCGCAGCTCCCACGACCCGGATCTTCGGCGCAGCAAGAGAGACCTGATCACGCCAACGTCATGAGCAACGGCCAGTATATGTCGCTGCACGAGGCCATGCGTCGTAGCCCCTTGGACCTCAGCGAGAGCGAGGAGTCGTCCGCCCGGGGCTCCCCTAGCCCGGCGCCCCGTGAACACCTCGACGGGATCCGCTCGAGGGATTTTAAAGGACACTTCAGCAAGATACCCTTGAACCTCAACCGCAGGCCGAGCTCCAGGCAGTCTACCGGCAGCGGAGGTGCCATACGTGACGACGAATCACAGGTGTCGGGTGGGAGCAGTCCCGATGGGCGACCTCCGTCTAGGCTCCGCCAGCCCACGCAGTACAACACTGACAGGGATCGGATAAGTCTCGGTGGCGGAGGGGGTTTGTTCTCCAAGACCAGGGATGGCGATGCGGTAAAGCCTGTTGGCACGGCAGGTAGGGAGCTGTCGCGCAAGGCCAGCACAAGCAGTCTGGATGGCAGGAGGTTTGGAAGCTGGGGAGTCAAGGGCCAGCTGGATCCGAACTTCAAGAGGAGGCTGATGTCTCCCGAACCAACAGACACTCCAGTCCACGATGCCAATGTGCCGATTCCCTCGATAGAAACGGCACCAATCAACCGTTCCCCTGAGAAGAGCTTTGCTTGGGGCGCAGAAGCAGATTTTACGGCCGGCGATTTGCAAGTCTCCGACAGCCCTCCCGTCAAGGTTATACCAGACACACGACTCGGACTCCAAAATCTGAAGTCATTCCAGCCAATGGTTAGAAGCAATACAAGGATCGACGAGATCAGAAGGCGCGAGAACGAGGCGATGCTGGAGAATTATGAGCATGATGAGCCAGAGTCTCCTCGGGAGGATCAAGAGATCATGGCCAAGGAAGCGGAACCTGTCGCTACTAAACCCTTAATCCACAGAACGAACCACAAACTAGAAGAACTGCGCATCAAGGAGATGGCGTCGCTATCAAAGAAGAGCTTGGCTAAGGAAAGGCTCGACGACATCAGGAGGCGCAACTCGGCTTCACGCTCACTTTCACCCGAGGCTTACGCCAAGTCGAACTTTGACGTCGATGAGGAGGTTCCAGATCAGGCCAAGAATGTGGAGGTCGTACGAGAGGATGAAGGCGAGGCCATTCCAGACACGCCAGTTATTGTATATCGAAGCGATCGTCGCAAGAGCATAGGTCATAGAAAGGTTGCGGATTTTGATACCGAGGAGACAGAAAAGGGCATTCTTCAGCCAAAACCAACATCACACTACCGAAAAGACTCGCACGACCTTCTTAAAAGGCTGGCTCGTGCAGCCAGCTCCAGCCCCTCACAGGAGAAACCAGCCGAACTACTGGATGGTAGCAAACAGGGGCAGAACAAAGGCAAGGAGTCGCACAGAAACATCGACAATCAACAAGAAAACACGATGCCTACTTCAGCTACAAACTACAAATCCTCTTCAAATCCTCATCAAAAGGAAACAGGTGATCTGGCACGAAACTCTGGGTCTGCATTCGATGAAGATAAGGACTCTGCCGAAATGGACCCACCAAGCAAGCCAGCATCAGGTGCATCTTCAAAACGGTCCAGCGCCACATTTGACCCAACGGACCGCATCACCTCGGAGAAGAACCTGTTCGAACCTAGAGAGGATGGTCAGTCTGAACGAGGCGCATCAGCCGCTCCCTCGGAGCCTGATATCATGAACGACGTCGAGGAAACGCCCCGAGCCAAAAGGCCAGACCCCCAATCGATGCCAACGCCCAAGCCACCGGGAGGGTACGTTGAGACGCCAGCCACTGTCAAAGTCGAGGACTTCGCAGTGAGGAATCGGTCTAAGGGATCAGTTGTTGAAGGTGCCTCGGTATTCAAGCGCCCGCGGTCCTTGATAGAGGTGAAGGCTAGGAGCGATGGCGATAACGCAACTATCGGGCGCTCAAGCTCTATCTCTGCGGGCAGCAGCGGTAGCCGCAGCAGGCGGCGCTCAAGGTCGCTGCCTCGCGCGCTGTCGCCCCTGAAAAACTCGATGAAGCTTCCCAGTGCAAGTGAAGATCTCGAACAGATCAAGAAGAAGTGGCAGACAGACGACGATACGATAGAGATAGACTTTGATACCATCGAAGACTTGGATGAGCTGATGAAAGACCTAAGAGATACGAACGACGAAGCAGTGGCGGAGCAGAAAAAACGTGAAGAAAAACAGGACAAGGATAAACACACGGCTGTAACACAGAAGCCCAAGGTCGAAGAAAAGGAAGAAAATGAAGAACTTGATAACCTTGGTAGGGGCGTTCACCGGGCCCTGCGGGAGGTGCAAGACTCCAGAAAGGGAATAGAGCGGCTCATCAAGGCGGCCGAAGCTAATCCGAGAGACGCGGCCTCCCAACAAGCCATCCTGGATCGACTGAAAGCCCTCGAGCAGTCGCAAAGCAAGTTAGGTTCGTCAAAGACATCAGCGGCAAAATCGGGCAAGGGTGGCGACCCTGTCGTCCAAGGCGTCAAGGCTACGTCGCGATACATAACATCATGGTTCTGGCGTCGAGGCGGCGGTCCCTCGTGGCTCGGCAGCCTGCTTATCATAATCCTCGCCTGGGCGTGCCTGGAAACAGCGACCTGCAGCGCCTACTGCCGGCCCACGTCGTGTTCTCCAGGCCAGGACTGCTCGTGGACTCCATCCGACCCATTCCCGGGCTACGCACTGCCCGTCAAGGTGGACCAGTGGACGACGGGCGGCCGCGGCCGGGTCCTCTTTGAGCGCCTGACCGAGGAGATTGGCGACCTGGTGGACGACGCCAAGGACATGGTCATGGACTTGGCCTTTGGCGGCGGTGAACCTGGCGGCAGCGGCATCCGCAAAAAGGACGAACGCCTCATGACGTGGGAGGAGCGGCGGCGGTACCGTAGGAGGCTGGCGCGGCGCGGGCTCATCAAGAAGTGGTCGCCGCCGCCCGAGTACGCGGACCACTTCGAGGCCTGGGGCGCCGCGAGGAAGCAGCGCGAGTACGCCGCCAACATGCGGGAGATGGGGTACGATAGGGGCGACGGCCTTGGTGGGGAGAGAATGGACGATGATGAGAGGGTGTTTTAGTAAATATGTGGTGAATGAAGGAGGTGCCATGATTTAATCTGATGCAGACGAGTCTGCTGCTGTTGTCATCTGAAGGCTGGTGGACTGGGGGTCTGAGGGGGATTTTATTTTTTATTATTTGTCACTGCCTGTGTTAATATTTCATTTGTTTTTCTACGGTTTTTCATATACCCACGCCTACCCTGGATGATTGTGGCATACTGCCCCTAATGAAATCAGACTTTCGTTTGTAAGAAAGGAAAAAAATACAAGCAGCTGAGTACCTGAGAGACCAAAGGGGCTTGTTTCCAAGTCCCCGTATCTTGCCTTGGGCTCCACAACCCCGGCGCTGGCTCCGTGCCGCACTAGACAGGTGGATATGGTAGTTTATTCCAACAGAAACGCATCCAGTTCTCGAAGACCACCCTCATCTTGATCAAAACCCCCAAGACCCCCATGAAGTTACTGTCAAAAGGTGTACCGTATCGAAAAAGAATACCTGCCTTGCTTGCGAGTTCAACGAGCTCCATCTGGGCCTCGGACATGCCACTTTTTTGTCTAAAAACACTCCAAAACTTTTTCCTCAATTCACTGAAATTATACACATGTCACTAAACCTGGTGTTGTTTTAACAATCGTGGCCTTAAAAAGTTTTTTTTCCCTTGGTTTTTTGATATAGATACAAAACGATTACTTTTCGCATCGGGTTGACTTGGGCACTTTGACCATAATCTCGTAATTCGGGAATGCTGCTCAAATTTTCATCTGCTTAAACCTTCTTATACTTGGAGTATGCCTGCAACAGGTTCGTGAACTGCTTGCTTAGAAGATCCCCAAGATGTCATTAGTGTACAATGAAAATGGTTTCCCAGCCCGAGTCGTCCTGTGACCCGTCGAGAGCCGATGAATTAATTAATGCTTCGTTAATCGTGAGTCCCCCATGAAATACAGTCTGCGTTGCAGTCCCATCAACCGTGAATCATTCTTAAGAGAGCCTAACACACATCACGTCTTCAGACAGCCTGCTTCTTATCCAAGTGCTGGTCATCAAGGCGCTGCTGGCAGCTCGTCACCGGTGACTTGGACCCGCTACCGCCCACGGGGCCATCATCGCCGCCGTCAACCCAGGGAAGTCCACCCGCTACCGGCACCGGTCATTTCACAGACAGTGCCGACGACTCCAGCGGCTCAGTAGCTGTGACGTGCGCAACCCCAACGCCACTCCCGGCCTCGACCACCACATCATCCCCGCCAACCGCGGCATCGTTCCCCGCCGCCTCCTCCGCCTTCCTCTTCATCTTGGCGTCGCTATTGCCAGCGCACTTGGCCCGGTGCATAGCCCACGCGACCTCCGCCACGGCGGCCCAGTTCCCCCTCAGCCAGGCGGCGGCCTCGTCCATGCGCCATGTGCCGTCGGGGTTGCGCAGCGGCGACGCGGGCACGATGCCGCCGTACGACGCATCCCCCTCCACCACGATCTTCTTGAGCGCGGCCAGCACGATGCTCCTAGAGCTGCCGTGCACGGGGTCGTAGCCCGGGTGCGCCGCCACCGCCTCCTCCGACGCGACACTCTTGATCAGCTCCGACCGCACCGCGAGCTCCTGCCGCTCCGCCGTCCAGGCCTTCAGCTGCGCCGCGTAGAGCGCGCGCGAGGCCGGGAAGAAGCCGAAGCACTCGTCGCGGACGTGGTCGCGCAGCGCGTCCTTGGACAAGTGCGCGAGTTGGGCCGGCGGCGCGTGCAGGCCCCGGGCGCGCAGGCGTGGGATGAAGTCGTCGACCCAGGCGCGGTAGGCCGGGCGGGTCTTGATGCGGCGGCGGTCGTTGGCCGTCTGCGTCCTGGTGGGCGCAAGCGGGTCGTCGCAGGCGGTGCCGTCGCTGCCCGGCGTGTGCGGCCAGAGCCAGAAGAAGCGGCACTGGGAGGCGTAGGCGAACATGTCGTCGACCGAGGCAAAGGGCTTCTCCCACTGTCCGTCGGCGTGGGGCAGGCCCAGGAAGTCGCAGACCTCGCTCGGGTCGTCCGAGAGGAAGACCATGGCGCGTTTCTTGTTGATGGGCTCGATCTCGGGAATGATCAGGTACAAGGCTGTTTCGTCGGCTTTGAGGCCGAGGGGGCGGATGATGGTGCCGAGGAGCTGCCACATGTCCCCGTGGGCGTGCTTGAAGGCGGCCCAGAGGAGCTGCTTAACGGTTGAGCAGATTCGAATGTCGACCTGGACGTAGTTGGAGACTTCTTGGTTGTTGTTGGTTGGTTGTTCTTCAACCTTTGTGGTGTCTGCATCTGGCACTGCCAGTTTGTTTTCGCCATTATGCGTTGGGGTATCGTCGTGCTCTGGAGTGCCATCGGCCAACTGCACTTGCTGATCATTGGCTGAATTCACGTCCACCACATTACTCTCCAGGCTGGCATACTCATGTGGCCAAGGCAAGGCAAAGTTGGCAGTGGCGTCCTTTCCGTTGTATTTGAACCTCGCGGCCCCCAGTGCATTCTCAATCTTTGACCAAATCACAGGGCGTTCGCCAGTCTTTGGCTTTATTCCTTCCTCCGGCTCTCTTATGTTCGCAGATTCGTCCACATCTGCATCAATCGGCTGGGCAACAAGAAAGTCAACGTCTCCAAAACTGTCCTTATCAGGTGCCTCGACAGGTGCCATCACTGTCCGAAATAGACAGGAAAGTGCCGTGTGGCAATGCGTCACCATGTGCTGGTACACCTCTGGTGGCATACGTGGTGTTCTTAGGAGGTAAGGTGCTTGTGTAAAGGCCGAGCCACCCATTGTGGTAAACGAGTAGTCAATACCTCGGACTCGGTTGGTTTGTTGTGGTTGTGGCCAAGAAAGTACCAGCTGAGTAAAGCTGACGAGGAAAGAAAGTAAGATGGAATGTTAGGTTACTTGGAATGAGAATGAGTGGATACTGGGATTAGTGAGCTGAGACGAGCAAAGTCCGTAATATCCGTCCATCGACTTGTTTTATCTGATATGTTGACCAAGAAGTCAAAAGCCGGCTTGAAAAATGATGCTGCTTCTTTCCGCGTCCTTGGTGTGGATCTTTGTTCTACGTCTAATTTTTTTATTTGGTAGCGCTGAAAGCCAGGTTCTTTCAACGACTGAAAGAGAAAAACAAAATAAAACAAAATGGCAGTGTTAAAAAGAGCTACTGCCAACCCCAAAAGACGCCTTGTTGGAATGGTAACGCGTTGGGTGCTAAGTGAGCAATCAAAGTTATAGCGATTGTCGTAGCGCTGTCAGCACTGTAGCTGTTTATGTTAAGCAAGTCTTGGGCGAGTAAATGGCAAAACTTCTGAAATTCTCCACTGTGATGAGTGCTGATCTGGACCAAGAGGCAAGAAAACCAATAAAAACAGTGCAGAATATTTAATCCACCGACAATCAAACAACTCAAAACTACGACATGTCGTTGATTTAAGAAACTTGGACGGGAGCTGTGGAACAAGGATGATTTTCAAAGGGTCGAACCTGAGTCACAGGACTCTTGTTTGGTTTTGATTCCTTAGTCATCAGACAGACAGACGACAGAGTTGCTGCCAAACTGACTGGGTTCATTTCAACTGGGAACCTGATTGCAACCTGACTTTTACCATCGACCAAACAAACACCTTGGGCTATTGTTGACGACTTTTCATGTTGCATAAAAAAATTCACCCACTACTAATTGTAACTTCTATCAACCCAAAGTCTACTTCTCATGATCTCAAGATGAAATATCTTTCACTAGGCTTTAAAACCTATTGAAAAACCACACCCCGGCTCACTATATTTTCAGAGGTTGCACTGCACACATGCACTGCCACACTAGATCCAACAACCATCAGGGATACCCAGCAAACTGATTAAAATTACAGCTTACGACGCAGTTTGCACCAGGCATTTATATTCCACTCTTTTAGCGTTCCTTGTTCCAATTTTCTCAATTTGTTCCTGTCTCATTAATCCCCACCATCTCTTATACTACCATTACCTGGGGTTAACATCTCATGCATCATGGCTCCCGAGAACTTCCTCCGCCCACTCGGCAAGTAGTATGTAGACAAGACAAACAAGAACTAGAGTAGTAGACCTAGTTCCTCTAGAGACTCTCAAACATCACGCACATCATGCTAAGCAACCCGTCGGACCGCCTAGCGAGACAATATCGTCAAGCCGCCATAGCCTGGGTTTCTACCGCCGCGTGATCAACACGTGCCGATACGAGCAGGCACCGAAGTCGGGCAACGACAGCAGGCAGCCTCTGCAGCAAGTCATCGAGGCGGCTCTGGCCCGCGTGGTCCTCGAGCTGCCGAGTCTGCGCATCGCAATCGCAGACGAGTCGTCCCCGAACCCCAGCTTCGTCGCCGTCCCGTCCATCGACATCAGGGGTAACCATCTCGAGTTCGTCTCGCTGGACCATGGCGAGAATGATGACGAGAGCGGCGGCGGCGGCGGCGATGACCCTGCCCTGATGCAGTTCCTCCAGGATGAGCACGGCAAGCTCTGGCCCAACGTCTCGTCCCAACCGCCGTGGAAACTCACCGTCGTTCAACGTGCAGGCTCGCCGCTCCTGGATGTGGTCTTTGCCGTACACCACAGCATAACCGACGGCGGAGGCACCGCTCGCTTCCACGCCTTCCTCCTCCGCTCCCTGCAGCTCCCACCCCCACCTGAGCTGTCGACCGAGAGCGGCGTCCTGGACTGCTCCGCCCACCGGCCCAACCTAGCTCCGGAAATGAACCAGCTCGTCAAGCTCGACGTGTCGTGGCTCTACCTGGCCAAGGAGGTCGTCAAAGACATGGCTCCCGCGTGGCTGTCCGGAACCGCCCCGCCCTGGGCAGGCGCTCCACCGGCTCCCGAGCCGTACCAAACCCACCTGCGGCTCGTGAGCATCACGCCCGAGCTAGCAAGGGCCCTGAGGTCAGCCTGCAGGGCACACCAGACGACGCTGACGCCGCTTCTGCACGCCCTCGTCCTCGTGAGCCTGTGCCGCGTCCTGCCGGACGGGGACAAGACCGCCTCGGGCCTCAGCTTCGCAGCCGACACCCCCATCAGCCTGCGCCCTTATATGACCCGGCCCGTGGCCGCGGGGGTGGACGAGTCGGCCCTGTTGGTGCCCATGGTGACGACGCACCGACACTTGTTCTCCGGCCCGACCGTGTCCAGTGTCCTCGCCAGCGCAGACGAGGACGAGCTGGTCTGGTCCGTCGCCGCCGAGATCAAGTCGACCCTCGCGCAGAAGCAGGCCACCCTTCCCAGAGACGACATCGCCGGCCTGCTTCCTTACTCGGGGGACTGGCGGACGCGCTGGCTCGCCGCAGCCGCGAGGCCGCGGTCCGGCACCTGGGAGATCTCGAACGTGGGCATCGTGCCGCAGCCCATTGGGTCAAACGGGTTCGCGCCCGAGCATGAGCAGCAGCAGCAGCAGCAGCCGTCGTGGCGCATTACACGCACCATATTCTCACAGGGCACCGACGTCTGCGGCGACGCCTTTGCGCTCAGCGTGGCGGGCGCCAGGGAGAGTGGTACCATCTGCGTCTCGATCAACTGGCAGGAGGGTATTCTGGATGCCGGCTTGATGGACCTGTTTACTCGCGAGTTCAAGGCGATGGTGGAACGGACGGGACGCCACGCTGCAAGAGACACATAAGAAGAGGAAGCGGGATAAAACCCGATTGGGAAATGTGGTTATTCTTTTTTTCTTCTTTGGTTTTGGGACTTATTATTCACTTGATTATCTTACCAATATCCTCCCTTGGTATCGTATCATCAATTTGTAGCCTATTTTGAGACTGCATATGCCTCGTGGTCGAGATAATAATCCTGATCTTCTCATACGTTGGCTAGTTCAGGGCGCAAGCAGTTGCCACCATCGACATAAAAAGAAGCTACACCGGGTATATTGCTAAGACATCACAACACCAAAGCAAGCTCAAAACCTACCTTGATCTCATTATCCTTAGTCCAGCGTATAATCATCGAAGCTTACAGTCAGGTTAACAGACCGGTGGCAAGGCCAAAGATCCAGGCCTGTCCGTCTTCTTACGCTCAAGGGGATAGCCCACTACTCCCAACCGCCGAGTGCCAGGCCTTGAGAGGGGCAAGAAGCCCTCATTCCCAACAGCGCGTTCCCCATCGCCCGGGGGAAAGCCCGCCGACATGTTCACATGTAAACTGCACCTCCGAGGGGGCTGCTTTCCAAAAAGAAGCCGGTCAAGCCGCAAAATCGTTCGACAAACACATCGCGGCTCCGCTAACCAAGCCAGGGTCGACGGAGATAACAAAAGACACTACCCCCAAAAATTACGGGTTGCCACTCGGTATCACCGGTTGGTTTTGCTTTATTAAAAAAAAAAAAAAAAAAAAGATGGGAGGGGGGAGTGACCAGAAACAGAAAAGGGGAAAACATTAGCTCGGACTTGGGAGTATCAAAAACGATCTAATGCTTACTTGGCAAAAGCTCGTCAAAACGAACGGGTCAACTGGCCGAGCAGAAGCGAGCAAGTCGGACACAATTATGGATGTCAAGTCAGTCTCTTTCTGATGAAAACGGGCCTTTTGCCTTTTGTCGGAGCCGAGGAGCCATCATAAATCGGGTCCGTCTTTTCGTTTCTTTCTCGGTGAGCAAATCCACATCTAGGTAAGTAAGCTCCCGTCATCCGAGCATTTTGCGTAGGCCGTGTTAACCGGGACTTTTGTCCAGACAAGAGGCAACCCCCGCCGAGACATTTCATGGTATCTTCAATCTGATCGATTGTTTTCCTCGTTCAATCTTTAACCAAGCCAAATGTAAATTATTCAATGCAGCAAGGGCATGCATGTAGGGACGCGCGGCCTTCAAAACCCTTGAAAATTCTCTCCTTTGGAAACACCCCCTTTGGACGTCGAGAGAGAATGATGTGATCGACGCCCATAGGCATCCGTTCTTGGCATGAGAAGTGGCGGGCTCGCCCACTCGTTCATTTTACGACTGGCGAATGATCGAGATCCAATGGGAAAATGGGATGGGCTTTGTGCTTGGCACTTTCTCCATTATCAGGCGTGTTTGCAGTACTGAGTGTTTGCGTTGCAACAAAGGGAAGAGAAAAAAGTAGACGACGGGTGGCGAGCAATGAATGGAGGTTTAGAGCTTCTCATTGGTGGCTCAGAGGCAACTTTCATGTGGTTTTGGTTTGTGGGAGGGAGACACTTTTTTTCCCTCGGGGAACGGAAACGAAAAGTTGGGGTTGACTGAACGGGTTCCTGAATACCGAGTGGCAAAAGAAAATTCGTCGTATTCAAACCACTTGATGCGAACAGCTATCAGGCTTGCAGGACCATGTCGTGCAACCGTTGTCAGGTCCAGAAGGGACTGCAGTGGAATGACACCGTCGATTTTTACGTGTTGCCACACTGATGTTCGGGCTCTGAAAAGCCACATCTGAGTTTTTTTTTTAGTGGAGTTTGAAAGTCGGCAAGCGCGACAGGTGAAGTAAAGCCACGCAGATGAGATGAATCTGTGGCTAGTGGACACATCCTTTAACGCAATATGGAAGTTGATCGCCAATTTGCCCGAAGATATGGAGGTGGCGATGTGGCTGGCGTAACCACACGGTACCTAGGTAAGGTAGGTAAGCAAAAACAAATTGAGGGGAGCATGAGCTTGTTGTTGCAATGGCTAGGTTCACACCTCTGTCCCAATTCAAAATCTATCAGAAGTTTAGGTAGTAGCTACAGTACCCAGCTGCTAGTAGGTACCTACCTTACCTAAGGTAGGTTATTGGGGAAAGGGAATTTTGCGAACGTGCCAAGCCCCAAGGTCAGGCCTCTTGCGGGCAAGAACTGTTTGGTGATAACCCATGACACCGGGTAAACTGGTCAGAAATTCTTTTACCCCGGTTTAGAAGAGCATGAACTGACCAAGATCTGGAGAAATCTTTCAGGGTCAATGCCGTACGTCGTAGGGCTTGATGAATCATTAGCTTGCATAGGCGCAGCTCCCTATGTACCTTTAGCGACTATAGGTACCTAGGTACCTTGGGGGCGAAAAGCCCGGTGTGATTTCATACCGGTATGGATAATGAACTTTCAGTACTACGGTACGCAGAAATGGCACAGCGCCAGTTCTTTTCTTTACGCCGTTGCTTTTGAGAAAACTGCCGCTGGGCATCGGGGTTTTAAACCAGACTTGGCAGCCTAGAGACAGCAATAATTCGCAACAAATGTCGACCAATGTCGCCGGAACAAAACGTCCGGATGGTATCCATCAGTGACGCAATGTTGCAGTAGATCAGGACCCTGCAGGGGCCCCTTCACATGGATGGATGGGTCCCTGGGTCTTTGCTCAAACGGACGGGAGTCTAGAAAGTGAAAAACCTCGAGGCTAACAGGGGAGGGCATTAGTGGGGTCGCCGAGAATGGCAAGTGCTCTAGCGGTTCGTGGTAAACAGACTCCTCCCTTGGCGCACAAGTGACATAATTATAGCGCCTAGTCTCTCTGTAAGTAATAGTATTATCTGCAACCGAAGTAGGTACATGGGAGATTGGACCGTTTGAGCCATCGCCCGCGTATGCACGCACCACGTCGCATTTTCATATCTACCTAGTTACCTATCTAAAGGAACTAAGGGAGGTAGGCTTGGGTGCGGTCAATAGCTTATTCGATTAGTTATTAACCCTACCGTAAGGTGAGTGAGTATGTAGGCCCTACTCAAGTCTTTCGCCATACATCCGTCATCTTGACTCGTTCTCTATGCATCCGACGGACTCGGAGGAATAATATTGTGTACCTACTGTAGCATCAGGTGGGCTCAAGTTTGGGATTGCGTGGGCGCAGCCGAAATGGGGGCGACTAAAGCATCTAGAAAGAGAGTTGCTTGCAGCCAAAATTCCTGACTAAGGTAACGTAAGATACTGGCACCCTAGATACCGAGGTACAAAACAATTGAAACAAACAAGCAAGCAAGGTACCTTACCCTTTCCGAAGGAAGGTGGGGGGTTTTTGTGGCAACCCAATCGAGACAAGCAGCGGCTGAATGGGACCCCTGTGGGGCTTGCAGAGCTCCAAGGTCCCCTGAAAAAAAAAAAAAAAAAACTGTCAGGCGATGACGATATCGAGGAAGTTTATAAATTGCAGTGGAAGCTTACCACCTCCAGCCGCGACCTTCTCCCCACAGCGCGCCTGCCTTTCAATGGCCCAAGCTTGGTGCGGGTAAATGTTTACAGAGTCAAACTACAGCAGGTTCCTGTCCTGGCGGCTGGCCCTACCGGAATGGGTGCCCGTCCAAGGATTCCATGATCGGGATTCAGGGTCCTGACGCAATTTCCAAGGCGACACGAGCTCTTCGTCAGGTAATCCTGTTGTTCAGCCAAGGCAAAAGCAGTATACCGTTTAAAAATCTCTGCTAGCGAGAATGGGGTGGAAATGGCGGTATATCCACGAATAATTAAAAAACTGCAAATCTCTCCACGGCAAAGCCCAAATCAGAATTGCCGAGGACCCAGTGATTGACGGTAATGCGTCTCGGTTCATTGAAACAGCTAGTGAGATTGACTGTTGGTAAATTTACATATGTATACGATTTATTTTAGTCCATATCTACGTTGAAATGAGAAGCTCTCAACGAACGTGGTGTGTAAAAAGAAAGAAGAAAAATCATGAAATAATCGCCATTACGTAGTAAGTCTTGGCCTTTACCAGGGTCTCGGATCATCCCTTACCTTGGAACTCTGTATTCTTTTAAGGTACCTAAGGTAGTTTTCTCCTCACAATGACGACAATTTATCGCACAGTATCGATCCTGAGTTTGCAACTGTAAAATTAACAGTACACGTTTTGAAAGTAATGTGAGATGAAGATAGGAGGCATTATTGGGTGCAATGACAGTACTGATAAATGTCGCATACAGTGTCACAGTCTAAATCGACAGACTCGTCTGATTGACGCGTGCCGCGCGGTGCGTGGTGTTCTCTGCGGCAGTTTACTCCACTAACAAACAAATGCGTTTGCAATCAACAAGCCCTGTTGGGTTGGGTTACAATACACAGCAAGGAAGGCAGTACTGCTCGACCCATCTTTTACTTTTTTTGTCTTTACCGGCTCGTGTGGCTACTTTTTTTGTATTACAAAACTTAGCTTCGACGGCTTGCTAGCTAAAACAGTACCTGTAAAGCCACATTCAATACCGGCAATTAACAAGTGCCACCATGGCCTGACATTGACCATTTTGGCGACTCCCCGTGGGCCTTGCTACCCGAATGACCAAAGAAGCTACCGCTTAACCAAGCTACGAAGCAAGCCAAGCTACCTACCTATTTTGGCCCGCGGAGAATTTTAGCATATCCGCCGGTGGGCGGGCCATTCCTTAGCATTTCGTTCATCAATTATCAATTGATTCTCTAATTACTTGGATTTTTTCTGGAGCGGTAAATCCTTTTCCAACATGCGCTTTCCCAGTCAACGATCAAAAAAATGTGGCAACTCGACTGTCTGGATCCTTAATGGAACTGCTGCACAAAACGAGTTTAATATGGTACTTTTGTCCCTTTGAGTCAAGCACATGGACTTCTTTCAAATACCGACCTACCTTACCCATGCTACTACATGCGAAAAGACTTGCCATGAGGGAATACCTTGATTATCTCAAAGTTCCGGGTACCACTTATTAGTGTATCTCTCCTCTTTTGGTCGTCCGATAAAGTGGACAGGCGTCTCACCCGCCAGTTCCTTGGGCTCAAAGTGACCCCCCTCTCAAGTCCAATCCACACGTCTTACTACCCGACCCCCCCTTGCCTTCTTGCTTGACCGACCCTGCCTACTTGTGCGGATAGGCCCACCCCTAGGCCTTCCGCTGGACTGGGCCATCGGGCTCGCAGCCTGCATGTTCCGGTCTTTGATACCTATTTCAAGCCTCCACTAACCACCGTGATGTGATCAGGGTTAGTCCTGCCCAGCAGGGCTACCTAACCCAGATACAAGTCAGTATCTCGCCGCAGGCGAGAGAAGATTGACCCTCAAATCTGGGGCTAAGGCTGGATCCTAACGCCAACAGACAAGGCAACAAAAGAAGTTCCTAGTTCTCTGCGTCGACGGGTATGCGGCAAATTTAACCCTTGCTGTAAGGGGGCCCTTTTTTATTCTATTTTTTTATTATCATCTCTGGTACGGCACGCCTTGTTTAATCCTCTTATTTTTGATTACCTGCAGTTGTATTTTTTGCTTCTTTTTTTATCATCTTCCTTTGGATTAAATCTGCCAGGAACGCACTAGCGCATTCGGCTTGGCTGTTCAATTCTTCAGTAGCTCACCAAGCTACCAATAGCCAAGAGATCAGGTCTGTCGAGGACAAAAGAAAAAAAGGTACCTTAGCTTGCGTACATGCCACATACCTACCACCTACCACCGACCTACCTACCTGTTTGCATTTGCAATTCTCCCTTGTCTACCTTGCCCACCACCTGGTAATCTTACCCTTACCCTGAGTGATTATTTGCCGCCTTGCTTCTTAACCAACGTTTTGATACATGGAGGATGAAAACACAACCCATCATCTATCTCATCCAGGACCCTGTCAACTACAACATCATTTCCCTGCAGCTGCACATGAACCTGCACCTCCTCCCCATGTACCACATCAATCAAATACGTATCATATTACCGTACATGAATTACCATCGCCTCACCTGCCAGTTGCTCTTGCGGCACTGATCCAGTTTGGTCCTTGACGCATTCCCTCATCTTCAAGGGGTTTCCACTTTTTTTATTGTAGTTTCTACATCGCAACAGGAAAAAGATTGTCGTGATCCTTGATTCGGCATTGGGGTAAATATTACGGTACTCTCCTGGGACCGCCATGTTCCGGTGCCACCCAATGTCTGCGCCCTGATATTGTTCCCTTGCACCTTCACACCCACCCACCCTTAGCCTCAGATTCTTTCATCTTGTCTATACACACTCCCCTCCTCGTTAGGTCAACGACAAATCTCTCCATCATAATTACTTTGCCTTATTTTTTTTATTTATATTTCTCTTTCGACATCCCTGTCTCATTTTCTCCTCGTTGAACGTTTTACACGGACAAATACTTACACCTGCGCCAAGCTTCCCTGTCACTTATTGCCACCGTTGAACCTCAAAAGTTAAAGGAGAGGACCCTAGGACTACAACCCACTTTCGTATGCTTGTGGTGCAAAACATACCAGTCTTGCAGTGTGAGTCGTATTGACAGGCGGTAGCCTCGTGTAATACCCCAAAGATCGTCAAATAAGTTTCTCAAACCGGAATACTGACTGACTGACAGTAGCCAAGGCGCAAGAGGGAAGAATCCTAGCGGGGATTATCACGGAACCTAGCCGTACTGGAGATCCTTGGTCAACCAGGGGCAGCCAATACATACACGCTCGCAAAACTTAGACTGGTGGCAAATTCGGCCAGGGCGGAGTGCAAGAGTACCGTGCCGCACCGCAGGCCCCAGCCATCATTTCATTATCACCGGCCAAACGGCACGCGTGGACTCCCAGCTCCATCAAAGGTGACTGGGGGCGCCGTGATTTACACGGGTTTGGTTCTATTATCACCAGCCACGCATCCATCGTGAAGGCCCTGGGGAGACCGAACCCAATTTGAAAACGCCTCCGAAGAGCCTTCAGCCGATTCCCTGGTAGTTAGCTAGGGTCTGTCAGCCCTCTACCCACAGACGCCTGAACCTCACGCATCGCAACAACCCACCTTCGCCCGCCTGCCGAATCGCAGGACCCGGGGGTTGCCAGAGCTGCGGAGCCATCATATCCGCTTCGGATTGTTCTCTGCTTCCGCATTGGATGAAGCCCTTGAGCCACTGCCTGTCGAAGAAAGAGTCCAGAAGATCAAGGGCTGTTTCGGTGTTAGAAAAAAAAAACACACCCCCCGTTCCACAGAACAAGACAACAACGGCATTAAGTTAGCACTGCCTGAACCCGCTTCCACAAATCCAATTGTCCCATTATTAATCTCTACCGCAAGAGATTCTACCCGCCCCAAAATCTATCTACCTACGGGAAGCATTAAGTTGGGTCCAGAGGCGAACAACGGCCTCGCACTTTCGAATTGTCGCCGAGCATTGCATTTATTGTGAGTTACTATTTCTGTCTCCATCCCTACATTCTTGAATTCCACATTGTGTTTATATATTTATTTTCTAATCCCTCCACTGATGCAGCCACCTTTAGCCTTCTTTCGCGCCACAATCCTATAACGTATACAGATCCTCACTCAAGTCTTGCCAGTCACCCCGCTCATTTTTCTTCAACCCAGCAAACGCCGGTTGTTGTTGTGAAGGCTTGGGCAAGAGGTCACCATCGCGACTTGATCCTCGGCGGGCAAGTTGCAAAGTGAATTGGTTCCTCAACCTTTCCTTCTCCCTTCTCACATTCATTCTTGGCGTCCTTGTATACCGACATACCTAATGGGTGATGCTACTCTTCCTCCGGGCTCCGGGAAAGAGTTTACCCAGGTTCAGCAGCAGCACAGCAACTACAACAACCACCAGCAGCAACATGCGTTCGCATCCCAGTACGACATGACACAGCAGCAACAACCCTTTGGTCGCGGCCTGTCAGGGCCATACAACATGGGTATTATGATGCATGCTCTCCCCCATCCCAGCTACCGGCCAGGACAGCAGCAGCAACATCAGTATGGTAGTCCACCCAATACCAACGGTAATGCCCAGCCGATGCCACAGGCTCATGGCAACGGCACTATGAGTTCCATGCCAGTTCCTCAGTATTATATGCAACAGCAGCATGGTTTGCCGCCCCAGTATTACGCCCAGCAAATGCAGGGCTCGCCGCAGCAGCAGCAGCAGCAGCATCATCATCATCAGCGGGGCTCGATGTCACCCAGAGCAAACATGGCGCTCTATCAGCAGCCACACACGCAAGGACAGCAATATTACTATCCGCAGGGTGCTCAGTTTCAAAACCATGGTCCAATGTCACAGAACCCGATGCTTGCAGGCCCGTACCCACTGGCAAGTCCTATGCAACATGCCGATCCTCGCCTCGCTCAAAGTCAGGTGGGCGATCAGAGAGACGGTGACAACACGGAACAGTCACAGCCCAGAGATGGTAAGTAAAAGATGAAGAAGAGTCTACTGGAATACTGTGTAAAATTTTTTTTTGGCCGGGCTAACGCAGTAACAATGACATGAAATAGGGGCTAGGTTTGAAGCGCAATCCAACGTCGTTCGTGGTCCGCCTCGAAAGCCAAGACAAAGTGGTCAGTCACATCCATACCCCGTCGACTTCCTCTGAGTACAGACGCGGCGTTACAGACATACCGCAAGAATACTAAACGAACCCTCACGACTTAGGACATGCTATCTGGATTGGAAACTTACCACCGCAGACTGATCTGATGAGCCTAGTGTACCACGTGTGCAAGGAGGCGCCTGGATTGGAGTCACTTTTCCTTATATCCAAGAGTAACTGTGCATTCGCCAACTTCAAGGATGAAGAAGCTTGCATTTCGGCCCAACAAAAAATCCACGACTCCAAGTTTCAGTCGGTCAGGCTTGTCAGCCGGCTGCGCAAGAGCACAGTTGAAGGGGCCACTGGGCTTACAGCTCCGACTGGACCGGCTGCATCGGCCCCGCAGTCTAATATCTCTCAGGAGGTCAAGGGCGATGCGGTGTCTGTGGTGACGACAACTGAGGATGTGACAACATCGTCAAATGTTTCGTCTCCCAAGGTCGCCTCGCCAGCGCCTGTGGAGCCGGACCGATCTGTGCCACAGAAGGAGAAGTACTTCATTCTCAAGAGTTTGACTGTCGAAGACCTCGAACAAAGCATCAAGACAGGGATCTGGGCCACCCAGGCGCACAACGAGAAAGCTTTGAACAAGGCTTATGAGGTTTGTCCACCACCCGAAGCCGAGGAGCCATGTGCTCCTTTTTGGGCAGGCTTGTCAGAAACGCTAACTTGTGACCCTTTAACTGTTTAACAGACCGCTGAATCTGTCTATTTGATTTTCTCGGCTAATAAGTCTGGAGAATATTTTGGTTACGCTCGCATGACATCCCAAATCAACGAAGACCCGGCAGCGGCGGTCGAGTTCGCGCCCAAGGCACAGGCGGCCAGCGACGTGGCGTTACCAAAGGCTATACCGACCGAGGCTAATGAATACATGCCAAAGGGCAGCATAATGGACGACTCGGAGCGGGGCACTATATTCTGGGAGGCCGACCCTCCCGAGGACGCCGATGGGGTTGACAGCAACGAGACAACAACCACAGCAGCGGCCGACGACACGGTTAGCACCAAAAGCGGCGAGACAGGTGGTGTCGACTCCAAGGTATGGGGGAAGCCATTCCAGATCGAATGGCTGAGCGTTGCGCGGCTACCGTTCTATCGTACCAGAGGCATCAGGAACCCATGGAACTCGAACAGAGAGGTGAAGATTGCCAGGGATGGGACGGAGCTTGAGCCCAGCGTTGGAAGAAAGTTGACTGGCCTCTTCACATCGAGGGGAGTAGGCCAGATGCAGCAGCAACACCATCAACACCAACAGCATCATGTTATGAACGGCGGTATGCCGATGCAGGGCGGCATGGTTCATGGGTATCCGCCGATGTATGCACAATAAGGGGGGAACTCAATGCCAGACCTCGCATACCTGGGCTACCACAAGAGGATTTTGCCACTACATTGCCCAGGAGCGACGTTAAAAAAACGACTTTATGGAAAGCTGGAACGACTTGAAAGTGCTATCGAAACGACACGAGATGAGACGCGCCAATACATATCGTCAAGGAAGATAATTGGATAGTTTATGGCATTTGCCGGGTCATTGGGTCTCGACGGGCTTTGAGGCCCCCGGTAGATGAACCTGGAGGAAAAAAGAGGTTTTCTTGAATTACATATATTTAGGGAGACGGGGGTGTACCCGTCTTCCGCCCGATTATCGTTAATTCCTCCGCCCTATGCTGGCATAGCGATTCTATAAGGCTGGAAAGAGAAGGATTGGATCGAAATCGATGGGGAACAAACGCAACCAAAAACCCCCTAGGATTGGGTTCTATCGGGGCAAATTTGGGGCTAGACAGCGTTCTTGCTGCCATGGCTCTTAATCTTTTGGCAAAAACTTTCGCCGCACTTTCTTTGTCTTTATAAACTTTTCTACAAATATCAAACTGCAATAACTTTTGCCCTCCTGTTCAGCTATATAGATGCCATGGTAGCCTTATATATTTGATGTCTTGTATTCATTTTTGCTAGAGGTTTTGAAAGTGTTGAGAAATGTGTTATTTTATTTGTATCAAACACAACTATAATTGTTTTGAATAGTAGACTGGTACGCCAATGGGCAACTCGTCTTTTGACTTGGGCTCCCCACAACTCAGCCAAAGTGGAGCGCAGTCACATTTGCTTGACCGCTTTGCATCTAATGCGGGATGAGAGCATGCGGACACATACACACACAAATCAGACTTGCGTCGATACCGGGAATTTTGGTAATGACCAGAAGTGATGCCACCACAAATCGGGGGTTTCGACGTGCTGGTTGGGAAGGTCACGTGAGCCCTGGATTACGGTTTTGCGAAAGCAAGCCAAGGAAAAGCGACATATCACTATACCGTCATCGATCCCGAAAAACAACAAGTGTCTGTCGATGATACTTTTTTTTTTTTTTTTTTTTTTGCAACGCCAAACAAGAGAAAGAGGGGTTGAAATCAACATCGGCTAAGCCATATGATGGTGGTCGGATGTGGTAGTCTGCTCTGGGTGGCAATGATGATGAATACCATCCGTTACGCCGGTTCGAGTGGGTTTGCACGCCCCTCCGAGTAATCATATTGGGGTGATTGGTAGGTTTGTCTTTTTTTCTCGCGGCTGTTTTGTTGATGATCCTTTGGGTCTTATTTTTGGGTCGTGAGGGGAAAGAGATTGGTTTGATGTGTATGTTATTGCCCCGTCCTAGACCTCTGCTATACATGGCCAAGCTGGCGTTGATATTTTGGTAAGGGGGGAGGGGTGGTGTCTGGGCGTTGGTGTTGGAGTCGTGGACGTGCTCTTGACGCAATTCGGCTTTGATAGCCAGGACTGAAGAGGCAAGTCAAATGTGACAAGATTGCGCAGGAAACAATCATTGATAGGTAAGGTAGGTAGAGTCGGGCGGATGTTTTGGTGATTGGTTAGAGTAGTAGTTGGTGTGTTACAGGGTAGCTGCCCCAGAAAATCGCAGTGCATATTCGTCACGTTGTTTCCTAGACGGAGGCAATATTTGCTACTTATTCCTGTTATCGTTTGTGGGTTCTGTTGATCAACCCATGACCCATTGCGACTCCTTTCGGAATCCCCGTAATAACCCAAGTTAGCTTACGCGAGGAGAATACATGTTTATCGTCAAGGTCAGTTGTATTCTATAAGTCATCAGCCGGTAGAAACGAACAGATGTGTAGGCGCCGATAGAGGATGCAGATAATGTACACGGACAGCCTTGGTCCATTTTGTCTGTAAGTCATCAAAAAAAAACCCAAGTCCCCTCACCTCATATCAGGGATACCCACACCCTTTTGATCGATTCGGCCCTCAAACATCTGCCAAGCTTAGTCCTTCTTTAACGGCATGATGACCTCCTCGATCCCGTCCTTGGTGATAATCATCATCTGCAAACCATCACCGACCTCGATGTGCCTCTCAACTGCACCATCAAAAGCGTCCTTGACCAGGGTTTCGACCGTCTCCCTGGGGAGGGGCTTCCTCTCCCGCTCCTGCAGGTCGTGACCGGTACCGCTGCCTGGCACGTACTGGTTCTTGAAGTTGACTTGGTTGTCAAGGAAAGGCATGATGAGGCTGGCGGCGGCGCCTCCCGCGCGGCACTGCTCGCGCTCGTAGCTGCCGACGGGGTCGTAGCTGTAGACTGCGCCGTGGCCTTCTTCGTCGATGCCGGCGAGGATGGCGTGGGTGTAGTAAGGGAAAAAGCGCTTCTGGTACAGGATAGTGGACAGACGCTTGGCGCAGGCCTTGACCGTCATGGGCTTGCCGTGGCGGTAGCGGTAGATCTTGCAGATGGCGTCGAGGCGCTCCTTGAGGGCCTCGCCGTCGGCGGCGAAGCCGACCACCGAGAGCACCAGGGTGGCGTCCGAGTTGTCGGCCGTCGTGCCGCCAATCTTGAACACCTTGGGGTAGAAGCGGGTGTTGATGCTGTAGCCAGACGCCATTCTCGTGTCGCCAGCCATGATGGCAAAGTCGTCGCCTGCGATGGCGAGGGTGGAGCCGCCGTTGTCGGTGTATCTGGGAGGTGGGTTAGATGACATGCATGACCGGGAGAGGAAAGATTCGGCGCTGTGCAAGAACGGATGAATGAAGAAAAATGCTTACGGGTTGAAGCCATGTTGCCGAGCGCCGTCTGGAGCGTTGACTCTGGGGGTATCTGAGAAAGCGTAGTTGGGTCCGTTCATGACGGGGTTTTGGCTGAACATGGCCGCCATGGTTGATGACGCCTGTAGGTAGACGGTCTACAGATTGAAGTCTTGTGAATTCGTTCTATGGTGGCTGCTGTGCCCTCTGCTTTCGATGTTTGGGTTCGTCGAAATCGTGAAATATCCGTCGAGAAGTCGGTGGTGATGTGGTCGTCGTTCGATGATGGGGATTCAATCGATAAGACGTTACCGTTGGGTTGAATGTCGTTGGAAGTTGGCCGGCTGCGATTGCTTGCGCACGCGTCAAGCTGGTACCTAGCCCGCCTATTACCTCCGATCTACCCAGCAAGCCAGCTCTCTCTGTTGGACAGCTTGGCGGGTCATGCCATCTTGCAGGGGTAGCTAAGGTATGAATGAATGACTAAGCAATCAGTTCGGTATGTGAGATGGGTCTGAGGAAAAGTGGTCCGTGAACAGGGATCTGCGCGCGACGATGGAACGAATTTCCCAAGCGCTGATGCTCGCAGGCAACTGTTGACTTTATCAATTTCGTTAGAAGCGGTGGTTTTTCAAGTTTGAAAAAGACTTCAATTAGTGTACAAATATTGATGGACTTAATCGCGTCTTTTCTCAATAAGAAGAGGGGAAGATTACAACAAAAAGTTCAAATCCCCTTGTCCGCTGCGCCTGCGCGTACACGCTGGCTGTAGCAGGTCAGCTATCTCATACGCTGCCAAGCGCCGCAAACCCTCGATCCAAGCCGACATTATGGCGACCAACATTCGCCAGAGGGCGCTTGAGAAAATTGCACTCCTCTCTGCCAAAACCCCCTCGGCAACTTTTGACAAGTCAGACCTGTCAAGACTCTGCAAAGCATGCCCTACCCACGCCAAGACCAAGGAGAATGGAAATACATCCAAGCAGCTCGGGGGCGTCCCCATGGTAGGTATATCCAGGAATTTCTCTCAGCTTAAAGAATTGGGGGGTTGACGTCGCACTAACGTAAACTCCAGACCATACGCGAATATGAAGTCCTCCTTGCCCTCTGCAAGGCTGCTCCCCAAGTCCAGACAAGCCAAAGTGCTACCCAACTCGCCAAGCAGTTGATTCCGTACCTTCTCGAATCGCACGCCCAGCTCTTTGCCCAGTCACCCTTCTTCCGGAGGATCGAGCCTTCGCCTACCGAGGCACTCACCAACCATGTCACCGCCGCGCTTCTGTCTCTTGGAGTTCGCCACGATGGTGTACTGGACATGGTCATGGACAACATCTGGGCCTTCATCAACACCTGTTTTCATGCTACCGCGAGCCTACTGCCCACAGGCGATGACGGCGAGGGGAACTTGGACGACGCCATACGCACTGCTACCATTGCCGTTTCCTTGCTTGGATTCTTGGATGCTGCCGCAGCTCAGGTCAATTTCTGGAGGGCCGGGGGTCGGCTGGCTCTGATTCAGCGACTGCGCAAGTTGTTGTCTGAGCCTTTCCTCGTTGCTGTCGAGTCTGCCTTCTCCACCATCCGCAACTCGCATTCGCCAGACCGCATTGTCAAGGAATGGAAGCGTAACATGCGCCAGTACGCTGAAGCACGCCGGCCTTTGGGTGCCATGCTCCTCCAGCGCAGCTACATGCAGCTTTTGGTTGCTACTACTTCGTTGTTGGTAGTAGGGATTGATTCTCTGAGAGAATCCCACGTTCTGGATTTGCTCATGTGCGAACAAGGTCTCAAGCGTCCTTTGACTGCCAGGAGTGGCGATGCTGACATTCGATCGGTTGAGACTTTTGCTACTGTCGCCATCGATCAGATGAACTACCTCGAGGCAAGCGCCGATTTTATCCAGTTAGGTTCTTCGGCGCAGCAAAACATAGCCTTTGGAGTGAGGTCCGCAGCCATCATTAGCTACCTCCTATGCGCAAAAATGGACGACGAAACGGTCGACATTGACTTTCTCATGGCCTGCTTGGAGGAGGTTCTTGGAGACCCTGTCCAAATGGCCCACGAAGAGCTTGCGTCTACAGTTCTGCGCTCTATGGCTTTGATCTGCCGGATGCAGCCTTCGCTTGGTGCGAACGTCAGCCGGCTGCTGCCTCGTTTTATTGTCCAGAGTGGCGCCAGGAAGCAGATTATTGACATTGCATCCAACGCGCTTGCTTTTGTGTTGCAACTGCTCTCATCCGATGCGGTGATCACTACACTTTACACGTTGGGAAATGTTCTCAGCCCAGGGAGCGAGCGGGCGCTGGCTAATGGGATGAATGGCGATGCTGACGGGTCCCACGTGCTGTATCAAGGCAGGCAATCAACTGGAAGCTCCATCTCCTTACAATTACATGGAGAAGAGGAGACTTCCGCAGTCTACGGCAACGTTGTGCACGCTATCTGTGGAATAGCCACCGCCTGCAAGGATGAGAAGATCACGGCTCTTGCCCAGTCGATAATACTGCAAAAGATCACCAAGATCAACTCAGTCGTCGACGCGCAAATTGTCTCCGGGGCTGCGTCGCTCGCTCTCAGCGGAGGAGCACTTGATTTCAGGTCCCTGCTGAAGATGTACACCCGAATCTGCCATGATGCCGTTGTTGAGAACAAGCAGGCGCTTCTGACAGCCGTCGCCCATGCGAGGAACCACATTTCAGCTAATCTCCGGCGCGATTCACCCTTGTACGAGATATATTGGAATCATCTTCTGGATAGCATAGTGTCTCAGGGTGATGTTCATCATGCAAACCACACCAAGGAGTCGGACGTACAGCTGGCAGCTCGTGAGATTGCCGAGCTTCTGCAACCGATGGCAGTGTTCATGGCCACCAACGACTTTGCGGTTGACTCGCATAGGGAAGATGAGAGCTACGGCCTCCTTCGAGATGCTTGGTACAACATAGTCGTTCACGGCTTCACCCTTGCGACCGAGCGGGGCAAGAAATACATCAATGAATTGCGCATTATGGCCATCCACTCGCCGCCTTTGGTAGCAGAGCAGCGCGGGGAACAGATTGAGAGCGACATCGAGCTTAACCCGGTGCTTCGTAGGGGCATGAGTAGTGATCGGGAGAGCGTGCAAAAGAAGCATCTCTGCGAATTACTGCCGTCCAAGTCTGCTGAGATCCGGGGTCTGAGTTACCGCAAGGTCATTTTCCTCCATGCGGCCTATCTCGTAGAGAGTCTCCGTGCTGATTCTGGTGACTGTACCACGGCACTCTCTTACTTTTTGGAGCCAAGTATGCGCAGGGGGGACGTGAGCAGCACCATGGAAGGCATCACTGGGACAGTCGTGGAAAGGTATCTGAAAAAGACACTGAGTGGAACCCACCCCAACTTTACCGCGCAGTACGCCGCCGCTCAGCTGGCGGCTGTGTTCTGCAGCTGCTGCCATCGGATCGATCGTGTCCAGCAGGCGGCTTACAGCTGCGCCGACAGGATCATCAACCAAGTCCCGTCGGCTTTGTGTTACCGCACGTCTTTGTTCGCCCTGCTCGAGCTTCTTTCCTTGATGTGGACCAGCTGTCTCGAGGCGGAGACAGATCTCTATGAGCCAAGGTCGACGTTCAAGTCCTCCCGCGGGCGTGTCACGGTGGAACTTTCGGATGACTACGCCTTTCGAAGGCACACCCTCGACACTCTATACAAGAAAGCCAGGTCCTGGGTCAGCACTGTCATAAGCCTCGCCCCGGCAGATGTCAAGGGTCTCCTGCAGACGTATCTGTCAGATTTTGACGACGACGGAGCATACGGGCACGTCTCGCTCGGCAGGTCGTTTGCGCTTGAGCTTGGTTCTTGCATCCCGTCGACAGACCAGCGCTTGCAGTCGCTCACGAGAATAGGGGACTGCCACATTAACACGGCGTCTGATTTTGTTGCACAGTATACAACACGCCAAGAGTACAGATACGCCGAGGCTCTTCCTGACCACAGTCTGGAGTGGCTCAGCTTCATGCGCCTGGACCGCCGCACATCTTTCCTACACAACGGCAACAGTGAAAGTACAGATGCCGTCACAGCCCTGGCTCACATTGAGGAGCGTCTGTTGGAAAAGAAGAACACGCCGTTGACCGATGTGCGCGACATCCTGCGCCGCGCGGCTGCGCTTCTCTGTCGCCCTGAGCGTGAGGAGGCCAACGTGGCACACTTCCTCGTCAGCATTCCGTTCGCCATGTTCACAAAAGACTCCATTAAGCTTGGTGTATCTCTCTGGCTTGGCGTCATGAACGAGAACCCACGGATGGAGCCCCGCCTACTCAATGAGATTGCACAGCAGTGGGAACTTAGCATACAGAAGAAGCTGGGATTGTTCAGCGAGGCTATCGCGCATCCAGATCCCTTCTTTTTGAAGGAGGAGTTTGCGCCGAGCGACAGTGCTGCCATGGCCAAGCGGAAACAGGTCGTGCACGACCTGCTGTCGCCTCACACAAGACTGCTGCAGTTTATGAGCAGCCACTTCAACGCCACGAGACTCGGTAGCTCTGATACGCAGAGGACACTCCTCCGGATGCTGGACCTGACGCTGGATGCTCTCAAGACAACGACGCCACACCCGCTGGCGCGTGACCTTCGGTTCCAGATCGTCTTGTACGGCCTACGGGTCCTGCGCACGTGCACAACTATGGGAGCAATTGCACAGTGGCGACTCAAGGACAAGCTCTTGACGGCGGCGCTCAGCTGGTTCGCGGGCGCGGCAAGGTGGTCATTTGGTAGCAACATGCTTCAGCTCAAGACGGAGATTCGGCTATTGTCCGAGATTATGAGTGCCGTCAAGGCAGTCTCGTACATTGGAGCACATGCCGTTGGCAACATACGTTCGCTGCAGGCCAGGGAGCAGCTACTTTTGCTACTGTTGGAGAACGAGCATACACGACTGCGGGTGTGGGTGTATCCGCTAGGTGAACCGCATGCTGCTGCAACGCATGCAACGATAATGCACCCTAATAAGGGATCTTTGGAGGTACGTTTTATCATTTGATCTATGTGGATATCTAATACTTCTCAAAGGGGGTTGATGATGCTAATTCCATTGCTGTTGGGTAGAACGCCATTATGCCGCTCATTCGCACAGCATGGGCTGAGGCCCCATCGATTGCCATCGGCCTAGTCGCCCGTTTCCCACAGAACCCCAAGATACACAAGGAAGTCCGCTGGCTTTTACTCAACTTCCCGAGCAAGGCCGTTAATGATCCCGAGGCATTGGCTGTGCTGCTCGGTGGGTCACTCCCGGTTGATGTCAGCTTCCAGCTCAAGGTACGTCAATGGCATGCTGACGATTGCCTCCATGCATGCGCTGCTGGGTTGGCCATCTGATCTCTCACGTCTGTATTCACTTTATGCTGACGAAACGCATAGCACCTCCTTTACTGGGCACCCGTGGCGCCAATCACGGCGGTGACATACTTCATGCCTGCCTTCCAAAATAACCCTCTTCTCATTCAATATGCCATGCGAGCTTTGGAGAGCCACCCTGTGGATGTTACCTTCTTCTATGTTCCTCAGATTGTGCAGCTTCTGCGCCACGACGAATTGGGCTATGTTGAGCGCTATATCGTTGAGACTGCGCAGTTCTCGCAGTTGTTTGCTCACCAGATCATTTGGAACATGAAGGCCAATGCATACAAAGATGATGACTCTACTATTGTAAGTGCTCCGGACTGTCGTTGTCTACATTGGTGAGAGATTCGCAATTCACTAACACTGTCACGCAGCCCGATCCAATGAAGCCCACGCTTGACGAGGTCATGGCCAAGATGGTTGAAAGCTTCAACCCTACTGACCGTGACTTTTACGAGCGAGAATTTGCGTTCTTTGACGAGGTGACTGGAATCTCTGGCAAGCTGAAGCCGCTTATCAAGAAATCAAAGGAAGAAAAGAAGCAGAAAATCGAGGAAGAGCTTCGTAAGATCAAGGTCGAAGTCGGCGTCTACCTTCCAAGTAACCCCGACGGCGTTGTCATCGGCATTGACCGTAAGTCAGGCAAGCCATTGCAGAGTCACGCGAAAGCTCCGTATATGGCTACTTTCCGCATCAAGCGCAACAAAACTGTCGATGCGACGGACAACCTCCTAGAGGAGGCAAGCAAGCCCAACGGCTCCATGGCGACTGAGAATACTGTTGAGATCTGGCAGTCGGCCATTTTCAAAGTTGGCGACGACTGTCGCCAAGATGTGCTCGCTCTGCAGATGATCGCTGCTTTCAGGGGCATATTCGAAAGCGTTGGCCTGGATGTGTATGTGTTCCCATACCGCGTTACGGCTACCGCCCCTGGTTGTGGTGTCATCGACGTTCTTCCAAACTCCATCAGCCGTGACATGCTGGGTCGTGAGGCGGTCAATGGGCTCTACGAGTACTTTACAAGCAAATATGGCAATGAGGACTCGCTTCGGTTCCAGCAAGCGCGCAACAACTTTGTCAAGAGCATGGCCGCATACAGTATAATCTCTTTCCTGCTGCAATTCAAGGATCGGCACAACGGCAACATCATGATCGACGACGCAGGTCACATCTTGCACATCGACTTTGGCTTCTGTTTTGATATTGCGCCTGGTGGTATCAAGTTCGAGCGGGCCCCGTTCAAGCTTACATCGGAGATGATGGCGGTCATGGGCGGTTCAATGGATTCGCAAGCGTTCAAGCAGTTCGAGGAGCTGTGCGTCAAGTCCTTCCTCGCATCTCGGCCGTACGCCGACAAGCTCTCACAGATTGTGCTTCTCATGATGGAGAGCGGACTGCCTTGCTTCAAGCCCGAGAGTGTCAAGCACTTTAGAGACAGATTCGTGCTGGATCGCAACGAGCGCGAGGCCGCCGATTTTGTCAAGGATCTCATCAGGAAGAGTCACGGAAGCTACTCTACAGGTTTCTATGATGGATTCCAGCTTATGACGAATGGAATCCCGTATTAGATGGATGTCGACGATTCACAACCATCATATTTTGTTCTTTTGTTGGTGTATTTATTTTTGGGGATAATCCGAAATCGAGTAATAACAGCCTCCCCAGCTGTTCTGATAGATTTGAATCTGCATCCTCTTGCGAACTTTGCTTTCACTCTTCTATGTCTACACCGCTCTAGTCCCATGTATCGCGCTTCTGTGCCACAACTACCTGGCCTGCCAAGAGCTTAATACGCCGAGGTAATATTTTAGGACAGCAAGCCCAAAAAAAAAAAAAAAAAAAACTTGGCCATACCGCCCAAAAATAAAGTGATAACCACCCAAACAACCTTCACGCCCCATTCGGCCAAGAAAGGGGCCCATAAGGGTTTCCGGATATCAACTTTTGGGAAGCGGGGAGGCTTATGTCTAGACCTGTCCAGAAAGAAAGAAAGCACGGCAGAGTGTTATATAGCTCTTGACCCCATGTCCAATATCAGATTTAACAGTCCGCTAGCCTCGGAAGCATCTCCCACTTTAGGCGCTGGGGAGGGGGGGACCACACTTTTTTTCTGTTCTCTTTTGAAATTCTGACATAAGGTCTTGGCAAAAACGATAGATAGAACCAAAGACAGAGAACACAAGAGAAAAAAAAATCCTGCCGCTGTTGCCTATTCCTTTCAATGTACCTTGATAGCAGCCCTATATTAGACTTTTTGCATAAGCTCTTGTTTTTATCGATTTTCTCCTCTCCAAATGTTACGTAGCAGACGGCGGGACTCCACCGCATCTCTGCAATTGGCAGGTGTGATTGGTCGATTTGCTACGGAGTATGTTGAAATCGGAGAATGGGTGGGGTTTTTGCTTGTGTACCTGTCTGTGCCTGGCTGGCCCTTTTTCTGTGCCCAGGCAACCCCTGGGGGGGGGGGGGGGGGGGGGGGGGGGGGGGGGGGGGGAACCGGGGTAGGCTTGAAGGTTAAGCTCCCTCCCCGCCGCCTTGTTTACTTTTAGAGAGAGAGAGAAGAGAGAAGGTGTGTGTGCGCCTGTCTGTGGCTTTTTCAGCACACCGCATTGGAGAAAAAGCTCCGAGACGACCGTGTCCAATGGATTCGGCACCTGTTGTGTTGTTTAATGGGTTTGGAGAAAAATGCCCACGGGCTTTTTCTAGAAGAGGGGGGTTTTTTGTGGGATGCGGCTCGGCGTCCCAACTCGTCGGCGGATGTTTGTTGAATGAGGCCGAAGGTGGCCCGGTAGGTAATCAAGGAGCACTGTTTTTCATTTGTGGTATTTTTTTTATTTTTTTTTATTTTTTATCGGTTCAGCACCGTCGTGAAACAACTTTGGTTTCTTTTTCGAGTTCGATAAACAGTTAACAAAAAAAAAAAAAAATCAGCTTTGTTAATACAGAAAGGAGAATGTACTATATACAAGGATAAGGTGCCAATGACCATGACCATGATCATAACATGATGGTCACAATGATGCTGCTGCTGCAAGTCGGCAGACGATGTACACAAGATTTTCAATAGCCTCTTTAACATGCAATACCAACCAACCCCAGTTCAACAACACAAACACCCCGCCTTTTTTTCTTTCTCTTGTTCAAATCTCGAGAATTACCAGGGGCCCGATACGCAAAAATGAGCAGGGCAATGGCAGGTCAGGCCGGGCTCGCAAGGGTGCATGCAAAGCAGTAAATTTCCCGGTTCGCTTCAAGGTCTGAGTTTTGTGTTGCTTCCATTTCCATTTCCCTTGCAAAAATTGGTATGCAATATCAGGTAACCGCATAATGGTCTATCCGCTTCAAGTGCTCTGTTAACTCTCTGGCTGCAACGTTAGTTTGATTTTTTTCTCTCGATCGCTTGCTGCATCTTGCCTCGGCTTTCTTTTTTTTTGTTTTCTCTCGCCTCTTTTTCTTCTTTTGAACTTTTCCCTTTTTTGGCACAATTTTTTTTTTTTCAGCTCTGTTGCTGCATGTGCGTGGGCAGGTTATACGTGGCATAATCAGTGTGCACAAATGCCCTGTCGACGATGGGGACGGATTCAATGACATATTGCAGACTCTCCCTGTAATCGCCGTGATAAAATCATGTTTTTAGCAAACGAAACCCACGGGTTTGACCTCAAACCTCACAATAACAAGGGGATGACGAAAATAACTCACGCTAGATCATGGCTGTCCTTGAGGCTGGTGCTTGCGTCCAGCACAATGTCAACCTCCACAGTGAGCTTATCGCCCGAGTGGTAGGCCTGCAAGCCTTGGATCTGCTTGATGGTCTTGGCGAAACGCATGGTCAGGTAAAGCAAGATGTTTCGCTGGTCGGCCGTGGCCGAGAA
Source organism: Pyricularia grisea (assembly GCF_004355905.1). Taxonomy (NCBI): domain Eukaryota; kingdom Fungi; phylum Ascomycota; class Sordariomycetes; order Magnaporthales; family Pyriculariaceae; genus Pyricularia; species Pyricularia grisea. The sequence goes on along the minus strand of NW_022156717.1, from coordinate 1,315,476 downwards.
GCCAGCCAGGTTCTTGATGTGCTCGCCCGCGTTGCTGGACCAGTTGATGATGACGACCAGGGACAGGAGGAGACCGCCGAGGGCGTCCAGCCACCAGATCTTCAAGAAAGAACCGGCTATTTTTTGGGTGTTTACTTTTGTTAGACCACTGTATGGATGGCTTGGTAAAAATGCTTCGTAGAAAAAGAAAACTCACCAATCGGGAATGCAATGGAGCCTGCGTTGAATATTACGTCCGTAAGTGCATCGGCGGCTCTGAGTACGGTATAACCCGTAATTGGTTAGTGGTCTACACCGATTATCTTGGCGCACGGGGTATACGGGATATGTGGCGGACGGATGAGTGCTTATCAAGTTTGGGCATTACTTACAAGGCCTGTACGCTCGAGTTCTTGACGAGACGGCACCACAACCAGCACATGCCCTTGATGACAATGGTGGAGAACATGATGGCGATGGCCGGGATTCCGCTACACAACAAGAGACGTCAGTTTCAGAGAAAGCAATCATCCCCGTCACCTACTTTGGTGACTTTTTAGGACTCCCAAAAGCCACTACGGAAGGACTTACAGGTTGATTACTTCGTGGTCCCCGCTCATCAAACGCGTAATGGCCTCGAGTGCAACCTGGCAAAACGCCGTACACATGATGATGGAGAAGACAAGGACTCCGATAGGCTCCAGTCTCCTGCGTCCAACGGGGTACCGGTACTGGTCCTGCTGGGTAATGGTCCAGGTGGTGACCCAAACGATTGCCGTGCTCAGGAAGTCGAGGGCGGCGTCGACCAAACTGGCCAGCACCGACACGGATGGGACCGTGATGATGACGGCAATCTTTCCGGCAAGGAGGATGGCGTTGGCGGCAAAGTTGATGTAGATAGCCAGGGTCACGATGGGCGCAGTGCTGTCGACATTGTCATCCTCGATCCATGGGATGTCATGCTTTTGAACCAGGGGCGTCTCCTCATCCGGGTCGTGCACCTCGTCGGTCCCGTCGTCATCCTCAGGCAACATCAGCAAAGGCGTAGTCTCGGTATGCCGGTAAATGTCCTGCGGGGTCCGCTTAACCTTGCGATTGGCAGCCGGTGTACCGGTGCCGCTCGTCCCGCCGGGTGAGGTGCCCCTCAGTGACTCCGTGCTGGGGGTACCGTTGCTTTGATGCTCCTCCGAGATGGTCTCGGGGATCTCCACGCCCCTGAAGGCCGAAGCGGGCATATAATTATACTCATTCAACAGGTCGTGAGGCAGGCTGGAATCCAGCAGCCTGTCAATATAAAGATACTGTTGAATGAGATAGTTGGTGCGCTCGTAGTACTCCCGGATGGGCTTCTTCATCTTGCGAAGCTCCTCGTCGGTTTTCCAGTACTTTTCCCATTGGTAACGGGGGTTGTTCTTGCCTATCAGGCGCATGGAGCGCATGTGCGGACCGTTAAGGATGGCACTGAGACGGCGCTCATGATCGCGGGCCCGGTTGTGCTCATCGGCATCCACATCATCGGCGTAGCCACCGGACTCCTCGTCGTGAGGGCCGGCGGGATGAGTGGAGGAGGTGAAGGAGCCACGCGATCGGATAAGGCTGGCAAGGGCACTGTTTCCCTTTGGTGCTACGGGGAACGGGTGATCATCGCCCTGGAGCAAAAGAAACGAGGACTGGCGCTTGTACGACGACGAGCTGCCGCTGGGGGACGTCATGGTGGACACTTAATATCAGGGGTTTCGGGTGGTCTTGGTGTTGGTGTGGTTGTGGTGTGTGCTAGTGAGAGTATGCAGTGTACAGCAGGGGGTGCGCGTAGCAAAGAAATGATGCAGACCCGGAAAGAGGGATGGGGTAGTAGGTACGGAGTAAAGGAAAGGAAAGGACAGAAAAAGCAACTATCGACCAGTACGTAATGTGAGGCTATTCACGGGTGATGGCAATGATGGGTGATGCCAAATAACGACCCAAATAATTTTTAGCTTAGCCCAGCAAACCGTCTGAACCGGGTTCGAATCCTTTTTCGGGGTCTTTTGCGTAGATGCCAAATTGACAAATGAAACTAAAAATTTCCAAAGGATACCAGTTAACGCAATAAAGAGAGTGAAACAAGTTTTGATCGCCCAACGAGCCGCTAAACTGCGGTTGTTTTTGATTTAGGCAATTGGCGGACGATGGTGATCTTTGTGATAACTTTTTTCTGCAGAGAGCGACCAAACGTCGGAAAGGGCAATGTAGAAAATTAACAAGCAAAAAAAAACAAAAAAAAACAATAGCGTAGAATTACTGTAGGAGCGCAGATGGAAATTTTGGTACCGCTGCCGGTGGTTAATGATCTGCAGAGCGGCAACGCATGCGACCGCTACCCACAGCCCACCAGCCCTCTCTTGTTTCGCCCAGACTGCCTTGACTGCACTGCACGGCAGGCAAACCAGACCATAAAAAAAAAAAAAGTCGGGGCCAATTCGAGGACTCGGACTGGTTCAAAACGACTCGCCCACACTGACCCAGACAGACCCTTAATCCAACACCAAAAGCCAAATCAAACCCTTTCACCAGGGCGTCGAGTGCAACTTTTCCCGGGTACCATCTAATCTCATTTCAATTGATTGAAACCACATAGTTGGGGCGCGGTCCGACTCATTCGGGCGAAAATCTTGCCGATGAGTTTAGAGAAAATAAAATAATAATGAAAAAAAAAAAACTCTAACAGATACAGCCACGCTTGGCATGGAATTCTTGTTGACAATATTGTCAACTACATTTAGTAACGCGATTGAAATGGCTGTCGATCTTGTGTTCATACTTGGTAGTTTTCGGTAGGTAGTTTGACCATTTTGTTTCAATTCGGTTCAGGGCGAATAGGAATTGAATGGGGGCTTGGTGGGATCGATTGAGATGCCCGGGCGGGTTTGACGAAACAAGATCCTCCCCGCCTTACATTCGCCTCATATCGCCTCGGCGCAGATCCTACAAGTAACTCCATGTAGCCAAAAAAGTTACCCCGATGGACCTTTGGGGTTTGTTATACAAAGCTGCTTCGGCTGAACTGAGCTGAGTGCAACACGTACTGAGTGAGTGGGGTTCAGCCTATGGGTTGCAACGAGCTGCGTTTAGGTGCCTTTGCAGTAGCTTAAGTGCAACGACGAGCTAAAAAAAAAAAGGGTGTGCTTTTTCTGGGTGCAAGTCTGCAACTAATGAAGGCCTACCACCTGGCATGATATCATCAGTTGATCCTGTAGGGCAAGTGGGAGCTTTCGTCTTGATATTGCCTCATTTGGTGTTCATCCACGTGGATATCCTTTGTCCCTTGATCGATGATTTTTCCCGTCTTGCATACATGAGATGAGCGGCTGGCGAATTCCAACGACGCTAATAGTATAGACAAAAAAAAAACATCTCATGCTTGCCTTGCCTGCCATAAGTCTCTGCTTCCTTCTTACGCAATGCAATGTTCGATGTCTGTGGGTTACCTACCCCTTATGCAAATGTTTCGTCCGAGTCAAAACCTCGATGCGCATGCAAAACTCAACACTAGCCGTCCAAACCGGATAAAAGTGGATTTTGTCTGTTCTATTCCCTATGAACGCATTAAACCTCAACAAGTTATTCCCACACGAGTGCTTCCTTCCGAGTATACGGTCAGCGCCATGCAGGAGGCTAGCTTTGGTGTTGCGCGATGTCGTAAATTTGTGGTATGCATGCCATTAAAAGTGCCGCCGCCCAAGAACTTTTTCTGACGGGAAAGTCGACACGAGGACAAAAAAATAAAAATTAAAACGCCAGCCACAATCCCCAAATCAATCTCTCACTATCCATTAGAACCAAAACGCTGCGCCCGATGCAAGCTCCATTAAAGATCCCTCCCCTCCATCGTCAGGGCGGCCCGATGGCCGATCAACACGAACCAACACCCCCTAACCAGGAGCAAACTCATCGCTAGTCCAGGCACTGATGTCATTTTTCAACGTGTTCGATCGACGACTCTGCCACGCTAAAGATGTAGGGTTGGTCCCTAGGACTGGAACTCGATCTGACAAAATGAAGAGTGATAGGGGAGCATGTCCATGCCTGTGACACTTTGGGTAAACCTTTTGCGACAAAACAAAAGTCTCACGGCTGAGCCTTAACTGGAGTACTTCAAAAATTCTCGGTTAGTCAGTATGCATAACACGATCACGACATGCACACCGGTCGGTGCGCTCCGCCCGAGATTGCCTTTGCCAAGAAAGACTTGTTGCCAGGCACATGCACATGCAACAAAAAAAGAAAAGAAAAGAAAAAGCCAAGACATAGGATCGGTTCCTTTGTGCACCTTTGATTCTCAAAGTGGCTGCAAAATTTCCGTATGACCGTAAATACGGCTAAGACTTGCAGCGAAGAAGCACTCAAAGGGGAAGAAAAGTAAAAGTCACCGAAGGAAAACCCAAATCGAGGCTTGCACGATCAACCGCAACGGTGAACATGAGGAGGAACACACCAAACCAAGCCTTGCCCAGGGGTGTTTTGCCCCAAGTTCAGCCTAGACTGATCTAAAGCCGCGACATGCAAAGCAAACAAGTATTAAGCTCTTGCGTCGCTTGGAAGAGGCGACAAGCTTTGAATTTGGCCATTATCTTCAATTTCAAGCAATGATGTGCGGACCCTTGAAATTACTGGATCCTTTGTGCATATACTAGTACCAATAGTAATAATTACTCCGATTGTTACCCAGTTTTTCTATTTCTATTCCAGAATTACCAAGCAATCAAGATAGGTAACCATGATAATTTGCCCCGAGTTCTCTCGTGTTCGCCTTGCATCAAGCAGAAAGAAGATCGATCCCTGATTTGGCTTAACCACGGACCACAAATGATAATCCAAAAGTGGTTCAGGGGCAAACATAGAAAAGCAAGGGAACCGAAAAAAAAAACTTGATGAAAAGAAAATAAACAAAAGGATTGGACTGCAGTGGCAAAGGAAAAGAAAAGATCTAACGTCATTTGACGGGTACAGAGAGAGTATGAATTACAGATGTATCCAGTCCTTTCGCTTGTCTTGTTCCACATGCTTAGTAGCTGAGAGAAGAAGTAGATAGCCCCTGCATAGTGTTCTCTTCAGCTCACCCTTGGCAGTAATGTAAGTGGCACAGAGTATATTCATTGTGAATTCTTGTTTCTCCGCCTATTATATTATTTTTTTACTCCTTATTCTGGCACACAAAATTTCCAACTGGCTTCGTTGGTGAATATGTACAGCTTTACCGCCGCAAACGCCTCTCCAAAAAGCAGAAGATTGTTGTCTCTCGTGTTTTGTCCAGCCGGTTCTATCCTACCCCCAGAAGACCCAGAAAATAAGGTTGATGGAGACGGGCGACGGCGGCTCTCTTGTCGTTGCTAGTACTACTGGTTTAAAACAGACAGGAGAAAAAAAAAACGAAGAAAATGTGGGCTTCGACGCCATAACGGAATACGAGAGACTTTTACTACTGTACCTCCTCACTTGCTTTCTTAACCCCCCCTCCTTTTAAGTGCTTACTACTTGCAGCATGCAATTAGCGATCACGCAGCCAAACGCACGGCAGGACTTGAGAAGAAAATTCACACAGAGAGGGCTGCGATTTGTGCATGACAAGATCACGGCATGTTCCGCAGCCTAAATAGGTACATAATACGATTCTTTTCGCAGCTGATATTGCATCTCGTTGTTTCAATTCGTCAACGCGAACAAGAAAGAAGCCACGGAGAGAACGTCTCCTGTCATCTATTTCCGCATCGGGTTCCTAGATTGCTAATTCTAGGCTAGACAAGGGTCTGGCCGGGGGCGTGGATGACGGAAGGAGAATGATAGGTGGTCTTCTTGCTAAAATTCTTAGCAAAGCGGTGAACCAGCGGCCCACTAGAGCTAGGTCTAGTCTAGTTGAAAGTAAGATAAGGCGTCCATCGGGTTGCCTGTCCCTTATTTTTCTTTCCTAATGTGCGACTTGTCTTTGTGGGCAAAAGCTTGAGTGCGCGTCTCATAAATAGATCGACGCTGGAGTGGTTTAGCTTCGAGGTCATGGGAGCTGCAAAGCTGGGGAGTGAAATTGGTGGTTATTTATTGAAAAATAAAATTGAAATGTGACAATGGTCAATTATCAATCAAGACGTCGCATCACGTTCTATTTGCGGAGCAATCAATCAGCTTACAGGAAAATACGACGGAGAAAACCAGATTCTGGCCCCGAAAGACACAACTTGTTGCTGCAGGCCAATTCCTTTGCGTGGTGCTGCTGCTTTTACTGCGAGGCACGGTTCTTGCCGCGCCTACCCTACCACGAAATAAGACACACGAATGAACATGGAAGGTATTTATTTGGTACCAGAGTAAAAGGGCGGCCGGGGTGGCATCATCTCGATCGTTCCCTCCCGTTGCCCCCCGCCCGACCTTCCAAGTTATTCTTCATATCTCTATCCATGAAGATCAGACCGTGAAAAGCAATTGGACACGGCGGAGAAAAGTGAACGACCTGCGATGTGGATCAATAAACTTGGGGCATGGATTGTTGTATTAGCAGGGGAAGGGGGGAACCGTCTATGTGGAGAATCTACTTTTTCTCTTGTGGCTCCCGTCCTGATTGCCTTGCTACGGATTCCTTGCCTCAGAATATCCCACCTAATCATGAACCAATATTACGATGCGTTGCAGAAATTATACGATGCACTGATATATGGGGCTCAAGGGTGATTAGAGTAGAAAAGAGTAAATAGCAGGAGGATTCCGTCCGGCACAGAATTAGAGAGAATAAACAGAAGAAAACGACGTAAAAATAAAGAAAAATGGAAGATCAAAGTTTCGGACAGCCGGTCGTTTCGGGATGTTTCTTCGTCGTGGGCGAACCAGCATGTCAGGCCATAAAAGCAAGAATAAATCAGACAGAGCGGCCATGGTGACCAAGAAAACAAACAAACAAATGGATGAAGAGTTTCAGTGGCACTCGGGAACGCATTCACGACTACAGTATTGATACCTACCCCAGCCAATACAAGCTGCGCAGTGGTAGCACGCGGTGGATAAGGGGCAGCAGCGCACAGCACCCACGGTATGATTGATGCCGTACGGACCTGCAGCTTCCAAGGCCAGGCCGCCATCTGAACCAGAACCAATCTCTTCAACCGGGGATTTGGACAACGATGTCCGGGATGGCGATTGGGTCAAGGCTATCACATCGGGGGCACGTCTCGGCCTCTTCTTACATGCTACGAAACCTTTCTCCCCGCTCAAGCCTTATTTGATTCCATGTTTTCTTGCATGTCTCTCTATCTGCTGCCTCTATACACAAGCGCCGAGCCGAGGGGGTCATGATTGTTCGTGTTGCGGAGGTCGCACGTTGCTGGATGCTCATGGATGCTGTAAAGAAGCCGCTTGAGTGGGGAATCAATTCGACAAGTTAATGCAGGGCTTTCCGAAAGCGCCGGCCGCTAATGACCTGCACCCACCAATGGAATGGGTGTGTAAAAAAAAAAAAAAAAAAAAAAAAAAAAAAAAAAAAAACAAGAGGACTCTCTCCATGAACTTAAGCACTGCCTGTACCGTGAAAGGATGATCGACGATCTTATAGCACACAAAGCAGGAAACAAAACCAAGTACCAAGTAATTATCTTGCAGACCTATAACAGAAATCGGCAGTGAATAAATCCCGAGGACGGTACAGTGACAAAAAAACAGCGGCCAATATTTCCCTAAAGGTCCAAACCCGCGCCTGGGTTACCAACTTGGTTGGTTGTCAGTGACCAACACACCCCCCACCCTTTCAGCCAAGCGCTCCTAGCGAGCAGTAAATTGTAGCTACATTACCTATCTACACACCAACGCCCCCAGAAGCGTCTGGCTGACAGGGAGACGAAGAGCACAAGAGAGCGCGGGCGGTGCAGCAGGTGCTTTTTTGTCTTTCTCTGCTGCCCTGGAACAGCCCCAGTCGCCCTTAGCGTCCCAACCAACGGTATCCATGTTCCAACCGGGCATGCCCAGCCCTGACCCCTGCTCAGAACCCTTGCCTGGCCCTTAGTTCCCTTTTTCGGTCTTGACTACTACCGTCCAGCTCCCGGGCGCCGCTCACTCACTCTCGCACACATCATTGACTCCCCCTGGCCCATTTGGACGGGCAACTGACTGGACTTGGACTTTTTTTTGCATGGCACCACTTTGCATTAACATTTTTTTGCTGAAAACTTCGACATCAACTCTCCTCGTCCCTTTCCCGCCTCATCCCTCCATCTTCCGAAATTCTTCAACTTCGTATCGATTTGTTCTTTGAAGGTGTGCACGAGCGCTGGACAAAGTGCATAGCTAAGCGGGGGATAAAAAGAAGAGACTGCCTATCGGACATCTCATACAGAGAAGGCCCTTATACATTTTTTTTATTATATTTCATTTATTGTTCCTATTTTATTTGGCCACAGCGGCCTGTTTCCTATTTTCGTCCCGTTTCGTCCTTCATCAGAAGGAAGTAGCTACATACCTACGCCTTGGTCCGAACTCGTGTGCGCGCGCGCGCTTGTCACGCACCAAACCGCAGCTACCATTCGTTCACACATCCAACTCTTGTTGCCTGTCGTCCCAAACTTTTTCTGCTGCCTATTCCGCCACCCTGCGAGCGCGACATCAAAATTCAATCATAGACAGTACGAAGGGACCAAAAAAAGAGTCCCCCATTGGAATCACTTCCATTCACCTGCATGCATCTTACGTTGTGTGCGAGGTAGCTCGGCCATTCTTTTCGGTATTGTCTTTTTTGTATTGAAAGACAATCATTGTTATAGTGTGAGTTTCTCTTTTCTTACTGCTGGCTTGGATTTGTTGTGTCGTTCATCGATCAGCCCGCCGCGAACTCGTTTGCAATGAGAACACACGACCCCGCGACAGTCAGGAGCCACGGCCGCATCTCATGAGAAGGCCCGAAGACCAGGCCCGCCTGGTTCCCCAGCAGTCAGTCCAACAGGCTTCAGACGTCAGCAGGCTGGTCCTCTACGGTGTCCAGCGGGATCACTCCTGCATTGGCACCGTTGCACCGGCAGCGATGGTCATTAAGCTCCGACCCTACCCGATTGCTTCAGCTACTTGCATCGAATTTTTCACCAACTGCGCGGCGGCTTTTCGGGAACGTACATGTCCAGACGAGCAATGCTGACAACAAACCTGAACTGCAATACGCAGTCACCCGATCGCGTGTCTCTCTCACTGATCTACTCGGAAATCTTCCCAACCGCTCGCTACCCAACCGATATCGAATTCTCGTCGATCACGAACCGCGCCTACAGAAGCAAACCGCCTGGCAGGATCCTTGCGATCTAATTTCTAGAAACGACTTCTACCTCACAAAACAAACTTTCTTTTGATCAATTCATAGGCCGTACGAGGTCAACGAGCGGCCCCGGCGGCTCGAAAACGATTCTATATGCCTAGATTCCCAGTTTCTTTCGGTAAGCGGAGGTCGACCGCAGACAGCTTTGAAAATGGTGCTGTAGCAGCAGAACCATCGTTCCGCGTCCTCGAGAGGCCCGATGCCTCCAATGGCAAATCTTTCGATGGTGGTGTCCGGAACTCGGCCTACAAGCCAGCCCATAATCCGAAAGCTTCCATCTCAGTCGACCTCGCCCCGATGGATGACAATATTTTTGCAGACCTGACCACCACAAATCGGTACGTACCATAAAAAATGTTCTTTTTCTTTTTCGATCGTGCCGCTGCCCGTTAATATACGGAAAAGCAAAAAGAGCTAGGATTTGGTGGTTCCATTTAAAAATTCGTGTCTCAGTCTCGCATGACACATGGTTTTGGCAGAAGCCCCATGCTGCCTTGGTTTGGCAAAATTAGCTGGCCTGTGCTAGGTGCCTAGAATCAGCCTCAGCCCCATCGCAGCTCAGGGGCTACAACCCCGTGGGCCCTGTACTGGGAGAAAATCAATTTCGTACCTAAAGCATCGCCATTGCTAGTTTATGCTAACTGAAAGCTCAAGTAGTGGCAGCGGTCTGTCAAATAATACCACAAAATCCTCATTAACCGACATTTCCTCTCGACACAGCAACGCCTCCACTGCCCCATCCTCTACCCACGAAAACACTGCTGCCATCCCCGAAGACTCGAAAAGGCCAGTCCCAAAGAAGTCATACCAAGATATTCCTCTCCCCCCAATTCCAAAATCGTCGAGCAGCGGATTCCTCAAGGCTGCTGGCCGAACCTTCTCATTTGGAACAAAGAAGCACCAGTCTTCGGGCTCTGCGGGACAGGAGTCAGATATGCAATCCTCAATCGACCAGCACGGCCCAGAGCAGCTATCCAGTGTAGGGAGACCTCGTACGACGACAACGTCGACAACTAGCACAGCCACACCACCCAAGCTTGACGACGAATCAAGCTCTTTTGACCTTGGTGGAGATTTCAGCAAGATGCTCAGCTTTGAGAAGAGGAAGAGCACACTGACGTTGAAGGATGACCAGAACGGTCGTCAGGCTCTGGGGCCGCGTTCTTTGACTGGCAATCGTCTGAACCAACCTCAGCCTTCGCCATTGACGATTGACAAGACCTCGCGGATAGAACCCTCACCATTCTCTTGGGGAAGCCATCACTCTGGAGACGTCCTGCTGCACAGCTCGAACCATGGCAACGAGAATGCCCCACCAGTTCCGAGACATGGTTCTACATACTCATCGAGGCCCCAGGGCCCATCTCAGTCGTCTTCAGACGGCAGCCTCCTGGCAGGTCACCCCGGCAATGATCGGAGATTTTCTGGAGAGGGTGAAGGAGAGGACACATCACTGTTGAAAGATATTTCTACAGCCACCAGATTCCTAAAGAGTGGTGGTCCACAAACCGGTAACGGTCGGTATCGGAGGGACGAGGACACTCTGGGGTCGGGCTACAACCAGGTTTCAAGCCCCAGAGATGATGAAGACCTTTTCGACACAAGCCTAGTGAACTCGAGTAGAGCGGCAAGGCGCTACGTCGCTGAGAAACCCAGCCCACCCCGCAACAAGGTCATGACTCCGGCCGAATTTGAAAGATACCGTCAAGACAAGGAGAGGGGTTCGGATAGTGGCGACAAGTCTCCTACGAAGGGTGACGATGACGATGATGAGGATATCAACTATGACGACGATGATGATGAGGTGGAGAAGTCGAAACAGGCTGCTAAGCAAAGGCAAAAGCAAGAGGCACACATGACAGTGTACCGACAGCAAATGATGAAGGTTACCGGCGAACCGGCTACTGGCGTTTCTGCCCGTCCTGGATTTTCGGCTTCATTCAGCACACCCAACCTGCTCCAGGCCCGTGGACCGTCCCCCAACAAGTCTGTCGACGCTTCTGGCGAGTCGGATGAGGACGAGGAGGTTCCTCTCGCAATCTTGGCCGCACACGGATTTCCGAACAAGAATCGCCCACCACACCGCCTCAGCTCAATGATGTCAAACCCCAACCTCAAGGTTGCTGCTCAAACAAGCTACGCTCGCCCGGGCTCTGCGCATGGCGAATCTCCTGTCTCTAGTGGTCCATCGCCCTCAGGCGGTCGTCTACCAGCATTTGCCAGGAATCTTCCCCAAGATCCCTTTGTCGGAGCTGGGCTCGTGAACCATCCAGTTAGGGAGAGTCTTTCATTTGGTGCTGGTGCGCCCGCTGCCCTCCAGACCCCTGGCGTGCCGCCTGGAGGTCTGGTCGGCGTCATTGCCGGCGAGGAGCGTGCTCGTGCTCTGCGTCGGGGCAGCCCTGCCATCGATTCACACAAGCCACTGATGCCCATGGCAGGGCCAGGAGGCTTTGATCCCCTCGGCGCCGTTCCCTCCCATATGATGTACCCTGGCCCCAACCCTCGACCGCTCTCGACTGTAGACCAAACGCAAGCACAAATGAACCAGATGCAGCAGTTCATGCAAATGCAAATGCAGTTCATGCAGTTGCAAATGATGCAGACAAACGGCAATCGCATGTCACAAATCCCCCAGATGGCACCACAGATGCCAGGCATGCCCGGCGGGCAGATGCTAGGCAACGGAATGATGGGCAGCCCGGGCGACATGCGACACAGTTTCGTGGACAACGGCTCTGTGTTTGACCTACCTATCCGCCCCGAGCAGCATGGGCGCAGTATGAGCATGGTGCAGCCCAGCTCGGCCTCTTGGATCCAGCCACCTATGCAAGGCCCCGGCCCCGGTTATGCTCCAAGCATCCGTGTTCAAGGTGCAGGCTATGCGCCCTCCATCGCACCGTCTGAGAGGAGCAACATTGGCCTTCCCGGACGCTACCGGCCTGTGTCTCAGATGCCTGCTGCTGCCCCTGCGGACCCCCGCAAGAGCACGAATATGTCAGGCGCTCTTGGTTGGGACCAACCACGCACCAAGAGTCCGCTCGGGTTTGGCACAGCCAAGACACCTAGCCCGGGCCCGGATGCGGCTCACAGCAAAAAGACCATCAATGTGGTCGCTGCGGATGACGAGGACGAGGACGACGAGCAGGCCTGGGCTGCTTTGAAGCAGAAACGGGAAAAGAAGCGGTCGATTTGGAAGTCTAAGAAGAGCTTCGGAAGCGACATCTCCCTCATGATCAAATAAACGACTCGAAAGAAGCAGCTCACTGCTGCCTGAAAAGATGCTCCTTTGTCATTCTTTTTCTCGCATCATTTTTTTTGCGGAACATAGCGTTCGGTGTGGCAGGGAAGACGATATTTTCCTTCTCTGTGTATGCATTCCTGGATCGTCTTTATCTGTTTGGATGTTTTGTGTTTCTGGCCACTGGTTGGAAACTAATCTCGCTTCACACTACCTTACGTTCGTTTTTTTCTTCTTCTCTTTCTTGGTTTTGGTGTTGGGCTCGCGCATATACAAGAAATATTTAATCTGTTGCTTGTTTTGGGTACTTGGATCTTTATTTTGATTGCACTTGTTTGAAAAGCACAACACCTCGTCACAGCAAAAATCTGCCTTTTGTATACCTCCAAGCGGGCCCACAAACCCTGTCACTAAAAGTGCATGCGTTATTATTTCTTTGTTTGCACACAGCGGCATTAGTTTGTCAGTTTTGGTTGCGTTTTTTGCCCTGACTTTACATTCCTTTACTTGTTGTGTTCTTCTTGTTGATCAGGTGGTACGGATGAGCGGCAGGAACGGGAGAATTAAAGTAGAGAGGAGACGGAGGAGGGCAACGAATTTGTACAGTGGATAGTTTTCTATGCATGAAAGAACGGCGTCATGATAGACAGATCCAAAAATGGGCGCAAATGGCAAAGATGGAAATAAAGAAAACTCCAATGCCTACATGCAATGTTTTGGGTGGAAGCCTGTAGTATCTACGCCAGCTTCGTCCATAATTTAATTAACAAGCCTCTTAAATCATGCATTCACTATATTAAGTCCTAATGAATTGTTCATGTTTCTTCAATTGTTTATTTAATTTCTTTTTAGTGCCAGATAAGTCTGAAAACCCCAGTGGCATAGGGAGATGTCGTATCAGACTCTTTGTCATGCTTGGTTACTTGGCTCTCTTCTTTTTTTTTTCTTTTGCTTTTTCCTTCTGTTTATATTCCACTTCACTCAGTCTTTCCGGCAGCCCAATCCCTCCTCCTGACGCCCATCTCGACGGCAGCCAGGCCCCAGTCCTCGCCGTGGTTGTGGCTACCCTCGATGACTCCTGCGCGGGCCTTGGCCTGGTCGTCGGTCAGGACAGTCAGGACGCCAAAGATGACGGGGACACCCGTGTCGAGCTGGACGCGCATCAGGCCGTGGGAGACGGAGTCGGCAATGTACTCAAAGTGCATCGTCTCGCCCTTGATGAGGACGCCGATGGCGATCAGGGCGTCAAAGGGACCGGTGGAGGACGCATCGCTGGTCGGGAGCGCGGTAAGGTCTGTCGTCGAGGAGCCGAGGAGGTCGCCGGCCGTCAGGGATGGGCCGGAGCTTGAGGTTTGGAGCTGGGATGCTGAGTAGAGTCTGTTGTTTTTTTGGTTTGTCAATAACCGAAAACTAGAGTGTAAAGCATTCTGACCATGAATCAGACACCGAGACGTATTTCTCCCTATCTGGACAAAGTCCAAGACGAAAGTTGGAGAAGAAAACAAAAGGGGACAAGGGGCGGGCTTGACCTCTGCACGGCGATTGGCAGCTCCCACGACCCCGGGACGCTCTGCACGACTATGTTGGATTCCTTGACGCCGCATGCCAACAGCTTGGCCTTTGTGCCGGCCAGCAACGGCTCGATGATGGTCTCGTTCCAGCGCGCGTGCACGATTCCGATGCGCAGGGCGGACCCGTCGTGCTGCTGCGGGGTTGGGCCTTTGGTGTGCATTTTTGGGGTTTTGCTTGTTGGGGTCTGGTCTGGAGAAAAGGTTGCTTCTCGATTGTGTGTTTTGTTGCTATTCTGTTTTCGTTCCTGGCGTGTTTTTTTGGTCGAGGATAACGTTTTTTGCTAAAGAGGATTGGCCCGACCTTGGATAGATGCTTTGGTTGTTGGATTGGAGAGGGGTAAAACAAAAAGGGTACGTCTACTTTACCTTACTCTTGGCTGAGCTATGATGCTTGTTTCAATTGAAGCTCCCTTGCGCGCGCGCATGCAATCAGTGGACGGGGTGGCGCGAATGCGGGGAACGAACTTGTGTGAGCGTGAGAGTGTGTATGTGGGCGGGGGCGAACAGGGGTGGTGCGATTGGACCTTGGCAAGTGACGTCTTGGCTCCGATAGAGATGCATGTTTTTCTTCGAGTTGACTAACACGTACGTCTTGCTTACTGATCTTCAAACCCACATAGGTTGATTTGAACGCATATTGTAAGCTTTCTGAGTTGCTGACGAACAGTTTTGAAAGGCACTTGGAAGCTAAGTTCGGTACCTCAAGGTGGAGTCATTTGCAAGAGTCTCTTCAAGATGTTTGCAGATAGCCACAACGAGTCTCGTACCTGCCTCGTTCTCCTACCATGTTGGTTAGGGGGCCGGAAACGGTAAGAGCGATATGGCAAAACATATGATAGCTTCCATACCTTCCTTCCCCGAATGATGATCAGAAACAGAGGATTCAATCTCGCGGATGAACCTGCAGATGGCGATGGGTTGTCTTTTTTTTTTTTTGCCCCCGTTCTTTTCCATCGCAACCAAATCGTCCGTCGTCCGGGGTAGGCATCAACAGTCAGCGACAGGCTTGATTCAGCCCATGTTACAGACATGCTTATGCGGCAATCATTGACTTATTCTAGAAATTCTATCTGTCAGTTTTTTTTTTTTTTTTTTTTGTTCTTATTTACGTGTTTAGGGGCCTGAGAAAGCCTAGTACCCGAGACCATGCCCATTGCTCCCCTCCCGCAGGACACCGTCCGCCTCCTGCGCGGCCATGTGGTAATCAGTACGCCCGTCTCCGTGGTCAAGGAGCTGTTGGACAACTCAATCGATGCCAAAGCCACCAGCATCGAGGTGCTCGTCTCACGCAATACGGTGGACAGGATTGAAGTCCGTGACAATGGAGTAGGGATCGAAACTCGGGACTTCGAAGCGCTTGGGCGCCGTGGCCATACGAGCAAGTTGAAGTCGGCCGAAGAGCTGGAAACCATTGGCGGCACGTCTCTCGGGTTTCGTGGCGAGGCTCTTGCGGCCGTGGCTGCAGTCGCAAAGGTAACGGTCACCACAAGGACGGCTGCAGACGACACAGCAACTGTCTTTGACTTGCTTGCGAACGGCAAAGGGACGCTCAAGAACGCAATTAAGTCTACGCCTGTAGGAACAACAGTAACAGCTTTAGACATGTTTGAACGTTTACCAGTGCGGAAGAAGGTAGCCATCAAAGAGGCCAAGTCAACGATAGCCAAGATGAAGCAGCTTCTCACCGCCTATGCGCTAGCTAGGCCGCAGCTGAAGTTGGCCATCAAAGAAATAGGCGTGACTCATTCATGCTTTTCGTACTCACCTCGGCCTCATGCGACAATGAAGGCGGCCGCGATATGTCTGTTCGGACCGGACCTCATTGCGCAGTGCGTTGAAATGACCCACAGGACAGTCGCTTCGGCCAGATGCAAAGACCTCGCCGATGGTGTTGTTACTGACATTCCGGGCCAATATGACGGTTATATCGAGGTTGTCGCTCTTATCCCTGCTCAAGGTGCTGCCCCAGCCAAGATCTCAAACAAGGGTGCTTTCTTCTCTGTGGATTCTCGACCAGTATCCGCCTCAAGAACAGTTTTCAAGAAGATCTACAGTTGCTTCAAAAAATGCATTGCCAAATGTCTCGAGGCGTGCGATGATGAGAAGAAAGTCAAAGAACCCTTCATTGCACTGAACATTAAGTGTCCTCAAGGAGGCTATGATGTGAACCTTGAGCCTGCAAAGGATGATGTGCTTTTTACCAACGAGCAATGTATCATTGACGCATGTGATGCTCTGTTTGAGAAGACTTACAGGAATTCTCCTTTCCAGGGTGAGGTTGAGCGAATCTGCGATCTAACTCCAGGCAGTTCAATCGCCCCAGCGAAAGATATGGCAAAAATCAGCATTCTTGCCCAGAGTGATCCGCGGAGAGCCGGCGACATTGACTTCTCATCCGGTCCCAATCAACCAACGGATGCTTCTGGCCAGGTATCTGACCACTTATATGTTACTGTAAATGGTTGATGATCGGGGATTTTCTCTGACAATTTGAGTCTCTATTTAGGAGCCAGTGTCTGATGATATTGGTATTTACCATGCTGCGCATGTCAAGAATCCTCCCCACGAGAAGACAACATCAAGAGGTGGACCTCAATGGAGTGTCAGCATGATGGGTGGTGACAGCAGCGAGGATGAGGACTCACACCCAACACAGAATCAGTCTGCCAAACAGAAAAGTAATACTATCGGGTTGTGTGCTCAGTCGGACTCGAGTGTTCCGACCTCACCCCATCAAGAGGAAGAAGTTTCGCGGCCACTGGATGGGGTCAATCCTTGGATGCTTGCAAAAATGAACGCTGCTATCAAACAGGCAAATGGATCCCAACCTGTGCGTCCTGATGCACAAGAAGACATTCCAACCACTCCGTCATCCCCAACGTCGCGGGGCGAACCTCAAGGATCGCGTCCAGAGCTTGCCCCTGGCCAAGCATTCTGGGATAAGACCTCAACTATCGATGCTCCTGTGTCCCCACCACGTTTCCCTGCTATCAGAGATCTAGAGTTTCCAATATTTGGCCAGTCCTCAGTGCTGTCACCAATGTCAGCTCACCCTCTGATTCACGGAAGCATATTTCGAAGTCCTTCGCCGTCAAACAATCGAGAACGTCGGAAATCATCATGTCCACCTGAAACCGATCCTCAAAAAACAGCGCATCCGGAGACCAACTATCAAACGCCACCGTCATCTTCAGGAGCCGATCGAAGACCTCGCGGTCAGAGATCCAGCAAAAGAGGAAGCACTTTCCGGGGCGGCAGTCAACAGCTTCGACAGGGC
Source organism: Pyricularia grisea (assembly GCF_004355905.1). Taxonomy (NCBI): domain Eukaryota; kingdom Fungi; phylum Ascomycota; class Sordariomycetes; order Magnaporthales; family Pyriculariaceae; genus Pyricularia; species Pyricularia grisea. The sequence goes on along the minus strand of NW_022156717.1, from coordinate 1,298,095 downwards.
AAGCTGTTTTCAAGGAACGGTTGGGAACCAAATTTGCCGAAGGGCAATTCTGGAGGCATCTCATCAGGCTTGCATAATCCTGAGCCAAATGACTCTGTTGAGTTAATGCCACGTCTTGGATCCCCAGAAATTCGGAGTAGACAGCCTTTGAGGCCGTTGTCGCCATCGCAACAAAACAGCCATAATGAAGCTCCTTCAGATCTCATAGTCCGCGGGAGAAAAAGTCTACGCAAGGAACATTCTGGGAAATCTTTCGCCACAATGGCCAACCCATTTTCCTCAATCATTTCTCTTGGAGCTCCGCCACAGCCAGAGATTACTACCGCGCGGGCTGTATTGCAATGCGAACTTTCCCATATGGACGACGGTATGGCCAATCACAACATGCGTCCCCGTCCTGGCATCAGAAACAAAAGTCGTTCAAAGTCTCGAACGCGTTCGAAGCGGCTCAAGAGCAGCATGTTGGCCCTGGAGACTGCTACACTGGATACGTTTGGGCTTGAGACATGGAAAGAGAACTTCGACTTGAAGCTTCTGCTGGCCGTCGAAGAGCGACTATCAGCGATTGATGATTATCTCATGACAGGGGATATTCGCGAGGGACTCCTGATAAACCACGACACCTTGGGTGCCGTCGAGGCGCAGCTCAAATCATTTCTGTACGAGCGCCTGGTGGATGAGAGTGGCCATAGATGCGAATTCGAGATTGACTTGCGTCGAGCGATGGCAGGAGAGCAGGCGTGAGAATTATCTACGCCGTTTCTGGCAGGCACAGTATATGATTGACGCAAAACATTGGTCGAGGAAAAATTCAAACATAGGCATGTGCTGTAAGGGCTATTGATCTTGCTTGATATCTTGCTTGGCTAAATTCTGAGATGTAGGTTGCATCTTGTCCTCTTCTTTGCTTGGTTGGAAGGCTTCGACAAATGATTCCTGATAATGTTGTGGACTATATGACAATGATTTGGTGGTAAAAAGAAGTTGGGTGAACGTCAGATAGCTTGAGCGTGCAGTCTACTCGCTTATTTAAGTAATTCAAGGCAAACACTTTGTACCATGCTTCGCCTTCTCGTCAATTATGTTGCCGATGATGGTGGGTGTGTTTTGTGCATTCAGCACCTCAGCCTTGGGTGAACTCAAGCTCCTGGTTGTGGGCACAGATGCTTTCATGTCTTGCTTTTTCACGCAGCCTCTGGGGTGCGCCGCTCCCACCTCACAACTGCAGGTTGCATAGGCCGAGAGAACAAAGAAGTGTAGTCAGTGGGTGGCACGGTAGCCATGCCATCCAGCGTAGAGAACTTGAAGTTCCGGACCAAGGTGCTGACGATGGTGGCCAGGTTTAGATAGGCAAACTTCTCCCCAATGCAACGATGCCGACCGGCACCAAAGGGCAGGTACGGGCTCTTGGTGCCCTTGGAGGTGGCCCCGTAGCCGTAATCGACAATCTCGTCGTCAGCCTCGACCGCGTCATCCTCCTCCCACCGGTGCGGGTCCCACGCCATCGCATCGCGGAAGTGCTCCTCGTCCAGGTGCGTCACGATGGGCGAGGACACGAGCACCTTGCCCGGCGTGACGACGTAGTCGCTGCCCGGAATCCGCATCGGCCGCTTCACCTTGCGCATGATGGAGTGGATGGACGAGTGCACCCGCAGCGTCTCCTTGACCACGTTTGCGAGCAGCGGCAGCTTGTCGAGGTCCGAGTGCTGCAGAGATTCCCGCCCGAGCCGCCGCACTTCTTGGTACACCTCCTCGGCGACGTCTGGGCGCGACGCGAGGCGGAGCATGATCCACGCGCTCGAGGATGACGACGAGTGCTGCCCCGCCATGAGCAGCGTGATCATCATGTGGGCCATCTCCTTGTCCGGGAGGGGTTGACCGTTTTTGTACACGCAGCTGCTCATCAGGTGGCGGATCATGTCTGGCTCTTCTTCTTGTTGTTGATCAGAAGAATCGCCCGTTTGGCTGCGGCGTTTGTTGATAAGATCCATGTATACATTGCGCATTCGAGCATGGGCAACATCGCGTCGGCGGTTTTGGGGCAGAGGTGCCCACGGGATTAGGAAGTTGATGGGGCGGAAACCCAGGTCCAGATCGTGATAGAGCTGAGCGAATTCTCCCGTCAGCTCCCTCCGGACCTCGGGGCCTTGCAGAGTACGACTGGCTGTAAAGATGGTAACCTCGGCCATCATGCTGGGAATATCCACGACGCCTTGACTGCCTGCTTGGAAGACGGGCGAGGTCGCTATGTAATCGAGGACCTCCTTCTCGATCAGCGGGACGTAGGAATCCAGCGCCTTTTGCGTGAGGCCGAACTTGACAAACTTCTTCTGCTCCATGAGCTTGGAGTTGGGGCAGTCGTAAATAATGTCACTGCCAAAAACCGGCGTCGTGAGGGGGCTGTATATCTCTTCAGCATTGACGTCCTGCAGCTTTCCGTTCAGGATGAAGTCGTTGCCCTGGACGCCCAGGAAAACCGTCATCCGCCTGCCGAACAAGACGAACGTAAAGACGTCGCCATGCTTCTCCCGACATCGAGTGTAGAAGCGGTAAGGGTCCGTGCCGTAGGAGACTGCGTTGCCGATGAAGGGAAGCCAGTGGAAGACTAGAGGTGGTTCCGATTTGGGACGGGGGAGTTGCTGCCAGAGGACGTTTAGGGTGATGGAGCCAACGATGAATAGTAGGGCTGCTCCGGCCGAGTAAACCCAGAACGGGGCGGGTGGCAAGAAGGAAGTCATGACGATATTGAAGAAGGATTTGGACTCGGGATGGTTATGGGCGAGGAGTATGTTATAGATGAAGGAATTTTAAGGGGAAAGAAAGTTGAGTCTCGGAGGCAGAGAGCAAGTGACATAAACGAGCAAAAACCTTATGATTAAAGCCAGGTGAATTCACCACATGGCAAGTGGTAATATTCCGAACTCCTCATTGTCAAAACCGTCCTGCCCACCCTCTTTATATATTGTTTATGATTTTGCCTGGAAAGACGACGATACAGCTTGAGAGCGACTTTGGGGAGCAGGTATGGCTCCCAAACAGAACACGAATACGAGTGCGAGACTCGGATTAAGATGCGAGGGCTCCATTTAGGAGACCTACCTATCTGGGCTCGATTTTGGCTTGATGCAGGTTTCTGATTGGCTAGGGGTATTTCAACTGTATCCACAATGATCAGTCCAGGGGTCTAGGGGGGGCTTTGCGTATTATGCCAAGAAAGGAAGAATCCAAGATCGTTTTATAAGGGAGATGCGCATCCGGATGTTTGAAAAAAAAAAGGGCACAGTTTGTCTTGGGCTCCTCGACGACGCGGCCTCGGCTCTCAGAGTTAGCACTACGAGGACCGCAATCATAGTGCCAATAAAGCATGGATGTGCCGGAAAAAAGCGACGCCGGGTAGGATGGTTGTTTCTGCCATCCAGTGCAAGGCTGTTTTTGATGGCTGACAAAGAAATCAATGGTTCGAGGCGGGCATCGTCCCTTTCATCTTTGGGAATCCTTGCCTTTGACTCCTGGATTAATGGCAGTCTGCCGTCCTCACCCTTCGCGACGGCAAGGGTGGAGGTGGAGGCGAGGTGAAAAGAAGTCAGCATAACATGCATGTACAAATCCAAAACATCCGAGTCTGTGACAACCAACTCAATCCTTCGATAATGATAGAAGAATCTTGACACAGCCGCCCTAGTACTCATAGTCATAGCAACAAACATCATGTTGTTTTCTGGTCAAACTACCTATTTTCATTTCCTCGCAAAAGAAAACATTATATGAGAGTGGAAATATTTATACGCCATCGCTCCTTGAATAAAGTCATTCAGATGAAAAAAGAAAGAAAGGACAGATGATTTACGCTGAGACAGAATATGAAAATGACCACAAATATGTGCGCTCGAGCTCACGGATTCAAGGGAAAAAAAGGGAATATTATGCCTCTTTCCTCCCCGTTACACCCGTCATGTTTGAGACATTCAAAAGAAAATTGGAGATGGGCCTCCATGTATGTCACACACTAGCAGAACAGCTTGTTTCTCGTTCAATCACCGTGTCGTTTCGTTGACGAGCTCGGCTTCACTTCCTGCAAACTGCGGCTCCGGATCAATACGGCTGACACTGCCTTTCGAAACGACTCCATAGCTTGTTGGGCGGTCCTCATGGCTGTTTGTAGACGAAGATCTCGGGAGGTCGATGTTGCTCAGCTCCTCGGTCGGCGGGCACATGGATGATGCGGTCGACGACTGTTTTCCTTGGGAGTTGCTGCGTTCAAAAGGCAACCGCGAAGACGCGGCGGATGCCTTGGTGAGATTCTTATCGAGACCCTGCACCGGCATGACGGGTAATGGAGGAGCTCCTGCTGAGTTCCACTGATCGCTTCCCGAATCCCTCTTCGAGCTCTTGCGGGGTATGACTGGTGGTGAATTCGCATTTATCTTCTCATCCAGCATGCTCAAGTCTAGCGGCGGCGGCTTGCTGGTCACCCTGCTCTTCCTACTCGCCCTGCTTTGTATCCGACTCGGGAGCATGATGCTGCTAGTTCTTTCGATCCCCGGCAGCATTGGCGGCTCGTCGGGTATCTTGGCAGGTATACTGATACTGCTGGTCTCGCCCTCTTCCGAGCCCGGGTTTCCTTCGTCGTCGAGTAGTGCTGGGCCACGGGAGGGTCGCCTCTTCTTGCGGGCGAGCTCCTCCTCTTCGTCGTCCGACTCGATAGGCCCGTTGCGCAATGTAGACATGGCCACCGGTATACCTTGCGGCGCTGCGTCGTCTGTGATGTCCCCTCCGCGTGCTTTCATTGCTGGCGGCATGCGCGCACTCCTAACAACCTCGAAACCCTTGCCTTTCTCTTTCGTCTTTCCGCCAATTATATTACGCCACCAACCAGCCGCCGAGGCCATGGGTCCAGTTGGATCTGCAGGCCCGGTGACCAATTTCCGGCTTGGAGCGTCCGAATTCAGCCGCTGGCCGCGTACTCCGTAGTAGAAGTCTACTTCGCGAGTGGAATAGTCGGTCCTGGGCGCAAAGCTGATCGCTGGTTGTGAGTAGGCAGCAGGGGCCGGGGTCGGGCCTCTCGATATTTGGGCATCTAGGTCCGAAGGATCGCCCAGGGGGCCGCCAGTGACTTGGCTGAGTCGCTTCTGTTGCCAATCGCCACTGGCCCATGAACCACGGTTCTTCTCTATTGTCATCATTTCCTGAGAGTTGCTGTGACTATGCCCTCGTCTTCGTGGGGGACGATAGTACGGATCTGCTGCAGCCTCGAATCCTACAGGTGGCGCTAAGGGGTGTCGACCTTGAGCGGACGAAGGCAAGAAGGAGAAGGTGCTGGCTTCTCCCGGCGTTGTTGGGGTAAAAGAACTTGCCCCGTCAAACGTCCTCACGGGGCCGAACCCACCGTCGACGCTATTGTAGTCGAGAGCAGACGAACTGCGTTGGGGCCGGGTGAGAAGAACGCCGCTGCCAGCAGACTCACTCCTAACACGCCCACCTGGCATGATGAATCCGCCCTTTGAGAAGTCCTCCTTATCCAGGATTCCAGAGGCAGAGTGATGACTGTTTCTAGAAACTCCGGCCCTCCTTTGCAGCTGGCGCATCCCAAAGATTTTGGAAAGACCTCCTCTTTGTAAGCCTCTGGAGGTATCGCCACCGGCGCCAGAGAGACGCACGGCGACCTCTAGCGTTGTCTGCAAGGCGTTGAGGAAGAAACCAAAACCCATGACACAGCAGTGAATCACGAGGATGGCATAGCCAACCCAGCCCCTCTGGCCCTCCGTAAGTCCGATCTCTGGTATGAAAGCCATCATCAGTAATAGTGAAGCCAACCGAAACGCGGCAAAGACAGAGTGATAGGCATTCATTGACGTCGGTTTCTGAAACGGCTTGATTGCGATGATGGTAAATATGTTCAGGACCTCGCAGATGGCCAATATGATGATTTGAGCGATGCCCTTGGGCTGAACGGCACCAATGGTAATGCCTCGGAAGAATGTAAGAAACAAGGGCACCAGGGCAAATGTGGCAGCCTCGTCCGAGTAAGTGTTGTATAAAGGTCCATAGAGCAGGACTGTGGGGAGGTCGTCGAAAAGAAAGGCTCTCGGCTTGACTGTAATGATTAGATATAGGAGCCAGCCGGCAAAGATGACGATGATGAAAAGCGTCACGACGGCTAGTCCGACCGTCCAAGGTGGAGAGTCGCTGGCAACCACCAACTGAAACGTAGACAGTGCCACGATCGGGAGTAAGAAATAGTTGAAGACGATCCTGACAATGTTGCCGACGCTGAAGGGTATGTTCTTGGAGCGAAGATCTTCTTCAGCAATGTTCTTAGCCTTCCGGTATGCCCAGCGAACGCCGAAGCCGACCTGGGCAAGGAAGATCGCAGAGGCGATGATGGCCATGACCCAAATAATCATACCGGCCCAGATGTCTGCGACTTGGCCCATCCCTGTCAGCATCGCTAGGCGCTGGAGGCCATACTTGCCATCGGCCAGGTAAATTCCATCCTGGAGGCTTCGATACCCGGGCTCCTTGGTGACAAAGCTCTCGTTGAACATCAACGTGGACCAAGCCAACTGGCTAACGATTGGTTGGTAGAAACCGGGGTAGTTGAGCGACAGCGCACCAGTGAGAACGACAAACTGAATGTACTGCAGGCAGTCACCGAATCCTGGAGTGACAAGGCGGATCAAGTCACAGTCGCGGCCATAGTTGCTCGTCCACCGAAAAACATCAGTTGTGCCCCAAGGACTCCAAATGGCGGCAAAGATGGTTGAAAAGCCGACAAAGGCGAGCAGCGCCACAGGTAAATATCTCACAATGGCTGCCTGGGGGCCGAGATCGGGTGTTATGGTCGCCGAGACACAGCCAATGTTGACTATTTCAGAATCGGTGTACTTTATGAGGAAAGTCGCAGACCACGATGTGAAGGCGTATGAGGTCGTGAAGTTGTTGGCCATAGATACCGAAGGTAACTGATTGCGCGTAGCATTGGGGTTGAAATTCGGGCCCAGAGGGCAGGAGTAGCCTCCGCCGAGATTTTTGCAGAAATCGGCATCGTTATTCCAGGGTTCGTACGTCAAAACATCAATTTTGGAATGTGTTGTTGTGACATATGTGGTGGAGGACTGCTGAGACGGCAGGTTGACAATCTTCCCCTCAGTTTTTGTTGGATCGCTCCAGTACGCAGTATCGTTGGCTGGAGGAAGAGCCTTCCTCGACCGCGAACCGGTGACATTTCCCCACATGGTGACCTTGAGATTTTGCGAGGAATCGTTGCCGACATTGAGTGTGGCATCGAGGTATTTGCCAACGAATTGTAGCCCAGGCGGATCCCCCGATGTGTATCTGGAGTCGAGGCAGTTATCGAACGGTATGATAACAGCCGAGACAGGCTCCAGGAGCGCCAGAAACATCACCACAAGTAGCATGTGCATGTATGGTGATAGCAGTCGTCGTGCTGGATTGTAAGGGCCGTGCCGCCCGTCGTGAAAACATTCCGTCCTTCTCAACCCCGACAATGCCTCATCGTCTCGCAACGATCGATTTCCTGCCATTGTAATACCTAACCTGTCGGTCGCGTTCCTCCTATCGTTGTCTCCCTCGCCATTCTCATGCCCCGAAGACCAGTCCATCACCGAAGGCTCGCTCTCCTGTCCAGGATCGCTCCATTGTGAAGACACCGCGTTTCCGCTATTGTCGTCGAGTAGTATTGACTCGGCCCTGCAGGAAGACGATGGTCGTGCTCGTGGCAATCGTCGCATGATCGAAGCTGCCTGTCGCGGGCGCGGATGATGCTGCGTCGATGGCTCGCCTCGAGAAGATGGGCCCATCTAAAAACCGGCTACCATCTTGCGCGCTGCTCGAATCTGGTTCGTTTTCGAGCGGTGGTTGTCGAGTGAAAAGGTAAACGGTACCGAAAGTCGGGACGACCTGGGCAAATGAACAAAAAAAGAAGAAGAAAAACACAAAAACGGCCAAGAGAAGTAAAGAGAATAAAAATAAAAAATAAAAATAAAATATTAAAAACTATGATAAAAAGACAAGAACAGAAAGCCGTCGAGTTGTCAAGGGGCGCCGCGGAGGTTGTGCTTGCTATTCACCAAATGCACGAGGGCTGGTGCAACCTCTTAGCCTCAGGACCGCAGCAGCACCGACAGCAAGCAGCGAAGCAGGCCGAGCTTGTTGCCTCGTAGTTGTTATGACGTGAGGCTGGCGCGGAAAAGTCGGGAGGGTCGAAGCGGTGGCGCCTGGGCACTGGATAATCCTGGGGAAGGTTTCAAAAAGTTAAGAGGGGGCCCAGATTGCTTTTTTGCCAAGAGGTCGGTCGGTTGAGGTGGCGGGTTGAGTTGAGATTTGGGAAGAAACAAAACGAATGCGAAGAGTTCAGTCGACAAATCCTACAAACGAAAGAGAGTTTCTAATTGCATATGGACCAAATGGAAAAAGTTGGCCGGCAGGCTGGCTGTATTCGTTGACGATACACCAGTCAAGGAAGGTAAATGGTAAACAGGCAGGCAATAATGCTCAGCAAGGTAGACAAATCCACAGTTTCCCATCAGCAACCTGGGGAGGAATGCGAAAGCTGACAGGCTGGGTGGGGATTCAAGGATAGAACGGGGATGGATCCCTTGAGAAGTTGTGCCTACGCAGACCCAAGCAAGACACCCTGGTCAATTGGATGGTTGATGGCGCCTGCAAATCTGGCCCAGCCATCACCGGGAGCTCCACAATTGATGATGAGCAACGAACTGGCTGCTGAAGATCGTAAGACGATTATTTCCCGTTGATATCCTCCACTGCTGATGTTATTTTTATCGTTTTTACTTCTTCTTTTCTACTACGGTATGTACGTTATGGTCATTAGTTCGATCCCAGTAGTGGAAATTTGTCTTTAGGGTAGTAGCTGCTGGTTTTCCTGATAGGTACAGGTACAGTACTACTCTACTACTGTCCTTTGCAGTAGTGTTATGGAGCAACTCAACTCCACTCTGACAGGAACGGGAACTTCAACATCAAGCACAAAACGTAAACACAAGCACTTCCCTCACAGCCAGCCAAAGCCAAGCTAAGCAATTAATGTGGGGCCGTTGCCATTGCTCCAGAAACAATATCCAAACAAGATTGACTTCACAAAATACAATCAACGATTTTGTATCATCAAATCAGATCAGACAAACCTGAGGCTGGTGGGATTTATTTCTTCTGCAGCCACAAAAAAAGCTTCTTGGGAGAAAAAAAACCTGTTGATGAGTTCAAGCACCAAGGTCTGTGTTGTACGGTACGTGGTTGGCATTAAGTGGCTGTGGACTGGAGACCCGACGGGTCACATAAAGAAAAAAAAAATCATAAATAAATAATAAAAACGCGCAAAGTAGGCTAGATACTGACTGACTGTATCGATTCGGTTCGACCAAGGCCCGAGGATCAATAGCACGCGTTCTATTACAACGTAATTCCCGTGCACTTTACCATAGTAGCCCCATTCGAACAGCACAAATCAACGACTCCACCCAGCCCTGGACGAAGATCTTTGCTGCATGTGTTTTGACAGATTGGCTTAGTTGTGAATCGGTATATGGTTACTTTCAAGCGGCCGTTACATCATAGATGCACTCAGGGGTTTTGATTTGTTCGGCGGATGTGGGTGAAGTGCTGCAAATCGTACGTTGGGGGTTGTACTGCGGTACTATAGTGTGGTGTACCTAGTCTAGTAGTGTACTGTATGTACCTGTACTGGACTGGACCATAACGGTCCCTTTGCATGTCTTGTTGTAGAGATTGACTCTCGAGGGTGGTAGCGCCACCTAAGTAGTCTAGCGGCGGGCCCTCGTTTATCGTTCGCTTGCGGCTTGGTTCACCTACCTACCTAATCAGCCCCTCCAGCGTCCAACATGTGCAAGCCTCAATACGAGCTTTGACAAATTTTCTTGTGTCCGTTCTTCCCAGTCGGTTCCTTCTAGCGAGCTACACAAATCGCCGAACTGTGCCATCAGTCAGTCAATCAAGTCGGTCGGTTCAATCAAAATTATTTCAGGGGTCGGCAGTTCGTTCCATTACCTCAGGATTCTGTTGGATTCCTTTTGGATGGAACCCCTTTAAATGTTTAATGTAATTAATCGATTCCTCCTAGGAGTGAAGGGTTAAAAAAAAATAGAGAGAGAGAGAGAGAGAGAGAGAGAGAGAGAGAGCCATGTACCTGCGCAAGCTGCGTTAGCAACACGAGCATTGTCCCAGCTTGTCCCAGCAGTATCCCTTTAAAGTTTGGTCATGATCACCACGCCTCAGACTGACAGCTGTGCGTACTCTCTAAACAAAAGCCAAGTCCAAACATGTCCCCGTCGCCCTTGATTCAATACAGGCCATCCACGTCGACGACACCCTAGGTACTTGTTCAATACGCCGCATGCCTGCACTGTCGTTTTTTTTTGTTGTTTTTTTCATGCTTACAACTAGTCAGTTTTTTTTCTCTATTGTTTGGACGACGCTTTAAACCGGTAAACCAGTGTTCGTGTCTTGGAAAGTATGTGTTTGTGCGCCGGGCCAATGAGACGATCGCGAGTCACAGCCCCAATGACAGGAAAACCAAAGCCCAGTCCAGATCTGATGAATTCTCAGCTTGTGTAACGGGCTGTCAATTCGCTTGTTGCCGGCGCGCGCTGGGCACAAAGTGCGCTACAGCCTCGATTCACGGTCAGCACTAAGCACAAATTGAAGAAAGCACCTACCCTGTATCGAAAAAAGAAAGAAAAAATACATCACAGTAGGTGTACGGAGTATAATGGCAATATACTATGTACTACGGTCATTGTCTCCACTTTGAATACCTATGCTTTGTGCTATTTACAAATGCGCTATGCTCAAGGTCTATGCGACACACGAGATCTCTACACCGTACACGGATTTCGGAATTGACGGTTGCGGGTCAGTGATGGAGCTTGTTCATCCCGGCCTCAATGGTACCCAGTATTACTATCTTTTTTCACCGAAACTACAAAGAATTTTCTGATCTATGAGATTGCTAAAATATAGTCCAGTCGTCTTTGTTTATGAGAAAGCATTTTACCAGCAAGACACTTGCGGTTAATTAATTATCCCAACCCCTTACTCACTTCTCTGTCTCAGAATCTGCCTATGCTCATAAACGGGTTCATTTCTGTCTCGGCTTGGTCGGATGCAAGCCTTTTTTTCTTTCTTTTAAACACTGATGGTGCAAACCTTTTCTGTCACTCAACTTTCAGCCCAAATACCATCAAACGGCCCTTGCAGTATGTACTCTTCAGGCGAGATACCCGTAAGCAACACACTTGGGTGCTGAGTACTGTGCAGTCTGCCTATTCGATTGACGGGGATTTGCAACTCTCATAACATCTATCTACCAATACAGAGCTCAACAAGACACATTAAATAGTCTTGAGGTCAAACCCAGAGGTAAATCTCCTGACTACTTGCCAAGACATTGGGATTTCCCACCAAGACGCCGCCTCTTTCTTTGATTTGCTTTTTCGTAGCCTTGCAACCAAAGCAAAAGAGAGAAATAACTCTAAAAGCACAATCTCTAAGCTTTTTTTTCCCCACCCTGGCTGCCCGCATAGGCACTAGACTAGGTCATATCTCAAAATGATTTCTATAGTTACTTGGCTTTGGTGCAAACAACTCCCATCGTATCAAGACACGGGAAAGGTTTGGGCTTCTATTCTAATAAATAGTTGAACCCCATGATCCACTTTTCTTTTTATTCCCACCGTTTTTACACCGTCTCTAAGAAAAAAGGCGCTTACCAAGTCAACCTTTTTTTTTTACCCAGTCGTTGGCTGTTTATCTGAACTCGCCATGTCTTTGTCTAAATATGGAGGCTGTGTCATCACGTCGAACCTTCTGGTCCTTCGAACCTCGAAAGCAAGGACGCCAAGGTATCGCTTTGATCGAAAACTGCGGTGTATACCATGTGTGAGCAGGTAGAAAGACGACAGGAGCTTCGAGAAAACGAGGGGAATAAAGATGCGAGAAATTGGTCAGTTGAAAAGGCCAGATGCCGCAGGGCTTACCTCCAGGTAGTGTTGGCTTGGACGACGTTTTGGATCCCCTTGATGTAGCGTTGAACATCGCGTCCGACATCTCCGCCCCAGGTCGGGACCTGCCTCACCGTTTCCTCCCACTCGCAGTAACTCTCTTCGAGCAGAGCACCTACGGTGTCGAACGCCTCCTGAGCGGACTGTCCTGACATTCGACAGGCTGCCACCATATTAAAAGGGCATCCTTCGCTCTGGTGTAAGGTACACAACGTTAGTGTTCGTTGATGCTGCAGGGGTGAGGATCAAAAACGACTTGATGGTACTTGCCTCCTCCTTGCGGTAGGACAACATATCATTGGACCTATAAGTTTTGGGCACTCATCATCTCAGCGACCAAACCCATTGACACCCGAACAATCCCGTTCTTGACAAATGGGCCTTACATAATGACCATGTCGGCCCCAAGCCGCTCCAGTGTCTGTATCGCAGGATCCTCAAAAACCTCGTCAGGCAGGCGTATCGAGTGGGCGTATTCGACCAGGTGATATAAAGGCGCGACACCGACAGACAGCCGGCGCGTCTCCAGCATCTCCTGCGGCGAAGGCAGACCGCTTTCTGTAAAGTCTTCGACGTGCTGTGCGACGCCGAGAGCATAGAGCTCCATGGCCCTGGCGAATCGTCTTTGGACACCTGAGAGACTGGTCAACATTCGGCTTCGAGATGTTTGTGAGTCATTTTGGAGGAGTGTTTTCTGTGGTAAATGTACCTGAGGGGGCTCCCTAAACCGTCACAGGATTGTCAGTCACTACCAGGTATTCATTCGCGTGCTTTTGATGGAGGATTCCGTTTTACCTCAGACAGCCGACGATAAATGTCATCGTGTGCCAAAACGACTGGGATTTTGAGGCCGTGGAACTGCTGGCCCTTCATGTCTGCCAAAAGGCTGTCAAGAACATGACGACTGACTATCAGATCAGACCTCAGGTCTCCGGAATCGAACACTGGGTACATCTGTGATCAGTCATAAGCTCTAGAGGAGATAAAAAGGGCTTGTAGCGTACTGTCATCAAAGGGGAAAACCTTGAAAAGATTTGTAGGAAACATCAGCAAAGTGTTCCTCAGTCCTCTGTAGCCATAAACAGATCGAGACAGCCAAGACAGAGGTTATGAACAAAAGTCGGGCATCGAAACTCACCCAGTTTCCCCAGTCACACATGGTTCGAAGCTTATGGCTCGGGGCTTCAGGCGCTGCGATTGAACAAAAATAGGTAAAGTCACAGGCGCTGACCATCTTCCTCATCATCGGTGAGAAGGCGCATAGCCTAAGGTAATAGAGATGTCAGTACCGGAGCGCCAAACGCTGAAAGAAGCACGGTAAGCATGTACTTGGCCAGCCATCTCTCAGAAACAGGCTTCACTGCTTCATAATGCTTGTTGACTTTGGGCTCCTGGACTATGAACCCTTTGAACATGTCGGGAAGGGTCACAAAAGTTCGGTCATCCATGGTTTCTGTCTCTCCGGGAAGCCGTATAACGAACGGTCTGGATGGAGAGTAACAGCCGGTCAGGATGTCCCCTTACACTGATGATATACCCAGGTTTTAATCTGTTTACATAGATGTAGAAGCATTCACTTAGCTCCATATTGAAATTACATCACGCATACAAAAGCTCTGTCACAATAAACTAGCCGTCATTTGATATTTGAAAGGACCCTAATGAGGAAAAGAAAAGCGGACTTAGTGCTTATTTTGCATGCGATGTAACGTCAGTGGGTAAGTTATTCCAACTACTCTTTTATGACTGGTCTGTGTCGCTCGCCAAGAACAATATATGACAGTCAAAAGCCACAGTCCATGCACGTCAAGGATATTGCTTTGCCGGAAACGGCTGTTCCGGAACACCTCAATACTCAGGCAACGAAATTATGATGCTGGTAGAAAGAGGACAATTCTTCACACCGCAGATCCTGAGAAAATTTGATAGATCACTTTCCGAATCAGGGTTTTGAACATACTTTCATTATGGGACTCTCAACACTCTTCAAGTCTGATGAAGACATTCGCCATGTCGGCAACTACACTTTCAAATGGACTGATAGCCACATCCCCAAGGAAGTAACGGATCCGCTACGGTATACATACGACAGGCTTGGTGCGGCAGCAGTGGAGAGAATTCAAGAGATACATCGCCGAAACGCCGCAGCCGCAAACGAGGATGCACAGCATATCTCCAGACTAGACCTCCTCGCTGTCCTCGAAGCCAACCACAGCACCGACGCCATCCTGGGCCAACTATGGGATGAGGTCCACACCGTCCCGCCGTGGGTCGACTGGGCGCAGCTGGAGCGGGGCCAGAGGTTCCTGTACCGCTACGCGATGGCCAACCTGATGGGCTTCGCGCTGCAAGGGTTCGTGGGCGAGAACTCGGCCTCGCAGGGCGTGGTGGAGGTCCTGGTGCGCACCGGCGGCTTCAGCACGCGCGTGCTGCTGCACCGGCTGCTCGAGACTTTCCAGCTGCTGCTGCAGGTCACGCACAGCCTCGAATTCGTCAGGCCGGGCGGCGAAGGGCACAGGTCTGCCGTGCGGGTGCGGCTGCTGCACTCGATGGTGCGTCAGAGGATCCTCAAGATCGTGGAGGCCAGGGGCGCCGAGTACTTTGACGTCGAAACGCTCGGCGTACCCATCAACACCCTCGACTCCCTCCACGCCCTGACGACGTTTGCCTGCAACCACGCCTTCATCCAGCTGCCCCTGATGGGCATCACGGCGACGGCGAGCGAGGTGGAGGACTACGTTGCGCTTTGGAGGTATGTCGGGTACGTGCTCGGCACGCCGACGGAGCACTTTGTCTCGGCGTCTAGGGCCAAGGTCCTCATGGATAGCTTGAGTTACCACGAGCGGGGGCTGACGGACAGCTCGTTGGTGTGTGGTCACAACTTTGTCGAGACGGTCAAAGACCTGGAGCCGGTCAACATCTCGGCAGGGTTCATCGAGGCGGGCAGCAGAGTGCTGAATGGGGATGCCCTTTGCGACAGCCTCGGGATGAAGAGACCGGGGCTGTACCACTATGCCTGCTTCAGGGGTTACTGCTGGTTGGTCAGGACGCTCGCTCTGGCTCAGAGGTGGTCTCCTCGGCTGGATGCAAAGATGATCAACTTCAACAGGGCAACGCTTCACTCGGCCATCATTCATAGCAAAGCTGGCCTGGCAGGCGGATCCAAGTTGAAGTTTAAGCATGTGCCCGACGGGACCCTGACGGGGAAGGAAAGCAGTCCAGGGAAAAGAGGCAAAGTGCGGTTTTATGAGAGGGTGTTTGAGCTGTTTTGCTTTGTATACTTTGTGTCTGGATTGTCTCTTTTGTTATGCGGCTCGAGCTTGGCAGTCAAAGTCGCGTGGATGACTTTACAAGGTGTTGCATATACCTGATGAGGATTTGGGAAACATTCAAATAGCCCGTGTCCTGATTCGCTGGGCAGTGTAAGGCTTTGGGTTCACAATCACCAGGGCGTCGGTTTAAAATATATATCAAATAGCAGTATAATAGTTTTGGGGAACTGATGAAGGTGATACCCATGCTACTAGGTTGTAATGCATTTCTGGACAGGGGAATCCATAGCGAAAAAAGGGGAAACCTTAACCTTTGTTCGTGGTAGGATTCGAACTAGAGCCCTGCTCTCAGGATCAAACTTGTCAGCAACATCGTGGGAAATCGCCAGCGGGAGAATGTTTCGCTCGTCAAGCTATATTCGTACATTGCAATATATCTTTTGGTGTTGATTAGGAGTATGTTTGCTTGGGGATTGTGTCGTTTGGCCCCAATATCATACAATCCTCCTATTGCTGTGGGCAGACATGATTTTCCTAAAGATCGGGTTGACAACTTCGACCAAGTCTTGTATGCGGCACAGCAGCAACACCAAGCTCTTGGCGTGAAATGCATTGCGAAGGAGTATAGCGGAGATGATCTTATGCGAATAATGCGGCGCAGGTGGCATCTCTTTTCCAGACCCAAAACTGCAGCGATAGTCCGCGCATGATGATATTTACAGGAACAAGGCGTCATTATGAATCACTGTAGCCGCTCGCCATGACACCAAGAATTTCGCCAACCTTGGGTCAGGCCATGCCATCGACGCTGCTATCAGTCTTGGGGGAAATCGACCATTGTCATACCGCCAAACCCTAGCGATCCAAGCCTTCAATCGAAAGTTGTTAGAATGTTCATGTATTTAAATGTGGAATTTCTCGGCCTTCCCTTGGCCAATTTTTTTTTTTTAAAAAAAAAAAAAAAAAAAAAAAACTTAATCACCCAAAACTCGAAGTTCAATTGGACGAACACTTTAACGTCCGAATAAATACGTGGAATGAAGTTATTCGGAAACAGCGTTAAATATTACCTGAAGCATATATTTACCACGCCATTTTCGCTTTACCAAAGCTTTCCAAGAAGACGACGCTGTTACGGTCGGGTCATTCCTATACTTGATAACGCGTCCGAAATGCTGAATAATCATCAGTAACTCCATCGGATATGGTGTAGTGGCTAACATACGACGCTCTCAATCCTCCACAGGATCCGTCGTGCCCGGGGTTCGATTCCCCGTATCCGAGATCAATCTCTGTCTTTTTGTATTTTATCCTAGCTACCTTAGAAGGTTAGACGCTCAGGATGCTCAACTTTTTTTCTGTTGACAATATTATCATCAGCGCCGGTATCTGAGCCCGGACAGCGAAGCCCTTGATGGCTGTGCTGGAGAGTAATCTGCTATTTTGGGAATGCTCCCAAACCTGACTAAATACGCTCTATATATATTGCATATTTGGTGTTAACCGTGGTTGGAACAGTTCAAAAAGCTACCAATGCCATTTCGCTTGACTTTGTGTGGTACGGTCACCTGGCATGACAAAGAAAAGTTATAAAAGCTTATAACAGGCCATATGGGTATTAAGAATAGGCTTCTCATGACGCAAGATGGAATGGTTTTTTTTTTTTTTTTTTTTTTTTTTTTTTTTTTTTGCTACAGAGACTATTAGCAAAATAAATTCCAGTTTACATTCTGGACAAACTTCGGGGATTTCTCCCATCGTGTTAGGACGGACAGGGTACACCTCCCTGAACGGGATTTTTCCGAAAGTGTCCAAGAAGATCCACAACAGTACCCACCCACCAGAGCTGCTTTCGACCACCAACACACTTCCTCGACGGGAATGTTATTAGGTACCTAGGCAGGTAAGGCTGAGAGTGTTCGGAACCAGTGAAGTTGGCTGACTTGGCATTGTGTTTGGCTGATCGAGGTAGCCAGAAGAAAAACCCAGCCGGGGGGTTTCCCCCTCCCTCAATCAACTCCAACCCGACTTTTTGACCAAGAATTCACGGACCTAGGACGGCTTTGTTTCCAACACCGTCAGTCAGTCGCAAATTAAAATCAACCATGGCAGCTACATCCAACGAAGCTCAGGATTCGGTGTACGCACCGGATGACCCCAACAAGCCAATCCCCCACGAGGAACTTCAACCACGTCTAAAGATGCCGCTGCGCCCGGAAAGCTCTACAAAAGCGCCTTGGGGTCTGAAACTCAGTGCCACGGACTATGCAAAGCTCAAGGCAGGC
This sequence comes from Pyricularia grisea, assembly GCF_004355905.1. Lineage (NCBI taxonomy): Eukaryota > Fungi > Ascomycota > Sordariomycetes > Magnaporthales > Pyriculariaceae > Pyricularia > Pyricularia grisea. The sequence continues at coordinate 1,280,479 of NW_022156717.1, read as the reverse complement.
TTCTGTTCCGAGGACCTCGACGACAGATAGTCCTACCACCCGACGTCGACCGATGCAGAGGGAAACACGACTCTGTACATCATCCGAAGTCTCTGGATGGAAGCGATTGCACTTCACATCAAGGAGGGCCAGGGCGACGGCGTGGCCGAGATCGCGACCATTACGTGGGATAATGACCATGAGAAGTCATATGAGGCGCCGGGAGAGCAGGCCAAGAAGCAAGCTGTATATCTATGCAGGTGCAGTCTGAGGTGTGACTTCGAGACACTTCCAGAGTATGACTACGACGTATTGTAAAAGTGGCAAATGGATGAAGGAATATAAAGTAAGTAATTGGAAAGTTTTGACACCATTAAGCCCCACGGCAGTCCAATTTGCAGGCGTGGCTATTTATCATTCGTAGACATTCGGGGATATAGAGCGTCTGAGGAAATGTTTTTAATCAGTATAACTGAGACCTCCCTAGCTCACCCTTTTGCTTTGTTCTACACTCATGCATATTTGTGGCTCAACATGCAAGCGAAGCTTTTAGTGCTTACGCTTTGGTGGCATTAATGAAAGGTATTTCTTGTCAAGTAGTCACTCATGTTAAATAGTAATCATTTCTGGGAATTTTCAAGTACAAAGATGGATTAAGACGTTAAAATACCTAATTCCACGCAGATCATCCCACTTTATACATTCTCACAACGTCGGCCCAAACGATAGCACAACCAAAATCCCGGCCCGCACCGCCCGTACACCCTGGTACAACCGTCCATCTCTTAGGGGAAAATGGGTTGCTGTTGAAACGCTGAAACTTTCCATAGTCGTACATGGACGCAACCTATCAAAAAAATGCGTTTTTCTTTTAGTATCTTTTTGCACCTTCTACGCTAAGCTAGCTTGCTGGTTGGCAAATGACTTTTGTTAGCTGCATGATTTTAGCAACTGGTATGGGCGGATTCTGCATAGTAAAAGCGACCACTGGCTGGCTAATAGAAGCTACTGGGCCCCTCCACGAATTGCATCAACTAAGGGCTGTGCAATTTATCATTGGGTTGTTTTCCCTTTTTACGAACCAAATCGCCCTCAGTATTGAATATCATCACGTTCATATTGGTCAACTACCTGGCACACGCCGGAACAATTATCAGTCGGCGGGCCAAAGCCCTGCTGGCATTGCTGTTTCCCGGAAGTGGGGTTTTCCATGGTATTAATACCATTTTCAATCGTGCCATTTTTGGGATCTCCAGCCTCGAGACTGCGGCACGGGTGAAATCCCTCTGCGCCGTAGTCAGGCATAATACAGTCGCAAAGGACGACATTAAAATATACAACAAGGAGCGCAGGAGGCTGAAAAGCATAACCCCGCAAATGCGTTTTAGGTTAGTAATCGCCTATTCCCCATCGATTACTAGGCAAAATAGGCGACTTTTCTATTCATGGCTTTAAAAACCATCGTCACCTCACCGCAGCAGCGACCACTTCATTACAGAGAGCGTTTCCCAATCTTCCGCTCCTCATGAGGACTTGGCGCCGGGAGAAAGTGCTGTTGGGAACCGGCACACTCGTAGCAATGATGCCCCTCGCCGTCGTGGGTGCCCTTTCCCGCTTCCAAGCGGCCGCCAGCGACTTTTACCAGCAGGCTTTCACCATGCTTTGGCTCGGTTTCGGGATATACTTGGGCCCATGGCTCGCGGATGCTTCCAAGAATTTCGACTTGGGAATCATTGTCGATGGCATTGGGACGGGCTAGCTCTCTTACAATACAGGGCTGTACATTAAAAAGCTGAGCGAGCAGGCCGATGCTTTTGGCTACGTGTACATCTTCTACGTGGTGCCTCCTATTGGTGGAATGGTAGTTGCCATGATGATGATGGCCGAATTTGGCGTTTGCCGTCATATATAGCATGGAGGTCCAAAACTAAGCTGTCAAATATCAGTCTAGTCAAGACCTAAATAGATCTTTTCTTCCCTTGCAAGGTAGGTAGGTGGGTACATGCCACTGTTTCTATGCATTGCATGGTTAATAGATGTACCTATATATCTGTATCAAGCGATTAAACCACGCCATGACTCAAGTAAGATAGTTAGTTTCTTTTTTGTCTTTAAATTTGTGATATCGACTACATTTAAGCACCGACGTAGCCACTGTACACATGTGGTGACTTACAAAAACGCATACACATTAACCTTCGGCTTAAAAACGAGCGAGGCTTCATGGCTGGATATAGGCCTCCGCAACGCAGCTGGCCATCGAGGCAGGATGAGCAGCCTGGCAGGCATGACCGACTCACCAACCCCTTTCTGCCACGAGTCGAGACGGTGTTTACTACGTAATTCTTTTACTCGGCATTGATTATTACATTCGGTTCCTCTATTAGCGTCAAGATTGCCCACTTGCGAACCGGGGCACTGCCGTGTGAGCGGCCCGTTTGTAGATCAATTATTTTCGTAGTAAAAACTTGCAAATATTACCAGTTTGCTCCACCATAAGGCTCAAGCATGGAAGGGAATTCGTATAAGAGGGAAAGCCACATCCATCTTATGCATTATCCTGTTTTAGTTTTGTTTTCTCTTTCTATACCATCAAAACACAACCATTTAAAATACTTCTTTTCTATCCATTTAGACTAAAGCTTACCTTTCGTTTTTTTCCCGTTCGAGAATCTCGCAACAATATCCCCGATAACGAGCAAAAAACGTCAATATGAAGTTTTCGACGGCCCTTTTTACCGCTATCGCCTTTACCGGCGTTAACGGCCTCTGGGACCTCCCAGAAAGACTTGCGACCCACCAACAGCTCGTGGAATATTTCTTACATTTTAATGGATGTTTGCATTATTGTGTCGGATATTACGAGGTGACTCTTAAACAAACGGACCGTGAGGGTAATGCAACCCGGTGCAGGAGAACCTGCACTTTGTTATTCTATCCTGGAGAGAATGCGTGAATAGTTCAAGTGCCGACCCTTTGCGTTCATGTCTTTTTTTTGGTTTCTTGGCTGGATGGGGGATATGATCCTTTCATCTCAAATCCTTGACACTGTCCGTCGCTCGAGAAAAAGGGAGGGAGTTGTTGTCTTTGTCAAATATCTTCTGGTTTCATTTTCTCTCTTATAAGTCTCCTTTTGGTGAGAGATTTTTTGTTATTCTGGTTAGCTCATAGAATTGATTTTCTCGCTTATTGAATATCCCAGGTCTTGAGCATGTACCTCCTCCGTCCGTCCGTCCCCCTAGAAAAAAAAATCTTGTTTTAGGTCTGGTACACCTAGCATGACGCTGACCTTTTTTGGAGCATGACACTCTGAGCAGCCCCAGCCTCAGTTCGTGGTAACGGGCATAAGTACTTCTCATACTAACCGTTAACTAGGCGAGACGGGGGCTTTTGCAAATCCACTTGACATAGACCCACAACTTGACAATTTCTATGAATACATTTCTCAAAGATACAAAGACATATACCGACCTCAATAAGCGGGAGGATCTTGCTGGCCTTTGCTAACCTTTTATTTCCTTGATGTTCTGCCCGAGGGGACTAAAGCTCAACTGATGAAGCTAAGAGGCAGTTTTGGACTCCCAAGTAGTGGAATCGGTGTTCATTTCAATTATCGTTTTAGGGCTGATGATAGCTCTTCAAGAGACTCGCTTAACCGACGGCTCCAGGGCCAAGTTGCCAAAGTCTGACTATTTTTATCATAAGTTATAGTAGCTGCATGCCCGTCCAACTTGAGCTGCTTGAGCCTAGGGAGAATCCCGAGGGGTAGAGCAGAGACCCGGGCAAAATTCGTACAATATTTCTATAATGATTTTTCAGCTCTTGCCCGCAGAATACTCCATGAATCCCGTAGCCGAGTTTTGCCGCCTCTGAAAGCCCCAAGATTCCCAGATCAGGGAGCCGAGTGAGAGCGTTCAGCATGCCCCTGCGGGAACATCAAAAATCCCTCAACACATCAGCACATTGTATATATGCGACTATCAAATGGGCCCAAGTTCGAAAAAAAATTTCTTTGAGAACAACGGTCTTTGGGCGGATAGCTCTCGCCGGCAAGCTGTTTTTAGTAGCCGATGAGTTGTAGGTCTGGAGTAGAACCATCCCAGTGACAAGCTCACAAGCAGCGGCATTAATCTGATGATTTCTGCAGAGTGTGGACCTGTTGTTTAGTCACGGCGATAAGCATTACGTAGGAGGAATAATGGGATGGCGGTTCGGGGCCTGCCGTGAACTGTTGACGCTGGCGCTGTAGGATTTGGTCTTCTCTGTGGAATCCATCGCGAATGTTTCTATTTCCAGGATGATCCCTTGCCAATTATGCTTGATGCTAAAACGAATAAATCCGCGAATCGGGTGATTATAGAAAGCCAGGTTCACAAGCAAACAAAGTTGAGTAAGTCATGGACCTAAAAGCCACAGAATATAATACAATTATGCGACTTGGCCAAAACTCTTAAGAAAAAGGGTATGGAACCTTCAAACACAAGCCTTATTTATATATCTTTTACTTTTCAAAACTTGGATAGAAACCAAACGAAGAAAGCAAGCATAAATAAATCATAACAAAATCCAAAAGCAACATGCAGTGGATTATACCAGAATTATACTGAAGGGATACCTTTTACTTGGGTCGACACTGGGGACAACAGTGGGTGAAAGGAAAGAACACAGGGGCCAGAGGACTTTTAGAATGAACCCGATCATCGACGACTCCTCCCGGAACCCTTTCTGCGGTCCTCCTCCTCGGCGCTCTCTTGAGAATCACCAGCCTCCAACTGGTCACCTCTATCCTTGTCCGAATCATATGTATTTCCGCTAGACTTCGCTGCTCCTCGCATTCCAGACCTTCTATCGGCGCCCTTGCTCCCCCGTGGTTGTGGTCCCCTTGATCCAGTCCGCGAAGCCTCAGTCGTCGCCGATTGTTGCCGCTGCTGTCCGCCCTCCTTACGCATTCGAGGACGCGATGAAGAGAAAGATCTCCGCCGGCGGTCATAATCAGAGTCATCGTCGCTGTTGTAATCTTGCATATTGCGGTGCTGATCACGCCGATTCCCATATTCTCGCCGGTGATCCCGTCTTCTGTTGTTTGCTTCGCGCCCTTTGCCGTAATCGTCATCGCGCTGCCCAAGCTCACTATCCCGCTCTCCCTGGTTTCCGTACCTGCGGCGACTTGCTCTGTATTGCCCTCTACCGCCTCCTCTTCCCAAACCAGAAATGTCTTCCCCGTCGCTGTAGTCATCATCATCATTTCTGCGATAGCCTCTGGTCTCCCTACTACCGCCGCCACCAGCACCGCTGCCAAGATGTTCATTTCCTACGTTGTGATCATCCCATGGACGGGGCTTCGCCGCAGCGGGAGGGCCACCTCGAGACAGGTAGGAATTCGGGTACTCGGCGGCAGGCCTCTCCATCTTTTCATAGGCCATCTGGTCGTCCGTGCTCCTGTACATATTCTGTCTCATACGCTCGAACTCAGCCGTAGCACGCTCAACCCTCTTGAAGTGCTTTTTGCCTATGAAGGGAGAACCTAAAAGATCGTCACGTCCTCCGCTGTGTTCGTCGTCGTCGTTGTCGTCGTCGTCGTCCTTATTTGAGCGGCTATTTCGAGAGACTCTTCGGTCCTTGACACTCACTTGGTTCTTAACGCCGCTGCTAGCTTCACCCGTGGGCATATGTTGCTGCTCATAGCGAGCCAGTGACGCGGCTATCTGGAACGCATTGCGAATCTGCCGCCCGTTCCACCGAGCGCTCTCGTCTCTTAGAAAATGCTCCTTCGCGAATGCCAGGATCTCGTCCTCTCGGACCACCATTTCGCCCTGGACTTGTCCGTAGTTGCCATCGGCGCTGGAGGAGCCGCACCTGGCTAGATTGGCTTTGGCCCGTTCCTTTTCGATCTTCTTAAGCCTGTCTATGTTTATCTTGAAGAGGCTGCGAGTGTCCTTGAGATCAAGGGCCGGGTAGTGCAGACTCAAGTGCACCCGGGACTTGACTGCTTCGTCCATGACTCCGACTCTGACATGGATAAGAGACATAAGCTGGCAGTTACATTCCAAGGCTGATCGGGGCTTTATGCTTACCGATTCGTGGTTAGGAAAAGTATACCGGGATAATATTCCAGGGTGCGAAGGAAAACTGACATTCCGCATTAGGCCACCAATATCGCATGCCAACCCGCCACTTCTCGGATCTGGATTCGACTTACCGCTGACAATTGCGTTCCGCATGATGCTGTCATCTCCCCTCTCCCGCTGGGACAAAAATATATCGGCCTCATCGAGGAGCAGTATACCTGGGACAAAGAGCTTTTAGCTTTCTTGGCCTTGTTCTATAGGCCTCACCTGCAAGGGCGTACTAACATTCCCACAAGTCTGCTAGGCGGAAGATCTCTTTGAGACTTTTCTCGACCGCATCGGGCGTGGTACCAAGCTCGCCGCATGTGATTAAGAAAAGTGGTTTTCTGCAGTACATTGCGACAGCTTCGGCCGTTGCCGTTTTGCCAACACCTGGAGCCCCATGAAGCAGGATTATGAGGCCCTGACCTTTACCTCTGATAAAATCCTGTCCCGGAAGGCCGACGGTACTTCCATCCTGTCCACTTGAGATTGCTCGCCGTCGCATGTCTTTGACTAACTCTTTCAGCCTGAAATGCTCATTGACGACCGAGAGTATCATGCTCTTGTAATTGTCGTCTATCCGAAGGAGTCTAAAGGGATCTTCTTTCTCAGACGGCCAGGGGATCTCGCGAACATATCTCATGTCTGCCATAAAAAACTTGCGATGCCTCAAGGCGTACGCCATGACCTGTTGAGGAAGCAGCACCAGGTCGTCATCAGTGAAGGTCTGGCTCTTCGCCATGGTCGTGTAGCTCTTGTGGGTCCGGATGAAGGGGTCCTTTGCCACCATTGCATTCCACAGGTCTGCGTCTACGCCTTCGTTCATTACAAAGACTTCACCTGTTTTCCCGACAATCTTGGGATCATCTCCTGCGGCCCAGTATAGTATCTCAAATTTATCGTAGATATCTGTGGTCGTGGTGTCGTATTTGATGTCAAAGGCACGGGGTCCGGGCGGCCACCTTCCATTTAGGTTGCTTGCAGGAGCTTCCTGTGTCTCGATGATCATGTCACTGGTATCATTTATTATTAGTGAGAAGAAAATAGGACGGTTTCTTTGCTCTGTGGAGGGCTGACAAATCTCACCTTTCAAGGTATTCCGAATCGCGAAACCAATGGGGCCTGCTTCCGGAGGTCCATCCATCGTAAGCCATGGCTTTGCTCCCGGATGCAGCGTTGGAGATGAGTCGGCGGAACAACTCGCCCCTATCGCGCAAATCTTTGAGTAGAGTTTCTTCGCTTTTGAGAAAGCGTATAGGGAATATTGGGAGTTTATGGATATCTTTCTCCCCATGGAAATGCTTGATCTGAGCCGACATCCCCAGCGGGGCGTATTTTGGCCCATCGAAAACGAGGCGGTAACCTCGCAATCGAAACTCTTCGCTTATTTGAGACCGATGCTGACGAACCCCATCAATGTCTCGAATTCTCCAGGCTCGATCTGGCAGCTGAATCCAGCAGAGACGTAGAACAGAATAACCCTCACCCGGCACAGAGTCGTCCTCCAACGCCGCCTCCGTCAGGGGTTTCAAATTCTCCCGGGGCTGCCGTAATAAATCGTCGTCATCATTATCAATATCATCATCATCATCATCTTGAGACTGTTTTGCTTTGCCATTGTCCTTTTGCTGGCCAGACAACTTGTTATGCTTGAGACAGACCAACTCTCCATAACGGAACAACGACCACAGATCGTCGAATCGGATCTTCATTGGCTTCTGGTGACTCGCCTGCTCAAATCTCTGGTAATATGGCATCAATTCCTTTTCAACAAACTCAACATAGCACCTGACCTGCTCGCTGGCCTTTTTGGTTCGCATGGAGGCGACAAGAGCTCTTCGCTGTGTTGCCGACAGGTCTTCGCCAACATCGCCAAGTGCTTCATCATTGAGATCTTCGGGCTGATTTGAGGCGTCGCTACCATTACTCAGCTCCGCTTCAAGATCTGCCAACAGAGCCTTCATGCTTTTCTGATGGTGGGTAAAGAAGGCAAAGGGGTGCCCGAAAGTCATGGGTAAAAGCATCGACCATGAAGTGTTCCCGCTTATCTTTGCAAGATGTGCTAGTACGATGCTGGAGTTGATGCGGATCCGAGCAAACGACAGCTCGCTCGTTTTTGTCTTGGTTTTGAACTTTAGTGGCGGAAGTAGAAGCCTCGACATGTCATCCTTTTTCATTTCTTTGGTCATGCGTCTATGCTCCTCTGTATTGATCATCTTCTCGAGGTCGTCGGTCTGGAGCAACACCTCGACTGTGTCCACGACAAAGTCGGATGGCTCACCAGTGCATCGAAAGCGGTTCTTAAACTTCTTCCAGTCACAAAAACTGACGATGGGTTTAGCATCCAGGTTGAATTTACCCTCTTCGGTGTGCTTTTTGTCATCGTCTGCCTCAGTGTTCGACCAGGCACTTGTACCGTCCATATCTCCATCCTTCCTAGTATTGGGGTTTACCTCCTCTTTCAGAAAGGTAGTCATGACAGGATCTGTCATAGCTTCATAAGGCGTTCGTGATATGGGACGCACTGGGACGGGAGGCACTGAGATAGGAGTCGCTAGGGTGGCCATAGGTAGGTAAGGTAGGTACCTAGGTATCTTGGGGTAGGTACGTTAATTATTCGTAGAAAGCTGGATACAGTATTTCAGTTTCACTCAACCGGGATATTTATGATGAATGGAACACTGTCAAGAAGAGAAAATGGACAGACAGGAGAGCGAGGGGTCGATGACTTGACACCACAAATATCCAAATTATTATCCAAGAACCGTACACAGGTCTTGCCTTATATAAGGTACCTACCTGGGTACAGCTGGAACCTTAGTTTCGCACCAGGGCAGGTACGTTGAGGTAAATTGTGCCTATCAACTACCTTTACGGAACGCGCCTTCCCATTCTGTACGCTGACGCAGCGATCAGTGCATATGGCATCTGTAACTTTGGCAGGCTCGTTTAGCCTCCTCATTGCTGGCTGCGGTAGTGAGTCCAGGGTATCGGCATCATGTCCATCCATCCCATGACACCGTATGCTCAAAGCTCAGTCTCTAATTAAGGTACCTCACCTATTCAGGTAGGTACCCAAGGTAGGTAGATATCCACGTACCTAATGCAGGTTTCCGGATATGTTGAGGCATTGGTTCTGGGCGCGCTGGACTTGCAGACGATATTTGTTGTTGGTCTCTTGCCACGACATAGCATGGCCAAAAGCCTCCCCCGCCATCCATCCTTTATGCAAAGTGCTGGAATGGTACGAGAGATAATCGTCGGGTCACACTTAAATGGGTTTCATTTGCTCCTTTTGCTCGCCTGAGCCTTGGCGTTTCAATCGACGCAAAGCTCCGGTCCGCAGCATCGGCATCCTCCGCATCCTCCATCACCAACAGGATAACAGACGCTTTTTATAGGTCCCTCGAAATGCATGCACTTGCCCGTAAGCATTTAGCCGTACGTTCAACCGAAGAACCTCTACTTTCTTTCATCCCTATCCTCCCCAAATCTACATGCCAGACCAGTACTGTGCTTTTTTTTCAATTGCGCCTTGTTTCAATTGTCCCTTGTGACACAATCTTCTTCCTGCTTGACTGAGCATCTTCCTGTCCCTCAAACTCCTGCAAGTCTTTTGCCACCCTCCCCATCTCACGCAACCGCACTGAGATAATTTTGATTGGACACACTTGGAGTTTTCATTTGACATCTAACTGTTGAGCATACTAGCACTGTAGAATGTCCCTCAAATGATCCTCCATTTGCTTCCTGTTGACCCTCCCTATTACCCTTGACTTCATACTTCTGTCTGTCAACATGGAGCTGGAGCACGAAAAGCCACAATCTCTGAGACAAATCTTGGATGACGACGAAGAAAGGAGGCTCTTCAAATACTACATGACTGTTGACACAACCGTATTCCCTCACGAACTGCCAAAGTCTGATCTGGTATACGACACACAGCGCTCGGAATACAACAGTGCTCTTAGGAACAACAGCAGGCAAGTCTACATTCAACACTTCCTCCCCAGGTTACAAACCACTTAGGATGTCATGGTCATGCATCGCCTCTGACAGACGTTCATCACTTATCAGGGCACTCAACGACGTCATTGGCTCGTATCTGAGGGAAAATCCCCATGGTCTAAACCCCGGCACATGCACATGGACAGATGTTGCGGACGAGTTGGAAAAGTCCGAGGCCGAGTACAAGAGAAACAACAAGTTTCTGCACCGGCATGGTGCTGGGATAGTGCGAAATCTTGTCCCAGCCCTGGACTGCATCCCAAGTGATAATGGAATCGCCTCTATAAAAGGGGGCTTGATGATTATATTCAACGTGAGCAGACAATCTAGACTAGAGTGTACTGCAAATTACTTTGCTAACTATTCTCTAATACATGTGTATAGGCCGTTAAGAGGAGATCCGAGGCCTGTGAGAAAATCATGGAATGCTTTTCGTCTGTCACGCAATGGCTTGTGAAAGCACATCGTCTCCAGAGTCTACACAAGCGAGATGATGACCTCACGAACAAGGTTCGAGATTTTTACTGCAAGCTGTTCGAATGTCTCACCTCGCTCATCTCCATACTTTTGCGACGGGACAAGAACAATGCCAAGTCATCAGGTGCGTCTCAGTCCTTAAGTGTTTGCAAGATCCCATATGTAACAGCTAACATGAGATTTAATCGCAAAACCGGGTAGCAGAATCGCCATCAAGATGGTCGGATAAAATGTCCAAGGGGAAGTCATTCGTCGACAGAGCACTCAAGGACATATTTGGAGACGCAGTAAGGGAGGTCGAGGACATTCTGGCGCCAGTCAAATCTGCACTGCGCTCGCTCAAAGATTACAGCAGATTTCTAGACAGCGCGGGCATCCAAACAGCTAATCGAAGCATTTCGGACGCGGGCCGAGAGATAAAGCAGACAAGATCTGGGGTCGCGGGTTTGAATTGCAAGTTCGATCAGCTCCGAGAGGAAATGGAGCGCAGACACTGCGAGACCGAGAACCTAGTCAGAGGACGCTTGGATGATCGCGATAGCATTCTGCAGGAGATTTGGAACCGGGTCCATGACATGTTTGCCGATGCGCTACGTTCAACTCTTATTGCTGGTGAGCTGTTTGACGTCTTGTTTCGCAGTTGAGAAACGATAGGAACCAGTATTATTGACATATTTCCATCATCGTAGATTCACAGCCCCGTTTCTCAAGACGTCATCGGATAATGGACCGCCGGGTCCCTCGACGAAGAGAGTTTTGGAATCTCGACGTCAATCAGCTTCTGAACGTCATCGCATCTGATGAAGGACATGAGGCAGCCGTTTTTGAAAGGGACAACATGGTCCGGAAGCAGTCTTTATTTAAGCCAAAAGCCATGAGTCGCGCCAATCAGCTGTTTGAGAGACACGAGTTCGGGGACTGGATGACCTCGACAGAGTCGGGGTTTCTCATGGTGGAAGGCCACTGCCTCCAAGAGTCTCAGGGTGTGGTCTCTCCATTGACCATCTTCACCGCCTCTCTCGCTCACATATTTGGACTCGGGGCGGTCAGCTCTGACGAAGAGCTCCCTAAAGAGGCTATTCCTTTGTTCTTTGCTTGCGGTCATCACTCTTCGACTAAAGACGAACTTTCGGGCCCTCAGGGGATCATCCGAAGCTTGATAATCCAGCTCTTGGTCTCCAATACTCGATGGAGTGCCGGTGCAGTGGATGACAGCCGGACCCCTGACCTTGGCTGGCTACAAGAGCGCAGAAGTATTTGGCCCGACATCTGCAAGCAGAGATCAGGCCGTGTCGACGCTTCGCGCAGCATGGAGAACCACAACAGCAATCCCACAAGAGACCCGGACCGTCAGGACAAGAACAGGCTGGGGCAAGGTGAGCTACAAGCACTGCTAGATATTTTCAAGGAGCTGGTGGACCAAATCCCCCAAGCCTTAACCCTCTACTGCATCATAGATGGTATCTCCTATTACGAGAACCCCTGGCCGGAGGACCTACTCTTGCTGGTAACCACAATGGCGGAAATGTGCGACGACCAGCGAAGCGGTCTCAGCGGGCCACGCATCAAGATTTTACTGACCAGTCCGAGTCGCTTCCATTGGCTGCATAAGTTTGCGGAGCAGGAGAAGGCCCTCGAGGTGATGCTAGTCAGTCTGGCCTCGGGATACTATGGGCGAGGAGGCTCCCACATGTTTGGTGGAAACATGGTCAGGCGAATGGAGTACATGCGGACCCCTCGGCGCCTACCATTACGCACATTCGAATCCGGTGATTCTCAAGCCCGTGGCTATGGGTTGAAGAAAGAGCAGGACCGGTACTATGGCAAGCACAGTGGGGATAGTTGTAGCGAGAGAGACGGTCGGCGCAGGGCAAGGTCTCAAGATAGGGGGGCCCTTTCAGTTGCGGGTACGCGACAGCAGTGTGTAAGCTACAAAGCCAAGTAATGTATTAGCGTCTTTGTGGGACGAGAAGTGAGGTTTCCGGGGCTTTTGGCAGCCATTAGTGTGTGGACTTACGAATCCGTATAGCCCGTGAAAATTGTTCGACGGCTGCACGTTTGGCGGATCCCGCTACACTAAAAGGATTCACAACACTTGCAGCCCTTGACTGAATAACATCACATATCGTGACTACAGTACTCACATGGCCGCCAAACTTTCTACGTTGTACTACAAACCCCTGACTGTTGACATATTTTATCAATTAGCCACTGGCGATCAGTCAAAGCGCTACGAAGTTGGTTGGTGTCAAAGTAAAAATTCCTGGAAAGCCCGCGATAACTGTCACCGGGTGTCAGGCGATGGCTTGTCACTTTCGGCTTGGGCGCGGAAACTATTTCTCTTCCGCAGTTAAACTCGTTGTCTCTAATGCGTGGCTGGCCGGTCTGAGAGGGGTTTTGCGTTTACTCGCGGCCAGCCAAGAGAAATATAATTGCATTAATTCATAGACAAGAGATTCACCTTGACTTTCCCCCAGTGTTGACCTTTGAAAGTGGCAAGAGTTGGGATGTTTCTTCATCTCCATGTTTACCTTGAAAAAGAAGCTTTTTCGAAGATACTCCAAGGAAATAGCGAGAAGGTCGGTCCCGCCGGTCTATTGCATGCTTTAGTCTAGTCGTTCCCGCTTCAAGAAAAATATAATAATACCTCCACTACCCCTGCACCCCAACCAGTGGGAGGCGCAAGGCAGTCGAATAAACACGCAGCAATCATCTTCAAAGACAAATCGGGTCAAAGGCCTGCCCTGACTAGCTCAGTCGTCCTCCCACCGCCGCTTGGAGCCTGCACTGAGGCTGGATCTCGCACTGGATCCAACGCCGGCGCCAGATCTCGACAAGGGATGGTAGGAACCGCCGCCGACAGCCCTGCCTTTTTCCTTGTCGTCCTCACGCACGACGCTCTCTCTCATCAGCCGGATGACCTGCTCCAGTTTTCCAAACCATGTCTTGTTCACGCGCCGTTTCGCCCTGATTTCCCTCTTGACGTCTTCCAACTCGTCGATGTCTTGTTGACAGTGAGCATTGGATTAGCAGGTATGATTCAGAAACCGTACATGATATTTGATACAGGCCAATGATAACTCACATTGCGTCTGATCCGGAATCAACTCCAGCACCTCCACCACAAACCCAGAAGTGGCCCGCCCGCCGACGAGCCTGGCGTACAGATTCCTATCCTCGGCGGCAGCGCCGCCATGCTTGTCCTCGTCTTGCTCAAACACGACCTTGCGGAGTATGTAGACCAGGGCTCGCGCCGCGTCGCCCCTCTCCCACTCCTGGGCCCCTTCGCCTCGGAGGAGCTCGCTCTTGACCTGCCCCACCGCGCCCAGGACGTGCCTGGCCGCCCACGCGACGTCACAGGTGCCCTCGAGGTCCGCACCCATCGCGACCCGCTGTCTCGCCGCATCCCGGTCCGACAGCGACTCGGAGTAGCGGTCCAGCTCGTGCAGGATGCGGTCGACGCGAGCCTGCAGGCGCGCGTAGGGGTTGCGTGCCCGCTCGCGCGGGGAGAGCAGGTTGAGAAAGATGGAAAAGACTTCGTTGTTGCGCTCGAGAAGCGCCCGCACGGTTTCGCGTAGGTTGCGCTTTTCGCCGGCAGTGTGCGATGTTCCAAATTTCTGCTGCCGCCTGTTGTTCTTGCTGCTATTGCTTTGCTCCTCGTCGTCAGTCTCGTCGAAGGCCAACAGTATCTGGTTGACTTCATCGACCCTGACCCAAGGCGGGGCGCGATATGCCTCGGAACTCCCGACGGCCGAGTGTAAGCCGTCGGTCAGCAGGTTGAGACGGTAGTCGGCAATTCTCTGGAAGAGATCTCCAAGCGCAGGGATAGAGCCATCAGCCTCGACCTTGAGAGGCTCTGCCTGGTCATGTCCGTATAGGGTGAGCTTTGCGATGGCGTCATATAGCCATAGTAGATGCTGGCAAGGCTTGCGGTTTTTGCAGATACACTGCGGCCCCGGCCACTTGCTGTCTGGAGTGCCGATACGAATGGATAGCGGAGTGAACTCTCTAAGTTGAAAGGCATAAAACTGATGGCCTCCATCAACGCCTGTAAAGTGGAGGCTGACTGGCGGTGTCTCATGCCAACGCAACTCGCTAAAGAGCTCCCTAATATGCCCTTGTGCATCACGGTCCTGACCCAATTGGTCATCCACGGCGAAGCTATGGCTGGCGCCCTGGCTTGAGTCTTGAGTTGGCAGCCGGCTGATGTCGTAGAGCAGGCCGGTGAAAGGGGAGCGAACTATCTGATCTGGATCTTCGCCCTCAAAGTCACTGTCCGAATCGCTAGTATCAGAGTACTCACCTGCCAGTGCCCCAGCCTCAGCAAGGCGACGTATAGCCTGTGCTCTTGTGGTGGGAGCCATGCCGTAGAGGTTGAGATGTCTCAGACCTGTTGTTGGAGGGTTGGACATGAAAGAAGCAACGCGATAATATAAGTTGGAGGCAGGTTGATACCACCCAGACGATGAATTGGTGTGGTCAGGCTGTGCGTGTGGCAAGATCTTTATATCCAAGAAGTCGAAAGATTGACATAGGCAGACAACCTAGTTCATTGCGTAGGTATATACCCCAAGTAGAAGACTAGCATCAAGTTGCAGGCCCAGATGCAGACCAGCCAAATATGGAAACCGGGATAAGAACTCTATAACGTGGCCAGGCTGAGTAGAATGGGTCGTACTTAATGAGAAGTTGGATGCGGCAGTGCTGCTGCTTGACGAACCATACCCCATCCGCGATGCTGCTGGCAAGAAGCTCTTCTTGCGCTCACCTTGGAGGTGGAGATTGATATCAGGTCCACCACAGACCCGTCCCACGAGAGTAAAAGAGGACATGATAGGAAGACGTGAAAGTTGAGGGGTAGTTGCAGTCTGTGAGGGAGAGAAAGCCATGGTCATTTGGAGTGCAATGTGACGTTCGTTAGACGAACAACCCAATACTGAGCATGCCTAATGTCACCATATGACAGACAACCTAGCTAGTGAGGTACTTTTGGGTGCTTGCCACAGCCAACATCAACTTTGTTCAGTGACTAAAGAAAAGACAGGCCTTGTACTAGGAATACTCCCGGGGTGCTTTTTGTGGAAGTGGATTGTATCCAAGATAGGGTGCTTTGATGCACAGATTAGGAAACAAATTGAGAAATAACGTTGCTTTGGCTTTCTTGGCACTAGGCACGACTTATACTTTGCTATGGAGGGAGGGGTATAGGTGGAAATGCAGTGAAGGACGATTTTGTTCCGGGGCAATCTCATGAAAAGTCGAGGTACTTTTCATTGATCAAGCGCGGCCGTATGCAGTATGCATCCCAGTACCGAATGATTGTTCGTGAAGAGCAGGGTTATCATTCGAGGCAACGCAGACCTTCAGGAATAAGAGCCAACAAATTGTTGGCCACAATCAGCCAAAAACGCTTGACCGGCGCATCATCGATGGTGGCAGTATATAAGAATCCCACAAGGCTTATTTTTCTTGCTGGGATACAATGCAAGTCGGGAAAAAAAATCAGTCGTAAAATAGACCAGTCGGTCAGAGCCGGTCGCTTTGAATCTCCCTTACTGTCGGATAATTCAATGGCAGAGGAGTTGTTTGTCCGCGATGGTTGCGCCTGTTTGAGAGTTGGAAATGGAGGTCAATTTTGCCCGATGGTGTGGGTCGCCACCCCAAAATTACTGCATCCCTGGCATCTCATCATTGGTCAAAAAGTGCCAAAGGGAAGCACGACCGACCCGTTGGCAGGCTTTCAAGGCTGATTGAGTGACTTCCAAACCCAAACTCGCAGTTAGCATTATGCGCACTCCCCCAAAGGTCTGGCAGTCGGGCCATACACATCAAACGGTATAATAAAGAAGATGATGATGAAGAAGAAATGGTCTTGAACGTCTGACACACTCACAATCGAGGCTTAGACTTCTGCCTCGCCTGAGCGCATATGAAGTTTGGTCTATAAAAGCCTGGCGTGTTCCCCCTCCCTCCGCCTGGCCGCATTTCTGGCCGCATCGCTACCACCGAACCCAACCCACTCGACTCTAGGCGCAGCAACCCTTTCCAGAAGCCCGACGAACGTTTCTTTGAGTTTTTAACTTCCCTGCTTCGTCTTTTTTTTTCGTTAAAAACACTATCAGTGACTATTTCCTTCTTTTGAAAAAGAAAAGAGACAATGTCCTTGTTGCCTGGGAACCATCTAGCCGGAACACAGCAGGGATGGTCGCACATCGTTGGGGGTTTCCTACTTTGATCTCTTTCAATGATCAAACTATCACCACAAACCCGCGCGTGTCGTGCAACCCACCCTTTTTCTACATACTAAACTCGGGGTGATAGTCAATCACAGGTCCCGACTTGGGCCATTTTTTGTTGTTGGTCCTCAGTAGGTATAGAATTCGCTGACCTTTTGTTCGCACCAAGCCACCACTAAAACCTCCATCATTCCAGCCAGCCCTATGTTTTTTTTTTTTTTTTTTTTTTTTTTTATAAACGGTGGTGGTCGTTCAAGGTGGTCAATATAGTTCAGAGCAAGAGCCAACTGACTGGCCCTTATATGAGAACTGGCTAAACTGGTGTTGGTTGAACATCAAGCACACATCGTTCACTCGTCTCATTCCCTGGGTATATCTACTCCGGAACAAAATGACAGTATCGTATTCGCCCGAAACCTCTACTCCCAATCCAATTCCAGCCGTGTCACTCATCACGGCCACGGTTCGCGGCACTGTAATCGTCAACTTTTCCTCAAAAAGACTTTCTGACCACCGGACAGTCCGGATCGTGATAATAGACCGTTTGTTGCTGCCTGCCGACTGCATAGTCCCGCACAAATGATGCGTATTACTTTCAATGAGGCCTCCGAAATCATGAAGAAAAAAAAGAAGAAAAAAACACTACAGTGGGTTATCGGGTCAGTACTCACTCTATTTTACTTTTTGAGTTGCAGCCTTGTTGTGCAGAGTAAATTGCAGCCTAGCCTAGTCCCCTAGTGCCTGTTGGCAATTGACATGAAGGGTGGTAGTGGGGTGGGGTAAATTGAGACGGTGAATCAGCCGAAAACACAAATGTAAAAACTCACCTTGTGGTCAACCGCGTCGAGGAACAAATGATCTCATTCGAGTCCCGACAGCGCGGACCCGGCAGTGAATTTCCGACGAGTTGATTTGGTTTCCATGACGTGGAACAATATAACTCCGACTGGTAAGTTTTTCTCATCCATACCTAGTTGGTGAGGGTTTTCCAAGGGCTCGCTTGGGACAGTGGTCGGTTTTCCCACGTTCCTTCTATTCTGCTCCTCCTACTCGTTAGCCTGCCGATATAATCCACCCCAAGCCCCTTGTTTCTTTGGCGACCCTGCAATGGGTGCTGCCTGATCTGGTATTTTTTTCAATCGCTAAACCACACGGCCACTGGATCTGTCGACGCACATATTATTCGGTGAACAGGGTGCAGCAACCTAGGTCTATAAATTGTTCGATCAAGGGTTTCGGGGGGGCTGGTGATGACCCCACTTTTAAACATTACAGTTCTAGACAACCCAACATCTGGTTTAAAAAGCACCAATAATAGGCCGCGGAAATTATACATTAAACAGGACTATAAAAGCTCAACTTCCAGAAACTTACCGAAATAGAAACAGGTTCTTATACTAGAAAAGAAGTAACTTCGGGCCATACAGATGAGTATATCTCGGAGTATGAGACGGTCTTGGCCAAGAAAGCTGTTATATGAATGACGTTTGTCACTTGATATCCAGCGGTGTGAAACTCCAGCCAACTTGAAGCAGTTGACCAATGCATTCCCATGGGGACAACAATAGAGGGCACCGGCTAGCTTTTCTACACAGCTCGCTGAATACCAGGAAAACCGGTGCAAGTTACAGGTATACCAAATACCCATTAGATCTAAAAGCAAGAGTTTACCATCACCGTCTCCAAGAATTATTTTCCCAAATGTAAGAAGAAAAAAAATTAGTATTCACAGGCAAACAAGACCAGCTCTAAAACTACATATAAATGACATAGTAACAACAAACAAGATATGGCTTTTCTACCCTGGTTTTGACTAGCTGGAACTCCAGCAGAGTCTGCCGCAGCCATTTCCGCCTCTTCGAATCCCTATTCAAGACCCTGCGAGGGCTTCCAGTCCGAGGGGTTCCAGTCTTTACTGACTTTAGCCCCCGGATGTCCTTCCATGAGCGCCCAATACTCGCGAGCGCTCAGAGTGGATACTAAGACACCATAGTCCCGAGGCATCGTCCAACGTAATATGGTTGCCGTGCAGTCATATGTAGTTCGAAGCTCAAACAAGTACGTGCTTCCCCCAGGTACAGGGACAAAAAAGGTCTTAGTGGTTTCCCGACCCATCTTGAAATATGCCAAATGTTGCGAGACTCCGGCCTTCAAAACCTTGACTTCGCAGGGGCCGATAATCCGTGGTATGGGCTTCACAAGACGCGTCACGTCACTGGCGACGACGGTGCTCGGTACAAAGGCCAAAGCAACAGCGGCAGTGGTGAGGAGATCGGAAAATTGCATGGTTGTATAATCCGTTCAAGATTGGCGAGTGGTTATAATGTTGTGAAGAGTTTTTGCGAACGACTTTGTTCTGGAAAGAAAAGGGGGGATATTAGGAAATTCAACCAAATTGTAGGAAGGATAACGGAGGAAATTAACTGTGTTGGTATATTAACGCTCTTCAAAAAGCTAAGTATAGACTTCGAACTAAGAGATACCAGGATGGACTGTTACCAAATATAACCCACAATCTCATGCATTTGTTCTAATTCTTTATTTTGTTTAATTCCGATAAATCACCATATCATAAATGACTAAAACATAACCCAACTTTCGAAATGTTTAATTTTACATATACTCCAGCGGTCATGCCCGAAGGTATTGATTAATTACCCGGCCCGGCAGTACTCTCTCTCTCCAACTCGTACTCCCGCCCCCGAAATCCAAACTTACCACCAAGGGCCAAATTCAGAATATCTATATTGCCGTAACAAAGCATTTAAAACGCTTCATTAAGGAAAGCTGTAGTTTTTTTTCTTCCTTTTTTCCCCCCTTTGCTTCACAGGGGACAGGGGAGAGGTAGGCTGGTTGCAGCTTTCTTGCTCTGGTTCGATCACAAATACAGATCCTATCGACTTATATTATCCAATGAGTTCTGAACACGTTGCTCTGGACGACCTGCAGCTGATATGGGCAGCTGTGATACACATTCTGGAGGGAAAAGGAATATGGCACCTAATGTATTCGCCCAGAAGTTTTCTCCTTTTTTTTTTCTTTCCCTAAAGCCTACCATTGATTTCACCATATGCGCCTAGGTCCTGCATATATATGTATGTACCTACCTTGTGCTGTAGCCGGGATACCTGGTAGCAGATATTTCCCAGGATGAGCTTTTCTTTTATTTCCTTTTTACAGTCCCTTTGTTTTCACAAAATCCTTCGCTATGCAACCAATCCATACGTGGGTGCTGCTGGTTGCGAACCTGAACCTTACCTACCCTACCATGGTAAGGTAGGTAGCTGTTTAGTCAAACGCCTTCTTCTGCTGGGCCAGCTGTTGGAACTTTCCAGCCGTCCCGGCAGCTCCAGGTGCATCAAGTAGTAGTACGATGCAGTATTTTTAGATTTTGGTTCGATTTTAAATGACTAGAACTAGTTCATACGCCATATATACAGACATGCGGCCTCTTTCAAGCAACCGGCAAGGCTTGTATGCCAACGCAGTAAAATAGGACTACTTGATATTAAAAGTTCCCCCTGAAAGTCGACAGAGGTGAATTAATATCGATACAATGCAGCTAGGAAACAATTGGCTCAACAAGACCATGGATACAAAATGAAATGGCAGACAATTCATGACACGACAGTAGTTTGAACGGTTTTAATTGATGCGATAGTTGATTCTCATCTGCATCCCCAAGCCTTTGAACTCAAAAAGAGAAGCCAAGCGTCAGGAGGGCCTGAATATAACCTTAATCAAAATGAAAAATAAGACAACCCAAAAACTCCGTAGAAATACCGACTCCCACTTTCCCCTTCCAAGAACGCCCATAGACGACTTCCACAAAACCGTGGAAACGGAAGTAAAGAACAGCCAAAGAGATAACATATTATCCATGACTCTGTGGAATACACAAACAAGGTTATGGTTGGCGGAACACCGAAAGTCTAGTTTATGACTTGCCATCTCCACACCATTGTTGTGAATGACAGCTTAAAGGTTTCTTGTTTGAAAGTCCAAACATGACGAGAGATTAGAGATAAAACATAAAGAGAAACGCCAGCTGTATGCAATGGATGGCTGAACGCAGTGGTATACACAAGACAATAGTAAGCAAAACAAGAATAAGAGAAGAAAAAAGAGTGGTCGTAAATCTCGTCACGTCGTTTCCACAAGAAAACATCGTATAAAGACTTCTCTCTCTACCCGGTCGAGGGCATGGAAAGAGAGCAGGGAAGAATGAAAAGCTGACATTTGGCATTTACAGCCCTGAAGCCTTTCGCACAGCTCCCGCGTGAGCGCTGGCTACCCTGCCGCTCGTCTTCCTGATGCCCGTCGGCTCCTTGCCCACCGTGGTTGAGGCAGCCGCCCTCCTCGTGCTTCCAGAGCGCTCGACACCACGAACCTTGGCGAGAACACCGCTCGCACTGGAACGTGCGCCCTCTTCCTTGACTGACTTTGTTCTTCCTACAGAAGAACCAATGTTCTCAATGTCGTTGGAAGCGTCGTTGTCGACATATGTGGAAGAGGAAGAGTAAACGTGGTGTGTCGTTGTGGTGGTGGTGGTGTGACTGGCGCTGCGCTGTTTCTTCTCGTTGGGGCTGGCTCGCGTCGAGGTCCTGGCCATACGCATGTGCCACTCCTCATCGCTCTCGTTGGTGCTGCGGTGCACCGAGATGGTCTCCGAAGTGTGTTGCTGTTCCTCGCCCTTGGTGCCTACGTCGTTGCGAGAGTACGGGTGGTGACGCCCGCTAGGGTTCCTTCCTGTCTTTCGTGGCTGACCAGGTGTGGGGGCGGGCAGGTAGTCCTCCTGAACACCGACTGTGTTGCTCTCCGTGTCCATCTCGCCGAGCGGTGTGCGCGACTTGCTGGGTGGCGTGCTGGCCTGCGTGGCGCTGGTGCGACCCAGACTAGCCTTCTGCATGGCACGGATTGGAGTGCTCGGGACGCCCGTGTTGGCTGTATTTTGAGCCGCGGCAGCAAGCTCCTTGCGCAGCTTACGAGCTACGCGCTCCTCAACCCACCACTCACGGAACACTCCCTGGTTCAGGTGAAGCCAGTGCTGCTGCGGGCCGACGACCATACCTGGGCGCATGAAGCGCATGTAGCTGATGACCTCGTCGGCCGTGAAGCCATGGCGGTAGATGAGATAGGCGCCGATCAGGCAGCCAGTGCGGCCGAGACCGGCTTTGCAGTGCACTGCGATACCGCGCTTACGTATCGTAATGGTCTCGTGGGCCAAGCGGATGAACTTTCGCACAAGCGACAGGGGTGGGCATGTACCATCCTCGAAGATCATGTCCAAGTGGCGGATGCCGAGGGACTCGAAATACGATGGAGAGTACAGCTGGGAGTTGAGGCGCACGACGAGGCCAATGTTCTTCTCGGAGAAGTGACAAAGAACATTCTTGAAGGGATCGGGCAGGTCGGGATGCTTGTTGACGTCTGCGATGGTCTTGGGGAGGAGCTTGTATGCGTCTCCCATGGCTTCAGTTACCCTGTCGACGGGGTAGTGCATTGGCGACGCGAAGGCCAGGAAGTGAGGAGTAATCCAGTTGAAGTCGCCGTTCTCAACACGCTCGTACTTTTCGTACTCGCCCAAGTCGAAGGAGTCGAGCATCACACAGCCCTCTTCCTTGGCCTTCCATACACCATAAACGACATCTTGTACCGTGATTCCATAGTCGGCTGTGCTGTAACCGGCGTCACGGAATGGCATCAACGGAGGGTCGACCTGTGCGATGGGCGCAAGGGCCAGGTGCGGTGGCCAAGACTGAATCAGCACCATGTAACATGCCAGTACGCAAGCGGCATTGGCGCGGCCTGTGGAAAAAAAAGAAAAACAAAAGGTTAGCGCATGTGTCAAACTTGTGAGTACATCCTTTAAAAGCTTCGACATACTCCTCGGGTCAGCTCTGCTCCAGAAGACTACTGGTCGGTCCTTGTTCTCTTTGGCGCCAAGGATATCATGGAATTCGAGCGCAAAGCGGTAAAGGTGACCAATGTGCAATGGGCCAAAGTCATGGTGGAAGGCATTGTAGAGAAGCGAATCGTCGATCGAGAAGTAGTATGGCTGTTTGCGAGCGGCGACTGGGGTCGGCTGCTCGACTGCAGCTCTCGAACGCTTGGTGGGCGAACGGGTGGGCGGCTCCGGGTAGGGAAAGAGGGTGTCGGCCTCGGGAGGGTTTACGTATGATGCGAGATATAAGCGGTCTGGGATGAATGCCGTTAGCGTTACTGGATATTTGTATGTAAAGAGAAGCGAATACGGGACCAAGAAGGCGGGAGGCTGGCTCTCCAGGGGAGGGACTTTATCGCCGATCATCTCCATGGCATCGCCGGTGGTTTTGGACGAGATCCACAGGAGAAGTGGCCAAGTGAGCTCCGCCGAACACGTCGCAAGCAAGCAGTTCGGCAGACGGTGATTGTTCGCGATTTGGAACAATGGCTGCGCAGAGCCATGGGTTGGACTTACTCTCAATGTACTCAATGACTTGGCCCATGTTGGAGCTCTTGGATACCGAAGGCGCCATCTCAGCGCCACGAGCCCAGAAAATGCCAGGAAGGAAGGAACAGATGCAATACCAAAAGGCGCAGGTAAAATGCTGGAGATGATGACGAATGATGTTGCTGCTTTTTGTAGAATGAGGTACTGCTACGAGAGCGCGCGACCGTTATAAAGGAGACGGTGTGGGTTTGAGGTGGCGATTCGAATGATAAACAAAACAAAACAATGAGCGGCGCTTTTCTTTTCGACTCTTTTTGTTTATGCTCAAGACGCAATGCAATGATGATGAATGCTAGCGCGCATACGGAATGACCTTCAAATGATGCAAATGCAACAACTTTCAATCCTTTCCAGAGGAAGCCGACACGCCAACGAGGTTTAGGGAGGGAGGAAGAGGGAAAGAAAGGAGGGATGGTCGGAGAGGTTGACGATGTCAAGTTATGTGAAGACGGTCGGGGATCAACAACAACAACATCGGAGCTCCAATAGCAGCCACAAAAAGGTTCTGGACCTTGTATTGCGTATCGTCACGACCCCTGCCTTTGTTGTTGTGTGTTAAATGTGGGTCTATTGTTGTCTACAAACATAACAAGCCGGGATGTGACCAATCATGGACGTTGCCCCAGTTTACACCTGGGCAGGTAGTGTCCCTCTTGGGCAAGCCGAGTTGGCCCGGCAACGCCTGGGTGAAATTGAGTGAGCGAGGGCTTTACCGAGATCCTGCGAGCTTTGGCCACTTTGGAGACCTGGAGACCAGGGGTGGGAAGTTCTCCACTATAGCCTGTAGTGCAGGACAGTTCGTGCTGGAATTCACCACCACACAGAGAAAAGCACTGAGGTCACCTATCCAATACCAAGAACAAAGACCCCTTTTTGGGGTGGCGGGAAGTCAATTCATCCCACCAAGGCGAAAAAAAAAAGCAGCCTCCAGTGTCAGTTTTTGGCCCAGTCTGTGCCAGAGCAACGGAGAAATAACGCACGTTCTGTACAAGGCCGACGCTTACATGAAGTCATAGCTTTCAGATCTATTTTGTCTATTTGTTTTGATTCAATTCAGGCTGTGCCAAACAATCGCCGTAAACGAGCGACCATGTCCGAGTTTCCTTGCACCCTGTGAGTCCTTTTTTTTTATGTTGTTGTTTTTGTGTTTTGTTTTGTTTCTCGTACCTCTGGTTCGGGTTTTTGGATATCGAGTTCAATTCTGTTCACCTCATCACAACCCACTTTTTGAATTTCAAAACAAGCGCACGTGAGCACCTCGCGAAAGAAGCATCATCCATCCCTGCTAACGCCAAATACCCCCCCTTGGCACGAATGCACCCTCCAGCACCATCGACGTGCCGTTCCCTACGGCCAGGCTAGCCAAAGTGGCACTTGGCTCGCTCAGTGTCGACAAGGAGCTTTCGCCATCCGTGCAACGGGAGTTCTCCACAGTCTCTGCTTCCTCGGGTTCGTCCGAGGAGACGGTTCTGCGCACTGAGTACAGCGCTACAACGAACCGTATGCTCCGCGTCGCCGTCAACTCTTTTATGGATAGCCTGAGCCTTGTAATCGAGGTTATGGAGCAGCTTGATGCCGATGTGTTGGAGGCTCAAACCAAGGCTCCATGAAGGAGGGAATTAAGGGGTTCAATTTTGGTCATTGGGTCATTTGGAGGTTTGCTTTTAAAAAATTTCCGGGTCCAACGAAAGAAAAGAAAAAAAAAACAAGAGTGCAGGAGGATGCCCGAGGCATCCAACGTGTTTATTGTGCGGACAGTGCTATTAAGCGATCGCCTCGGGACGGGACGGAATCGACGTTGCGTTGACTTGTCTGGAGCGATCGCATGTGCCGCTCAATCGGACTTCAGCAAGCCTCTTCCCCTCGATAGGCAGTGCCACCAAACTCCAAGGGCTCCCAAAGAGAAGCAACCTGCGACAGCGCCGAGTAGGTTGTGGGGATGAGGGTCGGCACGGCAAGGGGTCACAAGTGTGGACATGCTTAGCAAAAAAAGATGGTTCTTTAGGTATATTGGGGTTAGCATTCAGAAATCCGATTATCCCCCATTGCCGGCTCAATTATACGGATCCCACGGTGTCTTCCTTTTGATTCGCCCTGAAATTTACATCAAAAATCTCTTGAAATAGGTCTCGACGTCCTCCCAACTCTCGCCGTCAAGCCTCCCAACAAACCCAACATACTGATCAGGCCTACAAACCACCACGCACCCAACCTCCCTATCGACCCCGTAGTTGGCATACGCATCCCCGTACGGGTCGTGGTAGTTTTGGTCGTCGACGTAGATGCTGTCATAGTCCCACCCCTTTTTCTCGTCGAACGGGTGCAGCACAGCAGGGAAGTCCCGCAGCAGCTCCGTCTCGACCCGCCTCGCCGAGTGGCACGTCAGCACGTCGACGTGGCGGTACAGATACGGTTCGAGGAAGGCAGAAGACGCCAGGCGGTCGCAGAAACCCTCGAGCCGGGCCTTTTGCGCCGGCGAGTGCACGTTGCCCGCAAACACCACCAGCCTGAAACGGCCGTCGCTCTTCAGCCGCTCCTGCAGGTGCCACGACCGGCCGTCGGCCTGGTTCAGCACCCGGAACGATGGGAACCTCATGCCCAGCCGTACCCCGGTCGCCAGGTCCTGTCTGGCCGCGCCGGGCCCCTTCTTGGCGACGAGCATGCTGTCGGCGTAGTCGACCGACAGGCCCGACGCGAACAGGTTCCCCTTTTCAAACACGGCCTGGAACTCGGCCATGCTGACCCCCTCGGCGTCCAGGACGTCCTTGGCCGGCCGGCCCGAGAATAGCCGCGAGAACTTGTGGTCGAACTCGATGAGCTCCTCGGCGACGCGGCGGCGCTCGGCGTGATACGTCCGTAATATCTCGGGCCGCGCCAACCCCTTGGCCACCAGCGCCAGCTTCCACCCCAGGTTGTACGAGTCCTGCATGGAGACGTTCATGCCCTGGCCGGCCTTGGGTGAGTGGGTGTGGACGGCGTCGCCGGCCAGGAAGACGCGGTCTCGGTAGTCGAAATCGCCGCCCAGCCGCTGGCCGATCTGGTACGCCGTCCACCATGAGCAGTGCTTGTAGGTGAGCGTGTAGGGCTTGATGATGTTTTGCGCCGCGCGGAGGATGGTCGCGGGGGTGATCTTTGTCCGGTCCGCCCGCCCATTGGCGTCGGGCTTGATCTCGTTGAGCTGGATGTACAGCCGCACCAGCTTGTTCTCGCGCGGTATCACCATCATCGAACCGGCGTCGGCGCTGTGGACCGCGCAGCGCATGCGGATGTCGGGAAAGTCGGTGATGGGGATTATGTCTGGGGTGGGGTGTTAGTGATGTGTGCAATTTTGAATGCGCAGGACCGCGAGGGATCATATAAAAGGGGAAAACACAAAAGAGAACAAGACTCACCCAACACGCCCCATATGAAATCCGTAGGCTCTCCATACAGCTCATACCCCAGCTGCCTCCTAGTCCAACTATGAGCCCCATCACACCCGACCACATACCTAGCACGCACCACCTCCCTCCCGGACTTGCGGTCTCTCGCCCTTGCAATCAAGTCATCCGTGTCGTCCTCGGCCAGGTTACTCCGAAACAAGCCATCCGCAGGTAGTCCATCTCCCTGTTGCTGCGCCGGAGTGGCCTCTTCATCCGACAAGTACCGCAACGTGACGGCCACGGGGTGCGAGTTGGCCGAGTGGTCGTCGCAGGCGTCGTCGTCGATCACCAGCGACTCGGGGAGCACGCCACGCTCGACCCTCAGCCGGTCCCCCGAGTGCTTGCGTATGTGGTCGAGGAACCAGCGCTCGACGCGGCCCTGGTGCACTACGATCTGTTTGAAGCGCGATTGGCCCGGGGTGGTGTCGGGGATGCGCGCCGAGCGTTGTATTCGACCGGTCGAGTCTGGGTTCTGTTTGTGTGGGGTTATTCAAGATGCAACCAACAGATACAAGACTTGTGTAGATATGGAACCAATGAGTGATGGAGCTGGCCAGTGCAGCACTTTTTATAAGGGGCTTAACAATAAGTCGACTTACCCACATACAAATCTAATGATATAAACGGATCAGTAAGCTTACAAGCCCAGAAGAGAAGAAAATACAGCATCAAAACAAAACATGAAAATCACAATACCTCGAGCATATGATTAGCCTCCTTCCACGCGCGATCCGCAAAGCCGAAGCTGTCAAAGATCTCGAGGCTGCGTAGCTGCAACCCGTCTGCCTGCCCGGCGTATATCTTGGTGCCGCGCTTGTCGATGATGCGGGCATCGATACCACACCTGGCCATCCACGCCGCCATCATGAGGCTGTTTTACGGGTCTCATGTTTAGATACATAAGTGGATAAATTTCTTTTGTCCCTGATCTTGTCGTTCTTTTCATTGTCCTTGGAGCGTTAACTCACCCTGCTGGCCCGGCCCCAATGATCAACCTGCGGCGCATAGCGTGTTAGCAACTCCGTCTTTGACAACACTGGATCAAAACCAGCAAAAGGTTCCAACGCCATCCCCCGTGACATTAACAGGGTATCGGGCGAAACGAATGGTGCTGCTAGACTTACACATCGCACTTTGATTCTGTAATCTCGACGCTTCCCATCCTGTCGTTTGGTATACTGCTGTAAAAACTGGACTGCCTAAAAGGGGAATAATTGCAAACATAGAGCAAGAGAAAAGTAAAAGTCCAAGATTCTTCCAGGTATACCGGCGGGTAAGCTGAAGGAAAGAAGACCCCTGGAACAAACCCGAGCTAACTTGTATAGCTCAACTGGAAGCAGCCTAGAGTAGTGCCAGGCTGTGTTCTAGATCTAGAGAATTATAGCGCCCAGAGAAAAACAAGTGACTGTTGTTTGCAAGGAATACTATTTCTGTTTTGTCTAATAGTCTCGTTAACAACAGTAATACCGGCTTGGCGATTCGAAGCACTATATTAAGGTTCGTACTCACCATGGACTGGTACTTTGCTGGGTCGTTTTTGGAAGTATCATAACAACTATCAACCTTTCATGGGTCTCGGGTACCCACCGACTATATTAGGGTTTCATACTACACAAGAGCCCCTACGTAAGTCCTTCTTGCTTAGGCAGACGAGAGACAAAAAAAAAAAAAAAAAGAAAAAAAGAAAGAAGCCCAAGTTGCCCAACCCAACCCAAGGCAATGCAATGCAGAAAAAGTGCGGGGGAATGCTTGGGTTTAGTTGCTTGGCGTTTCTCCGGCAAAGCCGTAGATCCCGAATTTTCACCACTTACCATAACATGTAGGACTCGATTGTTGTGCACTTGCACCTCTTGTTGGGATCTTTTCTGACTTGCTTTGCCGATCCCCGTAATCATGTGGCAGCCTTTGTGTAGTCTAGGACAGTGTTGTACATCCCAATCGGGAGACACTGGCATACACCACATCGGGTCCTGAGCTTCGTCATCTTTGATCTCGATATGCAGCTTCTGATTCGAGGGTGGTAGAAGCTAACAAGCCCGGAGCAAGCTCCGAAAATATAACAAGATTTTATGCAAGACGCCACCACATGCGCCAAAGCTAACGCAAACTTTCAAAGGCATTCAAGAAAAGAAAAAAGAAAAACACGTTCCAGATTTTGTCATCATTAAGAAATATATACCAGGGTATAATTAAAAACATCCCACATCACAACCCATCTCCGCTTCTCCTAGCCTCAATGTTGGCAATGGCAGACTGCAACGCGCTCGTCAGATCAACATGGAACAGCGGCCTGTTCAGCCCATGAACTGCAACGGCACGCGCCGCCGGCCTCAGGCCCTTCAGCCCCGTACCGGACGCCGCAGCAGGCCGGTCCGTCTCGGTCGAGCTGGCCTTGGTCCTGGGCGTCTCCGTCCCGTCCGATGTCTTGTGTACCGGCGCACCAACACCCTTCTCCAAGTCCTCGCCGTCGTTCATGGTGGCGTGCCTCCTCTCCTGCTCCTGCTCCTTCTCCGCCACCGCAGCCGCGCTGTCGCTGCCCCCAATCTCCGCGACCGAGAAAATGGACTTCCACCTGTGCTGGCCCTCGTCGCGAGGGGTCGGGTATCCGAAACCGCCAGCGACGAGCGCGCGCTTCGTCCACCGGTTCCCGATGCAGGCGATGTGCCAGTCGACGGGGTCCGGTGCGGCGTAGCGGTCCAGCTGGTTGCGCACGTCGATGAGCTGCTGCACGCTGCTGACGTCGACGTGGTTGACGCTGCTGAAGTCGAGGATTATGGCCTTGAGCGTGGGCAGGTCCGGGTTCTCGCCCGCGATGTGCAGGTTCCCGCCGCTGCGCTGCGCCTTCTTCAGCTCGCGCTTCGACGGACCCGGGTCGTTCCACGGCCGGTCGCCCGGACGGGCGTACTGGGTCAGGTTCGTGCGGCGCGTGTGCGAAAACACGTACCGCGTCAGGTACTCGAGCGTGTGCGAGGCGTTGGGGTAACTGAACCCTTCGGTGAAGCGGTAGATGAAGACGCCAGGGTAGGGGCTCTCGACCTCGACGTCAGGGTTGGAGCCGTCGCCGTGGTCGATGGGCAGGAAGATGTTTCTGGTCGAGGCGCCGCCGGTGCCGGTTGCGCTTTGGCCAAAGGTGCCGTACTCGCGGTGATCGTCGCCGATGATCCTGTCGTCGAGGATCGAGTGCACCCTGACGGGGCCGAGGAAGCGGCCGCGCGCCTTGAGGATGCGGCCGAGGAGGATCGCCGCCGAGATGGCTACGGTGGCGTAGATGCCGTTTTCGATGGTGGAGAAGACGGTGATGATGACACCGATAAAGAATATCACTACTTCGATCGGCGACACGCACCAGAACTGGTACAAGGTATTCGGGGGCGTGATCAAATCACCGACGGCGTGGATAATGACGGCAGCGAGCGATGCACTGGGGATGTAGAAAAAGACGGGTGGCAGGACGTAGATGGCCAACAGCACCACGACGGCAGTGATGACTCCCGCAAAAGGAGTGCGCACACCTGCCTTTGATTTGATGGCCGTTCGGCTAAAGGATCCGGTCGACGGGTAACCGCCCAGAAAAGGGGCAAGGAGGTTAGTTACACCAATAGCGACCATCTCTTGTGACGGGTTGATGCTGTAGTTGTTCACGCGACCAAAGGACTTGGAGATGGCGATGTGCTCTATCAGAAGAACAATAACGGCGGCGGGGAGATTGCTGGCCAATGCACCAACAACTCGAGCTTCCACGACGGGTACTGAGGCATATTGAAATCCTGTTTTGCAAACTGTGAGTAAGCATATCATCCAAGGGGCTGCTGGGTCGAGTAACTTCTCTCAACAGGTGCTTTGCTTACCTCCAGGAATGTCCTTCAGGATCTTGAACTTGGGGTTCGATCGGTGGTTCATGTTCACCAACCAACTAATCATGGTGTACAGCAGGATCACAAACACAGTCCTGAGTGTTCCCAAGAAGAAGTAGAGCTTCTGCTTCTCGGGCCACTTCTTAGCCGCAAATGAACAAGCCGACCTGATTATGTAGAGCATCGCCAAGGCCGTCAACCCCATGGCCGCATCGAGTTTGGTCGTTCCGAGATTCTTTAGTGTGTTGATCAGAACCAGATAAGACGCATCACGAGTTGAGACGCCCGAAATTCCCATCATGGTTGGGATCTGACCGATGACGATGCTGATGGCACTGCCTGTCATGAAAGCCGACAAACTCGTCAAGCTGATCAGGTCGACAATGAAGCCTGTTCTTGTGAGGCCGAGGAAGAGGACGATGGCACCTGTGATGATTGACAAGGCGGATGCGACTACGTGCCCAGGGACGTCCGGGAACTTTTCCTTCATCTCAATGACGATGCCACCAACGAGTGTTGACATGACGGCAACAGGACCTATGGTAATGTCTTTGGATGTCGCGAAGAACCAGTAAATCAAAACTCCCATAAACGAAGAGTACAGACCAAATTGCGGCTCCAGGTTGGCGAGAATGGCGTATGCCATGCCTTGCGGAACCACCACGGCGCCGATGGTGATGCCTTGACAGAAAACAAAAAGGTCAGCTAGGTTCTAGGACGTCTAACAAAAATAAAGCCCAAGAAAAATCTTACCGGCAACAAGATCACCAAGAAGCCATTGCAGGTTGTATTTTCCTATCCAATCAAGAAAAGGAAACAATGACCTCGTGTAGGTAGCAACATCCTTTCCGCTTGGCACCAGCTCCTGGAAAAATTCCTTTGTTGTCGGCCTCGTTTCGACAAAGGTATCGGCAGTCTGCACTGAAAGGATGGATTCGCCTCGAGTCACCTCGTCCTGGTAGGGCTCATTGTTGCGTAGCTTGATACCCAGAACTGCTGCCAAGCCTTGTCCGACCTTGGCACCTGTGGCCGACATTGTAAACTGAAAGGGGGGTGTGGTCTTAATGGCGTAATCGCCGAGAATAGACTTGGTATGCGCAAGGAGCGAGGCTTGTTCTATTTAAACCTCACTTGGCAGTAAAATAAAAGGTTGGCTGCTTTATACAGGCGCCCAATGGGCACGAGTATCGCGCGCTCACCTGCGTGAGCGTGAAAATCCCTGCAGAAGTTGCACACGAGATGCTTTTAAATTGAGCAGGCTGAGAAATGGACGTGGTCAGATGTTGGCAAAAAAAAGCAAGGTTCCAGCGATGGCGTCGCAGCGTTGGACGTTTTGGCGTGTTGTCTCTATGGCGGTAGATAGTAAAATCCAAGATGTCTATCATGTAAGGGTTAATGGCAGCTCTAAAAGGCACGAGTGTTATAACGTTGAAACAAGCTCAGGACATACCAATCAAGTACGCCTATACCCTCCTACAATATTTTTGTCCTAGTAAAAAGACTTGTTGTAACTAGGATGTGTAAAGAAGCAAGTCAAGAAAAAACAGGGAGGGCGCTTCGACTTTGTATGGTAAGTATACAGAAAAAGAAATTTCCTTTTATTTTATTTTATTACAATGTGTAGATGAAAGGGTCACCGGGAAATCACAAGGTTGAAAAAGAACGCATCACTCCTGTCAGACGTGATATGTAAGCACTTTCTATCAACCCCCTTAGTGACCAGTGGTTGACCGTCTCGATGGCGCAATCGACCTATACCGGTTACACCCTGGTAAATGAAAGAAACAGATTTTATTAATGGATCAAGAGATACTGGCTTGACTGGGTAGTACGCAGCAGGCCACAGTCTTGCGGGGCGAACCCCATAACAACCCCTAGCAAACTGTGGGCTTTCCGAGGTGTTTCCTACTTTCCAAGACCTTATTCCATCCACTCGGATGGGGTTTCGGCGGGAATCTGTTTGTTATAATGGGAAAGTCGTGAGGGGTCTACTGTAAAGGCTTTTTGTTGCCAGATGGATGCGTTTGAAGTGACCTTGGATTTGCCGCCTTGCCGCATACTTATGGGGGTTTGGGAAGTATGACTGGATGTGGCGGAGGCTGTTAAAAAAAAAAAAAAAAAAAAAAAAAAAAAACCCTCCGACCTCAGGGATAAGTACAGTAGACATCTGCTGATCTGTTGTTGTGGCTGGGTATGGCGCTGTATGATAGGAAGAAAGTTTATTCGGGGTGCAGTTAGGGTCCTGTTGTTAGTGTAGGTCTAGATTCTGAATGTCTCTGACTTAGTCCGCCTAGAGTAGTAATCGCCAAAAGTCACGATAATTTGATAAAGTACCGAAAGTTACAGCCGCACAGCCTCTCTCGCTCGGTAATGGACAAAAAGCCCAAAACGCTCTTGTCCGCGGAGACTGACCTGCAGTAGTCTTTTTCTGCTAGCTCAGCGTCTTTCTTGTCTTTGACTGGGCCCAAGTTGGAAGCCAAGGATTGGATGTTGCAAGTTCAAAGTCAAAGCACGTCATTTCGGACCAAATTGAGCTCACCCAAGCCAGGCCAAGATTAGCACACCACATTGAGAATGGGACCCACTTTCAAGGCTCTTCAACGTCAATATTTTGGGGGCATCGTCTTTCTACGGTATCATAAAGCGCACATCATTTGGAACAAGGTACTGTAAGCGATCCAATCCCGTTTAGAATTGCGAGACAGAATAAGTGATATTTTGAAGCCATGATCAAAGATGGGGTGAGTTTGTGACTATAGAATGAATTTGATAAATGGAGGAGGGAGATAAAGGAAGGTAAAAAAAAAAAAAAAAAAAAGGCAGCAAGTATAATGCTCACTTCTGTGAGGAAACAGAAGGTTGGATACTTTGGTTCCGTACCGTACATCTAATCTGGCCACATTCCGATGGTGCATCGCATCCCGTCCGTCCCATAATTTTGTGGGGAAGCCGTGGCAGTTGACGTTGGTTATGTGTTAGGTGCCGTACTGTACTTCGTTTCGTAACTGATGGCCAATCATCACGAGGATAGTCCCGTGACTTTTCCATGACAAAGTACGGTACCCAAATAACTACAGTAAGTAAGCCATACCCTTGTTCGCACGTGAAATCCAATGACAACGATGTCTGGACTCAAGGTGGATGAGGGTGGATGAATTAAATTGATGGATGATCCATCACAACAACGCGACGAGGGGTACATGTTCTTCAGAATAGCACTGGGTTTTGTTTATTTCTGCTATGGAGGAAATGATTTCTTATTTCTGTTTATTTTCTCTCCATACCTACAAGGCAATTCACGGGCCTTAGTCGTGGTTGACTGATCAAATATAATACTCAGGTCTCAGGCAGTGGCTGCTGCGGTGAAGAAAATAAGCCAAAAATGGCTCGACGCGAAAAATCGCGTGGATTGGGGGCTGAGACTGCCTGATTTGCTTGCTATCCTACCACCAACCAACCTCTTTCTTCCCCGCTCAGTCTCCCTTTGTTTTGTAGCTGCAAGTAGATGCGAAAACCCCTGGAACCAAAAATCACAACGCCCGGCGCAACCCAATTGATGTGCCGTAATAGATGACATTACCTACATGAAGTTAATTGACCATTGAGTGATCGACCTAATTCCCATGGGGCTGAAAGGCGCAACCGATTGCTGATACAATACGATACGATACGATACCACATCATCGCATCCATCAAAACAAACAACACAATGCCTAGCCCTATCAAGGAGTCGCTCCCCTCCCTACCGCCGCCCGCGGCGACGACACTACATGCACCGCCGTCTCCAGGAACTCATCGTGCTCTGCGGAAACTGCATTCGGCGCACAATCTCGGCGCCAAAGCATACAATCTCGGCGGTGGCCCCTCACTCATCTCCCAGCAACGCCTGCAACAGCAACAGCAACAGAGGACTACCCAGAGGTCGCTGTCGCCGACGCGTAGAAACGTTAGTAACAGCTATGCCAATCCGACCGCCGCCAGCGTGAGCAGGATCAACGACAACAATACGATTAGGATCGATCCCCAGCAACATTCCCGAAAGCCCAGCTCCGGTCGTTCGCCTCAACGTGGCCGCACCCACGGCGATGCCCCCGTCTTACAACAACAGACCGCTGCGGGTGCCGTTGCCGCCGTCAAGGGGCGACGGCCTGGCCTTCCAAGACGCTCCGCGGTGGCTGATGAGCTGTCTCTGGAACGATTGATACCTCATGGTCCTCCGGATGGGGATGTTGCCAGCGCCATAGAGAGCATGCGGTACAGAGTCCTTCACGACGGTATCAAGTCCAATACTGAGGGCATGGTTAGTGCTCTTTTATATTCTGCTCCATCTAGAGTCTTTACTCTCATAAACACTATAAGCTAACATCTCGACAAAAATCCAACAGTCCCAACTCCGCATCTATGTCTGGCTCATCATGCTCGACTGCCCAGTTCTAGAAACGGACGCATATCTTGACCTCATCCACCGCGGCGCATCACCTGCCTACTCCAAGATTCGCAACGACACATTCCGTACCTTGACAACCGACCCACTGTTCCGCCGCCGCGTTTCAGAGGCATCCCTCATCCGCCTGCTCAACGCCGTAGCCTGGAAGCTGCACGATTCGCGCGAGATCCGCCAGTCGTCCGGCCGCCAGTCGCTGCCTCATCTGCCCGAGTCGCCGGCGCGGCCTCGCACGGCCACCAATGACACGCCAGCCTCGTCGCCCGCGGTCAAGAACCGCGCGCGAGCCCTGACCCTCACCACCGAGGGCTCCGACGCTGGTGCAGGAGAGTCGGGCACCTACGTCCAGGGCATGAATGTGCTGGCGGCACCGTTCCTGTACGCGGCACGGTCCGAGGCCGAGGCATTTGTCGCCTTCCACCAGCTGCTCACCCAGGAGCTGCCGGGTTACATCAGGGGTGCCATGGACGGCGTGCACAAGGGCCTGCGCCTCGTCGACAAGGTCCTCGCCATCGTTGACGAGAAGCTCAGCAAATACCTCATGGTAAAGGGCCTCTCGGCAGAGATTTACGCCTTCCCCAGCGTTCTGACGCTGTGTGCCTGCACGCCGCCGCTGCCGGAGGTGCTGCAGCTGTGGGATTTCCTGTTTGCCTACGGGCCTGGGTTGAATATCTTGTGTATTGTGGCCCAGTTGATGTTGATTCGGAGCCAGATTATGGCGAGTCCAAGGTGAGTTTGTCCATTAGTGTCTTGGCTGGCGAACAAAGTGATACAGAGGTTTATTTTGCTGACTCGAACGTTTTCAACAACAGCCCCAACAAGCTTCTCAGATCCTTCCCGGCCTTGCAGGCAGATAAGATCAAGACATTGACGCTTTTCATTGCTAAGAACATCCCGGACGACGTCTACGCTGAGATCATCAACCACGCCAGGTGATTTGGTCGTTTTCTTTTTCCTGTTTGGTTTTCATTTGTCAGAGCGGGCGGCGGGTTACCTTGCCTTTCTTGCTCAAGGCATAGAGAATCTGTAACATCTCCTTTGTTTTTTTCTTTTTTCTATTTTTATGACATTATGATGATCATGATTCGGACTTGGTTTTGGAGGGAAAGTGTGAATTGCGTCAGTCTTTTGCCTGGCATTTTAATTATAGCTTTCTCTTAACTCATTGGGGAAGTATAATATAGGTTATGCTAGTCTAGAAAAGCATATTCCGTTAGCATTTTACAACTAAACACGGCGTATCAAGACTTATCTGTATATATATATGTATATGTATATATTCGGCATATAATCACTCATTGGCCTTTTTGTGTTATGTACATGGTTATCATTGTGGTAGTACTCGGACGTTTGCTAACCGGCCCGCGACGTGCATATACAGTTTACTACTCACGCCCTTGTCTACTTTTGCCTCTTTGTTTTTTTTCATTGTTCATCCCAACCCAAAACAGCAAACCTGCCCCCTTTTCCCCCCGAACGCGGACCTCGCCTCCCGTAACCGCAAGCCACACCTACATCGTCCGAAGAGAAAGACAACAAAAGTTAAGCTTGAGATAGAAAAAAGGGGGGAAGGCCTCGCCACACTCTCTTCCGCCTTCGTCTCATCAAAACGTACTCGGGCATCAAGACTGTTCATGTCATGACCCAAAAGAAAACACGCACGGACTTGATGAAAATCCGGGGTGGCGAAGATAAAGAGGAAGGCAAGGCTAATAACAAGAAAACCTAGCTGGTTTCTTGCCGAGGCGGGATGAGGCTTGTCCGGGGGGAACGAGGGCTGAGGTGGAAAGAGAAAAGGAGGCAAAAAAAAAAAAAAGAATGTCTCCGGTGCGGAGGCCCGGGGACACGGGTTTTTTGGGCTGATGTGATGGGACTGTTATTCATTTTTGGCTTTGATTCTTTACTATAAACGAATGTACATTTTTAGTTGCTGTGTCATGTAAATCAAATCAAGATAGGGTGCCGAACGAACATTTCTCAAATCCTCCCAAGCCAAAAAAAAACAGAACCACGCCGTCGTCTCAGCAAAACAGGCAAACTTTTGTTCAAGGTACTTTCCTCATGCAGGTGCCAAGGTAAACTTGATAACATTCCAGACTAAGGCCACTCTAGCTTTCTAAGCAAGGAGGGAAGGGACAACAAAAAAAAAAAAAAAAAAAAAAAAAAAAAAAAAAAAAAGCAGACTAGAAATGGTCTGGAAAAATACTCCGCCACCCGTCCCTCCGAGCTTAGAGAAATCGAGGTTCTAACCAAGCAACGCAAAAATAAAAAAAGCAAATAAAAGTACAATAAGGATAAAAAAAAAGCTGCGCCCTGAAATTACCCGTGGCTTGTGTTGGTCGGTTTGAAAGGGAGGGAGGGATTCAAACAGCGGCGGTTCATCTCGAAGAGTTGGGGTTGGTTCGATATACTCGTGTTATGCAGTGTCGTATGTTAAGTTTGTCTATGTCTAGAAAAGGGTTCTTACAGTATCGTTTATTATAGGAGCCCAAGACTGTTAAAAGTTTTTTTTTTTTTTACATCTACTAGAGATATCTTGGACATTTTCTCAAAAGGAAATCAGTTCGTCAATCATCTGGAGCATCTTTGTTTTTCAACTGGTCTTGTCTATTCTTAGTCTTAGACCTCCCCTCTCAATCATGTACCATAACTGCCGAATGCAGTCAAGATTTCTCTTGTACATGCCACAGACCCTCATCATCCATTAAGCTAGGCACGTTTTGCCACTCTTCAAAACCAACATCACAAACGGCCTTCCAATCCAATCCAATGAAATGGTAGATACAACTGATTAAATATTATCGGGGCTGGCTGGCCAGGCCAGTAGCGGCGAGGCGGAGGTTCCTAGGCGCTAGGGGTAAGGTAGTCCATCCAACGTTCTAACCCATCATCCATCGTCGTTCCTAGGTTCGAATCCCCAAACAAGCTGCTACCGTCTTTGGCCCATTCCCCCACCAACCCCTGAGGACGACATCGTCGACCTTCCTTCCCAACCACCACAATCGATCCCGCTCCCCCGAGAGAGCCGCGGCTTGCCCTTGACTGCCGTCAACTCCCATCTTCTTTTGTAAGCGAATGTTGCGAGAGGATATCATCTGAAAAAGCAAACAAGTAACAAAGTAGCGAAAAAATCCCAACCCGCGTAAAAAAAGTAGCGTATGTTGTTCCAACAACTCCGTCGATAACCCCAAGTATTCCAGATAGGAAACCATGAAAAATGAAACCAAACAAGAGCAATACAAACCCAAAGGTGCGGCTTAGCCGGCCTTTTGTAGTTCCCTCCCTTTCCCTTGCCCACCAAGATTCTAATGCCGGGTGATAAAAAACCGATGCCTTGCCATGCATATCAACATCATATCCCTCTATTTACACAATGTAGAGTTTCCTCGCTCGGCGCCTTTCCGAATGTGTCGCTCATGTCGTCGTCCCCCCCTCTTGTCGATGATGCAAATATTTGTGGTCGAAATAAATGTCGTGAAATAAATTGTTGTCGTCAAAGAGGGTTGCAGAAGAAGAGTGTAAAAGTTAAAACGACGAGGGGGGCGAGTCCATGGGACCAGGTCGCCGGTCCGATCCAAAACAGAATGGACACTGGAAATCGAGGCTTTGTTTGGCTGAGAAGTGTTCAATAGCTGAAATGGGGTTTCTTCGGATATAACGAGCGATAACAAATGAGAATAAAAAGTTATTAGGTAGTAAGCTGGAAAAAACCCAGGTTAATCTATACCTTGGTGGCAGCAAGAGTAATTGACTTGGCTCTTTGCCTAGTCACCTTCTTGCTGACGGTATAGACCAGATCCACTGTCCAAATGTGGCAGATCTGTGCCCAGGCGCAAGGAATTGATCCGAATAGTGGTGCCACAAGAGGCACCATTACATAGTCGACAAAGTTGGTCTTGATGTTCCTCCTTGAAAAGTTCATGCCCTTTGCAAGTCCAGCCTCAACCATCTCCTTCTCGCGCGCATCGACGCAAGTCCTGTGGAAGTTCTCGTACAAGAAGAGGTACAAAGCAGTGCCCATGAAACCAGCAGTGCGAAGCACGTTGCAAACGGTGAAGATCCAGCTGATTCCATGGTAGTCAGGTGCGCCCTCGGTGGCCCACAGGTAGATAGTCGAAGAAACGATGAGGATCGTGGCGTGGACGGGAAGCATGTGGGCCTCGAAAATACGGGTAAGGAGATAGAAAGTGCGCTCCCAGTCGGGCTTCTCGAGAGTGTCGTGGGTGACATCCGAGAAGATACCTGCCTCAATAGGCTGCTCGGGGTTCAGCTGGTCAAGCTCCTGAGGAACATAGGCATCGGGCGACTCCAGGGATTGATGAAGGGGCTTGAAAGCGCGGGCCAGGTACTTCCTCTCGCGCCAGAGCTCGACGCACTTGCGGAGAGTGTATCCAGTGTCCAGAGCACCCCACATATGCCTCTGAGCTTGCTTGTAGCGAGCCTGGATATCCTTGATGAGTCCCCTGATTCCTTGGCCTTGGCCGCCGCCGGTAACGTTGGTCTGGCTCACGGGAGCCATGATGACCTTTGTGGTGAGGTGGCCATTGAGAGCAAAGAAACACTTGAGGTACATGTGCAGATCTTCACCAATTGCCTCGCTGTCACAGTCCCAGCCGCCAACACGGTCAACCAATTCGAGGGGAACGGTGTACACAGACGTCGGGGGAGCGATTGTGGAGCCCGTGTACAGACCCGAGATGCCACCAGCAGACCAAAAGACATCGGCAACGCGGACGATAGCGGGGACGGCATGCGCATTCCGGTCGAAAATGATGGGGGCGGTGTACAAGGTGGTGGTAGCCGTCTCGGGGTTAGCCAAGTGCATGCTAGTAGCTAGCGCAAAGTAGTTGGACGAAAGGTGGCTGTCGGCTAATAAGCAGCAGGTAGAGTTAGCCAAACTGGACGTTTCACTAGTTCTTGAGGAACGGGAAAAGGTACGTACCATCAATTCCAGTGACCAAAACGTCCTTGCGTTGAGCCAGAGGGTACCTTTCGCTAAGCTTGCGAGCAGCCCAGGCGGCGTTGCTTCCCTTGCCAGCGGCCTCGCCGGGAATGTCAGAGGGGTGGAGAGTGAAATCGATGGACCGGAACTTCTTGATGAATTCTTGAATGAGACCCATTGCCTTAAGCTCGGCGTTGGATTCGCGCTGCTCCATTCCGAGGTATACCTAAAAATCCGATGAATTAGTACAAGCTAGAGACATGGCGTCCGAAACATGCCAAGCAAAGCACCAGCCAATCCGAGCATAGATCGAGTGGCTGTGCCATTGTTTTGCCGAAAACATTCAATCGTCACTTACATCGTAGGTGTCGCGGGCTTGTGGGTGGCTAGCAAGAACTTCCAGGGTCTCCCTTAGGGTATCGGTCTCCTCCTTGTAGTTAGGAATGATGATGGCGTGTAGGACATGGCTGGTTGAAACGTCAGCATCAACGGTGTAGTCGGACATGTCGAGATCACCGGCCTCGCTGCACGAAGTCGAAGAGGCACGGGATGAGGTGAGAGTCTCGGAGCTGGAGAGCGAGGTGGATGAGCCACGGCGGCGGTGAGAGAACTTGAAGTCCTTGAGAGACTTGTTGTGCGCAACCCTCGCCACACCGCGGGTAATGTCCCATAGCGAGTAGTTAATTCGGATCGAGAAGCAGAAGACGAGAACGTGGATCAAGAGGCAGTAGTATGCGTAGACCAAAGTCCAGTAGCCAGCGCCATGGGCATACTTGGGTGCTGTAACGTTATCCTGTTGTGTATAATTGTAGCCTAACCGGGCGGCGATGGCCTCTCTCGAGATAACAAAGTAGGACAATGATATCAAGGCAGTCAAGGCCAAAACGCCGGAGCGCCGCGAGCACCACGCAAAGATTGACATGGTGTTCGTTCTCCTATGCCGGATGTATTGGATGGCGAATAAGCTGCTGGCAGAAACACGAGCCGATGTCGACTATGAAGAGCTCGAGAAGCTCTGGAAAGTCGGTAGGCAGACACCAAAGTCTGTGTCGAGGTCGGCCGCGGTACTTGGGGTACAGGCAGGTAAAACTGTCTAGGTGAGTAGACGGAGGGTTGGATGGGTGACGCCCAGAAAGTTAGGCGGGCCGACGTCCACAGAAAGCGTATTATTAATTTGGTGGCTGACTGACGGACGGAGCGGAACAGCTCGTCGTGGAGTTGCTCGGGTTGATTTGGTTTTGTTTTGGTCTGCAATTGAGCGGAGCAACAGAAGGAAAGCTTGTTACAAGCTGTTGCTACTGCAGATCCTGCTTCGTGACGCAACGGACGCAACGCCTGGAGCCTTATTGACTTGAATCGGAGGTTGGCGAGGCAGTGAAGGAAGGCAGGCAGAAGACAGGAATCGAGTCGCAAGTAACCACGACGACTCGTTCGGCAAATCGTTCAGCTGCGCTACGTCGTCGGTTCACACAAACCAAGACGGAAGAGAGGGGGAAAAGGTATTAAGGTCCGGAAGGAGAGACTGGGCGACGAGGGAGTAAAGGGTTAAAAAAAAGAAAAAGGAAAACTGGAGGCTTAGGAAATGAGGATGAGAAATTTTAGTGCCAGTGTTGGGGCCTGTATTCACAAGTCGTGTAATGGAAACGGGCGATTTGATGGAGACGGCCAAACTGTTCGTGGTAAGGTGGACAGGCGGAAAGGTGTGGGAAGAAAAAAAAAGGGACGTGCTCCTTTCCTTTTTCCTTGCCTGGGGGGCCGGGTTGACTGAGAGAGCGAGCAGTGACCAGGGGGCGTAGGCAGTACAGAAAAGAAAAAGGGGGTGCGACCACTGAACGGGTGAGGCGGCCACACGCAACGCTAGGTACAGAGGTAGGGGCCAACCAAGCATCGAAATGAAGCGACGCTGTGCGTGGGCATCCAGCAGTGCAGTGCAGTGGGCTGACCGACCAGGGGGGGTGCTATTCAAAATGATTTTGGGGCTGGAGCGTTGCTGGGACCCACTATAGTTCAAATGGGCTTGCTGCTGTGCCAGGCCAAAGGTGGGGACCTGGTTCTTATTTTTCTTTTTTGCCTTGTAGGCCTCAATCTTTGGGCCGATACGGTGAGAGACTATGACTGGGGTTACAGTTTAGGTCAATCCCACCGTTACGTCGTTCTTGGGAACTTGCTCGCAAATTAGCAGCTCAGCTCTTTCGGGTCTTGGAATCTCTGCGAATCCATCAGAAAGCAGCCGCCGAGTATTAACGTGCAGGCGACTAGACTACCTATACATATTAACGAGGATGGTAACTATTTTAAACTCTTGGTTGTTGTTATTTACAGTATCGTTGGAAAAGAATCCTCTTTCTGAACGGCCGATCTCGTCAACTTCGGCTTCTCGAAATCCTTGGCCTGCTTCATCTTTCAAAGTCAAATTCTGGGATAAAATTGTGGCGTGGTAAACGCGGATTGCAATCCGGGTACGAGTGCCTGCCCGCCCTGCCGCGCTTACTGTTACTGTATGTGTTCCCGATGAGCCTTACCCAAGGCAAAAGATACTGTGTGCCGTACCGTAGCCGGGACCAGTGAAATCAGTGAAGTGAGCTTGATTCTGATTCAGTCGGGCGTCGGGGAATTGGACGATACCGATGAGAGAGGGACCTTATGTCCGACCACTCTACTCGGTACAAAGCTCTTTTTTTTTTTTTTTTTTTCCT